>NC_134826.1:36176846-36900553 GCF_004210375.1 Tachypleus tridentatus
TTACATTTGATGAGCCTTCCGTGTTTTAAAATTTTATTATACACTCCCTTTATGAGTGGACAACAGAAACGGTTTAGTAGCTAGCTTTTAAATTACGTTTTATGCATTTCGGACTTAAGCTAAATATATTCTTATTCTTCAGTAAAAATAATCATTAGTCAACCAGAAATGTAAGAATTAAACATGACTTAAAATGAGTAAATGTTTTAGTAAAAGACTGAGTCTGATTCGAACCTTCATGAGTAGGTTTGTTTGAATTTCGCGCAAAGCTACGCGACGGCTATCTGCGCTAGCCGTTCCTAATATAGCAGTGTAAGATTAGAGAGAAGGCAACTAGTCATCACAACCCACCGCCAACTCTTGGGCTACCCTTTAAAAACCGAATAGTGGGATTCACCGTCACATTATAACACCCCTACCGCTGAAAGGGTGAGCATGTTTGGTGTGACGGAAATTCGAAACCTCGACTGTCGGATAACGAGTCGAGTGCCCTAACCACTTGGTCATACAGGGCCGTCCGTTCATAATAACGACAAGTTATTTGCAGGTTGTAACTACGAAATGTAAAGTCGTTATGCTTGGCTAAGAAAAGGAAAATATTGATTGCAGTGCTACAAAAAAGGTGTCTTGGGACACAACTATAAATTTGAAGGGTATCATATTCGCTAGTCTAGTTTCCTAGCATTTGTAATTAATCATACAGTTACATAAACACAGTTTCGTAACATTTCTAATTTATCAGCTAATTTGACTTCGAAAAACCTCTTCGTACCATCAATCTTCTCTTACAAAGATAAGTTTTCACTATTGTGATATCCCTTTCTGCATATTTAATTTATACAAAGTTTTCTTAATTTCAAGTACAGTCAAGCCAAATATATCTGCTTTTAACGTTCATGTTTTCGTTATATTTTTGATGTAATTAAAATACAAATGTTGGACTGAATTACTTTGATTTAAATTTCGCATAAAGCCACACGAGGGTTATCTGCGCTATCTCTCCCTAATTTAGCACTATAAGGCTAAAGGAAAACAGCTAGTTAACATCACCCACCGCCAACTATTGGGCTAGTTTTTGTTAACGATTACTGGGATTCACCGTCACATTATAACGCATCCACGGCTGAAAAAGCTAGCATGTTTACTGTGATGGGGATTCGAACTGTTGACCTAGTTTTTGTTAACGAGTACTGGAATTCACCGTCACACTATAACGTCTCCACGGCTGAAAGAGCTAGCATATTTACTGTGACGGGTCTGAAACCCACAACCCTCAGATTGTGAATCGATCACCCTAACCACCTAGCTATACTGTTCCAAACTGAATTAACAGAGAGAAATGAAAAAAATATTCGTAAAATTATCATTCAATGGTCGGGGAGGTGTTGTTGTTTATTATTTATCACAAAGCTATGCAAATGTAAGTCCAACGACATATTGCTGGGAGACAAACCCTAAGAGGGTTATAAAGTTGTGAAGTATATCCATTACACGTTATATCTTTCCTTTTTAAACATGTAGTCTTGAATACTTTGAAAACAATATATTCAAGTAATTTAAAGATGGGCACGATACAGCTGCTGGAGCTTTACGTCATGCTGTGACGGATGGAGCTTATTGAATGGATAATCTATTTACATCCGTATCTGTATTTATATTAATTAATGTAGTATATGCACAAGCACTGATAAAAGTTTTTAAATGTGGCACAGTGCAAAGAAAAATGGTGCACGGTAAAGAAAAAACACAGTTTTGCTATTTTAGGTAAAAACAACTATAAAAACTTGTTTGCGAGGGCCATTTTTATTGACATTTACTTCTTTGAAAATGTTATGTCAAAAATGTTATTGTGCGAGGCTTCAGTTGAATTGTCAGTGGTCCAATTCTGGAGAGTACATTGAATTAATTGAAAACATAAAGAAAAATATTATCAGTAATTTTTCAAGAAACAATTTGCCTAGGGTTAGGGTCACGTGTTCGGATCCCTGTTACCGAATATGTTTGCCCTTTAAGCCATGGAGGTGTTATCATGTGGAGGTCAATCCTATTGTTCGTTGGCATAAAAATAACTCATGGGTTGGCGGTGGATGGTATTGACTAGTTTTCTTTCGTCTTGTTTAGTACTGCTAAATTAGGTATGGCTAGCACATAGATACCTCATCTAGCGAAATTAAAAAGAAACCGAACAAATAAATAATAAATTAAACGTTATGAGAGACATTATTGTGATATTATTATTCAGTTGCATATTCTAAAGCCAAAAGTTGATAACAGGATCACAAAAACACAAAATTGTGACAAACTCTTAGTAATAAGTTTCTTTAATTGTAGTTTATTTTATTTTGCTTATTGTTTTTATCGTTAAAATACAACTAATTGTTAAAATCACTGTCAGAATAAGTTATTAATATTTGTTATTTGTCACTACTTGTTTCAATAAGGTGTGTTGAGAATATTCAGTCGAGTTTATTAAAACCTTACTGAGCAGTTAGGTGATAAATCAATAAACACTTAAGAACAGTTAGACAAGGTCAAACCTACTGATCAAAGTTTTCACAATGATTGTTTAATCAGTATTAATGAATATTATTCACCAAATTATTTTGTTACGTAAACAACTAAATGGGGCAAGGATTACAAAGACAAAATTACAGAGCAAAATGACAAAACTAAATTTTTTATGAAACGTATGAATCCATGCATAATTGTTACAGTTCTTGATCACAGAATGTCAGGTGTAAATGCAACTGTAAAAAATATGTTCAGATTGGCTAAATTTACTCTTATTATGTAACATCTTTTTTGTTTGACTTGTGAATAAAATTACAGAAATTATTTTTGTAATAAATTAATTGGCTTTATAATGACCACATGTTGACAAGCACTACCTATGAGGCCTGTGTGTAATGCCCTCTAATAAATTTATGTTAGTGTTTGTTAAGGGTAGGATCTAAATCATAACCTCAAAAATACAGTTCTTGCAAATGGCTCACTTACTTCAAAACACCCTTTATTCTACTTTTCTCTGTTAAGCTGTGGAACTCACTCTTTAAGTATCGCTCATTACATCCAAACTAACAATCACGCAGCGAAATCCATTCTAACTACCTTTTTCTAACTTAACTTATTCTGTTGGTTACCACAGTTGTATCTAGAGCTTAAATAATCCTTTTTTTCGACAATAGTTCACACAGACTGGTTCATTTATTTTATAACCCAACTGACAAGACAAATTATTTTTCATATATTTGTTGTTAAAATACAGTTGTGAGAAACACTGTAGAAATCCCCTCTTAAGAACTAATCACTAACACGCCGGCTAACTTCACGTTTTCTTTCTTTCTTTTTTTGACTGAACTTCACTTCATTTTCACTAACTTAATGCTTTCTGACTAAACTCGTAACTCTCTATAAATCGCCCATAAAGGCTTAACTGCTAATAGCTCACTCTATATCTGTCTAATTAACACTTGGTGAGAAAATTACCAAAGGTTTGAGTAGCGTGGCGTAAACAATATTACTAAAGCTTAGTGTAGCAATCAACCTGCATACGAGTCGTACCGTATTGGGTAATAAAATTTGTCGTAATTATCCATCAGTGGCATAACGGTATGTCTTCGGACTTACAACGCGAAAAACCTGGTGGACAAAGCAGAGATAACCAAACGTATAGCTTTGGCTTAACTACAAACCTGTCATATCCATCACTTTTAAAATAATTGACGTTTAACACTTTTGTTATGGAAACTAAATAATCATTAACTACATAGCACAACAATTTTTTTTAAAGTTTTGCTTCCTGAAAAGTTTTTGCTGATTGTGACAGGTACCTGGTGGGTATGCACCAATATAGTTTTCGTTTTGCTTCATCACGTAGGAACTCTGAGAAATAGACAGTTAACTGTTTATTGGCACTAACGTATTTAATTGCGTTTATGTTTCTAATACACTATTAAGTTCAACATAATTAAAGGTGTTTTGCTCCTGATTTTTGTTTGTATTCAATGCCCTGTGCATCACGTTGCATTGTCCAACAGTAGTCAGCAAGCATTGACGGATTCCATGATATCGTTTTTCTATTGTAGCAATGTCCTGGTGAAACCTTTCACCGTGTTCGTCACTGACAGCATCGAGATTTGCGGGGAAGACGTCCAAGTGTGAGTGGAGGAAATGAATCTTGAGTGACATGTTACACTTCATTGTTTTGTATGCTTTGAGAAGTTTGTCTACCAGTTGAATGTAATGTGGGGCTCTGTAATTGCCAAGAATATTGTCAACAATGTCTTTGAAGGCTATCCAGGCAATCTTTTTCTGCCTAACTAACAAATCTTCGAACCGCTTGTCACTCATAACATATCTGATCTGAGGGCCAACAAAAATGCCCTTTTTGATCTTGGCCTCAGTTATTCTTGGGAACATCTGTCTTAAATAACAAAAACCTTCACTTTCTTTGTTCATTGCTTTCACGAAATTCTTCATAAGTCCCAATTTTATGTGAAGAGGAGACAAAACATCTTTGCCGGGTCGACAAGCGGCTCATGCGCCACATTTTTCTGTCCTGGAACTAACTTTTACAGAGTAACCAGCTCTGTCTAGAATAATGTGACTCTTTGGCACGACTGTCCCATTCACAAATGAAACAACAGTACTTTGTATAGCCGAGCTGCAGTCCCAGTAACAGAGCAATGACTTACAGATCTCCACAAATATTCCAGTTGTACTTGCTGTACTGGATGTGCTTCAGCAACATTTCCATGTTCTCGTAGGTTTCTTTCATTTGTGCTGTACAGCCAACAGGTATTGAAGGGTGAACGTTGTCATTGTGTAACAGAACAGCTTTGAGGCTTAACATTGATGAATCAATAAAGAGACGCCACTCTTGCGGGTCATGGTCACAACCCAAAGCAGAGAACAATATTTTGATGTCAACACAGAAACAGAGACTGTTAACTTGTGCAAATAATTTGGTTACATCATCTTGGCAGCTTTGAAAAACAGAAATTTTCGTACCTGGTGACAGCAAACACCATTCCTGCAGTCTCGAACCAAGCAATTCGGCTTCTGCTTTTGACAGACTTAAATCTCTGACTAGATCGTTTAATTCTGACTGTGTTATGAGATCTGGATCGCCTGAGGAGCACTGTTTAAAATCCTGATCAATGTCACTGCCAGTTCCCTGCATTTGGTGGTTTCGGAATTGGAAGACTGTCGTCATGTGGCATGGGTCTCATTGCTGAAGGCAAATTAAGGTATCAATTGACTTCTTGTTTTGGCAGAGAAACCAGATACATTAGTCAAACAGAAGTAACAGTCCGTCACATAGTCCTTCTGTTCTCGACATATCATCGGGACAGCAAACGGCATTGTCTTTCGAGTGGCTCTGAGCCAAGCTCTCAGACAGACAGCACATGTCGCACAACAAATGTGAGACGCCTATTCCTGGTCTTGATCACCAATTTTACAGCCGAAGTACAGATGATATGCTTTCTTCACAAGAGCATTCATTGAGCGTCTCTGATGAACAAGCGAATACTCGCCACAAATATAGCAGAATGTAACGCGGCTGTTACGACATTGACGAGACATACTGACAGACAACACCAATCGTCCTATAAAAAGTCTGTAACATCTAACTTACTTGTTACAGTGCTACTGAGGCAATGCTATATTCTGAAACAATACGTACACACTACACACTACAATGAACATCATCTGTGTATGCAAGCCATTTTTATAGCCTGCTGAGACAGTGTCAAGTTGACTCCGGCCTGCCCAGGCATGCCCGGGCTGCATACTTCTACAGAACAGCTTCCGACCTGGCCTGATTTCGTGCCTGGACATGTGCTCAGACTGTACAAATCATTGTTTATAGGTCTCTTACAGAAACGAAAATTTTTGGACACAAATATAAGAAAAAACATGACAAAACTAAAGACTTCGATGAAACGGTACGTGTTGAGCAAATTTGGATGTGATTTTCGTGATCAGCAGCCAAAATTCTATAAGGAACACCCAACAGCGTTCAAGAAGCAAAACCTTTGTTGTGCAGTGCTATTAAATCACGAAATCAACGAAATAATAACTTATACGCTAAACAATCTTGTACATCCGACATGCTTGGCACAGTTCTGAAGCTATGGTGAATACAAGGTTGGGAAGGAGAGGGCAGATTAAAGAACAATTCGCTTATGGTTTGTATCATTGCAGCTGCATATCATTCTAGTAAAGATATTATTAAATGGATTTAATTTTAGATATAGGACGTGAAACATGTGAAATGTATACCCGTTTAATACTACTGAACGTCAACAATTCGCAAACGAACAAATTGCAGTTATCATGAAGGAGTTTTTTTTCTGTTAGCATATGAAGAGGTTGTTCAGGTAGGACAATCCCTCGAACCTCGTTGGGATCAATGCCTGGTATTAAAGTAACAGTATAGAAATTTTAAAGTGACTTACCCAGAGTCTGGAATTTAGCTGTTTTAAAAATCTTTGCAACAAGAAAGAGATTAATTCGAAAGATCAGACCACCAGTAAGTGCAAGACTATTTTCAAAACATAGAAGGGCAATTGCACGGTTACCTGATGAAACTTATTTAATAATGTTGTTTTGTTGTTGTTGTTTTTTTATTTAAGCACAAAACTATACAATGGGCTATCTGTGCTCTGCCCACCACGGGTATCGAAACCCAGTTTTTAACGTTGTAAGTCCGCAGACATACCACTGAGCCACTGGGGGGGTAAGTATTTAATAAAGTGCATGCTTAACTCAGTAGCATCGACTTATTAAATATCGGTATTCCTCATGACTATAAGTTCTATACCTCTAACATTAAAATGTATTCCCTAGAACTTAACACTTTCTTATCAACAAAAACTAAAATTTCGTTTAAAGGTAAGTACAAGGGTGACATTATGAAAAATAAATTTAGCTAATTTCATTAATATTTACAACTTTCCATACAGTGTTATTCATTCTGTTTTTTTATTAATTTATCTTGAGACACTCACAATCAATTCGTTTCTTTTTTCCGTACAAATAGCGTTTCAGAATCGATATTTATTACCTTAATTTCTCTTAAAATTTTTACATATTACAATTTATCTTGGACGATCTTCCTATTTATTATGTTACATATTACATTTTCAAATAGCTGAAAATTTGAATTTGAAATTAGAAGTTAATTAAAAATCGATATACATCAATTTGCTTAATATTTGCCAACAAGACTGATATACGCGACTTTCTTTCTTAACACAAATATAGTTTTCTATACAAATAATAATACAATATACAATAACAGTTATTACAAATAACAATACAATATACAATAACAGATTACAAATAATAATTTATATACAAAAGTTTTATAAACTTACAAACAATACTAAGTCTTCTGTCTGGTCTGAAACTGAATATTTTATCGATGGTTCACGATGAGAGAGAGATAATTCTGAGTTGATATTGTTACACTTCTCCTTATGTCTAGCCTCATGCTGTTTTCAAGCTGTCTTTTCTCCGACGAAGATTTTTGGTGTTCTCGTAGAAATACTAACGTTCGAACTTAATTTACTGAAGTCAAACGGTTTGTAATATTCGAAATCTGTAAATGTTCCTGTTCAAACACCTATAGCTTTCCGAATAAGAAGAACTTATCACTGTTATATCTTCCGAGGTTTATAGTATACTAACTGTAACAAACCAACAATGTATACTGTCTGTCCGTGTTAGGACCGGTATTGCCAGGTGGATTAAGGCGTTCGACTCGTAATCCGAGGGTCGCGGGTTCGAATCCCTGTCGTACCAAACATGCTTGCCCTTTCAGCCGTGGAGGTGTTATAATGTGACGGTCAATGCCATTATTAATTGATAATATTATTAATTACTTGATAAAAGAGTAACCCCAGAGGAAAATTAGATATAAATTCAAATTATAATTCAATTTATATTTATCAATGTCATTATCAAGGTTCTTTTGAATCACCCTTCCTTGAACAACTAGAAAGTTATAACAAAAGTGAATTGGATGAAACTTCCAAACTTTTAGAATTAGAGTTAAAAAGTCAATGAGAAAAAATGAACTAAAATAATTTTGTTCAGATACAAATCGATAATTATTTGTTGTTTGCGGAAGCATTAGGGGAACTACTCTTGTATCTCCACTAGCCAATCAGAGCTGAGTGATAAAGATAAGTTAGAAATCCAGTTAAAACTCAAACAAATCTAGCTTGAACAAGCCCGCACCGACGCTGAGAAAGAGCAACCCCCTAGCGAAGATGAAACAATAAGTAAACGTTTCATGGTCGAAAAAATTCGTATTGAAGCCGAAAAAGGAAATTAGACTGAAAGAAGTGAAAATTAGGCTCAACCCCGAACGACAAAGGCAAAATGACAACTTTGAACTCAATCAATATATTAAAGTACCGCCATTTAATGAATATAAAGTTGATAAGTATTCCCAATATTTTGAAAAGGTTGCCCAAACTCTGAAATGGCCCACTAAAACGATGATACATATCGAGATTTGATTATCTTCCAAATTCATGTTTCAGTTTCCCTTTATTTAAAAACGTAATATGTAACGTACGTAACATAGTAAATCGAAGACTCGTCCAAGTAGTTATAATGTGTAACAATATCAAAATCCAAGAATTGTGCATCATAAGTTTGTGCAATGCTTAGTTTCCCCTTTCATAACTTGACACAGATATTTTTAACCTTTTCCTTTACGGAAAAAATAAAAGATTTATCATATTGAGCATCAGAGCCAAAGTTAAAATTATATTGTATGAGGTAATCATGACGAATACTCACGAACAACTTTTTAAGATAATTCATATGAATATTAACACTAAGTGAAACAACCATTTTACTACCTTCAACAAACTTATACTCCTGTCAGGATGTATATACAGAAATAAAAATCTATTTCCGTAATACCTAAATATTTAAAGGCTCAGGAACTCGAAATGAAATAAGGAATATTTTTATAGTACTCAAAACATTTCAAAAAAACTTTTAAAGAATACATGTTATTTCATGGAGCTCTGTAGCTAATTAAGACTAATAAAAGGACAAAATTAGTCAACGTGTCAGATTCTGTTTCGTTAAAAATTAATTAAACTTTTGTTTCTACAAATGTGTCAAAATTACTAATTAGTATTATGATCAGTATAAGGGTGCAATGGAGATAGATGTGAGAAATATTAGTTATGATTGAGAGAGGTGAGAAAGCGATCAAAGTTTGGTCATACTCTAACGAATTAAGGCATTGCAGTACTCTAAACCATTAAAATAATTTTGTTCTGCATGTATTTGAGAACTGAATACAAAAGTTCAACTAAAGACGAAAAAAGAAGACAGGTAGATATGAGAGAGAACGAATAAAGTGGGAAAGGCGAAAGAAGAATGTGATATGACGCCAGTAAGAAACAAAACGTTGTTCTAAGCTTATATATTATTGATTATATTAATATAAAGCAGTTTGCTATGTTTACATTTATATGAGTAAGTTTTTGATTTAAAAATGTGCATCGTAAATAAAGTTAATGGACACGAAAGGTGAAAGTGAATTGAGAATACAGCACGATCCAAAGAGTGTCAAAGTAATCACAACAAAACGACTAACTAGCTCTGTCAACCTAAACACATTTTAAATTGTAACATATATTGTTGAATATTTTAGCTCTTTGTTTTCAAAATACTCATTAACAAATAAACGAACCTTTCATCAACTTCCAAACTTGATCAGTTTATTAATATGTACGTTTCAAGTTGATGAAGCCTATCGAGAATATGTTCACTTAAGACGACGTTGCCAAACGAAGTTCGAACATGTAATATCTCGAAATTTTTCAGAAAACAAAACGTTCCCGGTACTGATGATATTCCAGAAATTTGGCAAAAGTAATGTTTTCTTTCTTCTTATCTTCATTTATAATATGTTTAATTCCAAAAATGTTCTTTTTTGTATTATATGTGTAGTAGGCTTTACAAAATATCTTTCCAAAATTATCCAACACTGTATATTTATATATAATTATCCAACACTGTATGTTTATATATATAATAATCCAACACTGTATATTTATATATAATTATCCAACACTGTATATTTATATATATCTAATAATTCAACACTGTATATTTATATATATAATAATCCAACACTGTATATTTATATATATAATTATCCAACACTGTATATTTATATATAATTACCCAACACTGTATATTTCTTTCCAATGAAATTTTCACATAAGTGTATTGAACAACTTCTCATTTTCCAAGATCTTTACATAATTAAATGTCTTTCCTTTCGTCAAACGGAAAACATTGCCTTCATTAAAATGGTTACAAGGCCATCATTATGTGTGTATATAAAATATTGCCAGCGATTAGAGCACAACGCAAATTAAACCTTCATACATTCATTTAAAACGCTTCACTAATAATAACTTAAGATAAACCAACACGTGATAGTGTACTATATGTTAATGAATCTCATTTTCCTTTATATCTTGTACTTCCATTGTTCTAGGAAATTAACGCGCTATCAAAGCATTGTTTACGGAATTATATTGATCCAGTGTTAACCTAGCCTCCTCGGTACTGGGTGACTTTCCTGTGTCTAAAACTGTAATTGTAACGTTTTGTGACATTGTAAATTTCGCAAGGTTTAGAAAAACTGACAAAAAGTAATAATAAAGCTAATTTAGTAGCTTCTTTCTACAAAACATATATATAAGATTTACACCAGCGAAGATTTATAACCAGATGTTTGACAAACTACTACTCTATTCAGAGTCATTCGCTGCGTGGGTTCTAATTACCTATTCTTATATGCATCAACGGACACATGGTGGTTCGTTTATTAACCTTATTATTTCAAATCCAAGAAAATTAGGTTTGTACGATGCAACTCTTGTAAGGAATTAACTGAGAACTAATTACTTTAATTTGATGTGCAAATAAAATTATTTGGATATTAAAACTGTCATGATTTAAAATATTTGTCATTTGTTCACCAGGCACGTGGTGTAATCTCAATTAGTATGATGTATTTATATTCTTAATTAAACACGTAATTCAATGGTAATCTCTAAGCACAATGAAATACAAGAATAATTGCGCCACAATTTTAAAGATTATTGTAACAGGGGATTTAAAATACGTTGTTTGTATTTTCAGATTAAAAGTAAAACAAGTTTAGTAAAAGTTGTTTTCAAAATAATTTTTGAAATATTTAGACAGTTTACTAAATACGTCAATAAATGTTTTAATTACATTTTGTAGGGGGATGGACCTTTGGTGATGCTTTCTGTCAGATTCAGGGCTATGTTGACATGCTCTGTCGGCATTTATTCTTTTGGCTAATGGCTCTTCTTGGTGTTGAAAGGTAGGCATATAGTGCTCAAATTATGAAGTAAAATTGAAAAACTGTAACAACTTTTTCATTAATGCCATAGTTATCAAGATAAAAATATAAAACATAGTATATATGGTGTACATATGTTAACACTGAAGGAGACAACATAGTATATATGGTGTATATATGTTAATACTGAAGGAGACCAGTGTTGATAAGAATGAATATATTGTTATAACATTTAAGATTGTAATATATGTTGTATCAATACTCAAGTAATAAAGGAAATATTTGTATATTATAAAATAATATCAATTGTGTTCAACTTAATGGTAAAGCAGAAACTATGCATAATCAGAATGTTGTTGATATTTAAAAACACAGTGGCACAGCGGAGTGCCTGTGAACTTACAACGCTAGAAACTTTGTTTCGATACACGTGGTGAGCAGAGCAGAGATAGCCCCCTTGTGTAACTTGTGCTTAACTTCAAATAAACAAACACTTCCTCATTCTAACGTGCACAAGTTCAATACCAACCAATGAAACCGACTAAAATAAACTTAAACATAAAAAAATAAATATAATCGGAGACATGAATACATATAACTTATAAAATTGTAGTTTCTAATAATTTGTTACGGTCACAATTATTAAAATTCGACAGAATGCTAAATTACAAATATATTGTATTATCAATGGTAAGCACAGAGAAACACATTCTATAACTAATATAATGTCTTATGCTTACTCAATTATAAGCTTTAAAACTTTTAACGCTGAAATCCGTGATTAGATATTCGAGTTTAGAAGATTCATAAAAATAACCAAAGATTATTTGTTATATCAGATATAACACTGATAGGAATTTATAAACAATTGCCTATCTGTGCTGCATCCATCATAGGTATCGAAATCAGCTTTCTGACGTAATAAGCCCACAGGCTTATCGTTTTGCCTCTTGTGGGAAGGGGTGCAAAAGAAGAAATGGTTGATTAAAAACTGATGAAAACTGTTCTTATAATACAAGACATGAAATTACATTTGTTCTTTTGTAATTTCGCGCAAAGCTAGTCAAGGGCTATCTGTACTAATCATCTCGAATGTATGTGTGTTAGACAAGAGGGAAGGCAGCTATTCAGGACCACTTACCACAAAATGTTGTACTATTTTACCCAGTAAATAGTGGGGTTGACGTTGCATTATAACGCCCTTACGGCTGAAAGCCAAGAATGTTTGGTGTGAGGGGGATTCGAACCTGCGACTTGTAGATTAGTAGTTAAGAACCCCAATCATCAGTCCACACCAGATCACAATTGTTTGTTGTTAAACACAAGGAACTAACTACCTGTGCTGTTTCCACCACTGTTTTCGAAATCCAGTTTATAACGATATAAGTTTTCAGTCTTACCGCTGGATCAGTAGGAGGTTATGGAATTACATATGAAATTCTACTTCGTAAGAATAAATGCATGAGAATAAATTATTACTACTAACACGTTTAAATATTTTTGTATGTCAGAAATTGTAAATACGTTAATTTTTTTAACGCTGAAATTATTGGTTTAGTTTGTTTTGAATTTCGCGCAAAGTTACACGAGGGCTATCTGCGTTAGCCGTCCCTAATTTAGAAGTGTAAGACTAGAGGGAAGGCAGCTGGTCATCATCACCCACCGCCAACTCTTTGGCTACTCTTTTACCAACGAATAGTGTGATTGACCGTAACAATATAACGCCTCCACGGCTGAAATGGCGAACATGTTTGGTGTGACAGGGATTCGAACCCGCGACTTTTGGATTAAGAGTCGAGTGCCTTAACCACCTGGCCATGTCGGGCCCTGAACTTATTCTGGAATTAAAAAAGGTAAATGTTCAAGGGCAATGGAAACGTAATGATTTGGACATTAAATCAAACATTTCTAATGAAAAATGCACTTGGAAACTACGACCGTTTATGGAATTTAAAATCTTATTAATTAATTTGAAAATAAAAAAGGCCTTAATGTTTTAATAGCATAATAATTAAGTAACTAAACCCACTTAACACGTCTGTTGTTTATGTTTTCATGAGATTGTTAAATATAATATTTGAATTAATCCAAATATTTGGACAATTTAAGATGTCAGTTATTAGACCAATATTTAATATCGGAGAAATGAACGAGAGTGGCATCTCCTTACAGTTTTAACCTGTCAAAGTGGTATGAAGATTTTAAACAAATATTAAACGAGTAATAATAATACTCGATTATCAAGTATTATTGATAATAATATTTTTCCACGGTCAGCGTACACTTTTTCTTTTATCAGGAACAATTTGTACAAATACCCTAAAACAAATAAATGATATGATTATATATATATACATATAACAATATGGTTTTCCACTTAAAAAGAGTGCAATATTTTTATTATAATATTTCTCGGATGAGATAAACTTATATTTAAATATGCTTTTGTAATAAACTAACTGTCTATATAAGGTCCGTTTCCAGAATGGTATAAAAATAATTTAAGATATAGTCATATTAACAGTTTTTCATAGTGAACCAGACTGGTTTCTGCTAAAGCATTAATGACTCAGAATTGTAAAACTCCACTTATCACTACGCAGAAGAGATACCGAAACAGCTTTTAAATATAATGTTACAGAGGTTGTTTATTCGTACGTTGTTCTTTTGAATGAAGCAGAAAGCTACTCAAAGGGCTATCTGTGCTCTGCCCACCCCGGATATCAAAGGCGGTTTTTAGCGTTGTAAGTCCACAGACATACCACTGAGCCACTGGGAGACTTTTTCGCATCTCTCTAATTTCATTTACATTATGAGTCCTGTTACAACACCTTATCTACATGTTTGATTTAAACATTATAATGAGCCAGGCACAGTACGTACTTTTTGACACGTTTTAGTTTTATGAGAAATAATGATCTATGAAATGTGATGACAAAAATACATTTATTATTTCAAATTATTGCACTCGCAACATAGTTAAATATTGTTGCTTGATAGTTAAAATTAGCTACGCAAGGTACTGCTTTGGTGCATCTGTGTAAACTTTCACTTTCTGAACAAACATCTTTAAAAATTATATGCGCTATTCTAAAACACTTTCATTCTACTGTTTTCTAATTTTTCTGTAGATATTAATTTTAAGGCAAGTCTGTGTATAATTGGGCATCCGATGAAAAATACCTAAGTAAAAATGGTGTCCTTGATTTTTAACAGTATTCTTCAATAAACGTAAATAAAATAACGACCTCTATCTCAAGAATGTAACTTTATTAACTCAATATTTCGCTGCTATAGCATCGTCTGGAGCTGTCGATATTCTACAAGCTAACTAATTCCGTTAAACTTAAATTATATTGTATTATATCAAAATATGAAGAAATTATTTAAATGCGTAATATATTCTATTCCAAATCCAATTATATTAATAATTCATTTGTTGGGGCCCGGAATGGCCAGGTGGGTTACGGCGTTCGACTCGTAATCTGAGGGTCGTGGGTTCGAATCCCCGTCACACCAAACATCCTCGCTCTTTCAGCCGTGGGGGCTGTTATAATGTGACGGTCAATTCCACTGTTCGTTGGTAAAAGAATAGCCCAAGAGTTGATGGTGGGTAGTGATAACTAGCTGCCTTCTCTCTAGTCTTACACTATCAATTTAGAGACGGCTAGCGCAGATAGCTCTTGAGTAGCTTTGTGTGAAATTCAAAAAACAGAAGCCAATCGGCAGCAATCTCGATCCCAGGATTATTGACCTTCGCAAGTCTCTCAAAGATTTCAAAACTAAATTCATAATTAAACTTACTTTACATTATTAGAATTATTAATACTTTAACTTTTCTGTATTGGTATTATACCTAAATATTGCTACACATTTTTATTTTCTCTATTTCCCACCACCTCTTGACGTTATTTTATTTTTAACTTTATCTTTATAAGGACTGGTTAACATTTCTTTCAACTAAGTCTCTTACGTACTGTACAAAACTTTTTGGAACAAACTAAACCTGACACCAACAACTCTAGGTTATGATTGGCTAGTGCTCAAGGCTAACTCATATTTAACATTGTTGATTTGAATTGTTTTAACAACACTATAAATTAAAGAATGTTTGACATTATATTAGTATCATATGTACTTTTTAAACACTTGTTTTAACGTTTTAGTTACGAATAATAGTGTTCCAATTCAGTATATTGATTGCTGCTGACAAAGTTGTGATAGCGAAATATTGAGCTAAAAAAGCTACATACTGGAGATATTTAGGGTGTGGACAAAATTGAAATATGACGCTATGCAATGACCACATCAATCACCTGACAGCTAAATTTTGAGCTAATAAAGCTACATTCTGGAGATATTTAGGGTGGGGACAAAACTGAAATATGATGCTATGCAATGACCACATCAATCACCTGACAGCGAAATTTTGAGCTAATAAAGCTACGTTCTGGAGATAATTAGGGTGAGGACAAAATTGAAATATGACGCTATGCAATGACCACATCAATCACCTGACAGCAAATTTTTAGCTAATAAAGCTACATCTGGAGATAATTAGGGGTGAGGACAAAATTGAAATATGACGCTATGCAATGACCACATCAATCACCTCACAGCGAAATTTTGAGCTAATAAAGCTACATTCTGGAGATATTTAGGGTGGGGACAAAACTGAAATATGATGCTATGCAATGACCACATCAATCACCTGACAGCGAAATTTTGAGCTAATAAAGCTACGTTCTGGAGATAATTAGGTGAGGACAAAATTGAAATATGACGCTATGCAATGACCACATCAATCACCTGACAGCAAATTTTGAGCTAATAAAGCTACATTCTGGAGATATTTAGGGTGGGGACAAAACTGAAATACGATGCTATGCAATGACCACATCAATTACCTGACAGAGAAATTTTGAGCTAATAAAGCTACATTCTGGAGATATTTAGGGTGTGGACAAAACTGAAATAAGATGCTATGCAATGACCACATCAATCACCTGACAGCGAAATATTGAGCTGAAAAAGCTACATTCTGGAGATATTTAGGGTGTGGACAAAACTGAAATATGATGCTATGCAATGACCACAGCAATCACCTGACAGCGAAATATTGAGCTGAAAAAGCTACATTCTGGAGATATTTAGGGTGGGGACAAAACTGAAATATGATGCTATGCAATGACCACATCAATCACCTGACAGCAAATTTTGAGCTAATAAAGCTACGTTCTGGAGATAATTAGGGTGAGGACAAAATTGAAATATGACGCTATGCAATGACCACATCAATCACCTGACAGCAAATTTTGAGCTAATAAAGCTACATTTTGGAAATAATTAGGGTAAGGACAAAATTGAAATATGACGCTATGCAATGACCACATCAATCAACTGACAGCAAAATTTTGAGCTAATAAAGCTACGTTCTGGAGATAATTAGGGTGAGGACAAAATTGAAATATGACGCTATGCAATGACCACATCAATCACCTGACAGCAAATTTTGAGCTAATAAAGCTACATTTTGGAAATAATTAGGGTGAGGACAAAATTGAAATATGACGCTATGCAATGACCACATCAATCAACTGACAGCAAAATTTTGAGCTAATAAAGCTACATTCTGGAGATATTTAGGGTGGGGACAAAACTGAAATATGATGCTATGCAATGACCACATCAATCACCTGACAGCAAAATTTTGAGCTAATAAAGCTACGTTCTGGAGATAATTAGGGTGAGGACAAAATTGAAATATGACGCTATGCAATGACCACATCAATCACCTGATAGCGAAATTTTGAGCTAATAAAGCTACATTCTGGAGATAATTAGGGTGAAGACAAAATTGAAATATGACGCTATGCAATGACCACATTAATCACCTGACAGCAAATTTTGAGCTAATAAAGCTACGTTCTCGAGATATTTAGGGTAAGGACAAAATTGAAATATGACCTTATGCAATGACCACATAAATCATCTGATATCTGTCTTATCTAAAAAATTATAAGCTGAGTTAAACTGATTAATGAAAGATCGCAAACCAAACCCGGAAGACAAACTTTTTGAAGTACTCAGAGAAGGATGGCAGTCAACCATTCAGGAATATCTGCACAAACTCATTTAAAGCAAGCACGTCGATGTGAAGCAGTACTGATATTCTAAGAAATATCCATTAAATATTAACTTGTGAAACATTTTTACGTTCATTTAGTTTAATTTTTACGTTCGATTACTGCAGAGAAACTTGTTTGATCATTTTGTAGGATAATTGGAATAAGATCTATGAAACTACAGCACGTGCACAACACTTTTTATGAGAAAATGTAACTAAAATTAAGAACAGTTCAGGCAGGTATTTACGAAAGCCAGTGTTAAAATTAGAATTTCAGGTTATACTTGAACAGATCTCGTCGAACACGTTCTAAAAATTGCCACTTTTGTGTATTTTTCTTTTTATAATAAAAGAGATAACAAATTAACAACGTTTTCAAGAAGAAGAACACTTTTGTCCAAACCCCGGAGTTCGTGATGTTATTTACGGTTATAGAAATGTTTCAAAATAAACTCCTGTTTGCGTTAAACAAAGTTAAAAATAATAAAACTGTTCAATTTTCCAGAGGAATATATCGAAAGAAAAGTAACCTACAGGTAATTAAATTATAGCCCTCAAACTATTAAAAACGATACTTTTATCTTCTTAAGGTAGGATTACAACAACCTCGTTGTGGACGTTGAAATACTTCGAACTATTACTATTAAAGCGGTGTAACGTGTTATAAGCCTAGCAGGATTCTGATGGAGTTATAACAAATATTTTGTTATTTTCTCACCAGGTGATTTGCTATATCTGGTTAGTGAGATAAAGGTCAAACCGTTCTTCGAAGTTGCTCTCTCTATGTGTTTTATGTGTTAGAGGTCCACAATTAGTGCTGGTAAGTCCTTCCTTACAGATGGTTCCTTTTTAAAACCGTCGCACTAAACATGCTCGCCCTTTCAGCTCTGGAGTCGTTATAATATGACGGTCAATCCCACTATTCGTTGGTAAAAGAGTAGCTCAAGAGTTGGCGGTGGGTGGTGATGATCAGCTGCCTTCCCTCTAGTCTTACACTGCTAAATTAGGGATGGCTAGCGCAGATAGCCCTCGAGTAGCTTTGCGCGAAATTCAAAACAAACAAAGGATGCGTTGTAAGATAACCAGCAGCGACACTTTAACGGAAGGAATAACATTACATACCATCAAAACTAGATTAGAGCCAACAGCATTAGGGAGAACCTAATAAAGGCTAGCGGTGCCTCATACTTATAAGAAATTGAGTTACTAATGATATACTAACTAGCGTCTTCATCGTTAACAAACGCTTCAGAAGCAATTTCTTTCAGCTACTGTGTAGCCGGCGTATCATTCTCTGGCTGTATTACATGATGACGGTTACAATGTAAACCAAGGAGAAGCGATACTAATGTCGAAGAAAAACTGGATTTGATTATGTTGAACCCAGTTAGTTAGAGAGAATATCGTGTTGTTAGTCTATTTTTTTGTACATAAGTTAGGCTTGGTATAAGGGTTAATAGAAATCATTTCTTTGCTGTGTTCTGGATAACGATGTCGTACAGTCTATACGAATGGCATTATATTGGGAATAACCCTAACTTTTAACATGGTTATGAGAATTTTCAAAATGCGTGTGTTGAGTAATGATATGTCGAACCCACATTCTTGTTTGTTTTGAATTTCGCACAAAGATACTCGAGGACTATCTGTGCTAGCCGTCCCTAATTTAGCAGTGTAAGACTAGAGGAAAGGCACCTAGTCATCACTACCCACCGCCAACTCTTGAGCTACTCTTTTATCAACGAATAGTGGGATTGACCGTCACATTATAACGCCCCCACGGCTGAAAGGGGGAGCATGATTGGCGCAACGGGGATGCGAACCCGTGACCCTCGGATTACGAGTCGCACGCCTTAACACGCTTGGCCATGCCTGGCCAGCCACATTCTTGACGTGAATGCAGTTCTGCTTTTCTGTGTCGTTTTATATGACAAGTGAAAGACAATAAACATGGTTTGTGCTGCTCAGTGACGTTTCGTAATACAAGAGAAAGACACTAAACATGGGTTGTGCTGTTCTGTAACGTTTTGTAACACAAATGAAAGAGAATAAACATGGGTTGTGCTGTTCTGTGACGTTTTGCAATAGAAGTAAAAGACACTAAACATGGGTTATGCTGTTCTGTAACGTTTTGTAACACAAATGAAAGAGAATAAACATGGGTTGTGCTGTTCTGTGACGTTTTGCAATAGAAGTAAAGGACACTAAACATGGGTTGTGCTTGTCTGTGATGTTCATAACACAAGAAAAATATGTTACGTATTATAATTTATCTCGAACAAGGCTCCGATTTATTATGTTATGTTTTACGATTTGAAATAGCCCGAAATTTTAATTTTAATTTAAACGTATGTCGATTGTATGAAATTTATAATATTTGCCAACAAGATTGATAAAGTTTTCTTAGAATAATATAATTCATAACAAAGGTTATTGCAAATAATAATTGACATACAAAAGTTTTAAAACCTTACAAACAATACTGAGTCTTCTATTTGTTTTGGAACTGAATATTTTATCGACGGTTCACAACGAAAAAATTAATTCTGTACTGAGACACATTTACACTTCACTTAACCGGTAAGTTAGCCAACTGCTACACTGAGCGCACATTCGTTTTTCACCGACGAAACTATCTAACGTCCTCGTAGAAATACCAACGTCCAAAGTTAATTATCTTAAATTAGGCGGTTTGTAATATTCAATATTCAATAAACTTTTCTGGTCAAATATTTGTTGTCTTCCGACTAATTAAATAGCTTCCGAGGTTTATAGTGTACTAACTGTAGCAAACCAACAATATTATATAAACTGTCTCTTAGCGCGTCTATTTATAAACTTTAGGCAAGGTTCTCGAAGGTTTAGTTGGCAACAATATAAAACATATATTGTTTATTTATACACTCGAAAATATTCTGCAAATGTAGAGAACATGCGAGGCTTTCGCAATACATATTTAACAGTAACAGCTTACATGCACTTCTAAATACATATTAAATTGAAAAAAACATATATGTTAAAATAAATATATACTATTAAATACAGAAATACAAGTGAAAGACACTAAACATGGGTTGGATTTACAAAAGATGTGACAACCCATTTCTTCTTTTGAGATGTAAATCAACAGTTGATGGAAAGTGTTAGCAACTAGTGCATGAGGCTTTATTCAACTCAAAAGGATGAGCTTGCATTCTGTTTATAATGGGCTCACGTATGTAAATGATATGTTTTGTTAAAGTGTTCTAGTTCAATATTTTAAGCGACGTTTGTGCAAATAATTCAAACAGTTAAAAAGTAGTTTATTATTATATAGGCTCATAATCCTCTGCAACTTTAAAGCTGGTAATAACTATTGCTATTAGTTGTATGCTACAGACCGTTTTTATGAGTTTGATTTTTACCATCCAGAATGTGTTATTATAGAAAATAGGCAATTTTGTTTAAAACGACTTGAATATTTTAAAAATTTATTTTCGAATGTAGAATGGATATTATATGATGACGCTTCACTAACACTGATCACGAGCTAGGTGTGAAATTACTGTTATATGAACTATTGTCCTGAATAATTAACCTAGCAATTTTGACAATTTGTCCTAGTGAGGATGAGAGGTTGGCTACTGCGTCTAATGGCTTGTTTATTTGAGGGGTTTTCTAAAGAAAATAATTATAATCTAGTGAAAATGGTAATACATGTTGGAATAAATTTTAAATATAACCAATTTTTTATTATGACTCTCATTCGCCATTTTCTCAAGAAAAATATTTACAGTTCAGATTTCAGATTTTGCACGAATAGGACCTTAATTGCTGGTTAGGCTTTAAAAACATTATGTTACTGACCTATAGGTATAGTGATCTAAACGCCATGTTTTATCACAAGCTAAAAAATTGTTACTAATGCCTGGATTTCACAAAAAATCACATAATTCGTGATTTCCACTCTTCTATAAGAAGTATAGAATATATCATTCTTCAGATATATTCAAGTAAAATATTTCTAAATTTTTATGGAGTTTCTGGATTTAACCATAATAACGTGTTGACTGAATGTCTCAAAGACGTATAGATATGTTTATTATTTTCCACGCGTAAACAGCTACGTTCTGCGATTTTTTTCTTACCCATTCGAGAACATACTAATAAATATAAAAAAATGTTTGCTTTTTGGCGAAACTTCACATCTTATAATTGTCCTTCAGTGGCACAGTTGTATGTCTGAGAACTTACAACGCTAGAAAACAAGATTTGATACCAGTGGTGGGCAAAGCAAAGACAGTTTGTTTATTGTTTTTGCGCAAAGCTATTCCAGGACTATCTGAGCTAGCCGTCCCTAATTTGGCAGTTTAAGGCGAGAGGGAAGGCAGCTAGTCATCACCGCCCACCGCCAACTCTTAGGCTACTCTTATACCAACGAATAGTGGGATTAACTGTAACATTATAAGGCCCTCACGGCTGAAAAGGCGAGCATGTTTGATGCGACGGAGATTCGAACCCGCGACCCTCAGATTGCGAGTCGCACGCCTTAACCCACCTGGCCATGCTGGTCCAAGCACAGACAGACCATTGTGTAGCTTTGTGCTTAATTGCAAAAAACAACAACATTGTAGGACCAGGCATTGCCAGGTAGTTAGGGCGCTAGACTAGTAATCTTAGGACCGTGGATTTGAATCCATGTGTCACCAGACATGCTCACCCTTTCAACTGTTGGGGCATTGTACCGTGACGGTCAATTCCACAATTCGTTGGTAAAAGAGTTGGCGGTGGGTGATGATTACTAGCTGCCTTCTCTCTAGTCTTATACTGCTAAATTAAGAATGGTAGCGCATCTAGACCTCGTGTAATTTTGCGCACAATTAAAAATCAAAAAATCATATTTTATTTCTTATTTTATCTACACTAACACGAACTGTAGAAACATTATTAATGTAGGGAAATAAAAATATGAAATAAAGTAAGTAACATATTCCACTCATTCCTCTGTATTTTTTCCAATACTGATCAAATATTATTTATGTATATAATTTAAAATGTTAACTTTTTTAATCTTTTTTAATCTCATAGTATTATTTCGATACTTTGTACTTATTTCAACAGTGTCCTCGCTTCAAAATCAATAAGACACAGAGAGAGCTATTAGTGTTAGCTGTTTATGTTGACATAACATAAACAGCACGTTAAGTAATGTTTCAAATTTTAGACGTTTATCTTTCTTGAAGTTATATTAGGCCGAGCTTTTATAAGTTTACAATATTTACATTGTGGTTAATTTTGTTAAAATATAAACAATTCTCAATAATGCCTGCTCAAGCTTATTTGCACTCCAATAAGACATGAAGCTCTTTTTCAATAAGTCATGATGGGTCTCAGAAATCCGGGGCCCCGCTATGGCCAGGTGGTTACGGGACTCATCTCGTAATATGAAGGTTGTGGGTTCGAATCCCCTTCACACCAAACATGCTCGCCCTTTCAGCCGTGGGTCGTTATCATGTGACGGTCCATTCCACTATTCGTTGGTAAAAGAGTAGCTCAAGAGTTGAAGGAGGATCGTAATGGCTAGCTACTTTTCCTCTCTTCTTACACTGCTAAATTAGTGACAGCTAGCGCAGATAGCTCTCGTGTAGCTTTGCGCGAAGTTCAAAAACAAACAAACCTTTTCCTTCTAAAAAAATATATTATTTTAGCAGTCTAACACTTTTTGGGTCTCAAAAAAATTAATGTATTCATCACATTTGCATTTTACAACATAAATATTGTATTATCACTGGAACAAAATATCTCAAAACCTACTGTAGTTTAGATGGCTTTTTAAGTACGATATAAAAGAAATTTAAAATTGTATTAGCAATTTGGAATGGCAGTACCATCGCAACAAACAAACAATTATCATGGATTGAATGTTTTCCACACAAGACTGAACAAACCATAATAAACTTCGTATATGGACGTTTTAAGACTTTTCACATGGAAACCGTTAAACCTGAATACTATATACCAAGTTTAAACCTTGAAGAAACGATTTGTAAACTTTATTTTACGTTTCATGACCTCCCCCAGTGGCACAACAGTATGTCTGGTTATTCCCACCGCTAAAAACCGGGTTTCGATACCCGTGGTGGGCAAAGCACAGATAAGCCCATTATGTAGTTCTGAGCTTAATTCCAAACAAACCAAAACGTTTCACGATAATCATTCGATCTATCTATTTGAAGACTTGGTGAAGATCAGACCATGTACAACTAAATAGACAGATAGCGAAGACAGTTGATATATAAAATAATTATACATATAGCTAAGACAGTTAATATCCTTAGATGAAAAAACTGAGACAAGTTAGAGCTGGATTGAGATTTTAATTATTTGTGTTATTTTATGTGGAGAGTTTTTCAATAACCCTATAGACAGGTGACAGTATTGATGATATATGTAAGGCAATTCCAGCAAATTGATTGTGAAAATAAATATTTTGTTGTCGCTCCTTTCGCACCTGTATATAGAAGAACGCATTAAATAAATATAAAAAAAAACTAGATAAATTTTACCTAAAATTTCTAATAACTATTTTTAGTTAAGAATAAGGTCATTTAACAACTTAGCACTACTTTATGCGTATGTACACCTTGCCGCATATAAAGGCTTGTTTAGAGCATGATTATCACAGTGAGCTTGGTGAATGGGTGGTGGTTGGGAACCATACTAGTTTGGACAGCTGGATGTGACACTTCGCGCTGGAACAGTTTGTTTGCTGTGCTGTCGATTAGTGCCTTTCTACCGTTTTGAGGGCTGGAATGCCAACATTAAGGTGTAAGTTTTCATCTTACTTACCCTCAAATGGTAGTACCTTATTTCCTCATTATCATTTTTTTTTTTTTTAATTGGGAGAGCAGTCACCTTCCCACAACTGTCTGCAGGCAATGAATTGTAGTATAGATGTTGGACGTTATGGGCTTGAGCACCCACATCTCACTCTCCTAATTTCTATTTCTAATTCTATATCTATTGTTATTCTTCATTTCTTACGTGAGGCTGGTGAGTGGAGGTTAAAACTGATAGACGATGTATCCGCACCGCAACGTAGGTCCAACTTCCCCAGTCACCTTTAAAACCTAGGGTACATTTTGTAATCCATATTGTAGCTTGTACACTGGAATCTTATCAGCTGACGCAGCATTTTTGTTTAATTTGTTTTTGTTTGAGCTTGTTTTTGAGTTAAAATAACAAATTAATACACATATATTTATATATTTTGTGATTAACTACACGTAAAGTAATCTTGATGAATATTTGAAACAAAATTCTATGTTTTTGCTAATTCTTACCTCTAATTATTTTATTTTTATAACATTTCTTGAGCTGGGGCGATTCTGATTCATTTAAATTGCGTCAGAAGTTTTTGCATATTAGATATGACATTCTCCTTAATAGGAGGTCACAATGTCGTAAATAGGTTCTAATGTATCAAAGTCGAGTGTTTGTGTTTCTGTATAAATTTAGAAGGCAACACAGAAACTTGTACAACTACTTTGACTTAAATTTGCGGGTAAACTACAGATTGAAGTATATAACTTGAGGGTTTGTGGGATATCCGACTTTTTTTGTGCCACTAAAGTATTTAAATCAGGTGTTCCTGCACTTGTTTGCCACAGAAACAAAACAGTCGAAACTCGGTTAGTTTTAGTTACAAACACTGCTTAGGTGTAAATAAAGAATCCTTGTTTAAATTAATCTTAAATTTTGTTGTTTTCTTTTAATATTTGTTTGCAATTTATTTTTTTCGGTTAATAGTTTTGAATCAACTTTTTCGGATACTTTAAAACCTTTTCTTTGTGTATCAATGAACCTGAACACTACAAGTTAAAACAAATGTACAATTTACTTCCATTTTCCTGAAAAGCGTCCAAAGCCCGTTATCTGTTTTAAGACTCACACTAGTATATAGTAGTGTGTTGTCAGTTAGCTAGTCAATAGACACTAATGTTACGTCACATAAGGGATGCTTAACGTTGCAATTTGTATTGTTATGACGTCAGTAAAACGTGTGCTTGCCATAAATCACGAGAAGAATAATGTGCTCTCTATGCTATGACACAACATGACACGTACCTCAGAAGCAAGAAATGAAAATACTCGTCAGTCTTAATTTTGGTTCTACTTACTTTTGAAACAGAACTTCCAGGTCCGTACGTAGAATGTATGAAATAGGGGCTCTAATCTGTGAGATCAAAAGCAAACAAACACTTTGCAAAGCACAATCAAGATACAAATCATACCAATGGTACGGGGAGCTGGTGGCATGCCATTGTTTCAAGCCAAAATATAGCAATGCTTCATCCAAAGATTGCTGACAACGTAGAGAACGTTGAATACAATAAGCAGCTGTGCTATAGTTGTATGATCATTTTTTTTTTACATCAGGAAAGTTGGAGATTCGGCTGAATCTTCTAGAACTTCACTCCACTTCTGCGAACGCGAGTGCTTTCTTCGATGACCCAACAGAAGTACATAATTATCCTGATTGTGTTAGTGTTAAGCTGCTTTTAGATCAGAAGGAAGAACTAACAATAATGATGATATAATAACAATCTACGTATCAGCAGTTGTTCTGATACGTCATGCTTAAAAGTTTAAATAAATAATAAGTTTATATTTTGTTCGTTTGTTGTTAAGCGGAAAGTTATGCAATAAGCTATTTATGCTGTGCCTACCACGGGTATCGAAACCCTGTTTTTAACATTACCAGCCCAGTAACGCACAATGTTCTGTCTATATCAACAGTAATAGTGTTATATTTAGGAAATTACCTGCTTACATGTTTTCATTATACACTAAGGTACAATCAAAGCTTTGCTGATAAAACTGTTTCACTAAAAAGTTTCGCAGTTCATGTATTTAAAAAGTATGTTTCTTTGAAAGTAAACATAAAACTACACAATGGGCATGGGTCCGGCATGGTAAGGCGTTCGACTCGTAACCCGCGCGTCGCGGGTTCGAATCCCGGTCGCACCAAACATGCTCGCCCTCCCAGCCGTGGGGGCATTATAATTTGACGGTCAATCCCACTATTCGTTGGTGAAAGAGTAGCCCAAGAGTTGGCGGTGGGTGGTGATGACTAGCTGCCTTCCCTCTAGTCTTACACTTCTAAATTAGGGACGCCTAGCGCAGATAGCCTTTGAGTAGCCTTGCGCGAAATTAAAAAAAAAAAAACACAATATTTATAGATTTCAAAATAATTATAATTTAACTCATTATAAAAGCTTATGTTATGTTACACAAACTGAGAATTCGAGTTGTATATAGTAATTGATATATATAGGTTCTGCATGTCGTGAACTAATTTTTGAAACTGAAAGACAAACAAACCGTGGAAAGGAAAGCTAATAATGAGCAGTTTCCTACTGAATTTTAATTTCACAATTTCATTTGCCTTTACTTTGCGCCCCCCACTAGTACAGTGATATGTCTCCGCATTTACAACGCTAAAATCAGGTGTTTGATTCCCCGCGGTGGGCTCAGCAGATAGTCTGATGTGGCTTTGCTAGAAACATCAACACACGCCTTTACTTTGTTTATGTCAATCAAAGGGAAGAATCTAGACGTATTTCCTTTGAAAAGCACTTTGGCTTTCTACTTGTAACTGTTATTTTTCACGCAAAAAAACAACTCAAACCTATCTACGCTGTAAATTAATTATAAAATGTATGGAAGACAGTTAGTATTGAATACAAAGTCTATACATAAGCCTTTCTCGTCACAAGTAAATTATTTATCAAGTTTTAATGCAATACGAAAATGGCGACAGGACCAGAGTTTTCTTATATTCAAAAGAGACTAACGAAAATGACGTTAGTTATAGGGATGTAAGGATAAAACATTACTGATATATTCCATTAAAACAATTTAGCAGCAGTACAGAGAATCATGTTGAATAGGGATAAAAGTGTTTTAGATATATAGAACCTTAGCGCAGTGTTTTTAGATAGGCGAATTAGTTTACACGTAAATTACGTGCTTTAAGAGTAGGTGTTTCTTTTTTTTCTGAATGTAATATTTTTAAAAGATGCATATAATTAGTTCTACTGTAAAACGATCATGTACGTTGAACTGCTTCCCAGTGACACAGCGGTATGTCTACAGGCTCATACCTCTAGAAATCGGGTTTCTATACCCGTGGTGACCAGAGCACAGATATCCACTTGTGAGGCTTTGTGCTTAATTCCAAATGAAAACAGCACAAAAAATACATTGAACTGTAGATTACTTTATGGAAAGAAGTATGTAGGCCCGGCATGGCCAGATTGTTAAGACTCGTAATCCGTGGGTTCGAATCACCAAACATGATCGCCCTTTCTGTCGTGAGGGCGTTATAATGTAACGGTCAAATCCCACTGTTGGTTAATAAAAGAGTATTCCAAATGTTGGGAGTGGTTGGTGATGACTCCCTCGTGTAGATTTGCGGGAAATTCAAAATAAACCGAAGAAGTATTTTCCCTACGATCGGTGTTCCGAAAATCTCAAATTTAACTGAGAATTTCATACGTTGTATCAACAGGTGAAAGGTTAACTCATATAGTGCTCAAAGTTTGAATCTAATTTTCGCTTATTGTATGGAATAAAAGTACTGGATTATTTTCAGGTACACAAAACACATGATGCCTCACGAGCACGTGATAACATTTTCTCCCTTAAGTGTCAAAGTGATGATTCCTGGAATATTCCTTCTAATATCTGCTCAGGTTTCTTCTCCACTCTATGGTTGGGGTCAATATGGTTATGTGCAAGGTAAGGTGGTTAATGAAGAAACATACACGCTTCCCACTTACTCTCATCTTACCGATATTTCAATGGTTCACTTAAGTTAGGTTCTGTTTTTATTCACTTATAGCTATATGTTATTTCTAGTCTATAGCAGTTGTCAGGATGACTACATGCCAGTTAAAACATTAGGTCTTTCATGAGGAATTTTATCAATGTTTTCCTTACTTTAAATTTATTAATATTTTATTTATATTAGGCGCTTTTTGATCTTTCGTTCTGTTACATTAAAATTATCTCGAATAAGCATATCAGCAAGTCAGATGACAATCGTAGCCGATAAAAATCGCATTGTAACGGATGTACCAAAAATGTAGTTTGATACTTGTTTGGGTTATGCAATGGTAGGTCCCACGCTGGTACAGCGGTAAGCCTACGGATTTACAACGCTAAAATCAGGGGTTTGATTCCCTCGGTGGACTCAGCAGATAGCCCAATGATGCTTTGCTATAAGAAAAACACTCAAATGTATTAGTAGTGCGATTCCACCGATAATTGAATGCTTTTGCGAATATTCGTCGAACTGTCGCATACCTCAGGTAGCTAGAGAATGAAACGAATATTCGTGCTATTCCATACGAAGACATCGTTAAGGTTACCAGACGCAGCGTCTATGATTTTCTCTGCGTTAAAACTACAGGTACTGGAAAACTTTTAAATTGAACACTAGACTGCAGGATTATTGTAGGGTGCACAGCAATCAGAATATGAATGGACGTGGCGACATTGATTGTAGCGACGTGGTGAGGCTGCAAAATCGTTTTAATATAGCATTTCTAAACCCTTATATGAACTCTACTATTTTTACAAGTTTTTTCTTTTGATATATATACCGTGTATGTAATTTATGTTAATTTAAGGAATTATATATTTTTCATGTTCATTTAGTACGTTCAGTTATCATCCAGGGTAATCAGTTATTTATCAATGGGATAAATTCATAAAATGAACCTGAAGGTTACATATAATGGGTAGAAACTGAAAACTGTTATTTTCAATGATTTTTCTTTATTACTTATTTAATACTATCCGACTTCACTATTTACTCTTTTACTTGTACTTATTAACTTAACTACTTGAATTAAGCATGATTTCACTATAGAAAAGTTTTCAGATTGCTCGTTTTTAAAGTAATACTTTGTTTAAGAAATCACTAATTTACTCTCTTTGTTAAGATATATCTAGATAGTTACATACAGACTTTTTAAAAGTTATTTTATTCTTTTACAGAGTATGGAGTGTGTGACCTATTGTTGTCTTCGCCTCACTGCTGTTCTTACAGTATTTATACGTGGATAATATTAATTATCCCACCAGTCTGCGTTTTGGGTTTCTGTTTGGGAGGATTAATTCGGTGTTCAAAAGAAACATATTTTAATCACGAAGATATCTACACACGAGGGCTGTTGCGAGAAAAGTCCAATATCTTTGAAGAAGACAAAGAAATCAAAACAATAGTCCTGTCAGGCTCGTTGTTCACTGTTTTAATGCTGCCAACCTGGTTGCTTGCCACTTTCTTAAGCTGTAATATTGTCAGTACAATTTGCTCGTGGCTCATGTTCACAGGACACGTTCTGGATATGATAAGTGGGCTGGTGTTGCCCATTGTTTGCTTGACGTACCATTCGAAAGTTCGAAAGTCGGTTATATTTTTGTTCAAAAATAATCGATATTTTCCATTCCTGAGAGCTAACACTAACACTGTAGAACAAGTAGTGGCAACTAGTGTGTGAAAATCTCACTTGTAAAGATTGATACTATCAACACTTTTAACTGTAAGAATTTAAACAATTAACAAACATACTTTTAAACTGTGGCAGCTATAGATAAATGTCTACTTTTACGCATGTATTCTTATTGGTCAATTTATTTTATTCATCTGTTATGTGTTACTGAAACAAAAATAATCCTATAGACAAGATAAACAGCCGTAATATGAGTTAATTAGTCTTAATATTTGAAAGTTTTAAAGTTGAAATTTTTATTGTTAGGTCTCATAGTTAATCCAAAGCACGTATATAATTGGCTAAATGTGCGGAACTTCAGGATATAAAATGTACAACATCATAATTATCATGCTAATTGCACATAATAAATGAATATTTATATATATATTGTGGAATCTGGTAAGTAAATGTGAGAAAAGTAAAATATTTCTGGTTCATTCCTGGTTTTATATCTGAAATCAAGGCTTCACTCTATTAAAATGTTCATATTTTATTACAGTTATTCATTTAATAAAACATCTTTTTGTGTCATTCAGGCTCCTGCTTTGAAGAATTTGTTTTTTAAAGAATGAAATTCGAATTTTTGAGGGACTTGAACGCGAGACTTTTAATTTTACACGACAGTGCGTCGCCCTTAAAATTTCTATATTGTAAACTATGTTCTTGAAAAAATTGTTTTAAGTACCGAAACAGATACCCATTAGAAACACTCATAGAGAATACGATACAGATTTCGTATCTAGACATATAAAACTATATTATATATTTATATTAACAAACATAACTTTTGTTGACCTAACACTTTCAAGTGTAATTAATTAATATCCACGCCAGCAGTGACAGAGCGTTATGACTGCGAACTCGCATCGCTAGAAACTCAGTTTCGACAGCAATGGTGGGCAGAGCACAGATAGCCCATTGTGTAGTTTAATGCTTAATTCCAAACAAATTAATATGCATTATAGTTTGTAGCTGCTACCATCTAGTGAGGAAACGATGAAGTATTCTTTCATTAGTTGTCATAGAACAACGCAAAGTTAAACGATTATTATTTCTCTTCACATCTTTTATGAGATAGATGTTTATAAAATATACATAATATATCATTTGTGTTGTCTATATTAATATTAACTATAAACCCGAAATTACTAAAAATATTAAGTTGTACTCATAGTATGTTATATATATATATATTATGCATATGGAAATAATCCTGTTTGTTTTTATTTTTGCAAACACTCAAAAATAGATTGCTCCAGTTTTTAATTAAAAATACAAATGATTTTGAAATATCTTCCTACATTCGACCGTACAAATGCATGTGTTACTTACAAGGATGTTTGACAAGACAGTCAGTACTTTTATCATGGGATTAATTAACACCTGAAAGCTAAAAGAAAACAAATTTAAATTACAAGCTTAAAATTGGTGACTTGAAAGTTGATGAAAGCTCAAAGTTAAAAATAAGGTGCAATCGAATCCGGCTCTTATTCAATTAGTTTCGTCATACTATTTATTTCTTAAATTGTCTTCTAGTGGTACAACAGTAAGGCTGTAGGCTTATAATGCTGAAAACCGAGTTTCCATTCCAATTCTGGACGAAGTACAAATAGCTCAACGTGTAGCTTTGTGCTTAGTTTCAAACAAACCAAAAACCAAATAGAAATATACAAGTGTTTGATAACTCTACCCATATACAATTATATTTTAAATTTATATTTCTACAAGTCGCTAGAACAGTTTGTAAAACACTGAAAATACAAGAATATTTAACACTAATCTCAGACAATTGATGGTTATGATAGCTTGAATTTTTAACGGTGACGTTTTTTCCTCAGTAGATAAATAACTTTGTATCTTACTTTAATTGTTTTGAATTTTTAAAAGAACCTGATATTGATATACAGTCAAGTGTGTGTGTGTGTGTGTGTGTTTTCTTATAGCAAAGCCAGATTGGGCTATCTGCTGAGCCCACACAGTGGAATCGAACCCCTGATGTTAGCGTTATAAATCAGTAGACTTACAGCTGTACTAGCGGGGAGCGATATATATAGCCAAGAACAAGAAGTTAAGGTGTGTGTGTGTGTGATATACAGTCAAGTGTAAAATATGAATTAACGAGTAGTTAAGGTATAAATTTTCGAACATGAAACAACCAAAGTTTATAATCAGAAATGCATTAAATGCTGTATCTATTTCACAAACCATGTTTAATATTTTGGTGATTTATTTTAGAAAGGTGTGAAAAGTTTGTGCTCTATTGTCAAGCGCGAAGTTAAAAAAATAGGCTAGATGTGCTTATCATAGTTAAAAAAAAACCAGTTTTGACGTCATAAGCCTTCAGCACTTTTGACGATATTACAATAATGTTTCGGCGCACTTGGCATGGAAACTTTTTTAAACTTTTACAATAAAAACTTGTGATATGTCTTGCAGAAGTTTGACATTTAGCAATGCATGAACTATTAAACTCACGCGCAAATTTCTCAGTAACTGTCAACAACCAAAGCAGCAATGGAAGTCAGCAAAAATTATCCTGAGGTCGTAATTGTGAAACTTAGAAAACCATGCCGAAAGGATACAAAATGGAAGGGGATATATAATAGCTGTCACAGTGATGACCGAGCAAGAAACTTTCAATATAGAATTAATACAACTGCTTCGTTTTTGTTAAATATTTATAGAAGGAACGCCTTATCATATAATGATTGACACATCTTGAACAGGTGTCATGTTGAAGGGCTAGAGTAACTGATTTTATAGACGAAGCTAGAAATTAAATATTAGTTTCTTTGTCGAATTTCACGTAAAATTACTGGAAGACTATTTGTGATAGCCGTTCCTAATTTTGGAGGGATAGACTAGAGGGAAGGCAGCTAGCCAGCACCGTCCGCCACATTATAAGAATAGCGATTAAGTCTCACTAGTTAATTGGAGTGTCCGCAAGTTGGCGGTGGGTACTACTGAACGGTGCATTTCCTTTAATCTATGACCTCAAAGTTAGGGACGACTAGTACATACATTCCTCGAGTAGCTAGCTATGAGTGAAATATAACAAAACAAACAATCGATCGGTACGCCTGGTTATTGTTGCTCATGTGGCGATCTTCACTAACATACCACAATTAACAGAATTTAAATTCAAGTCTATAAAATGTGGTACACTAGTGTTCAAAAATATTTCTATACCTTAAAATAACTCGGATTTTTCTTCTAATTTGAGGACTTAGTATATTTAAAGCATGTTAAGATAAGGCAGGATCGTTTGGTATTCTATATTTTATATCATTCTTCTGTCCTTTTAATCTTGCTGTTTTACCGTAATATTTGACTCCAGATGTACTACAAGGACTGTAGTGAACACCATCTGTACATTTTTCAAATCTTTTGGATGAACTAATATTTTTTTATTTATTATAATGTGTTTGAAAGTGGTTGAAATATTTCAATTATTCAAGTATCGTTTCATTTGTTCCGATAGTCCTAATTAAAGCAGTATTATTTATTTTAAAGGAAAATTCTTTATGAATATTTGTTTCTCTAGTATTTGTAAATGTGGGATAAGATGTAACCGTCCGCTCCCCGTTAGTACAGCAGTAAATCTACGGATTTACAACGCTAAAATCAGGGGTTCGATTCCCCGCGGTTGGCTCGGCATATAACCCGATGTGGCTTTGCTATAAGAAAACACACATAACCGTCAATAGATTGAAGAAATAAATAAGATAATTCTGAATTAATGTGTTTTTTTTTTCATTAAAATTCCCCCATATAACACAGGTAATTTTCACATTTTAATCCTTTTTGAAATTTCATATCAGAAGAGTATAAAAATTGAATTCTAAATTTTGTATTTTATGCTGAAAGCCATTACTCAAAGAAACAACAACAAAAATTATTGATTCAACTGGTCCAGACATAATACTAGCAAAATGTTCTTCGTTTTGATGTGATAACATATTTTATATGGAACGCCATGGTTCAGTAATGCCAAAAATAAACAGTGTTCTCAGTGAAGTCAGCTCAGAACAAACACAAGGGAAAAGAGAGTTAATAAAATATGCTGAAGGTTTTTCACTTCTTTCTAAAAAACTCAGAAAGCTATTATCATACAAATATAGTATAAATTACTTCTATACGTTAAGGATACCAAAGATATATTTGAAAAAAAAAATCAAAGACTGTATGAATCTGAGTGTAGATAGAATAACTCTTAAAGAAAGATTTAATTGCTCTAAGAGTCCGAAGTATGAGTGATTATGACACTTGCATATTCAGTCTTTTCTTAGTGACACAACCGACTCTACGAGTAGAGAAATAACGAGAACTCACTACAAACGAGGTGGCATTGAACGTAAGCAGGTGTAAATAACACTTAACATCTTGTGTGGAGAGAGAAGGGATTTCTTAGCATTTGTGTATGGCTGAAAAGCAAAAGAATTTGTATGTCTGTCTCAGAAATAGTCAGTTCCTGGTTCAAGTTGGGGCCAAGATGGTGAGTAAACTGCAACGAGTATTAGTTGGGCAGATTGGTAGAGAAACGTCTATGAGTTACTTGTTTTGAGCAGACTTGGAAGTATGATAAACATTTCCTAAAGGTTGACCAAGTCCTGGTATCTTAATAGATCCAAAAATATAGAAGTTAAGTCTTGAGAATAAAACTCTAGAATCCCAAAACAAAGAGAGCCAGAATGAGCTCTGAGTATGCTCCATACTAAGATAGCCAGAATGAACTCTGGGTGTGCTCCCTACTAAGATAGCCAGAATGAACTCTGGGTGTGCTCCCTACTAAGATAGCCAGAATGAACTCTGGGTGTGCTCCCTACTAAGATAGCCAAAATAAACTCTGGGTGTGCTCCATACTAAGATAGCCAAAATGAACTCTGGGTGTGTTCCATACTAAGATAGCCAAAATAAACTCTGGGTGTGCTCCATACTAAGATAGCCAGAATGAACTCTGGGTGTGCTCCATACTAATATAGCCAAAATAAACTCTGGGTGTGCTCTATACTAAGATAGCCAGAATGAATTCTGGGTGTGCTCCATACTAAGATAGCCAAAATGAATTCTGGTTATGCTCCCTACTAAGATAGCCAGAATGAACTCTGGTTATGCTCCCTACTAAGATAGCCAGAATAAACTCTGGGTGTGCTCCCTACTAAGATAGCCAGAATAAACTCTGGGTGTGCTCCCTACTAAGATAGCCAGAATGAACTCTGGTTATGCTCCCTACTAAAATAGCCAGAATAAACTCTGGGTGTGCTCCCTACTAAGATAGCCAGAATGAACTCTGGTTATGCTCCCTACTAAGATAGCCAGAATAAACTCTGGGTGTGCTCCCTACTAAGATAGCCAGAATAAACTCTGGGTGTGCTCCCTACTAAGATAGCCAGAATAAACTCTGGGTGTGCTCCCTACCAAGATAGCCAAAATGAACTCTGGTTATCCTTCCTACTAAAATAGTCAGAAATAATCAGATTAAGAGCAGAACATTTATAGATCGAAGAAAAGCCCCATCATTAAAAATAACTTTTTTTTTTCTGAAGAATCAAACCATTATTATTAAATGACATGTGTCCAACAGAAATTTAGGAGTATTAAACACCTCACAAATAACAGTGCCATGCTCGGTGACATAAAATAGTCGTTCAAGATTGTTGCATCTGAAATTACAGTAGAGCAGTTTGATATGAACAATAAACAATTAAAATGTTTCTTCACTCATTTGCTGGAAAAAGAAGAACTCACGCTTTATGAAACAACACAAGCTATTCTGCTTGTTAGAGAATCTCTCATTTACAAATATTATAGATCTCGTTATAACATAAAATATGTGCTTGAAGACTGAATTACACCGCAATATATCAGAAGATAGAATAATTTCTGGACTTCAAAAAGAACGGGAATATTATCAGGGACTCAGTCTGAATACTGAAGATATTTATGAGCTGTTTATGAAGAATTTATATTCTATATAATTAAACATTTATGTATATAATAATTAATGACATTCATGTCGAAGACCGTAAAGTACAAGGAAGGTTGAAACGTTTTCAAATGCAGTCTGTGTACTGCAATCGATAACTGTGAAACTGACTTCAACAGATTTAATCACTATACGATCTTGGAATATAGAGCCTATATTTTTTATAAAAAAAATAAGTAAATTATGCAACAGAATGTTAGCAACTCGTTTTCCTTTAATTGTCGGGAAAAAAAGAACGGGCTTTGAAGTTTTTTTACTATCGGCATTGTGTATTGTTGCAGTGTACCCCCACCATTGACACTTATTGCACTGTTTGTGTACCACTAACACTTACACCAGGAATGCTTCAATATAGTTTCCGGGGTAATTTTTCTTTGTTATTCCTATTTAAAACAAGAGAACTAGAAAGGCAGAAATTCGTAGCAAACTAATTTAGCGTGTTTACTACCACCTAAAATCAACTTAAAAGAAGGGATCTTTCAACTCTCAGCATCATGAAAGAGACGAGAACGTTTCTCTATGAAATAACTACTACAATTTTACTCTTCACTAGAACACTTTTAATTTTGATTAAATATTAGCTACATATTTATATAATATAATATCTATATATTCTTCTTAAGTGATGAATTACTCGTATTATTTTGGTTTGTTTTGAATTTCTCACAAAGCTATACGAGAGATATATGTACTAGACGTCCCTAATTTATCAGTGAAAGGTTACAAGAAAGGCAACTTGTCACGGCCAAGTCTGGGGCTACTGTTTTACCATCTAATAGTGGACTTAATCAGCAGTTATAACATTCCCCGGGCTGAAAGGATGAACAAGTTTGGTGTGACGGGGATTACTCATTCCGTTCTGCTATGGTGATTTCTGAAGACATACTGTTTGGTGTGAGGCTGAAAGTAACGTATTTGAACCAATTGTGTTTGTCAAGTTCAGTATTATCTTCGTAACCTTAAGGTTCTGACTTCACATGGAACTCTTTCACGTGCCAATTTCCTTTTTGTCAATAAAGATGGGTCTCCAGTGGCATAGCGGTATGTCTGCCAAATTACAACACAAGAAACTGGGTTTCGATATCCTTGGTTGGCAGAGCACAGACATCTCATTGTGTAGCTTTATGCTTATATATACACAGACAAAGTTTAACCCTAAAATTGTGTATATATTTAAAAATTGTGTTTAGTCGCTATATAGTATTCATTAAGCTACCACGTGTTCAGCTGTAGAATATTTTCGAATTACAATCGAAAACGTAAAGAAAACGAGATAGTTAGAAGTGAGGAGTTGAGGGGAACTGCTTAACTTCAAACAACCAATAGCGATGCTAGTAGATATAACACTTCAGACAAATTGTAGTTTAGTATACTAAATTAACCAAACGTTCGTCTTGAATATAAGAAAACAGCATTTATTTGATTATTTGAAGAAACAGAGCCATTAGTTAACCAAGGGCCTTTGACATTACAGTCATCTCTGATTTTCATTCAAGATTAAGCAATAAGGTCTGAAGATGACGTTTAATTACTCAAAGTCACCACGTTACCAAGGAGTAAATTTAATCTCTGTTGGGTGTGAAACCAGTAATGTCTATTAGGCCCATTTTATTAATTAGAAAAAAGCGAAATATTAATGACGAATGTCCATAAGTTAAAAGGCGATTAATCCAATTCTCCCGGGATTTTGCATAACTCAATAGACAATCTTACATAACCATATAATTATTTGGTAGGATTGGTTCCACCTATAGTTGTTTTCTTTCATTTTTTCCTGTTTCATTGTATCTGAAAAGTGTTCATTGAATTATAAGAATGGACAAAATATAATTAACGAAAAACTAAATTTTGAGGAAGAAAGCGATTTGTATCAAAATGATTGTGATTTTGCAAAATCCCAGTGACACTTAAAATACCAATAGTATTATTGTTGTATTACCACCATAAATAATTATAAGGTACTATAAACGTAATATGAAAAGTCACCATATCCTCTATCATCTATAGAGGTATATCTTTTTCAAATCATTTACTATTTCGATTTCGTACTGTCGAAACGACAACACATGTTCCAAAATATCAAATATTATCGTATTCTAGTCGGTTCATATGTTTGTTCCTATAGCTAAATGACATCTTTTGCCAGGAGAGATATTTCATTACATTTAAAGCATGTGCTAAAACTAGTTATAGCTAGAATATTATTTGCTGACCGGACTTTGCCATCAACAAATTTGAATAGCTAGCCAACGCTATCAGAGAACAAAAGTCCCAAGGTGATACTATTCACTAAACAAAGAAAACAAGTTGATGTTTGGAAGCCAAACGATTTCTTTTAGTTTTTCTCTTAATTTTTGCAGAGTGAAGACTTTTAAGACCTCATTGAGCGTTTGGTGTTGAAGTAATCTATCTCGAGTTTGTTTGTTTGTTTTGGAATTTCGCAGAAAGCTACTTGAGGGCTATCTGTGCTAGCCGTCCCTAATTTAGCAGTGTAAGACAAGAGGGAAGGCAGCTAGTCATCACCACCCACCGCCAGCTCTTAGGCTACTCTTTTACCAACGAATAATGGGATTGACCGTCACATTATAACGCCCCCACGGCTGAAAGGGCTAGCATGTTTGGCGCAACTGGAATGCAAACCCGCGACCCTCGGATTACAAGTCGCACGCCTTAACACGCTTGGCCATGCCGGGCCCAATCTATTTCGAGAAAAGAAGACTTTAAGACTAAAAGCTGCATAACTTGGAGTAAGAATTGTCTGCTGTCGCACGTGAATATGTTGTTTTTTAAATAATATTTTTGTTCCTTTCACCAATTCAAACATCTTTAATTACTATAAGTATCCCAATTGTTTCTGGTCAGGTTCTGCTCTTATTGCAAGTAATTCTTTCCGACACTTGTTGGTAAACAGGAAATTTTTGGAAGTTAAAGAATTGAAAACTAAAACTTAATCCGAAGTAATAAGAACTACTTCATTAATATTATTAATATTTCTTTGAATTATTTACGTGGTTGAATATTCATGGATTCAGCCTGGATTGAAGCGGTTCGTAAATGACAGCACCAAGAAACAGTTGAGGAGCTAGCAGATTTATATTGAAATTAAAAGCGGTTTTCCAACATGTATTATTCTTCCAGCAGGATGTTGAAGACGTTGCACAACCTCTACTGGACAGAGAATAAGTTACTCTAAAAGAAAATTTTAAACGCATACAACTCTAAACAAATCTCTCTGATATTTGCACAGACGAGACTGTTTTTATAGTGAAAGCTATGCTATCATAAATACAAAATTGAAAGTATGTTGTTGTTTATTTAAGAACATCCACAAGCGCTCAGAAAAGAGTATACTGCATTATATGTGGAGTTGTTAAGCATTGTCCTAGCTCTGTGTCACTTCAAGTAGAGTAATGAATGGCGCAAAGAAGACTGATCCAATCAGAGCTTCTGTCAAAGTACAGTGTAATTGACGCTAAGAAGATTAATCCAATCAGAACTTCTGTAAAAGTACAGTATAACTGACGCTAAGAAGATTGATCCAATCAGAGCTCCTGTATTATAATAGTTAGCATTGTCTGGTGTTTCTTCAAAGTTCTTCATAATAGATTTAAACTGATATTTTATAAATATCTGAGTACATTGAATGTCCATTATTTCTGAAACAGGTCGAGTATAGCATTTAACAATATGACTTTCATTAATTTGTGTTTTTGAATTTCGCGCAAAAGGCTATCTGTGCTAGTCGTTCCTAATTTAAGGGTGTAAGATTAGAAAATTCAGCTAATCATCACCACCCACCGCCAAACATTGGGTTGCTTTGTTACCAACGAATAGTGGGTTTGACTTTTACTTTATAATGCTCCCAGGCTGAAATGGCAAGCATGTTTGGTGTGACGGGGTTCAAAACCACAATCCTCAGACTGCGAATCAAGCGCCCTAACCATCTGATTATTCTCAAACGAACTAATTTGTATCAGAAATATTTATTTTATTTTATAATAAAAATGCAAAGAAACAGGAACTAAATAAATAACCAAATTATTTACTCTACCCGTTTTAATTTCAGTGAATCAGCGGTAAGTTAACGGATTTACAAATCTGAAATCCGCGTTTTATCTTAACGTGGTAAACAGTGCGCAGATGGCCTATCGCTTAGTTTTGTGATAGATTTGTTTGTTTTGGAATTTCGCACAAAGCTGCTCGAGGGCTATCTGTGCTAGCCGTCCCTAATTTAGCAGTGTAAGACTAGAGGGAAGGCAGCTAGTCATCACCACCCACCGCCAACTCTTGGGCTACTCTTTTACCAACGAATAGTGGGATTGACCGTCACATTATAACGCCCCAAGGCTGGGAGGGCGATCATATTTGGCGCGAGTCGGGCGCGAACCCGCGACCCTCAGATTATGAAGCACACGCCTTAGCGCGCTAGGCCATGCGAGGCCCCATTTGTGCTAGAAGAAAACACTCTTCGTTTCTCTCATGATTTAGTCTAATCTTTTTTAAAGGTATTTCTTTTATAAAACTTCGACTTCATTCAGAACTTTGAGAATGCTTCGTTTCGGGAAAGTTGTAATTTACAAATAAAACACATTTATTATTGTTTATTGATGCCTCTCGATTCCATGAAGGAACATCTTTTATCAAGATACAAGTTTTAAAATCACACACCAAATATAATATAAAATCATCAAACTATTGACAATATTAGTACTCATAACAAAAACAGTTCATACATGTATTTTGTTATACGTTAATCTTTTATCAAGATACAAGTCATTTATTGACAATATTGAATAACAAAACAGTTCATACATGTATTTTGTTATACGTTTTGTGCGTCATTTTAGTTGAAAAATTTTTTTTTCCTGCCAAGGAAAGCTACGTGGAAACATAATAGGGAATTTTGGTATTTTTTATGTATTAATTACTTGCTTAAAGTCTATATATTAAAATAACACCTAAAATTTTATTATTGTAGCATTAAATTTCTGAACAGTTTAGAGTGACGTTCTGGAATCAGAAAATGTAAAAACATTAACCGACTAATTGACGACTCACTATAATTATGAACAACAGTTTTATAATTAGTTTATTTTAAAATATTTCAGATAATATGATCATATCAAGAACATAAAGTAAAACAAACCGAAATCTATATATACCTCATTTGTTCCAAAATTAAACTTTATTGAAACTTACTAGTAGATACACAATTTTCGGTCATTCCAAAGTGTAATGCATCTTACACATATCTACTGATGGTGTCTAATGTGAATTGTATCAGAAAGCAAACGGGGTAAAAGGATAAACGAGTGTATTTCTGTACTTTTGAGATTTTGATTTGTAAAAAGGAGACGTTCTAAATGATATGTGGTAGTCTGAGAGTCAGTTATAACATTTTATTCTGCTTTCTAATAATTTCAATATGATTAGTTTTATGAAGATTTGAAATACGTAAAATATGTTTGAAAGAATTTTTTGCATAACGAATAATGCAAAATGACATTAATTAGAAGTTTTATCTTTAATCTGGTTATTATATATCAGTAATAAAAAATAGCATATAATAAGTAATAAACCTGGTGACTTTTAATATCAAATATCTTATATTGTGTGTTCAAAAATAAAACAATATAAACATTTAACAAATAACTTTCCTTTACGATACCATATAGTCAGTCAATAAAGATTACCGGTACTTGATACCAATAACAACGCTCTTAATATATCCTCAATATAAACCTGAAAAAGGAAACTCCTTCACCCGGTCTATGATAAAATGAACTTGCTGGTTAACAGAAACAAAGAATAAACTGTCAAGAAGTTCGAACTTCTTCAATTTTAATGTCAACAAAAAAATTTAATAAAGAAAATAAAGCATTTATCAAAAACTCATCTTATCCTTCCTCGGAAACTTCGAATATTTTATGAACTAATAGAGGGCTCTAGCTGATCTCACAGATTCGTTTAAGAGACCAACATGGTGTTCGTATTTGTTTTGTTTGTTTGTTTGTTTTTTTGGATTTCGCGCAAAGCTACTCGAGGGTTATCTGCGCTAGCCGTCCCTAATTTAGCAGTGTAAGACTAGAGGGAAGGCAGCTAGTCATCACTGCCCACCGCCAACCCTTGGACTACTCTTTTACCAACGAATAGGGGGATTGACCGTCACATTATAAGCCCCCACGGCTGAAAGGGCAAACACGTTTCATGCAACGGGGATTCGAGCCCTCGACCCTTATAATACAAGTCGAACGCCTTAACCCACCTGGCCATGCCGGGTCATGGTGTTAGTAACTCGTCACACATTTTTGAAAAGGAAGATATCAGCTACGTTTAACATAATAAGACTCCAATTCCTAGAAAAATCAATAGTACATATTCTTTGTCTATAGGAGAAAACTCTAAACTGCAAGCTGCTCAAACGATCACCAGCAGAGAAAGATGGAGGTGGCTCCCCTTCAAAACTTTGTCTTAATGTCTGCATTCTGTCAACAGTTTGGAAGCGTACAGTTCTTCAGTAGGAATCCAAAACAATTACTAGTTATATATTTTTATGAACTTGAATTACATCTAGCTTTTAGTTTATCGAACACCTGAATTAACGATTAAGTTAAAAAAAACAAATTCTCTTTAGAAATTTATTATCTCAGAAAAGTAACGCATGTCAAATAAAGTGCGCTTATTTGGGAATAGTTAAATTAGTTTTATATTTTGTCACTCAATGATAATCTAGTTACTCAATTCTCTGTTTCTCCAAATATATACACTCAGAACTAATTAGTTTCGCAGGCAGCAACGATGACTAAAGTTGTATGTGAAACTTGTCTTAAAAATATTTTTCTGCTATGAAATAAACCTACTTCTGTTCTATTAATGTTCTCATTCTTTAATAAAATAAAGCAATACATACATTTAACACATGAGATCCCTAGTACCTTTCAATAACTCAAACAACTTCTCTGGTCATTAAATTAACATACTTCATATTACTTTAAAACTGGTATAACTAATTTAATTTGTTACAAAGTTTAAATATAACTTTTAATATGATGATCATTATGCACTTTAATATGAAGATTATTTCGCAAGATGACTTTGAATATGGACTTACAGCTAACTCAAACGTTCTAAATTGGTTGAATCTCGTGAATTATCATTGTATTTGCTGTCTAAAATGTTAATAATGGTGAGGGAATTCACCTTATTAATATGTATTTGTTTATAATATTATTTGTTTGATTGTTCAAAGTTAAGCACAAAGCTACACAATGGACTATCTGAGCTCTGTCCACCATGGGTATTGAAACCGCTTTCTAGTGTTGAAAGTCCGTATACATTCCGCTGCTCGTCTTGTCAATTTGGTATAAAAATATGTAGTTAACTTTACTAATTCATAACTTATTTTGTAATTAAAGTTTATGAAGTTAGTCTATTTTAATTGAGATTATTGATAATACCAAACATAATAATTATACATTAAATTGTTAGTCTCTCATAATACGCACACTACATCTTGCGTATAAAGTAAGTATGAAGTAAAACAAAAAAAAGAGTTTTCATTAATTTTTGTACAAAACTGTATTTTCAGTAAATAATATTAGAAATGATTATTCTTTCTAGACGTATATAATGTTACTTTCTATCTTTTAATTGAAAACAAAAGTGCGAAATCATTGTCACACGTAATTTTAAAATTGTCTGATACTAATTCATGGTTAAAACATCTTAAAATCGAAGAGCAGTGACGTATCATCTACACCACATCTGACACATGAAAAGGTCAAATGTCACATAAAATAATCGGGGAAACCAAATACTGTTATTCCCTTGTCTTCAGTAATCGCGTGAAAGTTTCACTGTGTCGGTATTTGGGTATTGATGTTGTTAAATACCCAGGAGGGTCAGGTACATTTGACCTCTTCCTCCCTCCCGAACGATTATAGCGTCTGTCTTTAGGGTTTTTTTTTGTTTTTTTTAAGCTTTGGGCCAGAGTAAAAGTATAACATCGTACTCAGGCCCATTTCAGGGCTCAATCCATGCATGGACGAACAAGAAGTTTTTTTTTCTTTCCTTTTATTATTTCTTTTGTATTTTTTTCTTCATTTTTGTATTTTTTGTATTTCATATATATATATTTTTTGTATTTTTCTCCTTTTTCTCGATAGAGAGAATGCTACTACTACTTGTAGTAACACACACACACACACACACAGAAAAAAAGAAAGTAATAATAATTATTATTATTCAATACTTGAATAATAATTCAAAAAGAGAAGGAAAAATGATTAAAAAAAGAAAATAATAATTATAATAATAAAAAGAAACAAGGACTAAGTGTCTAGTGCATAGTGGCCAGCTTGTGTTACATTTCTTAAATATATGTTAAAAGGGGAGAGGTATTTAGGACCATCTACATCATGTACGTGATATCTGTCGAGATCACACATTAACTCATTTTTATGCCAATTCTTATTGAAATATTTTAGAGAATTATGCAAGAGTCTTTCAGATATTGTGTCTATGTTTGCATACTTGTGCATGAATGTGGTTGAGGTGCTCGCGTGAAACAACATAATTGTTGGTGCTTTTTTGAATTTCGCGCAAAGCTACACGAGGATTATCCGCCCTAGCCTTTCCTAATTTGGCAGTGTAAGACTAGAGGGAAGGCAGCTAGTCATTATCACCTACCACCAACTCTTGGGCTACTGTTTTACCAAAGAATAGTGGGATTAACCATGGCTGAAAAGAGAGCATGCTTAGTGTGACAGGGATTGGAACCAACAACTCCCAGATTACGAATCGAACGACCTAACCACCAGGCCATGCCAGACCAGCTACATAACTACTATCTGCACTAGCAGTCCCTAATTTTGAATTGATAGACCAGAAGGAATACAGCTCGTCAACAGCATCCATTACCACCACTTGGTCTTCTCTAATCGAATAGTAGGTTTTGATAATTTCCCTAATAACAACCCTAAACTGTGCAACACAAACCATGGACCCTCGAATTTACAATTGGGCACGATTATACAAGGCCACATCAGGCCTCAGAAAATATCCAACTAAGGCCCGATATTGATTTTATTTATTTGTCCTGTGATTTTTTTTTTAATATGAAATCATTCTGTTCGGCCCCTCCAAGGGTAACACAAATATTAATAAAATTACGATTTGTCTTGTTAATGAAATTAGATTATTTAGTTTCCTGACCATAAGACTAATCTTTTAAAACACATTTCAAGGGCTCAACCACTAAAAATTTGTTTACTAGAGTGAAGTTTCAGTGCAATCAATGATAACTTTTAAGCCTCCCCCAGTAGATCAGTAATAAGCTTGGCTGGTTATAACGCTAAAATTTGAGGATTGGATCAGAGAATGTATTTTCTGTATGTGTTTTTAAACAAATAACTTCTGGTCATAATAAATTTTAATTTATACCAATTATATTTGTTATATGTGGCACATCACTTAACATTCCAAATTATATACACACCCCTTGAATGAATCACCTGACCCACTTTGCACACGCTCTACCAAAGAAATAAGAAAGTTCATGAAAAATTCTGATTTCTTCAGTAGAGCATCCTAGCGAACTGAATTGCGTTAAAAATGTATTCAGTTTACGTTCGAGATTGAGCAAGACAATTGTTTATAGTTTTATACGAACATGTTGAAAGAAATGCACCACGTTGACCATTTTCTAAAAACCGAGATACTTTTTATATTTAAATAAGCGAGATATTTAAATTTTGATCTCATACAACTAGTGTGAAAAGTGAATTGAGTTAAATATAAGCATTGCTGATGATAGACATCGCGTAATATTAAAATATATAACTCGTTTTATTAAGCATTGTACTGTTGTGAAAAGTGTTTACGGTAAGAAAATTAATAGCGTGTTAAAATTGTCACAATACTAAACAATACTTCCTAAAGTATGTTTTAGTCTTAGATATTGCCAGGCAGTAAGAGCTTTTAGCTCGTAATCTGCAGGTTGTGCGTTCGAATCTCTGTCACCAAACACGTTCGCCTTTTCAGCGGTGAGGCGTTATATGTGAAGGTCAGTCCCACTATTTGTCGATAAAAAAGTAACCCAAAGGTTGCCTTCCTTCTAGTTTGTCACTTACGGCTATCGCAAATGATCAGGATGGTTAAGGCATTCGACTCGTAATCCGAGGATCGCAAGTTCGAATCCCCGTCGCACAATACATTCTCGCCCTTTAAGCCGTGGGGGCGTTATAAAGGCACGCTCAATCCCACTATTCGTTGATAAAAGAGTGGCCCAAAAGTTGGCGATGGGTGGTGATAACTAACTGCTTTCCCTCTAGTCTTACACTGCTAAATTAGGGACGGCTAGCACAGATAATCCTTGTGTAGCTTTGCGTGAAATTTAAAAAACAAACAGTCTATCACAAATAGCTCTCGTGTAGCTTTACGCAAAAATTCAAAACAAAAAATATACTGTTAAATAAAGAAACTGATATGTGAAATAAGGTATGAATTCAATACAACTATATTGTTCAAACTAAATCTAACTTAAAATGTTGTTTTAATGAACACAAAAGTTACGAACTTAATAAAAACGTATTGATTTTTCCACTTGATGAACACGCTGTCGAAGCAGGCATTCTGTACATGTATTAAAAAATACTTCCATTTGAACCTTATACACAAAATGAATTGAATGGTAGAAAATCACAGAACGTTTTGCTTAAATTTTATTAATTGCTTGCTGAATACAAATTGTGTTAACGCACAGTTTTGGAAAGAAATATTGCCAGAGCTGGCCCTAAAAAAATTGTGCCCTTTGCAACTCTTGTATTCGATATCTCAGCTCCTGTAAAATTGACAAGAACCACTAATTGCAATAGTGATTTTGGCGCCATGTTCAGGGGTACACGTTGCCCACTCCAAAGGCCAGTCCTGAATATTGATTCATCATGTATAATACTCATATCACCTCTCATATGGCATCGTAAAACTATCGAAACATGCAGGGTTTTTTTATTATTAGCAATCCACCAAAACAAGTTTCCATTGGCTATTTTAAACATTGTTTTTGCTGCTAATTTTAACGAGTTTGCACAAGTTACTTTGATTGAAGTCTAAACAAGGTTTATTGTGTATGGAGAATCACAGATTTTGCACATCATCTAATGCATGTTATGTTCGAAAGAAAGTGCAATCAGAGCTTTACAAATCTGTTAGTTTTGTAGATACAAAAGTGCTGATGATTACTCATAGACAAGTCACTACGTGCATATTGAATACAAGTGGAAGAATACCATATATAAAGTTTATGCAGCGTGTCCGCCTTAAAAAGCAACTATTAACACCACATTCGACAGCCTTCAAACCAAATGAGTATATTTGAGATAACATTGAAGGAACATTATCCATCACAACTCCTTGTCAACGTATGAGGACTAACTCCAAACCGTTTTGAAGAATTGGTTTTAATCACACAAAAAGTATTTTTCGAATTTTTGAAGTAAATGATTGCGGAGTCAAAGCTGTTTCGGCAGGAAAAAGGTTTCAGCCTGATATTAACGAAGGAGGGGTGACTAATAAAGTGATTTAAAGCTGACTAATTTTACTCCATTATAACTAACAAGTTCGTAGTATAAACAATAATCCTCACACAATAGGGTTGTTGCACCTTTGTATACTCAATTGAACTTAATTATTGAATTTGTATTCACTTATTTTTTATTTTGGATACATATTTGATTATTATCAATATTCAGTTTAATTCAAATTTATAGAGAGAAACAAACTTTCACAAACACTGCAGTAAAAGCATGGAACAATGAGCCCTGATGCAGTGGAGCGCCGTTAAGCCGCGGTATTTGGGGGGTCAACCTGCTTAACCGCGGCTTAAGTGGTCCGCGGCTTAAACCTTTGTGACTGAAAAGCCGAAGTCGCCAACAACTCCGCCGAGGAGCCTCATCCGGGCCATTGCGTGATCATTATATCGGATTATCGAATTAAAAATAATACTTTAATTATTGATCACTTTTTTCACGGATTTACCGCGGATTAACTTTAATGTATGAAGAGGTGTGATTCGGTAACAATTGTGGCCTCCATAAAGCAGACATAGAGAGCGGATAAGGTAGATTAACGGTCGATTTCTATTGTAATATATTTTATTTATTTCCCAAATTAAAGCAAATCCTTTTTAAATATCCCCTTGAAGTTATAAAGCCAGGATTAAATTCCTAAGCTGCGTTTTTAAACGTTCTTGAATTAGTGGTCAGTCGCGATAATCCTCGCTCACATCGCTTACAAGACTTGCTACAGCGGCTTAAGCGATTTCGCGGTTTATTGGTCCGCGGCTTAATGGCGCTCCACTGTATTGTGCGAGAAGTTTCATCTAAAATTGATATAGACGATACACTCTGGTTGTTATATCGTTATATATTCTTTCTAGTTTATTTTCATTCATAATCTATTAGAATCATTTATATTGTCTATTCCTGTTGATGTTCTATTGCTTGACTCCCTCGTTGAACAAGAAAATTATACTACTAGTTCGAATCACCGTCCTAACAAACATGCTCGCCTTTCAGCCGTGAGGGTGTTATAATGTGACGGTCAATTCCACTATTCATTGGTAAAATGGTAGCCCAAGAGTTAGTGGTGGGTGGTAATGACAAGCTGTCTTGCCTTTAGTCTTACACTGCTAGATTAGAGACGGCTAGCACAGATAGCCCTTGTGTAGTTCTGCGCGAAATTAAAAAAAACAAACCAAAACAAATGTAATTAAAAAAATAAAAATAAGTAAAAATAATAAAATAATTAGTGTTATAATAAATAAATAATTTGCTGGTACTTCTTTTCCAAATTTTGATTTGCAAGTTACTTAAATATAATTGGAAAATAAAGGCTTTGCCAACTAAATCTCCACACCATAAAAGTTGTTGTTTATTCAGGTTGTTGGTAGCAAAACTTGTGTTTCAACACTACCACAGCTTTTAATGAGCTCTAGTGTTAAATGAAAGACTTCTTCGGTACTGAGTGTAGTAGATATTATGAGGTTGATATATTTTAGAATATTTTGTGTGTTTTGAATTTGGCCAGAAAACAAACGTTACACATTGACTTTTTTATGAAATTATTATGATGTTTATGCGTTTTCTGTTTTGTTTTCCGGTTTATTGTCTTGTATTTTTCCATTTTTAGGTTTATTTGTTTGATATTTACCACAAAACTACAAAAAGCTTTACTCTGCCCATTACAGATATCAAAACCCTGTTTCTAGCATCATAAGCTAGCAGACATACCACTGTGACACTGAAGAGTTCCATTTTTAAGCTTAATGGAGTTTTCTCACCTTAATTAACTTGGAGGTTTAACACTTCAATACCATATTGTAGTTATAGGTATGGAGGTCAAGAGGTCAAATTGTGTAGCTAAGAGAAGGAGTAAATGGGCACGGTTTAAAGTGGACAACGAGGCGTTCATTGACTAGGAGACTACTTTTCTGTTTTATTCATTCCGCTTAATATAATATAATAACATTTTTGCGATAATTTTTTTTTACATATATACTTTTATATTGGCAGTTGGTAAACACTTTTAAAACACCCTGTGGTCTCTTCCTGTCTTATCCTAGATAAAACCTGTCGACACCCTAGAGAGTAGCTGCTGTTTCTTATCGGTGAAATTCAGACACAGTGACGTCTTTCTGATCCTTTGGAAAGGAATTAATGGCACCAAAAGCGTTACATATGTGTGCCTGTCTGTACCAAATTCTTCCTATATTTACAAAAATAAATTACTTCCGTCACAACAAGTAATGCTGTTAGCTGCGTTTGGTTCCTCTTAAGAAACACTGAAGTTCATCTGTCATAGAGTTCTGTACGAATTTCAAACTGCTTTACATTGTACTTAGTATAACGCATCTCATTAAACACATGTTAATCGTAAAAGTTGTTCTTAAAATATAAAAGATTTTTAATCAGTTAGCTGTGATTTGACATAAATTCCTCTAGAGATATGCTAGCATTCTTCGCTTTCTTTGGAAAACAGAAAGACTCATATTAACGAAGACTGAAACGACATAAGCACACACAAATGAACTCAGAGTGTGTGTGTAATTGTCTTGATTTTGGTTTAAACTAGTATTTACACTTTTATTGAAATTGTATAAATAACTATTTGAATCGATTTTCAGTAAAGACCTTCTTTACTTTTGCGCAACAGCAAGATATGAATTAGATGAATGTGAAATAATATTAGGTTTGTGTTTTGCATATTGTGTACAATGTAAACAAATAACATATTTTACAATAAGTTTCCAGATCTGCAGTGACGTCAATAAATGAATATTTTAAGTAATCTAGACAAAGAAGAAGACTTTGGTTCTTGTTGCAAGTTCTATCATACTTGTAATCTAATAGGATTATATGACATATTCACACTTTGACTGATTTTGTAATTAGCGTTACAGATAATTTATTATTACCAAAGGGCCTGGCATAGCCAGGTGGATTAAGGCGTGCGACTCGTAATCTGAATGTCGCGGGTTCGAATCCCCGTCGCATCAAACATGCTCGCCTTTTAAGCCGTGAGGGCCTTATAATGTGACAGTCAATCCCACTATTCGTTGGTAAAAGAGTAGCCCAAGAGTTGGCGGTGGGTGGTGATGACTAGCTGTCTTCCCTCTAGTGTTACACTGCTAAATTAGGAACGGCTAGTGCAGATAGCCCTCGTATAGCTTTGCGCGAAATTAAAAAAAAAAAATTACTGAAGTAAATTTGACGGCTGTCATTGATTGATGTTTACATCGATAGTGAAAATGTATTTTACATGATTCTGTTAAATATTTTATCCACTTATCGATTAACATTGACAGGAAATACGGTTACCAATGAAAAACGTGAAATTTATCACGCAAATGAATATTAAAGACGATTATTTACCTTATTTCAATAACGTAGAAATTAAAGACTTCGTGTCAGTTATACATTTTCACAGACATGTATTTCATTTCATGTGCAGATTATCAGCCATAGATAAAATAAAACAATGTTTCACAAAAGTTATATAAACAACGGTAGCCATTGAACTATGTATAAATTGCAGGTCACAGTTATAGGCTCTTCAGGCAAACACCTGAATTTATTTTTTTCTTACCAGGATATTTTAATGATCAATAGCAGGGTAAAAATAACCACTTTAAACACATTATGTAAATCTACTGTGAAAAGTATTTTCAAAATATAGTAATTTCCTTGATTTAGTATATCAAATTGTTTGTTTTTTTTAATTTCGCACAAAGCTACTCGAGAGCTATCTGTGCTAGCCGTACCTAATTTAGCAATGTAAGACTAGAGGGAAGGCAGCTAGTCATCACCACCCACCGCCAACTCTTGGGCTACTCTTTTACCAACGAATAGTGGGATTGACCGTTACATTATAATGCCCCCACGGCTGAAAGGGCGAGCATGTTTGGCGCGACGGGGATTAGTATATCAAATTAAGCGAATGTTTTACCAAGATTAACCCATTAACATAAGCTAGTAAATCACAATAACTAGATGAAGCAATGATCTAATTGTAAAAAATCAATGATGTTTGAAGAATGAATAATTTTACCGAAGGAACTGACGCGTGTTAAACGTACTACAAATATAAAGAAGCAAGAGAGAGAGAAAAACAGAAGTTGCCATCAATACAGAGTTGAACTTGAAATAATATTATTTATTTGTTTTACTTTTGACTGAGCTGATGAGCTGGGATTTACCTTTACAGCAAGAACATGAATTGTGAACCAAATATAAAACACACATATCCAGTCAGAAATAAAGAGGAATGCCTCATCTCTAACTTTAGTCATCATACACAAAATTAAATGTGTATTTTTCTGGTAAGGGTGAGTTAAAAACATGGAATGTAATTTCTAGTCAGACACTGATACAATAATATAGAAATAGTTTAAAGTGGGTGTTCTCTGGAGAAATGTCGCAGTATATACGTGTATAGCACCAAAGTTGAATATGAAGCGTGATCTATCATTTAAATAATTGGTTTGTTTTGAATTTCGCGTAAAGCTACTCGAGGGCTATCTGCACTAGCCTTCTTTAATTTAGCAGTGTAAGGCTAGAGGGAAGGCAACTAGTCATCACCATCCACCGCCAACTCTTGGGCTACTCTTTTACCAACGAATAAGAGGATTGATCGTCATATTATAACGCCCCCAGGGCTGAAAGGGCGAGCGCTCCGAAAATACGTACGATGTAGAGGACTCTGTTTAGTGAGGGTGAGAGTGCTTCAATAGTTAGTAGAAAGATTGTGTAGAGAGACACGTGTAATTTGAAAATGGCTAGTATTGAATATGCTGTACATCTTTTACGTCAAATTAGTCGTTATCTGAAACGTTACGAAAATCTTTTAGCAGTTGTCGGTGCACTATATGCTAGTAAAATTTCATTTATTGTTGCGTGGAAAGTACTTCAAGGCTTACGTGTATATATTCTTTCTCGTCTCCGTCAGCAAGATTTCAAGGGATATGGAAAATGGGCAGGTAAGTCTAACCTTAGGACTAATACTAACAGTAACTAAGTAATGATGTCAGATTTAAAATGTTAATGTTGCTACCAGAACTTTTAGTTTCAGCTAATACTTATACAGAACAATTCAATATAGTTATTAGTTTACATTAAAATAATTATAGTGGAAATAGAGTACAATGGTAACCAAGTTGTCAGATTTTTGTGTGTATGTGCAAAATAGTAGTATTAGTATTGTAAAGTTTTAAAAGTTAATAACATTTAATTGAAAACATTGTCATAAGCCAAGTTAAAGTAAGTTGGTTACTTAATCTAATTAAAATACACGTGTATAGGTCATAAACATATGTATTGGTTATGTATCAAAAATAAATTAAGATTTGTTAACTTGAAGTAGGTTAGAAAAACAACATTGACTTGCTACTTTAAAATGAGATAGTTTGTGTATATCTTGAATTTCAAAGTTGGTATGGGCTTAGATTTAAATAATGGGTGTTTTGTTGATGTGATACTTTCATATTGAAGTTATCCTGTTGTAAATTTTAAGTGCAAACTTTACTTTCTATGTAGAAGTGACAATATAAATATTTTTTAAGAGAGTTCATAAAAATTTTGCAATTTTGTGACAATTCACTGGAAACTGAATCTCCTGTAAAGTAGTTCAAAAAGATCAGTCATGGGATCTTTTTTAAAACTATTAAAATTAAGTTTATTAAAGTCTGTTTAAAGATTGTTATAAAATAACATCACATTTGAAGATAAGATTTTTAAAGTATGTATAATTACTATAGAAACTGTTTTATCAAAACATAAAATTATTTTGCAGCATACTTCCATAAGGCATTTACCCCATTGGAAAAATAAAAGTACCTTAAATTCAGCCTCGCTCATTTTTCCAAATGATTTTAAGTATTGTTATGAGCTAAAACAACATGGTATTAAAATAATGTACCTCTCTCAAAAGCTGCCAACTTAGTGATGATGTATACAATTAAAATATTAAAAATTATTTGGATTTCTTTTACCAACATTTTGTGTTACATGCTAATTTTGGCCTTTCAAAATTACTGTAATTTTTTAATAGCCATGTTTTGAACTTACTTCTTGAATTTTTGTTTTATTTGTCAGGTCAGACAATTAAATTTTAAAAAAATTATTAGATAGTTACTTGGACATTAAGCACTGTCATAAACTTTGATTTGGGTGTAGGTTATTTTGTTGCCTTGTGCTATAATGTTTCTTTGTTAAAATCTCTTTCATGTATCAACAATCAAATTAGTACTTGTAGCTCATATTTTGTCATAGGTGAAAGAATGACTTAGTTCAATCATTGACTTATTTAAAGAATGTGAATCATCTGTATGAAGCCTAGAAGAAAGTAACACAGTTGTGATAGTGACCTTTTTTTAGTCATTAATATGTCTATCAGTTCTTAGATTTATCATGATACAATGTACATTATTATGGACAAATTGAATGGGTTTCAAGACTATGGTAGAACATACACATACAGAGATTTGTGTTTTCAGCCTTTTATTAAATTGTGACTTTTTATACTTTGTAGAATCAAAATTAAACACTGCAAGTATGTGTAAGTACATAAGATTAGATAGCAAACAAAGATATGTTTTTTAAATATCACAAAACTGGAGAGTGCATAAGCAGAAAATATTTCAATATATTTCCTTGTATGTGAGCAGAAGTTTTATTCCGATCATCTACATGTAGATGTGTGTAGAAATGTCTTTATACAAATAGTATATTTAGAAGGTTTTTTCCTTGTTAGCTTGACACTTGAATTTTTATGGTTTGTGAATTTGAAATGAGGAAAATGTTGCCTTTATGAATGAGGATAAAAAAAATGAGAAGTAAAAGTCGTGTTAATGGTTTTTTTTTAAGTTTTGGATTTCATAACCTTGACCCCATGACTTATTTTTCTATCTTAAAATGTTGTGTGTTTTGTGTAAAATTGTATGAAGAAGCTGTCCAAGCAATTTAAATTGTTAACAAAAATTACTATTACAAATTTTATTTCAAGATTTATGCAGGTTAGGGTTATAGGAATGTCAATTTTAACTAAAGGTACTCAACATACCTGAATCTAATTCAGTTACTCAGTTATAGTGATATTTCACATCTCTATTTCTAAATGTATACATTTTGTTAGTTATATTTTTAGTTTTAAGCATTTTGAGGTCTAAAAAATGAAATGAAGTATTATAATAATAATAATAATAATGATAAAAGTTAAATATTTTAATGCTTTCTTGACCAATGACTTAATGTTATGGTGGTTTTAAAAATAATCAGTATTGTACAGAATTTTAGTTAGTAATGTTTTCAGTTATCCTGTCAACATGCATATGCATATAAGGTATAAAATTTGATTTGAAACACATTGATCAATTCTTGTCAGATTTGTAAGCTTTCATTACCAATTTTTTCATTTAATTTGGTCAGTGTTTCAAGACAAGTTGAAAAAACTGTCCAATAAATTGGTACTTTAATAGTAGATCAAGGATGAAATCATCTATCAGTTGAAGCCTAGGCTGTCTTTTCAGTTGATTACATGTGTAGCTTATTATTTTGTCTTCAGAAAATGAGACATAGGAGTTGAAGATTTTTACCTACTAATTTCCTGAATAAGCTTTCAGGTTTCAATGAGATCACTTCATATTCCTCCTTTCACAAAAGTTATTTGTATAACAAAATTATTTCTTTTGTAGCTGCTGTGTATGAGTAATTTATAAAATCCTGTTATTGTGCTGCTAGCCACAGAGTACTATAATGGTTTGAGTGGCTAAGCTGCCACTATATTGAACTTATGTTGTCATGCCATTGAGTACTCACTCGTCTATAACAGATATGTGACCCAAATTGTGAGTACAGTTATATTACCATAAACCTAATATAATGAAGGTAATTTGCCGATTATATGACTTTTTTTTGTAATCAATACCTGCTATTTTGTAGAATCTCAACATCCTCAACTCAGTGAGAAATACTTTAGTGTTAAAGCAAATATTTTTAATTTACCAGTTATGCCCACTTTAGTGTACAGATATGAATATTTAATTAATGTATTTAAGTAATCTTAAGGTATCATATTTTAGTTTTGAGACTGCTTGCATTAACATGTTTTTTTATGTAGTTATTACAGGTGGCACTGATGGAATAGGAAAAGCATATTGCAGAGAATTTGCCAATCGTGGACTAAACATTGTCATCATTAGTCGTAGCCTGGATAAATTAAAAGCAACTGCTGAAGAGCTGGGTAATTCATATACTGTTAATTATATTTATAAATTGATTGATTCTACTCATGATTTTGTGTGTGCAGTTAGTTTGTTTTTAATATTTTGTACAATATTGCAATGTTTTTAAATTTCCATTCAAATTTTTATTTTCCTGCTAGTATAAAGTATCAGTTATCTGAGGGCTTTTCTTAGTGAGCCAATACCATTTTTCTTTTTTATATTTTGATGTTTAAAATTATTTACCACTTGGAAAATATACTGCTACATAGAGCAATATGTATTGACTAAAATGTTTGATCATTTTTTTAAACATGACATTTTATAATTTTTGTATTTTTATATTTTTATGCATTCACCAGTTTTCTAATTTTATCTAGTTACTGCTTTTTCAGTTATAGCTCTTAAGATGCTTTATCTTTTCTTAATTGCCTTATGAAACTCCAGTGTACATATGACTCGTGAATTTAGCTATATTGATTACATTTAATGTTTCAAATGTTGATGAAATGAAAGGACTTAATTCTTTTTAATTTATCTATATCTATTGATATAGAACTAAAAAGTTACACATAGTGCATTGTAAAGAGTCTTTTATAATTTGATGTTTTTTTTTAAATATTTATAAACAAGTCATTGCTCATTCTCTTTAGGGTGGACAAGTGTGTATTTCAACCATGTCTTCATCGCTTTTTAAATATATAATAATAAGTTATTAATTTGTGTTTTCTATTATATTATTTATGGATATTCCAATTTAGATTTTAATCCAGTCTGTATACTGGAACCTATTTCCTTGTATAAGCACTTTTGCACCTTTTTGATGGAAAGATTGGTGAATGATTGAGAAGGTGAAAGAATAATCATATGGAGTTTCAGGGTTGTACAAGGTAGTTTCATGTGCCACATGTATTACTTGATTCAAAAATATTTAAGGAATGAATTTTGATGCCAAAATCACACAATGATACATGGACATTTGTATTACAGTTGTATGTATTTCATTGCTAAAGAAATTATGTTTGTGACTCACACTGTTATACAATAAAAATCTGGTGACACTGCATTCCTTCAAGTTATAAGCCCGTTTTAGTTTCTATTAGCTTCCATATAAGGAACAGTTTTTTATTTTAATGTTCCATTGATATCCTGTCAGTAAATTTGGCATTGATTTTGAAATAATATTTTAAAGTTTTAACATCACATTGTTTTAACTTATTTGCATATATATTATATATTAAAGTATTTTTTTTGTATGGAATAATATTTGGCTTACAATTTGTAAATTGGGCTTCAACAAATCCCCCCTTGATGTGGATTCCTGTATGTGGTGAGGGCACCTTCCAGAGATGGTTCTGTACTTTCAGTTTACCTCCTCTGGGATCTAAACATCCACCTGCATGTTTGCCATGCATGGTGACCCATGAAGGGGAGAAGAGGGTCCTGGTGGTTGAGGGACCCAACTCCAACACACCATTTTGGCTTTGACTTCCTGTAGACGAATGGTCTTGTGGTGGTCCCCCAAGATCAATCGGCTACACCATTTGGGCCAGGGTCAAGTGAGTGCCAGCGTAGGACGTCCTCAACAGGTGTAGTGGACATTGTCTGATACTGGTGTTCGGATATAGTGCTCACGAAACCTTGGCATTGCTGCAGTGACCATATATGGGACTGAAGTACATCCCCTTGTAGGGCTTCATGGTGGGTGGGATCAGTGGGTACCGAAATATTCTTTTTTTTATTACGGATACCCCTCAAGTAAAAATAAACAAGCATGACACCATAGAGAAAAATCTGACTACTGGTAAATGACCGTGCATTGGTGACTGTATGGTCCAACCCACAACTTGAATCTGTTCTATGATTTTTAATTATATGTTCTTTAACTGAAAACCTTTAGGGCAGATGTCTCCATTTTCTATTCAGAAGGTTTAGAAGGGCTTGCTGGCTCTCCCAAATCGGTAAAAATAATTACAGCCTGACGATATTTTAGTAGAAACAGCTTCATCATAAAATTTCAAACTCCTCTTGAAATCAAAGGCCATTGAGGATATACCCATTGAGGTTACTCTTCTTTATACTTTGAATTCTTCTAGAGGAGTTATAGTTGAGAGGGATTTAAAGACCATTCCTGAGTCTGAGACACTCGCAGCAAATATTTACTCATAGCGATGGGATTATGGAGTCAACAAATGTTGTAATATTAACATTTACAGCATCACGTCCTCCCACCACAATCAAGGCAGGATATCTGAATTGTAAGGTATGGTCTTATATTTCTAACCCTGCTAGATGTTTTCATTGTCAACGATTTGGTCACTCAAACATCTTGCCATGGTTTTTTAACATATGCCCGTTATGCTGGTAAAGACCATGATGCTTTTGAATGCCAACTACAACCTCATTGGATTAATTGTAATGGTCCACATCCTTCCTATTTTACTTCTTGCCCTCAATGGGTGGAAGAGAAAGAAGTACAATGTCTCACGACAGTTCATAATATTACTTATCCAGAGGCTCAGATATTACTATTCCCAGTTACATCTCAGACTTATGCTGCTGTAATCTGTTTCACTACTGCACATCATAATCTAGTACCTTTTAAAATCAACAAAGTTAATTAATCAGTATCTTCTTCTATCTCTGTCCCAACCACATCTTCCAGTCATTGCCCAACTTCACCTTGTTCAAGCCTGGGTGTTTCCATGGGGTCTTCCTCTCTTGACACCCCAAAAATTAAACAACCCATTCATTTATGTCCTCAGTCACTGAAACATATATCTACAAACTCTGACCTGCCTACTCGATCTGGAGTAGGATCACTATAGAGTGACCGACCCACATCCTGTAAAGAAAAAAAGCGCAGTCACAAGCAGAAGATCTCTGTGCCATATTCTCCTCCAGAATAAAGAAAAATGGCCATGCTAATCCAATGGAACTGTCGAGGTTTTCAATCAAGTGTGGATTATATTAAGGGTTTGATTGACTTTTCCACAGTGTCTTTCTTTACAGAAAACATATTTAAAACCTACTAATACAGTCACAATTTGACAATATGCTTTATACCGAAATGACAGGTCATGTTTAGGACAAGGACATGGGGTGTAGCACTGCTGATTGATCAACATGTGCCCACCTGGTCCTTGTCATTGAATACGCTCACAGAGGCTATAGCCATTCATATTTCCATGGCTCATACCATCACTGTTTGCTCTCCGTTCCTTACGCCTGGAAAAACATTATCCCTCAGACCTTGATGCCATCATTGAGCAACTGCCAACCACCTTTTTAACTTTGAGGGATCTTTGTGGGCATAACCCCCTCTGGGGTAGTTCTAGTATTGATGTGAGGGGTTGTGCTGTAGAGCATATGCTTCTGAATCACAACCTGTCTCTTTTTAATACTGGCTCTTACACTTATTTTCATGCACTTAGTCAGATGTTTACTGCTATAGATCTTTCTATCTGCTCCCCTTTGCTTTTCACTTGCTTTTCTTGGGAGGTTGACATCAATCCATGGGGTAGTGATCATTTTCCTATCATATCAAGAGAGATTGGTCATGGTCAGTGTCACCTGACCTGTGTGCCTCAGTGGAAGTTGCACCAGGCCAAGTGGGCCTCCTACCATCTTATGTAAATCATCGATAGATGATTGTGTGGCAGCAATAACTAACTGTATTGTCCAAGCAGTTGCTCATTGCGTCCCCATAACTTTGACATCTTTCCCACGACATCCCTGCCCCTGGTGGAATTCTGCTTGTTCTATGACATGAAAAGCTCAGACACATGCTTGGGATACATTTCATAGATATCTCATGCTTACAAACCGCATTGCATTTCAGGAAGCCCTTGCACAGGCTTGGCGAGTTAGATGTCAAAGCCAGAAGGAATCTTGGATTAAATACACCTCCAACATTTCTTCAACTACCAGTTCAAAAGTCATGTGGGACAAGATCCTGAAGGTGAGTGGACGGTATACTTCTGCCCCCTCTCTATCTTATTATTCAATGGCCATGAAGTTGCTGATGCTCAGAGCATTGCCAGAATTTTTGGTGAATGTTTCTCTTATGTATCTAACTCTTCAAACGCATCCCCTTCCTTCTTAGGTATTAAAACATGAGTTGAACATTTGCCTCTTTCCTCTTCGACTGATCATCCCTATGACTACAATTACTCTCTTACACTGGTGTAACTCAAACTTGTGCTTCATTTGTCTGGCAATACATCAGTGGGACCTGATGATATACATTATGAGATGCTATGTCACCTTTCTCCTGCCTCTCTTACTATTCTCCTGGCTGTCTTTAACCAGATATGGCAGGAGAATGTCTTTCCTGATGCTTGGCACCAAGCTACTGTACTCCATATTCTTAAACCTGGGAAGGATCCAAAGTTTCCTTTGAGTTACCATCCCATTACTTTGACGAGTTGTCTTAGTAAGACCTTAGAGAGGATGATTAGTGCTCGTCTTGTTTGGTTTCTCAAATCAAACAACCTTCTATCACCCACTCATTGTGGGTTCCAAAGACAATGCTCCATGATAGACCACTTAATTTGCCTTGAAAAATCAGTTAGAGAAGCCTTTTTGAAGCAACAACATCTCATTTATATATTTTTATTCTGTGAAAGCTTATGATGTAACATGGAGATATGGCATAGCGAGACCTTCACTCATACATATTGCGTGGCAATTTGCCACTTTTTATTAAGTATTTTTTAATGAACTGCTGATTCCAGGTTCATCTGGGCTCAGCACTTTCCTGTTTTTCCCACAAGAATTTGGAGTCCTTCAGGGCTGTGTTCTGAGTGTCACACTTTTCATTATAAAGATTAATGCCATCAGTGTACAGCTACCCCCTACATTTGCAAATGGTCTTTTTGTTGATGACTCTCACTTCTCATGTCAGTCATCAAACATGAGGTTTATTGAGCAGCAGCTACAAACTGCAATCAGTCATATACTCAAGTGGACCACAGCAAATGGTTTTCAACTTACTCTCTCTAAAACTGTTTGCTGCCAACGGGGTATTCATCCAGATCCAGAACTTTGTATTGATAATGCTGTATTTCCTGTGATCCCTGAGGCAAAGTTCTTAGGTCTTATATTTGACTGTAAATTAAACTTTATTTCCCATATCAAGCAACATTGTGTCAATTGTATAAGAGTACTGAACATCCTCCATGTCCTCTCTTCCACCTCTTGGGGAGAGGATCGATACTCCATGCTTAAAATTTATCATGCCCTTATCCAATCCAAACTTGACTATGTGTCTATGGTTTATGGTTCTGTCAGAACCTCAGCAATGAAAATGTTGGATTCTATCCACCATCAGGGGCTTTGGCTTTGCACTGGGACCTTTTGTACTTCTCCAGTCCAAAGTTTGTGGAGTCTCATGAACCCCCTCTGTATCTTATGTATGTTTCCAAACTTCACTCTTTACCACAGCATCCTACTTGGGGTTGTGTTTTCCATCCTCAGTGGGCCACACTTTTCTATATTAGAAAATCTGCCATTGTTCCTTTTAGCCTTTATATTCAGACATAATCAGAAAATGTAGATATATCTTTGAATAGCATAACAGTATCAACAGTTCGGTCTCTTCCAACATGGCTAATTACTATCACCAACTGTGACCTATCTTTGAGTCATCTGAGGAAGGCCGGTACTCCTGATTGGAAATATTGCTCTTTATTTGCTGAACATCTTTCAAACAATCCATCCACTCCCATATTTATGGACGGTTCAAAATCAAGTGGCTCTGTAGGTTCTGCCATGGTTTTTTACAGTTCAATTGTAGCACACAGAATCCCCTCTACAGTTTCTGTGTTCACTGCCGAATTGTATACCATTTCTCTTGCCTTTAATCATATTGAAACTATGCAATATATGAATTGTATGATCTATACTAATTCACTCAGCTGTCTATTGGCCCTGACATCATTTCTTGTTAGTTACCATCCTATTCTTTTCAATATCCAAAACAAACTGGCCCATCTCTCTCTATCATCTGTCTCTGTCCAGTTTTTTTTGGATACCAGGTCATGTTGTTATTTGTGGGAATGAGCTAGCTGACAGAGAAGCAAAGTTCATCTGCTCTGGCTCTATCACCACCATACCTGTTCCATACATGGACTATGGTCCAGTTATTAAAACCCGACTATACACCAGTTATCAGTTGACTTTCAAATCAAGCTTTCTTTAGCTCTTTGGCCATCTTGTTTCTGTAAAGATGGAAGGGAAAAGGTTGTTTTGGTTAGGCTATGCATTGGTCACAGTTTTTTAACTCACCACTTCCTTTTATCTGGTACTGATGCACCAATGTGTGGTCTGTGTGTCACTCAGGTCACAATTGTACATATTTTATTATCATGCCATCATTAAAACCAAGAACAACGATGTCATTTTAAACATATTTTTAAGGTAGATTTGCCCTTGACATTAGCTAATTGCATAGGTGATACTGGCTGCCTCACTCGTGTTTTTATATTTTTGAGAGCCATTGGTCTTTTTAAGTTAATTTAAGGTTTTTTTGGACTATACATTGTTTTAGAATTTCTTTTACACATTTTAATTTTATTTTGACCTGAAAACCCAGGACTGGAAAGGCCAACTTCAGGTGACTGACAGCAAGTTTGAGCTTAATGCTTCAGTCTTCCTGGCAAGTCTTAATTTTACAGATTTTACTTATTTTTTACCTTCATTTCCATATATCATTATAGTGTACTACATCTTGTTTGGCACAGATAGCTGAGTAGCTTTGTGCCAATAAACATGAAATACCTACCTACCTACCTTCAACAAATCCCATCAGTGCATAAAAATATTTTGTGGAGCCTTGTATTTTCACCCAATTTATTTATGCATGTGGATGCACTAAATATAACTCTAATGTAGAACAGTTATGGATTCTAGGAAGTCCATAACTATTTTTGCATTCTTTGTTACCAAAATCAAACTTTATTTATAGGGTTTTAATGGCAAATTCACTACTTCATGTGCTTTCAAGAATCAAGTGCTGTTATTGCATAATGTTACTAATTTTGTACTATTTTTTTTTATGCTATCAGTTCAACCAATTGGTGAGTGTGTTTAGACTTGGACTGGGCCAAAGACAGTTATTTCAGGCAATACTACCAATTGGTTGTGGATGTAATGTGATAGTTAGTATGTATTTGTTGCTGTGAAAGCAAATATAGCCCCTATTACCTGCTACAGACAGTGGTGTAGTTAGGTTAAGCACACTAAAAGGCCTTTGGTTATAATTGTACAATGTTATAATGGTAAGTAGGTTAGACTTATCTTAAAACAACCTGCTTCACCTGTCAGTATCAGTGATTATTTTTATTTTACTTTCATTCATTGCAATAATCCAATTAAGATAAGGTATTTAGTCTACTATTTTAATAATTACATATATTGATGTGTAACTTTATGTTATATTATAAAGTTTAGTAATGAATCCTTTGTTTTTTAGAGTAAAACTGCATGTTGCTTAACATCAGTGTATAACCAACTCAAAACCATCTGTAACTTCTGTATCAAACCTGGTTCCTAGATCTGAGAATATTTATTGAATCCTGCTCTAATTATATCACATAGCCTTCTTTATAGAATAACATTTGTAAGTGAAGTTGAAGAAACTGGATAAATTGATGCAATGTTTAGACTTAAATTTCATGTGCAATATGTGTATGTAAGTGAATACCTAAAATATGTATTATTAGTAGTAATATTACAATAAATATGTATTATTAAAAGTAATATTACAAGTACAAGGCAAATATTTTTCTACTTTAATCAAAGTTTTTAACAAGTACTGCTATTTCAATTTAGAACCTAGGTTCAACTTTGTACATGTGTGTGTGTGTGTGTGTAATATAAACATATGTAATTTACATACTGAACAAAAAATGTTTTAATTTTGTATAGCTCTTTAAAAGAAATTTTAGTTATTAGATAAATTATACAACATTTTAGTTTTTATGAAAAATAATGGATTCAAAGTGTCTTCAGTCATGTTACATTTTTTAAAAAATATATTTAGTATAGCTACATATACAGGAAAAACATTTTATTTGGTATATTATAATCACTTAAACTGAAATTATTTTCACATAGAGAGAGATTTTCATATTTCTACCAGCATCATCCAAGCTGACTTCACTGAAGGTACTAGAAGCCTGTATACTAACATAAAGGAACAGTTAGCAGATAAAGAAATTGGAATTTTGGGTGAGTTTATTACTTTTAATTTCCATCCTCTTTGGCAGCATTGTACATGTGTATTTGGATTTTGCACTTTGGTTTTCCTACCTAGTGTTCTTATGTGAAAGCTTGTGTATAAATTATTTTTTATAGATGTTTTTTTGTGTGAAAAAATCTTGATTCAAGATTGTCTATTGTTTGTAGTCATATTAAAGTTTCAGCAGAAGTTGTAAATTGTAATTTTTTTAAAACAAGTAGTTTTTGCATCTAAGTTACTGTAAACCATTCTGTGTTGATGTCTGCATTCATGCTGTCAATAAAACATGATTCATAACATTTTGAATATTCTTCACATGTTGCAGATCCTTGCATCACTTACCTCCAATTTACTACTTTCCTTTTTTCCACATAACTTATTGTTTGTGTTTTAGAAAATACATATTTTTTTCTAGGTGATTCCATTTTTATGTGTATTTGTCCAAATGGGATTGTTGCTTGTTCAAGAACTTTGTGTTTGCCTTAGACACATATCAACTCTTTACAATGGAGATCCATGAAAGAAATTTCCCTCTGGAAGTGGACAATGTATGCCATATGGTTGCAGATATCTTGATAGATACCTTTGCCATCTCTATGTGAAGTTAGATACTAGTTCTCACTAGATGTCTTAGCTATAACCAGAATTGGGATCAGTTATGTTTCATTACTTTGTCAATAATACATCCATTGGACTGCCCTCAAGCTGTTCAGTCCTGTCTTTGGTACAGTGTGTTTTTTATTTAGTTTCTCTCTAAGATACCCACCAATTAGGATGGTTTAATATACCCTGTATTTTTAGGTAAAGATAAGAATGACTGGAACCCCTGGAATATGTCTTCCAATAATATTTGACTGGGCTGTTTCCTTAAGAACCTTTCACTATAGGAGCAAAATATAGTATTCTTTCTATAATTTTTAAACTACCATCTAACTTCACAATATTGGTATCCTTTCAATGTTTAGTAAGTATTTGGACTTGTGACATGAAAAATAGCCTGATACATGGCATCATGTTTAACAAGAAACAAACAAACCCAATGGTGGGTATAATAGATACAATAAACTAGTAGTGTTACTACTTTCTTTCTCTCTCTCTCTCTTTTTTTTGTTTTTGCAAGCTGAAGGCCCTACTCTGACTGTTTGGCTACATCTTTAAGTGGTGGTTGTCTACACTATTGTTTCCTGCACTATAATGCATAATTTATTTTTTAATATCATTTTTAGTCTTGCTAATTCTTACCTCCTTTTCAATTCTGGACATTCTGGATTACAATGTTTTTGGAGTAGGATTGGCTACCTTATATGAATGTTATATTCCACCCAACTTCCAGGTTTTCATACCTACTGCAACTTTCAATAAAATCTGAAATGTGGTGAGGAAGTCTAGATGTTATAAAACCCTCTGACATAATAAGTCACATACAAGGTAGAGTGGGAATTAAACATAAATGATGCAAACTCTGCAATGCATAATCTAGACATTCAAGGTTTTGAAGTCATACTTTGTTGACATCATGAGTACAAACTCAAGAAGAAAGTGCATATTTGAAGTTCATTTTAATTCTAAAAATTTAAAATGTTATTCCAAACAAACTGCATTGTTTCTAAACAGAGATTACTAATTAGTATTAATTCCACGCTGAAAGTGAAAGTATTTACTTAATAATGAAAATTAAATTTAAATAAGGATCAAAAACTGATTTTTACTGTGAAATAATTTGGCAATAAAAATTGAGATGCAAAATAATCTCTCTTTTTGTGTTCTCAAGATGGCTGATATTGGTATTAAAACAAAGTACAGGACAATGTTTCAACCTCATTAGGTTAACTGATAAAGTCAAATTATGAACAGTAATGCATTTTTTTTAAATCTAAAATATAGTTGAATTTACAAACATAGTAGTTTTTTTGTTATTTCTTGTGAACAAAAATTATTTGAATGAATATGGATTTACATACACAACAGTTGAGAACCGTAATACATTAACTACTGAGTGAAACAATAAAGATTTGAATTAAAATCCTAATGCATGAAATACTGAGTAAAACAATAAATATAGCTTTTAATTATTGTAATTTTAGTTAGTTTATTTTATTTTGTCACTAAAATAAAATTTATATATTTTTTCTTAAATAGTTAACAATGTTGGTGTAATGTATGATTATCCAAGCTATTTTCTGGAAGTTCCTGAGACAGTAAGTGAATGTGTCATTTATTTAACTTCATAAGGTTTGCTAGTTATTTTGATTTAAAAGATGAATCCTCAATTATATGAACAGATTTGTTTTTGTGTGCAGTTATGGATAGGAAATATTAGAAGTTATGAATTCAGTCACCTGTGTTTATAAGATCTTTGTCTCAAAGTACTATTTGTAAGAATTTAATAATACTAAATATTATTTGGTAATTTGTACAAGTAATTAGGCTCAGTACTAAATTATATTACTTGTTTAAGACCTACATTACGAACCTAGCTGGAGACTTGCAGGGAAAAAATAATGAGGAGGCATACCTAATACACAGAGAATGGCATTTAAATAAAGGAGGCATGGAATATGTCAATGAAAAGCTTGCCTTTGATTGATGTTACATAATCTATTCTGGAAAAGAAGAATACAATACACCTTATACCAGCATGTGTTAGTGAACCATCCACATTGTACATTACTGTGTTTGTGATGTCATTTTGTGGGGTTCTTGCATTTCACTGTGTAAATCAACCAGGACTGGGTTTTACAAAACTAACTTAGAACATATGACATCTATAACTAATTCATGGTACTTTAATTTAATGACAGTAGCATAAGACAACAAACAGGACAAGTTTATTTGAATTTAAAATATTCATGATGGTAGTGATTTATTTTATTCTAGAAATTTTATATTAGACTGAATAAATCTTCAACTACCAATCAATGGATGGACTAGTTACATGTAATTCTGATTTTAATGTATGAATCAACAGTGCTTCTTTCATATGTAGATTTGTCATTACTAGTTGCATGTAATTCTGATTTTAATGTATGAATCAACAGTGCTTCTTTCATATGTAGATTTGTCATTACTAGTTACATGTAATTCTGATTTTAATGTATGAATCAACAGTGCTTCTTTCATATGTAGATTTGTCATTACTAGTTACATGTAATTCTGATTTTAATGTATGAATCAACAGTGCTTCTTTCATATGTAGATTTGTCATTACTAGTTACATGTAATTCTGATTTTAATGTATGAATCAACAGTGCTTCTTTCATATGTAGATTTGTCATTACTAGTTACATGTAATTCTGATTTTAATGTATGAATCAACAGTGCTTCTTTCATATGTAGATTTGTCATTGTTGTACTTGGACAGGATCATAAATATTGGTCAGTGTTATCTTATACTAAATTTATTGTCACTTCACATGCTTTTCTTGGTGGTAAATCAGATATACCTAAAACTGTTTCTAGGACAATTAAATCTATAATAGTATTTGATGCTATTAAAGGTGATATTCTTCCCTTAGATTTGAAAACAATTTTGTAGACTGTGTTTTGGTCTAAACATTGCATGCAAATCTGTTTGGGTGTAAGCTCTACAAGAAAGTTTGTGTAATTGATTCATTACTAACATCTCAGATTTCCTTGTGTAGAGTAGAGCAATATATATGGTTAGACTTCATAATATTCACTATGAGATGCTGCATTGTCTCTCGTTACAACTGTGAGCAATGGCACCAATTTAGACATGATTTTGCCAAGGGCTTACCCCTAATACTGGACAGTGTCATTGGTGAGAGTGACACTGTCCACCTTAGTTCTTTTTTAAATTTGTAAAGGACATTAGCATTTTTAATTTTGTTCAACTTTTTTGTCAGAATTAGCCATTGTTTTACTTTAACCTGATTTTCTTTTACATGTTTTAATAATTTTACTCTTTATTTTTTACTATTTGTTTGGCACAGATAGCTTAGTTGTTTTGGACCAATAAATGCCTTAGAAAAGAATTGAATAGTCACTGATAATGTTCAGATTCAGAGTATTTTGTTCAGTTCCTGGCTTCTTAACTTAGGAAAGACATTAAATAGTTTTGAAAAGGTTCTTAGAAGGTTTAAAAGAATGGTTCCTAGGATGGAGGGATCATCATACGAGGAGTGGCTGAAATCTCTCAAATGGTTTTCTTTTGAAAAAAGTTTGAGGATGGAATCTGATTGAGGTTTTTAAGATTGTAAAGGAAAATGATAGTGTTGATGCATCATCTTTTTTTGTGTTTGACAGTGAGAACAGTAGGGCTAGGAACACAAATATAAATAGTGGCAGCATAATAGTCATCATTGGCTAAGAAAATTTCTAATTTCTGACAGAGTATTTGGCCTTTGGAATGGTTTGCCTTCAGATGTTGTAGAGGCAGTAAGTTTAAGGGAGTTTAAGAAGGTTCTTTAAGTATATGAATGGTAAGGGCTAGATTTAAGATTTTTTTATTTATTTTCCTAATTATTTTAACTTAGTTTAGAGAATGGAACAGCTTGGATGGACCATTAGGTCCCATGTTTTTTCAAAATATGTTATATATGTAAGCTGGTTATTAAAATTGTTTTATTTGACAGTAAAATTAATACTATTATGACAATTATTGTTTCAGACATTTCTCCCCTGTAGATTAAAGTGAATGTGTCACAATGTTTTGGAGCATTATTTTCAAAACATTTTATAAAATAACATTCTTACTACTTACGTCAATGAGACCAACATCAAAACATAGCATATAAGCTAAATTTCAAAAGTATATATGTTTTAATTTTGTAATTTAAAAGGAAATGTAAAGAAAATGTGAAACATTAGTTTTTTGTTACATAACACATACAGTTGTTTTATTGCTCATTTTTTATTTTATTATGCCAATCATACATGTACAAGTATATAAAAAATTATAAACTCTAATTTGAAGTAAAAACGAGCTAAATATAAAATAAGAACCTCCTAACTCTATGATATGCTGAGATATCAATATATTTAGCAAATCTACTAGAATGTCTTTGCCCTTCAAATCAGTCATTTCAAAGTTCTTAATTAGTACCATCTACTACTAAGTAGCTCAAGTTTATAACCAACTGAAATAGGATTTTTCTCTCTATGTAATTTGCTGAAACTGTAAATGTGTTATTGGTAAGTTGTTGCTCTGAATAGGAATGAGATTTTTTTCACTACACATTTATCTTATTTAGAGATTCTTCTAAATTACAGGGATTTTGAGTATACTAGTACAGTACTTTGATAATTTTTGAAGCCTACAAAAATTGCACATCCCACTGGCAAGACTAAATGAGGCTTAGCATTTTACAATGCACAAGCACAATATCTCGTAACATGGGTATTTACTCAAAATCAATGTTTTTAATTGTGTTTCTCATTTACTATTTCTGTTTTAAGAAATATAACTGAAATTTAAACATTTATGACTCAATAGTAATATGTATATGTAAAGTCCAGTAGTTGAAATATCACTGGAATTTTTAATATACTTATTATAGTTACATTTGTGTTTTGTAGGCCATACTTAGTTTTACCTACTGCACTTGTGTTATTCTAATTGTTTAAACTGAAGTAAATTTAAAATCACATTATAACACATTCAAAAATTTTACAGCTTTAGAACTAAAGGGTAATAAAGGTAGTAAATTTTATAATTATGACCCCAAATAACATCTTCATATAAATTTCTTCTATGGGGATGTTGATATACATTTTGTATTAAAAAATGTAAAAACAAGTCACAAGTTAATACTATGGATCAATTTAACTAGTTCATCCATTACCTGGACAATAACAAGTTCAATGACTTATTGTTACAAGTATTTTTTTTTGTCTGTTGGTATGAGTTAAATGTACTTAAAGTAATATTAGTTTTTCAATCTAAATATCAAGATGGAATGTTATTTTTGTTTATTTTGTAAATATCACATTGGTAATTTGAATATTTTTACACCATCCTTGTTTTTCACTCAAATATAAAAATACTAGATGTAATTGGACAAGTTTACAAAGCAGTCAGTTTAGATAAAGTTTGAATTTATATAATATATTCCAAAGGAGAAAAAGGTAGCTCTTTAAATTTTGTAGAAAAGGAAAGAGGTAGATTATCTTTTAAACTTGTTGTTTCTGTACTTGTGAAAAAATTTTGAAAGTATTTCAGCATTATATATTTATCACCTGTTATGTCATGCATTCTGTATAAAAACTTGCCACTGGCAGCTTATGTGCTTTTCATGTGTCTGAATCGTTATTGTAAAACCTTTTGCTCCTAATTACAAACTTAGTTTATTTTGTTTTTTGTAGTGTATTTCCGTGTTGAACTGTGTATTTTCTGAATTGCATCCTATTTTACAATTGTGTACATGTATATTGATCAGTAGTGCATTTGAATTTTATGCTCTTAAGACATGAATACAGCATTTACAGTAATCTGGAAATAAATAATTAGTACAAATGGGTGTTATTGTTTTTATTTTCTTGTGCCAGTAACTGAATTTGGAAACAGAGGCTGGTTTAAATTAATAATTTTTATTTTTAGAAACTGTGGCAGTGTATCAATGTCAATATGACTTCTGTTACTATGATGACATATATGGTTTTGCCACAGATGGTTCAACGGTAAGCTTATTTTTAATGACTTGACTTTCTAAAGATATATGCATTAAGTGATTTATGTTTGGTATGTGTGTGGTATGGTATAAAACATGGAAAAGTTAAGTTTCATTTGTTCTGTTCAGAAAGTATAAAATAAAACAAGGGTATCTCTCCCATATAAGAAATTGTTTGCTAGTTTTTTGTCAAACCTGTGTGATAATAAACAGAACTTTTATAATATTATATTTAAAAGTTGTAGAGTAAAACAAATATACATCTCCAATATAAGCTTTATTAATAATTGGCTAATGTTTTTGTTTTTCTTTCATACTGTTTGTAAAGTTAAGCTGGGCTTTATATTACTACTAAAAAAGGTTTTCTATTGCAATAAGTATTTTGTGATAAATTTCACATTCATAAAGTTATGGTGCCATGTTTTTTATTTTGATTGGGTTGTTTTTATAATGCTTTATACATTATATGTTGGCAATGTTACTGGAGAATGCTGTGGATTTCATTGTAATACTTAGCTTGTGTTTTAAGATCAGAAAATTATTTTTTACAAGTCATTTTAGTTTATTTCTGAAGATTTTATTTTAGACAAATTTTTTTCCTAGTAAATGTATTCTTTTATTTTTAATTTATTATTTTGTGCATGAGATTAGTGGTTAGCTTTTTGTGGTAAATATTACAAATTTTTGTAATTCATATTTAGCCTACACTTATCTAACTTTTTACTTTTTATTTTACTATATTACTTGGGTTGAAGAGCTTAGGATAATAGGTGTCATACCAGTGAACACATTTCAAGACTAAAATTGTGTTTCATAAAAGTGACAGTCAATTCAGTCAATTTTATTCTGTGGTTCAAGAAATGTGTCAAAACTTTTAGTGGCAGGTACTGCTAGTTAGGTGCCTTCCTTCTGCTTAGTAGTTCAGAATTATGAATTGTTATTTTGAGAAATACAATTGTACAAAAAATGTGGATTTCAGTTGTTTGAGGAATGTAAATATGCTGAGCTCTTATTGTAAGGTTCTTGGTCTGTTAGAATTATGTTGTTTATAATAGATTATTTAATTTTTGTCTTGTCAGTTGTACTTAGACAACTTGAATTTTGTGTTGTTTTGGTAACCTTACTCTTGATGTGTAATTTATTACATATAACAACATTGCTGTGAAGGATGGTTAAGTTCTAATGGAAAATGCACAACACCATTTAACCCTTTCATAATAGGTCACAGGTCACTGCATTTGTTGACTTACATCTAAAATTTTATTGAACTACTATTTTATAAATTTATGTAAAGAAGTCTGAAATCAAACTGTGGATTATAGCTCAAATTTTTATATTATGTATGAGTTAATTTCTTAAATGTAAATATTTAAAGAATCTACCTAAATATAGATTTTCGTGAGTCATGTGATATGATGAATGCAACACTAATTACAAATTAGATGTTTGTAATGTCAAAGTACAAAGTAAGTGGTTTTGTACAGATTAGGAACTCAAATTGCCAATATTAAAAACTAGAATATAACATAACCTCATGTCTATTTATTTTGCTGAGATATGGCTTATGTACTGAATCAAACACAGTGGCACTGTTCATCTCTTCACATTTGTAGAAATAGTCCCTTATATACTCTACAATATATGACATGTGAATAACCAATCGCCAGCTCAGAAAGTTACACTAGTAGTTTTGTCAGTCATTGTAATCTGTGAAAAACTACCCCATTCTTTTGTTCCAAGATTTAAATGAGGTAGGTACTGTCTTTAGTCTATTTGAAGTTTTTTTTTGTTAAACCTAAATACAGCTTAGTTATTAAGCTTAATAAATTATAGTGAATTGTATGGTATTAGTACACTTATTTATGGTAAGTACAATATTGTATTTTTGTGTGGTTCAGGGGATAAGTGTACTGTTTCACTATTAAACAGTTTTACAATCTTTTAAGAATCATAATGTAAGCCTTTTACAAAGTGGAAGAAAATGGCTGTCTCTTAAAATACTTAACATGTCAATTTATGGCACATTTGATTTATAAGTATCTGTATTCGTTAGACTCTTGATTATTAATATGAGTATTTTATATATCCATATTTTAATTTGCTTTAAGATATAATTGTATCATTTAATTGGTAACAATTCTATGATATCAGTATAATTATTTGATTTTTTTTGTTATTCACCTGTGTATATAAAACATTTTGTGTGATATCCTTGACATGTAAAATTTTAAAAGGCTTATCAACCTATGTCCAGCAACAACAGAGTTCAGAGGTCATAGCTAGAACAGATAATTGTTTGCTTTACTTCTTTATTTTAAGAAAAAGTTTCATAAATTATTTCTAAATTGGAATATTCTGTATACATATATATTGTAATAATTAAAATGTTACTGTATAATACAAAATACTAGTTCACTAAAGTACAACAAAGATTGGGCAGTTTTTATATTATTGGATATTGTAGCATGAAAATGAGTGAACCACTTCAGTGCAACTTATGTAATTTTAGCTAGGCATGACTAGAAGATCAATATAATAAAAGATAATACACAATGTTAGGAGACTTTAGATACTTAGACTAAACATTTATATTTTTGTGTTAGAATATTTAGTCATCCGAGTACAAAAACAAAAAATCAGTTTACTTCCTAATTTTTTTATGATGGTTATGAGGTCAGTCAGTTGATGGACCCAACATAGGATAGAGAAGATTACATAAAATATAAAGTCTTACTGAAAACAAACATTTGAAATGTAGTTAGGACATTTTAGAGATTACACAGTTAATATTTGATATTTTGGAGATGAGAAAGTTTTACAATCATAACATGAAATCAGTTTGCACTTGGACCAGTAACCAAACACTTTATTTTTCACAACCAAATTTCAGTAAAAATATATCATTAAAAAATCTGATTTTTTTTGTGCACAAAAAAAAACTTAATCTTTATTAAAACTATGCCAAATTTTATGAAGGTATGTATACTCTATGAAAATTTATGGAGTAATATCCTAATGTCAGATGTGTAATTGAACTCTTGTGTATCATACTGAGCCTGTTGCAAGAGGATTAAGGTAACCAGGCCACTATTAGGAAACATCAAATTTGTATGGATTAAAGTTTTGACACTTGGTGTCCTTCTTAGTTCAACTACTGTACAGAAGGTGATCTGCTGTATTGTTTATACACATGAAAGTATATATTCTTGCATTCATATAAACTTTTTGCTTCCTAATAGTGAATCTAAACTTTAATTTTTTAAGCAGTTTTGTTCTCTTTTCAGTCATGATTTGAGTTTTAAAAAAACAACTTTACTACAGTATTCCTTATACATTGCCATATTGATAATAGTTAGGAAAGGCTTGAGATAAAAATATAAATTACAATTTTTATTTAATAAGTCAGTCTTTTTATCATTTTTCCATCAAAACTTGTGATACTTGTATGTATGCATTCTCAATTTTTAGAGAAATACCTCTAATTGATTCAGTATCTGTGAAACTATACATGATAATAATTAGTGTAATTCTGAATTTATTTGTGTGTTTGTTCACAAAAATTGGTAAAGTTATAATAAACATTACAGGTATGTTGTACACAAGATATTTTGATGAAGAATTATTCCTAAAGATTTGTCTGTGAATTTCCATATTCACTACTGAGTTAGTCTGAGTGAAAGGTGTTTTTTATGCTAAGAAGTAAAATAGTTCTTCTCATCTGAGTTTTCTATTTCTTTTTAATGGATAACTTCTAGAATCTAGGATCTCCTTAATGAAAAAATCAAAATTTTATCTCTTATTTTCCCCAGCCTAAAATGTGACTGTAGTAAAACTGTCAGTATACAATGCAGTGAAAAGTTGACAAATGTGAAATACAGTGAATAACATTTTGTCCTCTGAACTGTCTCAAGTACTGGTCAGAAATAATCAAATTAATAATGTTAATTAACAGTCTCTACTTCAATTTTTCAAGTTTACCTTTTAATTTCATGATTTACTGTTTTATTTTTTGAAACTACTATTAGATTACTGCATGCAAAAAGAAACAAATTATGGTGGGAACTAATTACCTGTTTCCTGTAGAGCTAGTGTAAACAACAGCCATATTACACATGCTTGTGCCCAGAAAATGTTAGACATTTTACTTTACTGAGGTTTTGTCAAGATAAGCTAAGTTTTCAGTTTTGCACTTCAGTTAGAAAATATGTAGCAAAAAATAAAATATACAAGTTAAAACAAAGATTTGCAATATTTACTGTGTAATGAAGTTTGAACTCCAAAAGTTGTTATTCTTTCTCAAACATAGCCAAGCTTCGTAAATTTAGGAGTTCTAAAATAAAATTCATATAGCTTTCATATGCATTTTAGAACACAGGTGTATATTAGTTAGTAGAATATAATGTCTTAAATTGCTTTGATTTATTTGATTGATTAAGTAAGTTATAAATTGGTTAAAATTCCTTAAAGCTTGTAGCAATGACATATAATAGCCAACAAACAAAATTACATTAACTGATACTTTAAGATAGCAGCATCTTCCCAAATTTAAATATGAAATATTTATCAAATTAATTTAGTTTACCAATATTTTTATATTTTCTAAGACATTGACAACAAAATTTCTTTCTCGCTATGGGATTTTAAATACTGATTAAACGATACAAAAATTCAGTTATATATACAAGAAACTAAACAAGTAAAAGTATGTAGACATTATGAAATGTATGAAGTTTGTGCCTCGTAGATGCCTCTATTTTAGTCATTAAAAATATGGCATATGGTGAAGTTTTTTTTTTCTCAAATTACTGAGCTTTGTTGTCTTTCAGTATGAAACTGGTATTAATAATCAATGTTTCTAATTATGTTTCAATTGTGTGAAGGATATCAGCAGTGCAGTGCATAAAAATTACCAAAGTTTATGTGGAAGAATATATGTTTGTAAGGCTTAATTTTCACATCACTAATTATTTACAGAATCTAAAATACCTAAGGTTGCATGTGTGTTTTTTACTTTTTCTTTGTTTGTTTTATAGTGTATCCTTTTTCCTTATAAGTACCATGAATTATAGTGGTTAAATATGTTACATTAAAGTGGTTATTAGATCCTGTCAATATGATTACAGTCCATGATGACCGTGCATTTTGACAATAGCTTTGCAGTGTAATTTCCATTGCTAAATGCTTGATTGAAAGGCTATTTTGTCAAAACGTACAACTCCTCTCTCCATGCTTTTCATAATCCAACTAGCATGTCAAGGTGAAAGTTTCCCAGTGCCCATTTCAGTAGTCTGTTCACAAAGAAATTCATAAACACTACATCTTGTAACATGACTAGTGTGTCTTCATATATAATATTATTAATATATGTTCCATTCTCCAGCTGCTTAAGGTATGAAACTGTTGAAAGAGATGTGTTGTAAAATCATCATCATATACAAATAAATGACTTGTTACTTTTACAGATGTAGATTTCTCACAATTGTTTCACTCTGTTGTCTAAGGCATGTGGACAGCTTTAGCCCTGATATTTTGTTCATCTGTAACAAAACACACCATTTGCTTCCTACAGTTGGGGAATGACTTGTTGAAGGTCTTTTTTTAGATTGTCCTGGTGCCTCTTAAGTTGGTCTTAGCTGTTCTAAATCATAATCTGAAGAAATATTTGATATTAGTATCTAAATGTTTTCCATCATAAAGGGCTGTTTCATATGTTTTCCAAAACCAGTCAGTTGTTGGTTGTTTCAAACAACCTATGGATTGCCAGACAAATGTTAAATTGTACTTTTAATATGTAATATTCCTCCTCAACTTTATATTTGCTCTGATTATCATGTGAATTAATTCTTAACGCACTAAAAATTGTTTTAATGTAACATGTATAACATGGAAGGTTTTCTTGATAGGGCTTTTATTTCTAAAGAAATCTTTCACAAGAAATTGTAAGTTTAAGCTTTTTTCTTGGATGAAGAATATGAAAAAAAAAATCTGATGCTTCTAGTAACTTTTTTTATATATGTGTTTATGTTTGTTCGTTAACTCTTGAATTTCTAATGTAAGTACACTACCATATTTTTATTTTATGGAATAAATGTACTAGTTTATTAGTAAACAGTTTTACAGTCTCTTATACGAATCGTAATATAATCCTTTTATAAAGTGAATAAAGATAGCTGTCTCTTTCAAAATCCTTAGTATATCAGTATATGGCACTTTTTACTTATCTGTATTCATTAGACTCTTGATTGCTAAAGTGAGTACATAATGTATCCACATTTTAATTTCCCATAAGATATTAACAATTTTTCAATCATATGTGTGTGCATGTGTGTATTATGTAATATTCAATTTACTAAACCTCTCTCTATGAAAGTTTGGGCAATTAAAGTAAAAGTTCTGTAGAAGGTGTATGGTAGGTGTGTTTTGATCTTTTGGTAAAAAAAAGAACTTCAGAAAATCACTTGAACGTATGCTAATATTATAGGTTTTTACAAGAGAATTTCAAATTTTTTTAAAATATTGTATTACTAATCTAAGTTAGTATGCTATGGAGAGTATAGTTTTAAAACTGAATCCAATATTTTTGAAGCGGGAAAGGACTTGTCATCAATATGTCATCCATTTCATCATTCTATCCTCTCCCATTAATGGCAGCATATTCTGCATCAAAGGTAAGAATGTTATTGTAATGGTGAGTATTACATTAACCTGTTTATACTTTATGAATAATTTATATTCATCTGGAAAATAGCAGTTGTATATTGTGTCAAATAAAAATACGATATGATTTATTATATATTATAAAAGAGCAGTGTCTTCTAAGAGTTACAGTATGATAATAAACAGTTCTTACAACATTTTTTTATATTTGAATATGCATGCATTATTAATGCAGTGCTTATTGAAGCACCTTTATCAAATGATAAATTATGAAGATTCAAGATAAACTTCTGATACTTCTAGTCAAGCTAGAGTCAGTTTAACAACATGAATTTTCTCTTGTAGCAGAGCTGGGCACTTAGTAAAACTTGCAAATTGATTAATCATTGAGCATATTAATCAGTTACATTCAACTAATTGATTATTCTCATGTTAGTCTAATCTTCCTATTACCACCATGTTGTGGTTAATTTTAACCCCTTCTTGATGGGTTAAAGGCCATGTTATCACATTTGTTTACTTGCATTCAAAAGTTTATTGAACTACTATTTTATGAATTTATGTCAATAAGTTTGGAATCAAATAGTATATTTTATAATTCAAAATAACATTATGTGAGTTCTTAATTTAAAAGTAAATATTAAAAAAACACATTTAAATATAGATTTTACTGAGTCACATGGTATGTTGAATGTAACACTGTTTAAAATTGGATGTTTGTAATATCAAAATACTATATCTATAATTTTGTACAAATTAGGAACTCAATTTACTAATATCAAAAAGCTAGAATATAAAATAAGACTTTTTATCTATTTATTTTTCTGAGTTTTGGCTTTATGTACTGAATCAAACACAGTGGGCCCCTTCAACTCTTTTCATTTTTTAAAATAGTCCCTCGTATACTCTTACCAGAGTATATGACATATGAATAACCAATCAACAGATTAGAATGTCCCAAAAGTGTTTTTTTTGGCCATTTTAATCTGTGAAAAGCCGACCACATTTTTTCAATCCAAGTTTTCAAGGACATTGGTTGTGTCCTTAGTCTGCCAGTTTCGTTTTTTTTTTTTAAATCTAAATAAATCTCAGTTACTAAACAACCTATGTCCACCAACAACTGAATACAAAGGTTGTAGTGAGAAGTGATAATTGTTTGCTTTACTTCTTGATTTATTGTTCTATATTTAAGATAAATTTAACAATTTATTTCCAAATAGTAATAATCTATATGCATGTATATAATATATAATAATTAAAATGTAATTCTATATTACAAAATACTGATCCACTAAAACAGTCAAGACAGGGCAGACAAAATGTCAGTTTTATATTATTGGATATGTAACATGAATGCACATACACTGCATCAGTACAAGCTGTATAATATTTGGTAGGCATGACTGGAAGGTCAATATGATAAAAAAATAATAAATACATATGCAGATGTATGTAGCATTATGAGACTTAAGCTACTTAGAGTAAACATTTGCATATTTGTGTTACAACGTATATAGTATTTTTAGCATGAAAAAAGCATAATTTATATTTCAGTGATGTCGAGAAAACCCACTTGTAGAGAAATATATATGCAAAAATGGCTCATTTGGGTTGAGAAAATATTTTACGTAGAAAAGCGCTCTTCTACATAAAATGTTTTCTCAACCCAAACAAGCCGTTTTTGCATATATAATTTATATTTATTTCCTAATTTTTATGATGGTTATGAGGTTGGTTAAGTGACATACTTTACATAGTTAAAGTATAGAAAAAACAAATTATAAAGTCTTACTGCAACCAACATTTGAAATGCACTTGGGAGGTTTTAGAGATTACACAAATAATATCTGAAACTTTTTGGGATGAATGTTTTTTTTAATCATAACATAACGTCACTTTTCAATCAGACTTGTAACAAAATACTATTTTCACAAAGAAAGCTTTAATAAATATATTTCATAAAAAAACTTATTTTTTTGTATACAAAATATTTATAATATTTACTAAAAGTCTATTAAATTTTGTGAAGATACACTTGCTGTATCAAAGTTATACTGCAAATACTTAATGCATATAAATATGTAGACAAATTGGTGTATATTATACTGAACCCACAGTAGTATTTAGTGTGATAGGTGTTTTGAATTACTGATTGTTTTATTTTAAGCTATTGTATATGAAAGTTTCATATACACAGTCTAGTATGAGACCTGTACCAAACTTGGGATATGATAATCATTCAGTGGATTTCTCTTTACAGATTTTCACATGACTAAAACTACTACTTTTTTGTACTTAAAAATAACTCTTACCTCATTAGAGTGATTATAAATTAAACACTAAACCTAATATACTTTGGCTTGTATTGGATGTTACTCTTGTGTGTACAATTTAAAAATGTTTGTAGCTTTGTCAGTAGAGTTAGAGATGGTATGTGACCAGTCAAATTGGGAAAAGTTGAGAAAACAGAACAGGATTCTTCCAGAAAACAGACATTTATTACTAATTAGAATAATTCTTTGTTTGATACCAATTAGACTAGTTCTCTGTTTTAAAAAAAATGATATTTTTTACTGATTAGACTAACTCTTTATTTAAAAATGGGGATATTTATTACTAATTAGACTAATTCTTTGTTTAAAAATGGAGGTATTTGTTACTAATTACACTAACTCCTTGTTAGAAAAAAAAATTGGGATAGTGTAACAACTACTGTTATACTTTCATTTTAGTACCTACATTTGTTTCAGTTTGATGTGACATTGATAGATATATGTTGCAAGAGTCAACAGTATATATGTTTTGAGAAAACACTAGTGTGTCTTTGAATATTGTTGAACTTTGAGAATCTCATCTAATGAGTATATAAACTCACAACAAGAGACAAATAGAATATTTTTGGTCTGTTACAGTCAGTACACTATAAGTCTCAAAAGTTATAATTGTGACAAATGGTTTTTAATTAGAAAATTACAGATATTTGACTTGGAATATTTATAGATTTCAAACATTACAAACCATTTAACTTCAGATATTAGTATTTCTATAAGGACATCAAATATCTTCGTCAGTACAGAGACAGCTTACAAGAGGCTTGAGTGTGGTCAAGCTAGTTAGCTTAAGTGAGATTTAACAACATACTCAGAATTAATTTGCTCATCATGGACTTACACTGTCAATGAAATATTCAGTTCTAGACTGGTTAGAAGATTCTGTACAATTCTTATTTTTGTAAAACTTGTATATAAACCAATACTTTTAATAATGATTTGTAATAACTGTTGTTACAAATTTTATTGTTGTTTGTGTGGTAAAACATATTTGTGTTAAAAAAGAAATTTGTGTATCAATCTTGTTGGCAAATATCATAAGTTTGATACATATTAACATTTAATTAACTTGTAAAATTAAAATGGCTAGTTATTTGAAATAATGATACATAACATATGTAACATAATAAATCAGAGTCTTGTTCGAGATAAATTATGATATGTAACCATATTTATTACAAATTAGACTAAGTCTTTGGTAGGAAAAAAGAGGTATCATTGTGACTAATTAGACTTATCTTTTGTTAAAAATGGGAATATTTATTACTAATTAGAGTAATTCATTGTTAAAAATAATTGGCCCAGCATGGCCAGGTGGGTTAAGGCATTCCACTCGTAATCTCAGGATTGCGGGTTTGAATCCCCATCACAATATAGTGCCCCCATGGCCGAAAGGGCACGTTAGGTGTGATGGGGATTCAAACCTGCAATCCTCAGATTATGAGTGGAATGCCTTAACCCACCTTGTCATCACCAGCTGCCTTCCCTCTAGTCTTACACTGCTATATTATGGATGGCTAATGCAAATAGCCCTCATGCAGCTTTGTGCGAAATTAAAAAAACAAACAAAAACTGTTGCAAAATGAGAGAGTATAGTATTATAACGAACTGGATATCTGACTTCTGTATGTCATTACTACGTAAAAGTAACTGTAATATGAAATTAATAGCTTATTAACATTTTCATTATTTTTAATAAATAATTAATTTAGTTAGTGTTAGTAGTCTTGTAAAAATTTGTTAGAGGAAACTTGCAGAACTGTATTTTCAGCTTATTACAGGTTTTTGCATATTTTTGTGTGTAACACTTTATAATCCAGAATGTAACTCAGTAATGTGGTGTTCTTGAAGATGCTTATTATACTAAAGTGTGAAAATAGGAAAATTAGTATTGTGAGAAAAACTAAATTTTTACCAATCGCTCAGTTCTACTTGTTGCTTGGCTTGTTTGCAGAAGTGTTGCATGCATACATATTAGGCTTTCATGTTATTGGTCAGTGATTAGTTTGTTTAACTGGAGTTACAAATCTTGAGTGCACATACATGTCAGTATTTTTCTTTCCTTTATTGTAGGCATATGTGGATTGGTTTTCTCGAGCTTTAACTTATGAATACAAATCCAAAGGAATAAACATTCAGACACTCTTGCCATCCTACATATCAACCAAACTTACTCGCTTCAGTCATTTTTTACAAAGACCAGGTTACATTGTTCCTGATGCTCACAGTTTTGTAAACAGTGCACTTTGCACTGTTGGAACAACCAGTCGAACAACAGGATATTGGACACATGGCCTACAAGTTAGTATATCTTATAGGTTTTTAAAACTGATGCTTATATCTATATATTTATTTAGGTTATGGAAACTACTTTTACTTCTTTTTATTAATTTCTTTTAATAAGTAGTTTTTAGTAAGAAATTTGTGTATATACATATATGATGTTAACAGGTTAGTGGTTAAATTTAACATGATTTGTGTGAACAAGCAATTTTTTTAATTCATTTTTTAATTAATGACCAAATGTAATATTAGTTTTTTTGCTACACACAACAAAAAATGGTAGTTACTAAAATTATTCAATTTGTCAAGTTGTGTTTTGCATCTTCTTGAGGCTTGATTTATTACACTACCATCATAATATTTATTAAAAATGTAAGAAAAGGAGTTTATGAGATGATAGAAAATCATTTAAAACATGAAGTATGAAACACTATATATTTCTGAAAAACACATTAGAATTTAATTTTAAATGTTTCATAAATATTTACATTTATTCACCATAGCTGATTTTCACAGTGGAAGAAACTTGTAATTATCTTTTTCTACTTAAGTATAAAAGTACATTGTGCTAATACCATAATAGGTAGACAAAGAATAATTTATAAGCATAAAGAAGAGTTTGTTGTTCTCTATGGTGGAATGCATTGTGTTTCAACAGAATATATTTGAATAAGACAGATCAATGTTATGACAAACATGTAGTATGTTTCACCATCAATAAGACTTTTTTCCTTATACTTTTAAATCATTGTATTCATATTTATTATTACCCACTTTATACTCATGTAGTTTATAATTTGCTGTACAAAATATCTCAAATGTCTTTTCTCATTTCAGGTATAGTCCTTGAATGTTAAGCAAGTCGCTGACCTATTTTCTGATTGCGTATAATTATTTTTTTTTTTTCTAGTGGTGGTGGTATGAACACATGCCAGAAAGTTTGTGGAATCTATCTTCATGGGTGCTGTTACAGATGCTTGACAGTGGTGAGTTACATCTGGATCTGCAAAAAAACAAACATTCATAGCTACATTTCTGTGCAAGAATGTGTTTTGCTTTTGTAAAGGAATGCTATTTTTTGTTTTGTATACATATTGTTATTGTATAATGTATATAAATATAATAGGTGTTGTGAGATGTGCAGTAGGGACGTTATTCTTATTTTAATCTATAATTGACCAACTGTTAAGGAAAAATTGTTAAACTATTAAATGTGCATTTGTCATCTATAACATAGAAGTCAACTTTGTGTACAACTCCATTTTGTGGTATGGATTGCTAGCATGACACCTACTTGTTGTTTTTAGCCTTAGATAATAACTTTTTATCCAATCCAAAAAAATACTGTCTTCATATACATGAAAGCTTCTCTCCCAGTATCTAATTACACCTAAAAATTGCACCTACAACAAATAGTTGATTTTTATAATTAAAACAATTGACTGAGTCTGTGGTTTGATGTGGTTTTCACATTTCTTTTTATCTGTATTAACATAAGATGTAAATGGTCAGGAGAGGGAAGGTATAATATTGTAGAGGTTAAAAAACAATTAAACAAGTCAATTATTGTAAGTAAAGTCAAAAAAAGTTTAAAGTTCTTTGGTGTTTTTTTTTCCAATAAATAACTCAGTTCACCCTTGAAACATGTTGTTATAATATATGCAGTTATATATGTATATATAAATATGAACAAATACTTGAATGTACAAAAAATAAGACAAGATTGTCTTTTTTAATACATTTTGCTGTAAGGTAACATTGTGTAGCAAACAATAAATATTTACTTAAAATCATTGATATTAAGAGATTAACAGGCTGTTGTGATATGTAATATTTAGTTTATTTTAATAAGTGTTTGTATGCCCTAGAAATTAGCTTAATTGAAATTGAACAATGCAGTTCTTTAAAAGGACAAAATCCAGATATTATTGTAGGAACTTTGTACTTTTGTGCCTTAAAATTGTATGAACTAGTAAACTTGTAAGCTTTTATTAAGCTGTTTGAAATAATCACATGAGGTTACAAAAATTACGTTGCTCAGTTTTGAGGATTGAGAATTTGTTTCCATTTACTGTGTTGTTTTTAGTATCCTTAACCTGCCAAGTATTTCAGCTGCTACGGCAACTCCGAACCAAGTTCAAAATAAACTCTAATGCTTCTTCATTTTGTAACTTTTTTTGTGACTCCATTTTGGATCAAAAGTGAAACAATTTGTAAGTAGGTCAAATGCATGTATGGTGCTGACTTCTAGCATTGAAGTCAGGTATTATTGAGAATGAATTAACTCATCCATGGCACTGTTACTGATCAGCTTGAATGAGTTATTTCATCTATGGCACTGAACAGGTTATGCAAACTTTATAAACATTATATGTGCATTGTTCAGAAATTGATGGAAAGACAAAATGTTCATTATGACCATGATTTTACATACACAAGGTCAGTTTATAGTGATTTTCAAAGGTAGCTTTAAAATTAAACAGTTTAAAAGTTATTTATTATGTGGTTTTATGTTTTTACTAAATCTTATTTTTCATTTAATGTTTTGTAATACTGAATTATACAATTTGTCAGATGTGTCTTGAGATCTACTAGTTTAATCTGCAAGATGAGATGATAAAATCAACATCATACATGTATTGTTTTAATTTTATGGAGTTTAATTTGATAATTATGTTTAATTTCAATATAATAAGCTTTGCATTTTCAAACTTTGTAGGATTGTTTGTGTGTAAACTAACATTTGGAATTAAAACTATGAAATTTAAATAAAATTACCAGGACTGAATTTAGGTGATAGAACACAACATTAATTTCAAGCATTGTAGTATTTGAAAGGAAATCTCAATATACAAAAAGCTGATAATAATTTGAAGAACTTTGTTGTTGCATTAGAAATTTAAAGGAACCATCCATAAAAAAATTTTAAACACAACTTTGACTATTCATACAAATGAATCAACTTCAATTAATATTGTAATTGTGTTTGAATTTTATTACTTTCCTTATATAATAAAAATAATACAACACAGTATTACAAATCATTATTTTTTAAATAATTGGATTTCTTTTCTTTTTTTTGTATTTTAAAAAAAAAGGTTCACCTTTACAAATCTCTCAGTTATAGGGTATAATATTTTTCCTAGTCCTGTACCACATGTATTATCAGTATAAATTATCTTGATGTACTACAAGTTAAAGCAAGGTTGTCATTACAAACATTTGTACAAGAGCTGGAGACTTAGTTCTCCAAGTATTCATTACCTCCCCAGTAGAAAAGAAAATGAGTAATCAAGAAACACGTGTAAAAATATTGACGTGGTTTTTGCACACAATTATACATTTATTAGTGTAATTGTATATTTGATGGATATGCATTCTAGTATTGTTTCACACAATATGATAGGTTGTTGACATTAACATAAACTTAGAAATGAAATTTTTATGAAGTAAACAGCAGTGGAAAGAAACTTGTTACAGTAATTAAACATTCTTTTAAAAGTTTTCAGTATTTTAGAACACGTTAAATAGATTGTCACACTAATAGATGCATATGTATCCTTGTGAATTTTATAACTTTGTTCAAATAATAGATGTGTAGTTGTCATGGAACTTCTGCATATGTAAATGCTGTAAGATGTTATAATTGATAAATCAATTTGTTTAATAGTAAAGGCTTAACAGTACTGAAACACTTGTATCGTTTGTTTCACAATAGTATATTTCTCATAATGTTGTGGAGGATTAAACAAGCAGTGTGTGAAAATTCATATATTCAGTTCCCTTTGGGAATGTCATTTACTAAATTTTACTTGTAATCCTAACTTGGGTTGATGGTTAACATCCTAAACATTGGTTCGTCTCCCATTGATGTAAAGAAAATACTTATTGCACTCTGCACATTGTGGTCATGGGTATATTATAAAAATCTTTATTAAACCCTCTCTTTCAATTAGAGGATCCCAAACGTTGGCTTTGGGTGTTGTTGACTAACTGCTTTTCATCTAACTCATGAAGTCAGCTTAACAGTATGCAAGATTCTTAAACAAATCATTGCAGTAAGAAGCAATTTTTGAGTGGTCAAATTTGACACATGATGTGTGAAAAGCAAACTACGAGCATGCAAAACATTATTTCTAGGGAAATCTGGGGTTATGTTCCCCAAAAATGGTTTCGAGAATTCAAAAATATAAGGTTGATTTTTGCAGACAACAAAACATAAGGTATTCAATTAAAAGAAACAACTTTTAATACATAAGCAAAACCTATACAGGTTATGACCTACTTGGCATTGCCGCATCTTACCGTTTTGATATTAATAAACAGAAAACTCTACTGGTGGACTGTTTTAATTTTAATACACAAAATAAAAATAAAAACAACAGAAGATATATATGTTTTAACATTTCCTAGTTTATCTTAAACTTGAAACTTTGGGAAATGTGGAAGGAAATAGTTTTTCTTTGTTGTGGTAAAAATTTTCAAATTCGCAAGTGGCTAATATCACATCTAAAATAAATTTTTTTCACCTTTTTCTGTGTGTTTTTGGTAGTAAGTGTTAACATTACGATCTAAACAGTAATGTATATTACAAAGTCTCGATATTTCGTCTTCACGAGGATAAGTTGAATTGCAAGTGGGTTTTAAGATTAAATATACACTAAGAATACAAGCATCACTTGAAAAATATATTCACCAATTTACATTAAACAGTGATAAATGGGTATCATAACTGTATTATTGAATAGAATTTTGAAAATAAATACTATTTAAGTGTTCGAAAGATAATGCATAGTTTGAAACGGCTGATTAACAATTTTCGAATGTCAATTGGAAGTTAATGTATGCAAAGTAAATATGCATTTGTTTTATTAGGCTCTCCACGTAAATTTATTACTTCCACCTCTGGCGACTCGTAATCCGAGGGTCGCGGGTTCGAATCCCGGTCGCACCAAACATGCTCGCCCTTTCAACTGTGGGGGCGTTATAATGTGACAATCAGTCCCACTATTCGTTGGTAAAAGAGTAGCCCAAGAGTTGGCGGTGGGTGGTGATGACTAGCTGCCTTCCCTCTAGTCTTACACTGCTAAATTAGGGACGGCTAGCACAGGTAGTCCTCGAGTAGCTTTGTGCGAAATTCAAAAAACAAACAAAACAAACACACTCCCACCTCCGAATGAACGTTTGACTGTGTGTGTGTGTTTGTTTGTTTATCGGCAAAACGGCTAAATGGATTTGATTTGGACGAAAGTTGGTGTACATTTGAACTGTGACACAACTTTAAATTTATTAGTTTTGGACGGTCAATGCCATGAAAAATCTAAAAAATATCTACCTTTTAACATGCTCGATGTTTCATACTATTTTTGCTGTATAACATTTTTATTGTTGTTGTTAGCGTGTCATTATGTTTTTATGATTATGGAATGTTCTGGAAATATCGTGAAGTATGTAAAAATAAGGGTACGATATAAATACCAGAATCGATTGAGTAGTGAATTGGAGTGTAAATCAGTTCAGCTCTGCGATTCAGTTTTTCAGTAAATTAATGTGTTGGTTTGCAAGATGGGTCCATCAGTTAGTCTTGTAAGTACTGTTCTAACGTTGTTTATGACGTTAGGCACAAAAGAGAAAATGCCTAAAGCATATTTTATTGAAGAAATAAATTAATTCGTTATCATTACGTGAACTGCACCCGCCCGACGATAGAACACGTTACAACTATATCATTCTTCCGTTCAAGTGTTCCTATGTTATTTTTACTGTATTTATCAATACTCTAGGACGTTAATGTGAACGACGCTACATTGTATATCAACAACAAAGTCAGTGCTAACTTTTATCAAATAACAAAGTGAAATCGTGGCTTCAACATTTAACGGTTTGCTACGCGCGACTGAATCATGGTAGTAAAAAAGAACGCACCATAGCAATAAATAAGTCCACACTTCATTCTGCACGTTAAATCGGCTCTTGGGCTGACATGGCAAGGTGGTTAAGGCACTCGAATTGTAATCCGAGGGTTGCGAGTTCGAATCCTGGTCACACCAACCATGCTTGCCTTTTCAGCCGTGAGGGCGTTGCAATGTTACGGTCAGTTTCGCTATTCGTTGGTAAAAGAGTAGTCCAAGATTTGGCAGTGGATGTTGATGACTAGCTACCTTTCCTGTAGTCTTACACTACTATATTAAGGACGGTTAGCGCAGATAGTCCTCGTGTAGCTTTGCGCGAAACTGAAAGGAATCAAAACGGCTCTAAGCCAGAGACAGCCTTAATTTTCCACTTTTATTGTTAGCTGAACTGTTTTCTTCTAATAGTCATAATATTCCTGCGAGTATAGCATCATATATACGCATGTACACACACACACCCTAAAGCTGTTCCTAACCAACTAGGTTGATAAATACTGATGATTTAAAGTGTTGACTTTTTTAAATATCTTAATCAGTGTCAAGTTTTAACAGTTAATTGGTTAAAGTTATATTATATAACACACAAGTTTTCAGTGAATCAATAGTAATCTGCTGATATACGATGCTAAAATTCAAGATTCGATTATTTGTAGTTGACAGAACGAAAATGCTTGTTGTGTAGTTTTGTAATAAAACAAAACAGATATTACTGTACAGATTTATTAGAACATTCCATTGCTTTTGTATTTGTCATTTGTTGTTTTCATGAAATGAAACCTTTGTGGTTTAAAACGTGCGCAAAATCATCAAAATAAACAATTAATTAACCTTCTTGCTGTAATAGTCACTTGCATATTCCATACGTTTAACTACTTTAAAATGTTAAAACATCCTAGTATTTAACTGCCAATTAGAAGAACGGTAACTAGCTGGTAGTGCCTACCACCAATTCTTGGTATTGACCGTTACATTGTAATGCTCCCAAGATTGGAAATACGAGCATAATTACCGCCGTCTCGCAAGTCGAGCGCCCTAACAATCGGGTCATTTTAAGAGAAATGCAACACGTAACCACAAATGAGTAAGCGCAGTATTTTGATTACTAGGAATTAAGAATGGAACTACCTGATTGGCTAGCTGTTACCTGCCTACCACCGGTATCGAAACACGGTTTCTAGTGGTGTGAGTCCGCAGACATGCCGCTGTACGAAATGGGCAATAAATATCATATTATAATGGAAGTCTTACGTATAAAGATACTGGAAGTTTTTGTTGTTATTACGCGATGTACAACCCCTGCCAACTCTGTCCAAGATTTGCAATATCCAATTTTCTCGTCACAGAGAACTATATTTTTCAACATTTGCAATGAATTTGCTGCGCGTGGAGCAAAACGAAGGTGAAGAGGTCAACGCAGATTCAACCTTTACGGAGTTATTAAAAGATGAATAGCGCCAGGAACAATTTTATATTATCAGTTTTTCAAATATCTGGAGAAAAACTGTTATTTCAAGCCAGAAATTGAGAAAATCTTGGGGAAATGTTCTCGAAGCGGTGCTAGTTGTTTACAAGCATGCAGGGTGCAGATATGACGTCGTGAATACGTCACATGCAGACCTAATGCACTGGCATCACGGGTAATTGGCTAGTAGGTTAAAAAATTGTTCACCATGTATAACTGAAGTTCAATAAAGTGAAACAATGTTATACAATTTCCTTTAATTTTTGGGTCAGTCATCAGTGACAAATATTTTTCCATATTCTGAGCTTTTCATACAGATCTATAAGCATATAAAGTTGGTTCGTTTTCAAAATGTCGTTGGAGAGTGGAAGAAACAGGAAAATAGTCGAATCAATCCAACGTAATGGTTAATAATAGCGTACTAAAAAGTGAGAGGCACGTGCCCCGTGCATCAGACGTCTATGCCATGTAATATATGTGATGTTGCCATTAAAATGCCAAAACATAGAGAATTATCACTCCTTTTACAGTCGTAAACAAATCGTGCTTTTTTCAGAAGTTGATATTTATGAACATGAAGGGCCTGGCATGGCCTAGCGCGTTAAGGTGTGCGACTCGTAATCTGAGGGTCGCGGGTTCGCGCCCGAGTCGCGCCAAACATGCTCGCCCTCCCAGCCGTGGGGGCGTTATAATGTAACGGTCAATCCCACTATTCGTTGGTAAAAGAGTAGCCCAAGAGTTGGCGGTGGGTGGTGATGACTAGCTGCCTTCCCTCTAGTCTTACACTGCTAAATTAGGGACGGCTAGCACAGATAGCCCTCGAGTAGCTTTGTGCGAAATTCAAAAGAAAACAAAAAAAATAAATACGTGAATCGTTGACGTCAGTGCAAACCCTGTTTTGAGATATGATTGTTTAACAATCAATAAGAATAATACACAAATAGCCCCCGCTAGTCCAGCGGTAAGTTTGTGGATTTACAACGCTAAAATCAGTGGTTCGATTTCACTCGGTGAGATCAGCAGATAGTCCGATGTGGCTTTGCTATTAAAAAACAACTAACCAATACGCAAATAATAGTGTTAAAAGTTTTTACTACTGGAGAAAATAATTAACATGCTCATCTGCTTATTTTTTTTTATCAGAATTTATCAATCTACAGCGATATTTATGAATATATCTAAACTGGAGCAGTAGTAAATTAATAAGATTCGAATATGAAAATGAATGTGGAATAAACATAAGGACCATAAAAAATACGTCGTATATTTATCTGCAGTGGTATGTAAGGAAAGTACACTAGTAATGAAAACTGATAGACACGACCCTGAGCATACGTCGCTGAATATGGGGCATTAAATAAAATAGTTTTGAAATATTTCAAAATTACCTTTTACTACATGTAAAAATTACAGTCATAGTTTTTAATGCAGTTTATGTATGATATTTATCAAATACTAGGATACATAAGGTTAACCCGATTTCACTGTTGGTCCATATAACCTGGGATCTTCACTAATTATGAACGTCGAGAAGATTGTTTCGTTTTGTTTTGTTTTTTATTTCGCGCAAAGCTACACAAAGCTGAGCTATCTGTGCTCTGCCCACCACGGGTATCGAAACCCGATTTTTAGCGTTGTAAGTCCACAGTCATACCGCTGAGCCACTGGGGAGGCGCGCAAGGCTACTCGAGGGCTATCTGCGCTAGCCGTTCCCAATTTAGCAGTGTAAGACTAGAGAGAAGGCACCCACCGCCAACTCTTGGGCTACTCTTTTACCAACGAATAGTGGGATTGACCGTCACGTTATAACGCCTCCACGGCTGAAAGGGCGAGCATGTTTGGTGCGACCGGGATTCGAACCCGCAATCCTCGGATTACGAGTCGAACGCCTTAACACAAATTGCCATGCCGGGTCCGTCAAGAAGAATATCAATCTGAAGTCAGCAATTAGAATAGCATATATCCAAATCATAAGACAAGTTTAATATAATCGCACAAACTGTGTGTGTCGCAACTGCTAGGATTGAGGCAGTTGTGACACTCAACAATGTGTGTATGATCGTGTCATATATTAACCAAAAAATTAAACACATTATTCGGTTTGTGGTTCATTTCTGTTAGGAGGTTTGTCGAATGAGGATCGCATTTAGAAATCAAGAGAATGAAGGCTGTGAGATTAAACGGGATCTGGTAGGGATTCTCTATGTGCACTGGTTTGTCTGTTCTTTAATAAATATTATGCTCCTTCTTGATAAATTTGTTCAGTCTCTTTATTTTACGCACATTAAAAAAACACAGTTGTCAGGTCAAGATAATTCTCCTTATTTCTTCAGCGAATATGTTGTTATTAGCGGGTTCAACCATCTGACACATATCGAGAAACGAGCTTTACCTGAAAGTACAAAAAAGATTATTATCATCATGCTGTTCTATGACTTCTCTTTCTTTGCATAAACTTTATTTATATGATACACATTCCTACCAAGAATTGACTCATACCAGTGCTGTTTATTGCTACCTATAATCAGTGGCATGTAGATTTATAACTAGGTTTCCTTTCTTACTGGCAGCATGTTACTTTCTTCTCTCGCCTATCACGGTTTATTCGTTCTCTCTGACATCTTCCTGTTTGGTGCCTGACAGAGCCAGGTGATTAAGAAAGTCGACTCGCAAGCTTAGAGTCACGGGTTCAAATCCCCATTCCCCCAAATGTTCTCGTGTTTTTTTTTTCTCAGACGTAAGGGCGTTATAATGTTATGGCCAATCCCACTATTCGTTTGTAAAAAGAGTAGCCCAGGTGTTGGCGGTAAGCGGTGATGAATAGCTGTCTTCTTCTGGTATTTCCTTGCTAATGCAGATAGCTCTTGTGTAGAATTTCAAAACAAACTAAACCTTCCTGTTTTTGTTTTTAATATATCTGACAGAGATCCACACCGAAGAATTCCATTTTGATATATCTGATAGAGATACACACCGAAGAATTCCATTGTGATATATCTGATAGAGATCCACACCGAAAAATTCCATTTTGATATATCTGATAGAGATCCACACTAGAGAATTCCATTTTGATATATCTTATAGAGATCCACACCGAAAAATTCCATTTTGATGTATCTCATAGAGATCCACACCGAATAATTCTATTTTGATATATCTGATAAAGATCCACACCGAAGAATTCGATTTTGATATATCTGATAGAGATTTACACCGAATAATTCCATTTTGATATGTCTGATAGAGATCCACACCGAAAAATTCCATTTTGATACATCTGATAAAGATCCACACCGAAAAATTCCATTTTGATGTATCTCATAGAGATCCACACCGAAGAATTCTATTTTGATATATCTGATAGAGATCCACACCGAAGAATTCGATTTTAATATATCTGATAGAGATTTACACCGAATAATTCCATTTTGATATATCTGATAGAGATACACACCGACGAATTCCATTGTGATATATCTGATAGAGATCCACACCGAAAAATTCCATTTTGATATATCTGATAGAGATCCACACTAGAGAATTCCATTTTGATATATCTTATAGAGATCCACACCGAAAAATTCCATTTTGATGTATCTCATAGAGATCCACACCGAATAATTCTATTTTGATATATCTGATAAAGATCCACACCGAAGAATTCGATTTTGATATATCTGATAGAGATTTACACCGAATAATTCCATTTTGATATGTCTGATAGAGATCCACACCGAAAAATTCCATTTTGATACATCTGATAAAGATCCACACCGAAAAATTCCATTTTGATGTATCTCATAGAGATCCACACCGAAGAATTCTATTTTGATATATCTGATAGAGATCCACACCGAAGAATTCGATTTTGATATATCTGATAGAGATTTACACCGAATAATTCCATTTTGATATACCTGATAGAGATACACACCGACGAATTCCATTGTGATATATCTGATAGAGATCCACACCGAAAAATTCCATTTTGATATATCTGATAGAGATCCACACTAGAGAATTCCATTTTGATATATCTTATAGAGATCCACACCGAAAAATTCCATTTTGATGTATCTCATAGAGATCCACACCGAATACTTCTATTTTGATATATCTGATAGAGATCCACAACGAAAAATTCCATTTTGATATACCTGATAAAGATCCACACCGAATACTTCCATTTTGATACATCTGATAGAGATCCACACCGAAAAATTTCATTTTGATATATCTGATAGAGAACCACACCGAAGAATTTCATTTCTTTCTGATCCGACATGCGTGTTTTGTTTTCTCTATATATCGGATTACTCATACAATAATAGGGGGCGTTGTAATCTCTACACCGGCTAAACAAGAAAGGCGGTTGTTCATTCCAATCACTTTCTCATGCCTTAGAGTGTTATAATGCATAAATCCTTTACAGACATATCAAGAACTAGCCTCTTTCAATTTTTATTTATGTACCTTACTCTTAGCATTTTAATAACAGTTATGTGCGATTTAGACAAATGTCACAGGCTTCAAGAGACAAAACACTTTTTATTCTGTAGCTTATATACCATTTTAATAGATATTTCACTATTAATCAAATTATTACTAGTATACAAATCGAAGTGGAGAAGCATCGACCACCACATGTATTTTGACGAAAGATTTTCATAACACTGTCGACATAGCAACTATTGAAAACCTAGTAACTAGCGAACCCTATCCTTGCTACATGAAAGTGATTTTAATTTCTTACGTCTAATATTTTGCTCAGTAAAGCATTTTATAAATAAATGGAGTTGTTTTTTGTGTGTTTTTTCAAAGAACAGAACTGTTATAACTAATCTAGATAGGAGTATACATCATATAGATATATATAAATTTCCCTAATCGAGTATCACCAGCACATTATTCAATGTCCCAAGATTCGTGATCTAAAACATTAATTTCTACGTCTAAACATCATATATCATTATTTTTTATTATTCTTGAGGTTGCTTACGACCGTTGGGCTACCTTAAATGATGATACATCATCGTTTGATTTTGAGCAGATTTTATCAAGTGACGCCCCTCTCTTCTCCAGGGAGCTGTCCATAATTTAGGAAAGAAAGACTAGAGAGAAGTGAACTAGTGAACACCACCGCCAACTCTTGGGTTTTTCTCTTATCACGACTGATAGGCCGAGCATGTTCAGTGACAGGAATTCAAGTCCACGACCTGCAAACTGTGAGTCGAGTACCCTAACAACAGACCATGCCAGGCCCACAGTACATCATAATGAAATAAAATACAAGTTTAGTTATCAGTGCTGCTTTATACAACATCAGATAGAGTATGCTTTTGCAGATATGTTTCCTATGTAACCAGAGTGAATGGTTACTTGTGGTAAACATGAAAAATCAAAATCCCGAAGAACACAATAACTCGTAAAGAGTTTTCGTTTCGATCTGCATTGTAATTATGAGGTAAACATGTCTCTATGAGTATCAGTTTATAAGTTTAGGAAACACTTAAGTTATGCCAATATTTTATTAACAATAGTATTTCGTTTGCAATGTAGGGTTGAATTTTTTAAAATTTTTATTGTTGGCTATGATATTAGAAGCTACACTCTCTATATTTTTAGTTTCTACGCTTTGTATGAATTATTTTAAGTAACGCTGATACAAAGTAGAATGTATACAGATTTTTAAAATTTGAGTTCAAGAATTGTTTTGTTTTGAATTTCGCGCAAAGCTACACGAGGGCTATCTACGCTAGCCTTTTCTAATTTAGCAGTGTAAGACTAGAGGGAAGACAGCTAGTCATCTCTACCCACCGACAACTCTTGGGCTACTCTTTTACCAACGAATAGTGGGATTGACCGTAATATTATGACGTCCCCATGGCTGAAAGGGCGATCATCTTTGGTGTGACAGGGACTCGAACCCGCGACCCTCGGATTACGAGTAGAGTGCCTTAACCACCTGGCCATGCCGGGCCTTTCAAGAATGGAAAGATATGTTTGAAAAGTCAGTAATATTTCATGCCAATATAATAGTAAATCGGACTGAAGTTTTTGCTCATATAAGTCAGTTTCCATCCGTCGAATATCCAAAATAACGTTTTTCAAGATACGACGTAAAATATTTATTGCATTACGAAAACTTTGCCTGCTTGTTATTAAGCACATGGTTAGTGGGCTATCTGTGCTTTGCCCACTATGGATATCGAAACCTGAATTGCAGCGTTGTAAGCTGTAAAACTTACCACTGAGCAGCCAAGAGCACTAGGAAAACAGGATGTTTACAGATAAGACGATAATTATAAAAAGCTAAGTGATTAAAAATTCAATATAAGTCGTTCCGTTATCTTATAACTAAAAGTGATGTATTGAATACAAAATACAAACAAGCTTTTATAACATAGGTTACTTTAATCAAAATATAAAAATAATAATAATAATTTAAAAGATGCATCAAGAATGTGTATAATAAAAATACGATAAAACTCTCAGCTGCATGACGTTTACTTGCATTGGAATCGAGATGAAGTTCGATTACTATTTTTAGGTACTTTCGTGTTTCTTTTTTTAACTTTGATCCAATAATAAACTTGAATTGAGTTGTATGAGTATCCTCTTTATATACTTTATATATTGAACAGTTAGTGGATTTTATACTATCATTTTGGCCTATACATTAGTAGTCAGATAGCTATAATGCCTTCCATAATCAAAGTACGATATGAAGCTTCTCGTCCATTTACAATATTTACAATTTGATTACATACATGTATGTCTATTTCGTTACAAGGTTTACAACAGAGAAATTTAGCTATATACGCATTTCATTTAGCTTTAACAATTACCTGTTACAAAAGACACACAAAGCTGGAATCAGCGGAATGAGATCTATATCTACTTTTAGGTTGTATAGAGTAAAAAAAAAAAACTACCATGTGTTCTAATGATGTCTCGCCCATTCCTACCTTGTTGTTTTTACTTTATGGAGCTTCCATTCCTAATTCCTGTTGTTTTTTATTTAAACGTTTTTCGCACTTGTACATATATTTACTAATGCTAAGTACGCAGAATATACTTGTAATAATACTTACGGGGTTAAATTCCTAGTGGATGACCTTTTTAGATATGAGACACTTCCAAGTGAAATTACTACTATGACCACTTAATATAAATACCATTCTGATAAATTGTGAAAAATATGTGAGAGTAGAGAGATAATCTTCCAGCTTAATCTTAGTAATGCTGCTGTTAAATGAAGTAAGTTATTTAGAATCTTTGTACAGGATTTTGAATCTTAGGGAAGATGTGAATCTTGAATAGAAAATTATTAAATAATTCTGATTGTGCAAGAGGTGAAACTAAGACCTGCAAAAAAACCACTCGGTGCTAACAAGACTGAGCCTAAGAACAGAGAAATGTGCATGAGTGTTGAAAATAGTAGTTGTAATGTAGGCCCCCCCAAGTGGTTCAGCGGTATGTCTGCTGACTTACAACGCTAAAAACCGGGTTTCGATATCCGTGGTGGACAGAACACAGATAGCCCATTGTGTAGCTTTGTTCTTAATTCAAAACAACAACAAAAACAGTTCTAATGTATCTGAATAAAGAGTACCATAATATGCTACAGTAAGATATTAGAGCATTTTCACAATCCGCTGTGATGGTACAAAACTGATGCAAAATACATTATTTTCTTCATCAGCATTTCCTATGTCTCTTAGGATTTATAGTCGAAAATAAACATAGTGAATAAAATCGGTCAACTTGTAATTGACTGGGTACGTAGAATGAAACTGATAAAAAATATGAAATTGTAAGAAGTAATGTAGTGCATCGGATGCTTTGTTGTTATCAAAACAGTCTCACAAAAATAAAAAAGTACTGAAAAAACTACATCAAATTATATTTTTAAAATCTATACTATTTAATAATGGTGTATCAATTTTATGCAAGTTGTTTAAGAATTTCTATTACAAGAAGAAATAGATGAAGGGATATTAATGGCACACCTCTTGAGGTCCAGAAAGGGATAAGTTTCCAATATTACAGCTTTATTGTGTAAAATCGACCAACTTAACAGTACAATTAGACTGATAAATTATCTCGCCATCCTATAATTAATTCCAGGATTGTTTATTGAATGTCTGGATCATAAATATTATACAGTAACAAGAGTCATTGCGATAGCAGTGATGATAAAACATATCCTTCTGTTCATGGATGGATACCATAATGAAACTGATGAATGTTGTATTGATGCACAACAGAACTGACACTGAATTAATAAAAGTAATGGGTCTGCGCTAATCATTATCCTAACTGATCTGTTGGTTCATACTTTGTAACATTCTACAACTGATGTGTTGGCTGATAACATGATTCAAAGCACCTGAAATAAAGAAGTAAAGTCTTGCAGTCAGTTGTTTGCAGGTTTGTGTTAATTGCTAGATGTTGTCATCTTCAGTTTGATGGTTTAGATAAGTTTCACGGAGTGTGAAATGGAGGCCCTAGTTCATGGAGATACAAATGTGTTTCACAGATAGTCCAAAACTATCACATCAGCAACTTTATAGGTTGTCTAGGTGTCACATCAGTTGGTTTTTGACTAAAAATAGCGGTTCTTATTGAGAGTCAGTTTCCAAGCCTATCTGTGTGTATGATATTATAATGGCTAAGATCTGCAAGCTAACCCCATGCAAAAGATCGTTTTTCCTTTAAGCAACTATGGATTTTGACAAGGCAGTTTGCCTGAAGAATTATATTTTAATCAATCTATTATGTAATGTTGAGTGCAGATATATAGGAAAATATGGCTAGGGGGAGGGGTGGAAGACAAAGGGTAGGAAGAAAGCTTCGACAGCAGCTGACGATCATGTTCTGAAACGCATGAACATGCAAAATCGTCGATTGTTGTCCACAAATTTCAAACGAGCCTAATAGAAAACTTCAGGGTCATTATCATTGCGCAAACTGTCCAATCTCGCTGTCCGAGTTCAGCCAGTCTTCCAGCAATATAGACTAAAAGTAAACGATGCTCAACTTGGACAAAGATCACGCTGGCGGGATTGAAGTGATGTGTAGTAAAGTGATATTTTCAAATAAAAGTTCAACCTGCACATGTCTGATAGGGAACACTTTGTACGACGTCCTTGTGGGACAGAGTTTCATCAAGTGTATTTGCGTGGAATTGTGAATCATCCACGAGGCCACGTGATATTGGGATTCATTTCTAGCCAGGGTGTAGAATTCCTGTATTTTATGAAAAACACTCGGAATGTCAACAAATACATCGAGATCCTCAATTCCATGATAAAGCCAATAAAACGGGATCACTTCAGTGTAGCTGACAGGTACACATTCCAGGTGACTTTGCTTTCTGCCATAGAATGTTCGTAACCATCTTCTGGTTCTGAAAGTTCCTAAATGCACAATTTTATAAAAAAAATTACAGCAATAAGAAAGCGTGAAAACATTGGGAGGATCTATTTTCCACCAGTGTAACTAATATAGTTAATATTAATTCGGTATATTATATGGAAGATAAATTGGAGAGTTGTATACTAAATGTATTTGAGTGTTCATTATCTAAAACAATATGTGAAATTTCGCAGTTCTTTCTGTATATTACTTCCAAATGTCAGTATAGAGTGAATACTAAAGTTTTTTATCGTTTATTTGTTGAAAATGCTTCTAGTGTCCTTGTACATCGATAGATTTTGAAAAGTTCTGATAAGACATGGCAACTGAACACTATGGGAAAGGCAAAGGTGTAATCAAAATACTTAGATGAAACTGGCTTAATCCTCGAACAGAAGAGTAGGCCTGCCTAATAACAAGAGATTTGCTCAAAATATTGATTACAAAGAAATGCCAAATATCTGAATAATTTAGTCATGGTGTTGAAAGGAATAATAAGAGTGGACACAAAGTTAAAAGCAAAAAACATTATATTTATTGTAACAGACAGGAACACAAACATAGTGCATGTACTTGGAATGATAAATGATCAATTTTATTTCATCCTGTCTTCAAGATGTTTTTTTAATTTTCACAATCCTGTTCCAGCGTGTTTACAGTCACTGTTTCTTTGTTCACAGGAAACGTTGCATTTACTTATAACAACAAGTACTGTCCACGTGAAGCCGTATTCTTTATATATCACCTGAAGGACACTGCTGTTTCCAAACGTATACAACTTGCAGTGTTGTAAAAATATCCTCATCTCCAGGCAGAACAGGTATTATCACGACGAATAAAGGAACAAAGACAACTAGAACGAAATTAACTGGAGATCTTCCTTAATCACTTGTTATTAAAGGAAAACTCGCGTAAAGAAAATATTTCAGGTTAGTTAATAATGCGTAATGTTTACTGCATGAAAAGGAAAAATACAGGAACAGTAGTAAGGAGACATAGCGAAACACACCATCAGATGGCATCACAGAGATGTTGACCTAAAGCAATAGGGGAGGGAAAGGGGATGATATATTCAAAGAAGATTACGTAACATGGCCTCAAAATATCATCAGATAGTTCGGTTGTACGGCCGTGACGGACGATTATGTAATAGTTCCACGAAGTTGAGAACGTGTTGATAAGCCGTCATGATATGTGGTCATAATGTTGTTATAGTTCCACGAAGTAACACCAACATAGCGTGTCTGAAAGTAACTATAATAAATACAGTAGGTATAGAACACTAATTCATTAGTCAATTAATTTTCCTAAACATTTAAATCGTCGTTAAAAGAGATGATATTTTGTTTTACAAAAGTGAAAGGTGTTATACACATAAAATTGATCCACTAAAACAAAGTAGTTTTTAATGTGTTTCTACGTATCATTCCGCCATCAATCAGACGATTATTAAATATCATGCAATATACTAAACTTACAATTTTACTGATTTGACTTTCATATTATACCTTGATAAAATATTTCAGTTAACACACGATGCATTATAGTTTTAACTTGCACGAGTTTCACAAAGGAGGACGGACACTTGTGATGTCTAGATTTAATTATGTTAAAACCATTATTTACATTTATTAAAATCTGTACTAATACAATTTACTACAATTAAAATTATAAATGAATGACTATCTGTTTATCCACCCACCTTCTGTAGAAGATTTAACGTGACATAAACTTGAGTCCATCTAACGCTATTAGGAATTCATCACTGGCAAACATACCTCTAAACGTTTTCGTGCACACAATCTTGTGAAAGTATGGAATACATTTCTAAACTGTTTGTAGCTTTTCGTTTTCAGAAAGTGTTCCATAGGACGCCTGTTGTTTCTCAGTTTTATGCTAAATATTCACAAAACTAAATACCGTATTTTCCGCCTAAAAAGCCGAATTTCTAGCCCTAAATTTTGGACCTAATTTTTGGGGTCGGTTTATTGGCCGATCACCAGCTTTGGACCAAAAAATACCGAAGACCAAAATCGGTTCCAAAATCATACCTTTGATCTCACAGTTACGACAGAGTTATTTCAGTTGAATAAACTTTATTTATTAATAGAAAAAGGTCTATACATTACGAATGACATGTATTCATAGAAATAACAAAATTCATAAAAAAATACACACTTTAATCTCAGAAATTTATTAAAATCCATCAAATTCATCATCTTCATCGTCAGAAGCACCAAATAATAGATTCCAATCCTCGGCAGAGACCTGGTCGTCGTACGGGTCATTCTCTGGTGTTATTAGCTGAGTGAGTGGAATGTTGTCTTCCTCGTCGTCGTCCAACCACAATATATCATCTTCCGTTCCATTTGAGATGCTGCATTTTTTAATTGACTTCTCCACAGTTTCAACACTAATACAGTATTCCCTCGCTATTCGCGGGGGTTACGTTCTTTACATAACAGTTTTAAAACTTCTATGTATGAGATTATATACGGTACTAAATGCTTCCCAGACACTTTCTAAAGATACTCTTACTCATTAATACAGTAATAATGTAGTAATATTGTATGCAGTCATGTATTTTACTAATGTAGTAATGATAATGTAAACACATTTTAATTTTGTACTGCAACAATATTTTAATCAAAAAGAAACGTAAGTGCAGGAGGACAGTAACACCGCATAGTATAGTTACCCATACTGTATTACTGTACCGTAAAGTCATTTTCTATGCGTACAACACATGTATTAGAATTGACAGAAAGTGGAACAAATTTAAAGGCAAACTTAGACAGATAAATACAGTACGCACAGTTCAGGTAATAATAATACAGTACAGTACAATTCAGTTATAATATGCAATTAAAAACATTATTAATACACGGTCACAAAAATATGCACTGTACATACAGTGTATGCATTTATAAAAAAATACGTACTGTATTGCAATAATAATTGAAAACAAAATTTAATATTGTTTGTGCACTCACCAATAATGAATGATAATAAAATGATGATGAAATTTGCTGTGCCATACGATGATGATGATAACACTAATGTACAGTATGGCACAGCTTAGCTGCTGCTTTACAGCACTTTAGGTAATGACTCCTCCTCTTCAGGCACTTAAGGAGAAAGCTCCATTTCTTCAGGAGAGTCAAGAGGTTGTGTTGTTTCTTTAGCAGAGTCAGGAGGAGGTGTCGTACTTTCTTCGGGTGTGGCTTGGTTTGACGTTTTGGGTACCTTCTTTAGGAACATGGTTATTGGCAGCTGGTTCCGTTGTTTTTTCATAATGATGAATAGAGTTTTGTAGGTCGACATGGTAGAGTTAATTGCATTTGAGAATTGCAGCGAACGAACCATGTAAGGGTCCCATGACTTGGCAGTCTCTTGTAAATCCTTTGCTTTTGACATGAGTTCAGCCAACCGTTCTAGAGTTAGACCCTCGTCCTCTTCCTCTTGTGATGGTTCTTCCTGGCCCTCTGTTTCTTCTTCACTGGCAGATTTCGTCAACTCTGTCAACTCTTCGTTCGTTATAGGCTGAGAGTGGGCGTTAATCAGGTCATTGAACTCTTCATAAGTTATGTCATAAAAGCCTTCACCACCGATTAACTTTGCTAGTTTAACTGACTTGTTATCAGCATCATGTTGAATTTCATCTGGTGAGAACCCTTTGTAATCATGAACACATTCTGGCCACAGATTTCTCCAACATGCATTAAATGTTTCTTTTTTCATGTCTTGAAGTGCCTTGTGTATGACTGTCAGGTACGATGTAATTGTGAAATTGCGCCAGTACACTTTCAACTGGAAGTCCTCATTCTCGTCTATTTCATCAACTAATTGTTGAAGACAGTTGCCAGTGTAAAGTGCCTTAAAGGCACGAATCACTCCTTGATCCATAGGCTGGAGGAGGTATGTTGTGTTGGGAGGGAGGAACTCGATCTGGACTCCCTCGTGATACAAATCCACAGGGTGACCGCCAGCATTATCCATGATCAGCAACACTCGAAATTCGAGTTCTTTTTTGCGAAGGTATTCTACCACTTGAGGGATGAAACACTGATGAAACCAGTTGGATGTCAGGAGCTTCGTAATCCAGGCCTTGGAATTATGCATCCAGAAGACAGGCAAAGTGTTTTATTTTTGTTCTTCAGAGCCCTGAGCTTTGCAGATTTATAAATGAGGCCGGGTTTCATCATCCAGCCAGCAGCATTGCCACACATAATAAGTGTCACTCTGTCCTTTTGTGCTTTGAATCCTGGGGCTTTCAGTTCGTCCTTTATGATGAAAGTTCTGGGAGGCATTTTTTTCCAGAACAACCCAGTCTCGTCCACGTTGAAGACATGCTCTGGCTTGTATCCCTTCTCCTCAATGAGTTTCTTAAAGGCCTCAGGATACTTCTGTGTCTGCAGATGCAGCTTCTCCGTGGGATTTTCCAAATCGTAGTTGGTAACGTTTCAGGAAACGATGGAACCAACCCTTGCTGGCATGAAATTCTTCGGCATCAGCTGCTGTTGATGGTCCTGGTTGTCCTTCAATGAATTGAGAATATAATTTCAATGCCTTCTTTTGAATGATCTTGGTGTCCAAAGGGATATTTTTCTTTCGCAAGTCTTGTATCCACAATGCTAAGGCAGATTCAATCCTCACGATTGCCTTGTTTCTTACAACATTCACCATCTTAGCACTTCCACAAAAATTCGTATTTACACTAGCTCTGATTGCTTGTTCATTTTTCTTTATGTAACGCACGGTGCTCTCATTCACTCCGTAATGGCGTCTTACAGCAGCATAACCTTTTCCTTCCTTTATCATATCAAGCAGTTGTACCTTCTCATGCAGGGTCATAACCTTTTTCTGGCGCTTAGGTTCCTTGCCAGAAGCTGGAGGTGTAGGGCGTTTGAATGGCATTGTAGGGTGTAAATAATATTGTAAAAATAAACACTTGAATTTATAGTCCAAACAACCACGTTGAAAACTCACGCGTGAATGAAAGAGAGAAACAGCTGATCAGCAGCACGCGTATGCAGCCAATCAGCAAGAAGGAGAAACTAAGGCTGTCAGCCATTGGCTAAATTCAAACCTATTTCCTAGCCTCCTCGGGACCGAGCGCTGTGTGTGTGCGTGTGTAGTGCGTTACCGGCTGTGCTTTGCCGTTTGCGTTGTGGGGTAAGCTGAGGCAGTCAGCCAATAGCAGCTCAGCCCATTGTTAGATAAAGACGTCAATCGATAAAACTGCTTGAAAGAGTAAATACAGACATACCCTCGAAAAGCGCTTTTAGTCTCTGTGACCTACAAAAACCCGGTTTACCGAGCATTCGTTTTTATGACGTTGTGACGCTAGTCCGGTATACCGGCATACGATACGATAGGGTTAAGAGCCTAACCCGCTGAAAATTGGCCTCGGCTTATTCGGCGATTCGGCTTATTAACCGGAAAATACGGTAACTCTTAGATCCATATGATCCCAAATTGACGTCAAGCTAGTTAAACTTTGATGCAAAGGTAATTCACATGGCCACAGACATATAGACAGCTGTTCCATGACAGAAGAATTATGACAGCATTTTCTCAATACTTCATCAAAGCCTAGATTTGATCACAAGTAATACAATACATAAAACTACCGTTATTATCGTCCACACACCTTTAACTCAGCATGAAGTTCAGCAAGTCTGTAGTATTCAAGGTCATTAACCGTCTTGGTATTAGAAAATATATAGGACAGAGATTCAAGTTTAGGGAAACCTTTAGTGTTAGCTAAACTTTGACTACTGGAACATAACGTGTTGTGGCCTAGACAAAGTTGACCTTGTGCTCTTCTAATCGTTCCTTATATATCACATACATTTATTCACATTTCATCATAGACCAATATAATTTTATTGTATGTAAATAACATCTCAGACTTTAGTATCACACATACTAATATATTTATTAACAAAACTTCAAAATAAAATAATATATTATTAACTTAAATGTCTTAGTTTATAAAATACGGACTTACAGTCCCATACCTTCGATATATACTTGTTTTAGCCTATTATTTATCACATAAAATAAATCACTCAAATACTTGAAGCGAATTGAGAGTCATAATCATAAAATAACCTTTAGTTGTAAATAAAGTCAATATTCTTCGACTCGATATTTTCTCACGTTGATTTTGAATTTATTACCGTGTCATGAAACATAGAAAGACAATCAAATGTAAAAAGTTCATCAGTTACAAATCAATTTTCCGTAAATTTTATATGAAACTCACTTCTCATAATAGACTAATATACTATCTTAAGTATATGTAAATAAAATTTCACACTTAACCATAACACACACTAAAACATTTGTTAGCAAAACTTCCACGTAAACTATTTATGAAATGATCCTACTTTATAACATATTACCTTACGATCCAGTGCAATACGTGAGGTATATATTTGTTCTAACACATGATTCGTCACATAGAATAAATAATCGTAATGAAACATAAGGGTATTCCACAAACTAATCGAAGTTTCTTAATTTAAAAGCTAAGCAAACCATATTATGCACTTCAAATCCAGAACTAAACTGACTGTGAAATATGTGAAAATAAGCTGAATTAACGTGACAGATCGAACCAAAGACACGTAACTTCGTATATAAATAAATGATTTAATGCAAAACAATTATATAATATTTCAGTTAGCAGGCTTAGAGAAAAACTACTACATCAATTATTTCAATGTTTCCAAACATAGCTTTGAAAACCGTTACAGTAACATTACTTATCTTCCCATTTAAAAATTACACAGATAAGTATTCTGTGACTTTCTTATATAACACTTTTTAATCATAGCATAATACGCTATTTTACTAAGTGTAGGCAAAATCTGTCTTAAGTATACTAGAACATTTTTAAAATAAAACTTCAAGATATATTAATATGATATTTATGAAGATATTTTGGTTTATAAAATATTGACTGAACGTCATATTACCTGCAGTACATGTTTGTTCTAGCATATCATTAGTCAAATAGATTAAATCATCATAAAAGAAACATAAGAACATTCCCCGAAGTAATGAATGTTTCTTTCTTTATTTTATAAATTATACAAAACAAATCATGCACTTAAAATAGGTAACTAAATTGACTGTTTCTGCGTGCTGAACATTACCACTCACCTACAGCTTAAAAGTGAAGTGTTTCACCACATGGTATCTTAAAAAATTACAAGTGTTACACATACTCAAACACTGGGATATATTTAAATGTTTAGTCATATAATGGCGTCAATAAAATAAATCTCCTGGACAAAAATATATATAAAATACACCAAAATTAGTTATATGGAGATGAAGATATACTACAGAAGAGATATTTAAGGGTAAAGCACTGTGACTAATGCTTTCACATTTCTTTATTAGTCACATGATAAATGCTTGAGAAAAACAAACATTTCATTCGTTTATACAAAACGGACAAACAAATAAAAAATTCTATTTCACTATCTTTCAATTTTCTTATGATAAAAGTTTGTTTGTTTGTTTTGTTTTGAATTTCGCGCAAAGCTACTTGAGGTTTATCTGCGCTAGCCGTTCTTAATTTAGCAGTGTAAGACTAGAGGGAAAGCAACTAGTCATCACCACCCACCGCCAACTCTTGGGCTACTCTTTAACCAACGAATAGAGGGATTGACCGTCACATTATAACGCCCCCACGGCTGAAAGGGCGAGCATGTTTGGTGCGACCGGGATTCGAACCCGCGACCCTTGGATTACAAGTCGAACGCCTTAATACGTTTGGCCATCATGATAAAAGACAAGATGATATACCTTTCTCTCACATTTTATAAATTTAGCACGTTTAGAATCCAAATAAACTGTTACGTTCTCTATACTTTTAAGGGACTTCAATAACATGCAGCTTTGATAATTATAATTACTAATAATGAAACCAAGAGTACCAAAACATTTTATTATCAGAGTATCATAAACCAAAAACACTTGGTGGGGCTATATTTTACAAAAACAAAAATAGCAGCATGGTACAAATTGAATATAAAGAAAAGTATAAAACATTCCGTGAGATAAAGAAAACATACATATATATTACCCAAACGACCTCAATCGTTGCGTGAAGATTATTTTGTTCGGTTGGAGATAACTACACCAGAATCTGAACATTTGGTACAATAGAGTCATTGTACCAAAAAAAAGGCAGCATGGTACAAATTAAATATATAGAAAAGTATAAAACATTCTGTGAGATGAAGAAAACATACATATATATTATCCAAACGACTTCAATCGTTGAGTGAAGATCATTTTGTCTGGTTGGAGCTTGCTACACCAGAATCTGGACATTTAGTTCAATAGAGTCATTCAGTGAATCTGAAGAGATAGCAACAATTTCTGTGACTAAAACTGTAAAGTTTAAATGTATTCAATGAATAACGACATTCATTGATAAGTTCAGGTGCCTTTAATTATCATGAAACCGCTTTAAAATTGAGGAAGTAATTACCGGCTGATGATTTAAAATATTTTCACATATCAGTTGACTTTCAATTTTGCTTAGTTTTCTTTAGTTTGAACAAGTTGTTAGAGAGTGTTTCAGAAAGATTTAAAAAGTGCAACTGTTCACTGTGCATTCTAATTGCCAGTTAAGTTACAAGTGCCCCAGACATATACAAAAAGTATGTTGACAAAACATTACACAGTTATTTTCTATCAAGAACTAAGCCATTAGCAAGAAGGTGCATACATCATTAGATTATGATGAGCGTATTTCCTGTGATGTAAAAAGAAATCTTGTTATACAAGAACACGTTCAGGAGCACGTGTTTAACTAATAACAAAACAAAAATCAAAACTGGTAAATGTTAGTATAGGAAAGTGTTGAGGCAGCTGTTATTAGGAAACAAAAATGTAAACAAAATTGAATTAGGGCACTTGAAGTCAATGCATTTCTAACGTGCAACAACGAATTTTTTAAAGCAAAACGTAGATTGAATGTAGATAATTAAAGTTAAGTTTATAAAGTAAAATAACAACGTATTGAAGAGGAAAATAACATTCTGACTACAAGATAAGCAATAAGTAGAAAATATGTAAAATATTCATGTTATACATTTAAAAATTGACATATTTAAATACAACTAAAATCAGTAGAGAAATGCAAAGAGATTTCATAGTGCAAACATGTTAAAATACACTGCAGGCCAAAATCTTAAGGCCAATGAACACAAAGAAAAAATATGCATTTTGCGTTGTTAAACTCAACCACTTATTTGAGTAGTGTTTCGAAAGATGAAAATAAGAAAAGGGAAAATAAAAATAAAAAACTTTTTTTAGCATTTAATAGGGAAACTATGAACACTATGAAATTAGCCTAAATACTAGCTGGTCAAAAGTTTAAGATCATACTGAAACGAAGCGTTAATCGATAAACACGTAACGAAATTTAGTCATTTGTGTTCAAGTATTAGCGTTGTCAACATTTCCCACTGACATTTCCTGTGTTACATTGGGTAAAAACATGGCAAAGGCTAAAAAGTTGACAGAGTTTGAACGTGGCAAAATTGTTGAGCTGCAAAAGCAAGGTCTCTCTTAACGTGCCATCGCTGGTGTAATTGGGCGTAGTAAAACTGCTGTTGCAAATTTCTTAAAAGACCCTGAGTTATACGAAACAAGAATTTCAAGTGGTCGGCCCAAGAAAATTTCGCCGGCGTTGAGCAGGAGGATTCGACGGGTTGTCCGGCAAGACACCAGCCGATCGTCGAACCAGATTTAGGCCCTTACGGGCGCAAAATGCAGCTCAAGAAAAATAAACGGCGTCTACGAGAGAAAGGCTTTAAAAACCGTAAACGTCTTGATAGGCTACGCCTCCTTCCACACCACGAAACATCTCGGTGAAACTTTGCTGAGAAGCACCAAACACGGGACATAAAAAAGTGGACGAAGGTTTTGTTTTCTGATGAGAAAAAATTTAACCTGGATGGTCCAGTTGGCTTCCAACGTTACTGACATAATAAGGATATCCCACCGGAGACATTTTCTACACGACACAGTGAAGGAGGTTCCATCATGATCTGGGGTGCTTTCTTCTTCCGTGGAACAATAGTTATATAGGGGCGTCAAACAGCAACTGTCTACATTAGCATGTTGGAGAGAGCATCCTTATTGATTGAAGGCCCTCGCTTGTGTGGAAATGACTGGATCTTTCAGCAGGACAACGCTGCAATCCACAATGCCCGCAGGACAATGAAAGAGAAGTATTATAACGTGGAGAACAGTCTATGTATAATTCTGCATACCTATGTTTGTTCGAAATTTCGCGCACATTTACTGAAGGGTTCTCTGTGCTATCTGTCTCTAATTTAACAGTAATAGATTAAACGGAAAACAGTTAGTTAAAATCACCCACCTGCATCTCTCAGACTATTCTTTTATCAACGAAGAGTGGGATTAGCCGTCAAATTATAACGCCTCAATGACTGAAAGGACGAGCCTCATATTACGAGTCAATCACCATGGCTTGAAAAAAAGGATTCCAAAATAATCTAACAAATTACTTTTACATGATGCACCAAATACTTCATCACAATTGCATTAACCCAACGTTATCCAAAAATACCAAGGCTTATGTCATACCTTCGTGCTGTTGGAAATGCACTGGAAGAAGAAATAATTTGAATTTGCTTCATCCATTTCCTCCTTACCATTCCCTTGACTCTTCTGCGCAACTGGGCTTCAATAATTCCACTCTTTCTACTAAGCAGACTTGATGCTAAATTTGTTCGGTACTCTTTCATTGAAAACTCTTAATCATATGTAAATACAGTTTCTGCAAGACTTATATTATTTACGGATACAAGTCATACACGTTTTATTTTAAGTTACTTTTTAAAAACATTAGAAATTAATAACTTGTATGGAGCAAAACTTCGAATAAAAACAGATAAAAATATTTCAATTACAAAAATAATAAAATGGAGTCAAGTTATTGTTAAACACAAAGCTATATATTTAGCTCTCTGTAATATTCCCACTGCGGATATTGAAACCATATTTTTAGAGGAATAAGCTTCGAGACTTTCCGCTGAGTCACTAGAGAATGTGTTCTTATAGCAAAACCACATCGTACTATCTGCTGTGTCCATTGAGGGGAATCGAACCCTTGATTTTAGCGTTCTAAATACGAAGACACTGTTTCAATAGTGTTCCAGCTAGGGACGAGACACTAGGGAAGAAACTACACTTTGGAAAAGAATATAGCACCTTATTATTTGGAATTACTCCCCAATGGCACAGTGGCATATCTGCGGACTCACAGCGCTAAAACCCGGGTTTCGATATCTGTAGAGGGAAGAAAACAGATAGCCCATTCTGTAGCTTTTTGCTTAGTTACAAACAAGTTATTCTGGAATTTAAAGTCAGAATGCTGTCTAACTAGTACAAATCGCTTCTGGATTTGTAATTGGACTACAACGTGGTATAATATTTGTTGAAAATTCACGTACTAATAGTTTTACAATTTTCCATGAATGTCCTTATGTTTTATGAAATTCACCGATTAATTGTGGTTTTATTAAACAACAATTATTATGGCGTCAACACCTTCTACAAGCTGGCGAAACACGATTCTAACTAATTATATTTATCATGAGACATTATATTAGGCTTATATATTTTGAAATTGCTTTCTTAATCCAATCTCTTAAGGACTAGCTCAAACGTCCAGACCAGATCTCTTTAGGGTTTAGTTATAGTTACCCCTAATTTTGAGCTACTGGCCAGAGCTTGAGGATTTACATTTTAATGCATACATGCACACAACACATACAACAATAAGTGCAGTGTATGTTTAAGAGTATCGCAATACGAACTTTGGGCTTTTCGAACCGAAGTCCAGCTTACTATTCTGTTCACATTCAACTTTGGAAAAAGTACATTACTAAAGACTTAATTGAAGATTTATACGTACCAAAATAATTTATTTTTGAATAGCACTTTAAAAGTTTAAAAGCCACACAGGTCATATAGTGTTGTTTTATTTACTTCTTCTCGCATGGTCGTGTTCTGTTTTGTGTTTGGGCAGAAAATACCAAAATCAATGAGAAGAAGAAAAATCAGGCCTGTTGAGCCCTCATTGTTTCATTTAGATTTTAACACTAAAGTGCGGAACACAAAGGCAAGAATTAGCTGCATACAAACCCTCTCAGAGGCTTAGTGACACTTCTATCTTTTGACGCCCCCTGGTGATAATGAAAATAAAAAGTGATGATACATGAAAACATATTAAGACATTCATCAGCTCGAAAGAAAAGTGTAACATAATCTGAATATTTAATTTGTATAAATAATTTGTAGCTCTAAGATGAGTGTGTAAGTGTGTGTATATGCACTTTTTTGATCTAACTGGAAATCACATATAAACAAGTCGCGAAACGTAAATGTAAAAATATAACAAATGCATAAATTTAAGGTCCCATTTGACCTTGAGGCCCTGGCCAAATGGCATTCCTCCTTTCCCGATCTAATTAGCCCTAACTGTATATCATTAGACAGTGATAGTGTCAGTTTTTATGTTAACATGCTTTTAATCTGTAGTAGTTAACTATCTTTTCCGGTAACACTCGTTTTGAAGAATGAAACTTACCTTCTTGTTACTGATGTTGTAAGAGCAAAACGTTAGTGGTTGATTTCTTTCAGCCTCCCAGTGGCAGAGCGGTATGTCTGCGGAATTACAACGTTAGAATCCAGGTTTCGATACCCATGGTGGGCAGAGCATAGATAGTTTGTTGTGTAACTTTGTGATTACTTACAGATAACATTGATTCCTTTTATCCTTCCTTTAATGCTTAGTGGATACATTCCTTAGCTCCTTAGCGCAAATACAAATATTTAGAGGTAAAATAATTTTCTTGACTTTTTCTAACGGTTTGTTTTTGAATTTCGCGCAAAGTTACACGAGGGCTATGTGCACTAGCCGTCCCTAATTTAGCAATGTAAGACCAGAGGGAAGGCAGATAGTCATCACCACCCACCGCCAACTCTTGGACTAATCTTTTACCAACGAATATTGGGATTGACTGTCTCATTATAACGCCCCCCACGGCTGAAAGGGCGAGCATGTTTGGTGCGACGGGGATTCGAACCCGCGACCCTCGGATCACGAGTCGAACGCTTTAACCCACCTGGCCATGCCGGGCCCTTTTTTAAGGGGAAGAATGAAGTGAACCGTATACTCACGTAGAAGGAAAACTATTTGCTCAAGCTCAAAGTACGTAAACAAATTTTAAGTAGGTCGTTTGAAATACATTTTTAATGTGCTTTCAACATTTTCTACCATTCACTAACTAGTTTCAGTGAATGAGATGGAGAACTAGAACTATACATGATGAGGTGAGTAGACAGACACCAGAGATTAGAGAAAGTAAAATCAAACGGAATGAAACAAATGGTGATTTTATATCAATATAGAAAGGTTTTAAGGCATAATACAAATGGAATAAGTTATTTTCTGTACTTCTAAACTCGTTAACGAGATACTATTTTACGTGTCTTGTTGTAGAACGTAAATGAAATATTAAACAATCAAACATGAACTGAACTAAATTTCACGATGTATTTATGACTATCCCCACGTTGCTCACATAAATCACTATACCATTTGATATAATTAGTGTTATAGACAATAATATTTTGATAAACAGTATTAATAACAAAATGACACGTTACTTGAAGAAACCATAGTATAAAATTAAAAAAACACACCTGTAGAACGTACATATTTCATATATATTTACTTTGGGTGGGTGGTGATGACGAATTACTGTTCCTCTGGTCTTACACTGTTAAATTAGGGGCATGTAGAACAGGTAGCTTAGCGCGAAATTCAGAAACAAACAAACTGTCCACGGACCAGGTGTGGCTTATTAGTTACTATAAAAAATATAGGACCGCACGCTAGTGTTCGGTTACCGGAAAATTGCACTCTGCATTTTGGAGCTGTAAGTTCGCGAAATCAGTGTTGTGGTTAAATCTCACTACTCGTGTAGAATATTTGCACTGTATGCTGTTGACTAACTGTGTTTCCTTTGATCTAGGATTTGGCATGGCCTAGTGGTTATGACACTCGATTTGCGGTTTGTGATTCACGGAATGGAAACCAGTCATTCCCAAAGTTACTCACCTTTTCAGAAATGGGTGGTGTTGTAACGTGAAAGTCAGACCCATTATTCGTTGGTGAAAAGCCGCCCAAGAGATAACGGTGGGTGACGTTGACTAGTTGCCGTCCCTCTAACCTATCAATTCATAGTTAGGGACAGCTAGCGTATAATTTTATAACTTTCCGTAACTTTGCACGAATATCCGATATAAAAAAAAATTCCATCTAAAACTACGTAACATCGTCTTTAGTCCAACTTATAAATAATCGCATTAAAAACATAATCCTACGAAAAAATCTAAGATGTTCGACACATAATATGTTTACTGAACAGTAGTAAGTATTAAACTTAGAGTGTAGAGGTCATAGTACTGCAACAAATGCAGTTTGGCTAACTCCTTCAATAAATTTCAAAATAATCAAAAAATATGCTCACTTGGCAATTGACCAAATATGTTTTCTTAATCCTAATTTTAATGTGTCTAATCTTCTAAAACCAGCTGGAACATTAATGTATTTTAATTTATTTTTATTGGGTGATTTATAGAAGAAGAAAACAACAACAAATAGAAATACCTCTCTTAATGTTGCGTAAACCTAACATTATAAGCATGTTAGTTCAATTGTCTCGCAATCAGTTGGGTACGGGATCAGAAACCGTCAACCATTGAAGTGTTAATGTGGCAGTTAATCCAATATTTATTTAGTAAACAGTAATCAAATTATTCGTGGTGGATGATATTGACCTTCTCCATGTGTGCATACTGCCATATATTCTATATAATGTTCATACTGAGACTTGTGCAGGCCATGTACTAGATTGTGAGTGTTCCAACGGCGTTTTTAATGTCAAGATGTCAACACATTTGCTGCATTCGTTGGATTATTGTCTTGTTGGGAGGTAACACTCTGCCGAACAAATTTTGTTCCAGATGGAATGGCATGGTGGATAAAAATTACCTGTCTTAGTCATTAGTCATATGTAAATCATACATATATAACATTTCCTGTTATAGTTAATATATATTTTGAAGAGTTTCAGTTTCCTACGCCAAGAACTTCTACTACACTGTATTAATGATGTGGTAGGTTTATTATTATATTTCTATTTTAATATCGATTTTTCTTTAAGTTAAATTTATATTTCAAAATATACATAACTTATACCGTTAAATTTGTTTTGAGAAATTCCCGCGTATCCACTAGAATTTTATAAAATTCTGGAGTGTAAAAAATAAAAAATATGTGTGTGTACGTAAACTATATCGTTTTTATTGTTGCATAAGCAGAAATTTCGAGAAACTCTCCACACGTCTATAAATGTAACCAACGCGACGTGCTAACTGACAGTATATGCTATTGGTTTGCAATAACTCAGGTGTTATAAACCTCTGAATCTATAACTATGATTGATATAACGCTTATTAATTGGGAACTTCAAATATTTGACCAGCAACATTTATAGACTTGGAACGTTATAAACTATTTAACTTCAATGGATTCACATCGGACATTAGTATGTTTATGAAAACATTATATAACTTCGGCAGTGTTGACGTTTGGCTGGCGATGAACGAAAAATACAGAGTTAACTCTCTATTAAATGAATTATGTCCACACAAAATTAATTCGCTCATCGTCAACCCTCAATAAGATTTCAAGAAAGTTCCAAATCAAGTAAAAGACTCAGTATTGGTTGTAAGTTTGCAAAACTTTTGCACCTAGGTCATTGTGTTATTGTTTGTATATTAAAATATATTTGTATTATAAAAAAGAACTGCGTGGAGCAATCTTATTGTCAAATATCATAAATTGGATACATATCGACATTTATATAACTTCTAAATTATCACTTAACTTAGTTTTAGGCTATTCGAAATTATAATATGTTACGTATTAAACTGGAGACTCGTCCAGGATAAATTTTAATACCTAACAATAGTGCCAGTTTCCGAGTTAAGTGTACTGCTTCTACTGAAACAAAGTCTTCTTGTCACGCATTATTTCTGAACAGCCCAGATTTTTCATTTATCTTGCAGTGTTTCAGATCCAGGAGCCATGACTAGATTCACACTGCTACTTCTAGGCATAGTATGAGTGCCTATGTCTTTAAAATATTTGTTCCGATTTAACTTTTTTTTTTTTTTTGCTGGCTGGACAATAACTAAAACATTGCAAACTCATGAATAAACTGTATTCTGGTGCAGTTCTTTTTAAAACGGTGAAGGGATGACAGCCCTCTAGCGTATATTCTTCTTACTATTTTATTTAATCTTTTTCATATTTGTCAATTTTATGTATGAAAGTCTATAATATTAGTCTTATATCTGACAAAGTATACAATTTTTATTTTATAATAGAAAATAATTTTAATTACTAGAAATATTTATGAGTCAGTTAACCTGTTTTTAAATATTTCATTCAATAGAAGTGTTACACGGGCTTCAGGTTAATTGTTTCAATGATATCAAATTTGTTTCTTCCAAGAAAAATAATTCTAGTAAGAAGTAAATTTAACTCACTTATCTCTATTTATAAAAAATGATAACATAGTAACGCAGTTCAGTGGAATAACTTTCAACTTCTCCCAAGAGAAAAGGAAACGGGCTTTACAATTAAAATGTTTTTAATGAGTGATTTTAGAGCAAAGCTACTACGGGTTATATACGTTTATTCCAGCCTTGGATTAACCATTAAGCAAAGTAAGCACGTGCTTAGGGCACCACAGAGTTTTTTCCGCTAGTTATCATTCCATGAACTCTTTCACTGTCACACTCAACTTTAGTCGATTTTTTTTTGTAATTGTTCTTATCTGCCGTGTTTGACTTTACTTTGCTTTGTTAAAAAAACGATTTCATTAGCTCTGTGAGTGATTAAAGTTTAGAGAAACCACTAAACTATGTATTTGAAGTAAGAAGTCGTTGATTTGCGAAAGATTACTGCAAAGAGCAGTACAAAATGTTGATAAAACTTTAGGTAAAAGATGATCGTATGTTATGATGTCTGATTTTGAAGATGAAATATGTTTCTCAATCATTCCTTCTGTTGTGGTTTTTATAAGAACATATAGGCAGCGGAATTGTTTTGTTTTAACTTTTATTGCCATATTCAGTCACATCTAGAGAAAAATAAGAGTATAATATTACAGAAACATAAGTCAAACGAAGTGATAACAGATGTGTACAGAGACGTGGGTAGTTTTATGTTTTTTTCGGCTTCTGTTTTCGTACGTTATATTTGGGTTACTGTCTTGTTTGTTTTAGTTTTATATGCGTTAGTATTACATTATTTATGCGTGTTTTGTAATATTTTTATAAATGTGTTTCTCAATTAAGCTTTTCTGAGACGTAATTGTTTTGGTTTCAAACAACTTGTTGTGAAACAAAAATCTCCTTTGTGCAGTAGTACATATTTTGAAATTTATCAAACCAATAAAAAATTTAGAAAGGAATGCCACTGTAGCAATGCTACCTTTCATAGATTACTTGTAATCTATAAGAGTATTTAGGCATGTATGTATTCCCTTGTGATTATGTAATAATATAAACAGATCTGAAGCTGAGATTTACTTAGGGGATAAACAGCCAATAAAATTTTGTCAAATATGCCATTTTCAGACCTAAAAATGGAGACCATAATTATATTTTCATTACTTCTTCCTTGTTTCTATTCTGACGTCATAATGCCCTGAGATAGCCCGATCCTCTGGTGATATATTTTATGAGACGAACGAACAATCCGAGACAGAAACATAGAGACAACAACAACAATATTTTAGGTGTAATTCAACTATTTTGCGACTATAAAGTGAGATCAGTACATGTTATATTACATTTCTGACAAGTTGGAAAAACAGTTGACTGACTGGAGCAGTCTAAACGCGATAATTTGACTTCTTAGGTCAAACTGCGTAAGACTTCGACATGTAAGACAACATGCTCCTTAACATTGTTATGTATACACTATACTACTAGTAGTAGTAGTACAGTACTCTGGCACCGTGGTCACACAAAGTCACTGTAAAGAACCGACAAATCAACAAAATCAATTTAGGATTGTCTGAAAAAGTGCATGAATTGAACAAGTTCATGTGAGCAAGGTTAGACTGGCATCGAATGGTTTTTAACCATTCAGAATGCAGCAAATTAATAAAGGTATTTACGAATTCATGTTTATGTACTGGTGGACCTAGGTTCTAGGTTAACTTTCTGACAATTTTTGTATAAATGTATACATAGAGTTTAATATGTTTGACTGTCTTATCAACGTTTTTTTTTATGAATTTTGGCGTTTTTCTAATCATTATATCTATATACGATCCATATTCTTTTGTGTTTTTTTTTTTTTTTTTTTTGTATTTTTCAGACTACAAGGTCAAATGTGTTCTATTAAGTGGTGCACAAAAGAGAAAACTGACAAAAAAGAACCAACAAAAGGCTTTGGATTTATTGGCCAAGACTGGAAAACTGACTAATTTGCTCACTCAACTTACACAACATGATCTTCCAAATAAAGACCAATCTCCGCCATCAGAAGTCACTTGTATTGCATCTGACTCTGATAAGATTGAAGTTGAACCAAGCTTCACACCTACAAGTACTGCTTTGCCCACTTCAAGGTCAGAACATCATGATAACGTTGAGGGTGTCACAAGCTGGCTCAACTGGCACAGGTCTCACAATCGATCTCACTTTGTCTGTATATTCTCCTGATATCTCTAGTGTTAATGTTAATGCAGGCTGCTCTACAAGACAGTTTGAAGTTGAAATAATTGCTGAATATCAAAATCTATTTGACTATGGTAAAATGCTTCAGTCTACAAAATATGAATAAACTAAAGCAAAAGATCCAAGGTTGTGCCTCGATTTCTCTGCTGATGATGTGGATTATTAGATTGCTTGTGGACCCACTGACTGCCAACACCACAATGGGCCATTTGGAAAATCTTGCCGAACTTTCAATAGTGGTAAACCAACGAGATACTGTTCACAAAAACCTTTCTTTGTGGTAAAAGCCAATGGTGAGCAATACAAGAGAGAGTGGTTATTGTATTTACCATCAACAGTTCAGTTTACTGCTTTGTTTGTAAACTTTTTTCTCCCTAAATTGTCCTTGCGTTTTGTTGAAAGAGAAGAGTTCAGTAACTGGCGAAATACTATTGTAATTGATCATCACTACTCACTGAGACTCTGTGCTAACATACTTAACTCAACAAGGTTTAGTTGCAACAAAAGGAAAACAAATTAAAGAAGAGTACAATTACTGGGAACATGTCTTGAAACATGTAATAGCTGTTATTCGTGTTAGCTAAACATGGCCTGGCTTTTCGAGGAACAGATGAAAAATTTGGCTCACTGCAGAAAGTGAATTTTCTTTTTTGGGTGCTTGACCACATAAGTCAGTTTGATCCATTTTTAGCAGGGCACATTTCGAAATATGGAAATTCTGGAAAAAAGAAATCCTTCTTACTTGTCCAAAACCACCTGTGAAGAACTCATTTATCCAATTACTCAGAAGGTCCACGCGTTCATTGTTGATAAAATAAATTCTTCTGATTATTTTAGCTTGTCAGTTAACTCTACGCCAGATCTATCACATATAGATCAGTTAAGTGTTGTATTTCGATACTTAGAAGATGGCAACCTTTTGAACGCTTTTACCTTTTCTGGAACTGAAAACCCACACCAGTGAGGAAATGGTAAACCAGGTATTGCAGTACTTATGTGAAGTTTGCAAACTTAATTTTTCAAAATATAGGGATCAGTCTTACGACAATGCTACTAACATGTGTGGACGTTATAAGGGGATGTAACAAAAGATTTTAGAAGAAAATAAGTTTGCCATATATGTGTCCTGTGTAAGTCCATTCACTTAATCTGGTAGGCCAAAGTGCTGTTGACTGCTGTCAAGTAGCAGTTAAATTTTTCTCTACAATGCATTTGTTCTATATATTTTTCAGCCTCATCCATCCAGTGGAAAATTCTTAAAGCTTGTCTTAGAAATGAAAGTGTGTTAAAATCCCTCTCTGTTACCAGATGGGAGGCACATTCTATGGCAACAACAACAATTTTGAAGTCTTTAACATTTTGAAAGATTTAGGATCTTTAGTTGAAGACCAGTGACAAAAGGGAGACACTAGGAGAAGAGCAAACAATATTGCTAATGAGATTAAAGAGCTAGAATTTGTTTTAATGTTGATTATGTGGGATAAGATTTTGCAATAGTTTCATAAAGCGATTCATGTTCTGCAAAATGAGAATGTGAACTTAAAAATATGTGCAGATCTGTACGGGTCATTAACTGACCAACTACGCACTTTAAGGGATGACTTTGAAAGATTTGAAGCACTTGCAAAGGAAATACTACCAGATGTTGATTACAATGCAGCTCAAACACGCAAACGTGTCAGAAAGAAGGAACTCAGTGACGGAGATGCACAAGAAGTAGATCTGAATGTCAGAGATACATTTCGTATCACCTTCTTCTACACAATTGTTGACAAACTAGAAACCCAGAGGAGAAGAAGAGGTGTACAAAGAAACAAACAGATTTTCTTTCCTACATGATGTTCCAAATGATGTTACTTCATCTGCTGAAACTGAAGAGTACTCACAGTGTTCACAAAAGCTAATTGATGCTTACCCAGAGGATGTGGACACTAATCTCTCTGCCGAACTTCAGTGGTTTCACTCATATGTGCGCCATAAGTTCAGTGCAACAAAAACTGTACAAACCAGATTCAGTCCTGCTGAACTTTATAAAATTATATCAGAAGACCAAACTGAATGTGCGTTTCTAAACGTAGACATTGCATTGCGTATATTTTTAACATTAATGGTCACAAACCGCACAGTTGAGCATTCATTTTCTCAATTCAAGCATATTACAAATCCCAACAGAACAACTATGCAACAAGACAGGCTGGATGCCTTGTTTCTGCTAAGTATTGAAGCAGATTTGTTATGCCAAATTAGTTTTGAGGACTTGGTCAAAGACTTTGCAACTAAAAATATCTGGAAGCGAACTTTTAAATTTAAATAAATATTAAGGTATAAGTAAATAATTTGCTTACAGGGTTTTAAATTCAAAGTGAGAAATTGTGAACATCAAAGTGATAATTGTTAACTCAGAGTGAAAACATATATATTCAATAAAAATATTTTTTTTAAATTATCATTAATCAAATAAGTGATTTCCCTCATCATTTCTAAATAAAAGACCTCAGTAATTACTTGATTTTGATCCATGCCTAGTCTGTTAAATAAATAAAATAAAAAAAGGTTTTATTTAATATAGTTGTGGGGTCTGGCCTGGGGTCTGATCTGGAAGAAAACTAAAGAAGGGTTATAAATTTTCAAACTTTTATTTTACTTTCAGCACTTTTTGAGACTTAATGTCTTGTCAGTTAAGCAATGGAGAGGCCAAGAGGGGCACCATTGTTGGGCTGTGCTTAGGGCATTAATTGCCCTTAATCCGGCTCTGGGCATAATTAGTTATTTTTGGAACAATGATGTAAAAGATCCAAAATAGTATGGAGTAGCAAATTATAGATAACTCCAAAATATTACAGAAAGTTTTAAATTACTTCTAAAATGAAGTGGTGCAGCTTATAAACTCCGGAAGAAACTGATATCGAGGGTTAGAAGAAACAAATCAAGTTAAATGAAAGCACCAACTTGTATCATTAGATGTTTATATCTCAAGAAGAAATATAAAGTAAACCCCTTCCCACAAAAATAAACAAAACAAGAACGATAAAGAACAATATTGAAATACAATTTTAAACCTAGAAGAGCCCTGTAATAAAGTAAAATGACTCATTATTCTGAAGGGGAAGTTCACTTTACTAATTGTTATATTGTCTTTTCACTTTTGTATTGGAATTTGTTGTTGCTTTTATGAGTTTATTTTACGATATTATATAAGTTTACATGAGTCAAAATTATCTTTAAATATCTAAAAATACTCGTTCATTTCCTTAATTATAGCTTTTTGGTTCTTTGGTTCTTTTCTGTTTGTGTCTTTCGCGAAATCAGAGTTTTCTTTTATTTTAGATCATACTCCTTCTACCTTTAAAATGATATTTTAATTCTAAATAAAGTTCGTCATTTTTTCGTTCGGATTCTCTCTTATTTCGAAAGAATTATTCAGGATATTAATGAGTGATTCAAGATTTTAATATGACTTATTTTTTATTTTATAAAATGCTTTTAGCCTTAATGAGCTTCTTCCATTTATTTTTGAATACATTTATTTTCTTAAATAATGTATTATATGAAATTAATGGGACTTTCCACTTCTACTATAATCCTACCACATGAATTATTGAATTTTTACAATTTATAATGGAAGTTTACACTTTTTTTTAGGGATTTGCTTCACAATGTTGAGAATACTATAAATCTCAGAACGCTATCGTTTGTTCTGTAAGGTAATTGTTTGATGTATTTTAAGACTTCCAGTCACTTTTTATGGTGACCACTGCGTTGAACATTAAGATAGGCCAGTTCTAAAATGTTGCATAATTTTTTTTACGGAAAAATAATGTGCATAATATACAGTAACGTAACGTCGTATAAACATTTTGTACGAGTACTTGTTGTTAACTGAATAACCCTCTTCTGTCGTGAAATACATATTGATCTCATAAAAATAACAAAATCCAAAACAATAGAACATCATTAAAGTACAATTTTAAAGTTGGAAGTGATATGTAAGAAATTGAATTATTAATTACTAACTGAATAAAGTCACGATTATGCCAGAAACATAAAAACTGTAAAACGTTTTACTGAATAATCATAAAAATCATCAGTTGAAAATAGCTAATCTTAAAGCTAATTTTATCCATCTGCAAAAGGATCCCCTCAAAACGAGGTGAAATGTATTTAAATGGTGATTCTCAAAATGTGATAGGTGGAGCTAATGTCGGTAGTATGTGAAAAGTTCATATAAAATTGTAAAATTTGTAAAAAGCCTGATTTGAGTTTCCTCATACATATTAATATCTAATCTTTTTACTCACTCTTCGAATTACCAATGACTATTTGGCATTAAATCAATAAGAAATACACCATACGTTTTTCATTTTTGGTAGAAAAACAAACAATCGTCTTCTTTTTTAAAAGCATGGGTGATACCTCAAAAAGTTTACACAGAAAGTGGTACGGGACGCTAAAACGTTTGAGAACAACTGATCCAATAATTGAAGTTACTTCTTTTATTTTATGTCCCCCGTTAGTACAGCGGTTCGATTCTCCTTGGTAGACTCAACAGATAGCCGGGTGTCGCTATGCTATATAAAAACACACATTCTTCTATTTCAAAAAATATTTGATTTAGTAGAATGAAAATTTAGTGCAAATGCAATAGGGCAATATTAGTTACTAGTCTTTCTCTAACACAATACAGATAAATCTAGTGGAAGTTATACCTTTACTTCAAAACTGCACAATTAAAACACTACTTAGAAAATAAACATATATTTAAAAAAAAAGTTTAATGAGTGAACCTTTGTTTCAAGACTGTTTTGTCTCATATAAGTTCGCATTTTGCGTCAGCTGTAATTCCAATATGTCTTTGATCCCACGCTTTCTTTAATATGTATTAATAGGTCTTGGTAATCCTATTGAATGTCATGGTGAGAATAATGTATTAATACGTCTTGGTAATCCTACTGAATGTCATGGTGAGAATAATGTATTAATACGTCTTGGTAATCCTACTGAATGTCATGGTGAGAATAATGTATTAATAGGTCTTGGTAATCCTACTAAACGCCCTGGTGGGAAACATCGTTAACACTTTTCCTGTTAATAACGTTTGAACTTTTATGCTACAATAAAATACTCTAGGTATCAAATTTATTGTATAATATAATATATATGTTTACTGTGATTACATTTTTATTCCAGTCCTTATTTAACGATACTTCATACAAACAGATTACTATCCATTTAAACATTGTCTCATTGCCATAGATTGAATGTAGCTCAGTAATTACCAAGTAGAATTGGGTATCGAAGGATCAAGACTAAATATCACAATATATGTTTCACACCTTCATCTATGAGCACGCTAAAAAAGTAACAGTCAATTCCGTTATTTAGTTCAAAGATCCGCGCAGCTTCCTTACAACAAACCTGCTGGGCAGTACTTCAAAACCAGAACTGGTTATTTCTGGACCATCTGTGTTTGTTCTCACAGGCACATAAAATATATTTCTGGTTAAAATATCCAACTTAAGCATCTTTTTATGCATATCATGGTAGAATTATGTATAGATAGCAAACTTCTATTAAATACTCAAATTATAGGAGTAAATTTTATGGGTATTTAAAATGTTTCCTCTTTTCTCGAGTAGTTTTATAGTTTAATATATGAATAAACTAACCAAGCATGTTTTTTGTTGTTTAACGTTATCTTAAGTGTCATCTCTAATTTTAAAGTTGGCAGGATAATGAGAATAGTATAAGTAACAAACACTTACCCTGCCGTAAACCTGGACAACTGTTAAAAAGAGCTACAAACACGATTCACATTATATTTAGTATAATATGAAGTCATAGGATAAGTGCATACGGTAATCAGTTGCTCTTAGATGCGGAATGTGGCAAAGATATTTTGATGATAAATTACGATAGATTCATCATATGGCTGTATGAACACTGCAGTATTAATTAAATACCATAAAAGGCAACATTCAGTTGTATCATACACAATGGAAGTACAGAAAGATTAACGTTCCAGTCTGTGACGTGACAGTTACCAAGACGCGTAACTTATACACCACTGGGGTTTACAGGGAATCCATAGCTACAGGTTTGACTATGAATCAAACTATTTCGACAATGTATAAATGTGCATTATAAGCTACCTAGTTTACAGAATGAACGGAATTTGTGCAGAAGAAGATAAGAAGATGGACGTCTCCTTGGTTACGGATATTTTGAACACTCGATAAGGAAGTAAATAATGAAGACAGACATCAAAAATAGAAAAGAAGAAAATTACAAACACATTGAAACATTTTTTTTTTCAAAGTTTCCTCTAGAAAATTTTTGGAGGGCACTAAAACAGCATATAGTCAGAATAGTATTTAAACGTTACAACACAATACGATCGCAGTTGGAGACTCAACGGAACGCAGAAACACTAATTACAAAACCAAGAATACACGGAATTAATTTAAATACAGCATAACAGCTATCTATCTAGAATACACATCATACCATAGAAGAAGAATAACTGGATATGAATCACGCGTAGAAAAAAAATGTAAATAAAGCGTTCTGCATCCACCTAACGTGTAACTCATACATTCAGTAAACATGTCGCAGAAGTTCCCTAAACCTGAATACCAGTCTTCAAAGTATTCAGACAATTAGTTAATTGTTAATGGGAGAAATCACACATGAATTGATAGTAAGCCATTAGGAGGACCCAGGATTGACTCTTGGTCACCATGAGCACAAATACAGTTATCTTCGTGATATTCACGAAGAAAGCAACGTATGATATGAACGGCAGAAAAAAAATAAATTAGCAGTTAGTGACTTAATGATCGTATGGATTGCTAACCATGACGTCAGAACTTCTGAGATGTTATGTGGAATCCTTACACCCTTCTGAAACGTCTTTAGAAAATTAGTGATGTTATTCTTTATAACGTAGCTTACTCTCGTTTTCAAATATGCTGTTTAGATACTTTAAACTACATGCACAATTCATAATTTGACAGTTAATTTTGAACAGGATAAAATAAATGACAATAGTTTTTCAACTTAAAACCCTAGTCAGTCTGAAACTCACCCAAAATTAGTTTTTCGCTTGTACAATTTGTCTTGCGCGGAGAAATATTATAGAAACCAAATAACATTTGTAAAAAATCAATTATTTATAGAAACCAAATAACATATGTAAAAAAATCAACTATTTATAGAAACCAAATAACATATGTAAAAAATCAACTATTTATAGAAACCAAATAACATATGTAAAAAATCAACTATTTATAGGAACCAAATAACATATGTAAAAAATCAACTATTTATAGAAACCAAATAATATATGTAAAAAATCAACTATTTATAGAAACCAAATAACATATGCAAAAAATCAACTATTTATAGAAACCAAATAACATATGTAAAAAATCAACTATTTATAGAAACCAAATAACATTTGTAAAAAATCAACTATTTATAGAAACCAAATAACATATGGTTAGTATGTGAAGTAGTGCAAAAGATCGAAAAGCCAGTAATACATGACCAGGTGGATTAAGGTGTTAGACTCGTAATCTCAGGATCGCGGGTTCGTACCAAAACATGCTCGTCCTTTCAGCCGTGGGGGCGTTTTAATATTACGGTCAATCCCACTATTCGTTGGTAAAAGAGTAGCCCAAGAGTTGGCGGTGGGTGGTGATGACTAGCTACCTTCCCTCTAATCTTACACCGCTAAATTAGGGACGGCTAGAGGAGATAGCCCTCGTGTAGCTTTACGCGAAATTCCAAAACAAACAAACAAAAAAAGCCAGCATGAAAGAGAAGACAGAGAAAGATGTTTTCATGGAAATGTTTGCTGAAGAGAGTATTATTTTGTTACAAGATTATGAACACTGAAATTGAAGACGTACTAGAAGAAAACTAGAAACGTGTTTGTTCTTACAGATTATGCATTGAAATGATTTATAACCTCGTCGGAACTAAATTAACTCTGATATTAGCTAAAATTTCGAATTTTAGCATTCAAAGCATTTCGAATCTGTCTCGGAAGTCGGACGACAGACGATCGTTTGTGCCCGTTTCTCCACAACCAGATTATATTTTTGAATTGTAAAATTTGCTCTTGTCTTTTCAGAAAACTCCGCGCAAATTGCGCATTTCCCCGCTTACTTTTTTGATACTTTGTGTAAGAGGGCGTACAGCATCGTCGAGGATGGCTTTTTCTCTGACGGGGATATAATAATTTATGCGAGTGAAGTATCTTACGACTGAATGTAAAAAATGAAACTCATGCTGCCAATATAAGCTATATTTTATACACAAACACATATATTAAATATATGTGAAATATCACTTTAAGTTTTAATATTACCGACTTACACGCACTGGTCTTTAAAGCACGCAAAGAGTAACCTAAACATCAAATAATATTATTTTATTTAGATTTGTTTGTTTGTTTTGAATTTCGTGCAAAGCTACTCGAGGGCTATCCGTCTCTAATTTCTCAGTGTAAGACTAGAGGGAAGGCAACTAGTTATTACCACCCATCGCAAACTCTTGGGCTACTTTTATACCAACGAATAGTGCGATTGACCGTAAATTTATAACGTCCCCACGGCTGAAAGGGCGAGCACGTCTGGTGTGACGGTTGGATTTGTTACTTCACCATATTTTCTGAATATATTTCTATAAATAATGAAGGAGCATAGATAATTTTGTTATGTGGCCTTAGACAGTGGATATTAATCTTTCAGTGTGCTTTCTTGAGCATTAATATAACATTAGGAAAGATGTATTATTCAGTTGAAGGAATTCATTCTAGCTGTGTACATGAATATCTAGTTATCCATAAAAATAACAGATTAATATTAAGACTATTTTTGCCTTCTCTAGTGGAATGAAAATAAATAATTATCCTACTTAATGAAATTAGATACTTTAGTTCGTAATGAACCATTGATTTGAAAAGTTATAATTGGAGCGGATTTACTGTTACACATTTATTTTAATATCTACGTTTGTTTCAGTTTAATGCAGCGTTTCCCAAAGCGTGGTTTGCGGATCGTTGTCAGTCCGTGAAAAAAATATTGGTCTGCAGAAAACTAAAAAAAAAAAAAAGTTATCTTAAACCATCCATTAGTAACTGTCATTTTTATAATTTCTCCAAACCCTTGTTGTATATTAAAGAAAAATGTAATAAAACCAGTTAATATAAATATATTCTAATAAAATTAATATTTTCAAATTTATTATAATTTAAATTTTCATTTCATTTAACTTAGATATTTCAGAATTTTGACTAATCTAATATAACGGAAAGGAAAAGTGAAAGTTTGTACTTAAAGTTGCGAAACTATATAATTCACAAGTTGACGGTTGACTTCATACCTCCAGTCCCTGAGGAATTAAGATGTACACACTTAGTGTAATTTAGAGAGCCTAAGATTGCGTTTTACGCTGTTGATAACCTTGAGATTGTTGTGAAATGTCATAAATTTAAACCACATGTTAGCTCGACAAGTCCCCTTGCAGAGTCCAAGCTGATCTTTCTGTATCTGCAGGTAAGATCAAAGAAGGATTTTTGTCTCACATAAAAAGATCATTTGTTCATTCAAGTTAAAGCGTTCTTCGACACCAACACTTTAAGAATTTTATTCCAAATGCGTTAAATTTGCTTACTCCGTTAATGGAAATTGACAGGCATGGGAGATCTCAGTCTTACGTATGGTACGCCAGGTGGCAACAGACAAGTTGCTAGTAACCGGTGCTAGAACCGTCAGTTTGTTCTGAGAATAGAGATAATTGTTTGTGACTAATTAAAAATATTTAAGTTGTTTATTTTAAGGAAGAACCTCCTCTCCTATATGGATAGACGACTGAAAAAGCATGTATCATATAAAAAACCTCAAGTGATGCGCAAATGCAGTTTAGTGAAACCGAAGTTTGTGAGAATAACATGCTTATTTTAAACGTGTAAGTGATGAACAGCTTGGTAGCAAAGGAAAGAAAACAAAACCTACTGGACTCGACCATATTGTGATGAATATTTGAAGTATGACTTTATAATTGGTGTTAGCAATAATTACTTGTCTCTATGTGTTTCTTGTTGTTCATCATTACCAAATGAGAGCATGAAATCATCGAAACTGAAACGCCACTTGGATACCAGACATCCAGAATACTCGAGTTAGCCAATATTTTTTTTCATAAGTAAGAGACCCGGTATGGCCAGGTGGTTAAGGCACTCGACTCGTAATCTGAGGGTAACGTGTTCAAATCCCCATCACACCACACATGCTCGCCCTTTCAGCCATGGGGAGGTTATAATGTTACGATGAATCCTGCTATTCGTTAGTACAAGAGTAGCCCAAGAGATGGCGGTGGGTGTCGATGAGTATCTGCCTTCCCTCTAATTTTACGTTGCTAAATTAGATAAATGAAATAGTTTTATTCCAAACAAATGACTTCACACACTCTTTCTAAGAGGTCATTCAATGAAGAATTGGTTATGACCTCATGTGAAATTTCAAAACTAATAGGAAAACAGGTTGTCTACATACTATTAATAAAACGTTAATACAAACTGCAGAAAAAATAATTGTATCTCGTATATATAAAAAGAAACAAAAAATCACTTGAATTTACTGTCTCTATCTAATAATACAGTGAAGAGTAGAATTGTGGGTATAACGAAAAATACTGAAGAAACTTTTACACTTCGAGTTCACTGAAGTCAGTATATTTTCATTGGAAGTGGATAAAAGCACGGGCATAGCAGATAATGCCAATTTAATGTGCTTTGTAAGATAAGATTATTTTAGGGCACAATTCATGAAGGCTTATTGTTTTGTAAATCACTTCGAACTAGAACAATGGTTAATAAAATTTTTATTTAATCAATAATTTTAAAATTCATAGTGGTGGGAAAAAATGTATTGGATTTAGTATCAATGGTGCTCGCTCAATGGCATGTTCATAAACACGAGTTTTCTAGAGGATCCGAGCAGTGGTACTAGACTGTGAATGGCTGCATTGTAACATTCACAGAGAGGCATTTGTTACCTGTGAAGAAAATTTCCTAACTGTTGAGCTCAACTCTGCAAGAATGTGTTAAATTCATAAACTATATAAAATCTAGTGCATTGAAATTCAGAATTTTTACTGCTTTGTGCAAAGAATTAGGAAATGTCTGAAAAAGATTCATTGAAATGAAGAATGAAGTTATCTTGTTTTTGGAGCAACATCTCCCATCAGCAAAGGATGCAATATTTGAATTTAGACACGGGTTTCATAATTTGCATTGGTTAATTAAGGTGGCCTATTTATGGGATATTTATGGCTTCTTAAATGCATTAAATCTAAATTTACAAGGTGCTAAGATAAGTATTTTTGAAGTCCAAGAAAAGATAGAAACACCTAGAAAAATTAACTTGTGGATACATCGAGTTGAGAAGAGAAATTATAAATCTTTATCTACTTTAAAGTAATTACAAAACCAAGATGAAGAAAGTAATATTCTAGATAGGATTTTCTCATCAATCAAAGAGCATTTATCGGGACTAAAATCATGCTTGAAGGAATATTTTCATCCAATGACAGCAATAAATGTGGATCAGGAACCTTTTTATTGTTGACACGGTACATGAGGAAGGATTACAACTCAGTGAACCAGAAACTGATTGTATTATTGAGGTGTCCTGTGACATTGCATTGAAATACCGTCATAGTCAAGTCTCGTTTATTAATTTTTGGCTGAGTATCCAAATTGATCAGAAGAAGCAGTAATATTTCTTATGCCCTTTGTCACGACTTATAAATGGTAATCAGGCTTCTCAACGTTGCATTTCTTAAAAAAAAACAAGTACATGAACAGATTAAATGTCGGGCCAGATTTGAGAATCAAACTGACTTTTTTTTCTCCTGATTTAAAGTTGTTGTGTGACGAAAAACATCAAAAACCTTCTCATTAGTTACGTTACTTCTCAAAAGAATATTAATAAAATTAATATACAGTTAATGTAAATATTAAATAGCAATGAAGTGTAATTTCTTTTTACACAGTAGTACTATTAGTCGCCTGTATATTTTGTAATCAATGATGTATTGATAGAACTATTGCTCCTGGGTTGATGTTAAGACTTAGCCGTGAGTTATCTAATTATGTATTTGAGGAGACTGGGCTTCATGAAAAATTACAAAAATAAACTGTTCTCTGGCTGGAAAAGTTTGGGAAACGCTGGTTTAATGCATCTAACGTATATTGTTGGATGTGTAATGCGTAAGTCTCGCCTGTTCTCTAAATATGTGGAGGGTTTTCGAGAGTAAGAATCACCAAAAATGATTTAAAAGCTAACTATCGCAAGACATCAAAAGACTGTAATAGAATATTGTTTGGTCGCTGCAGTCAGTGTACTATAAACCTCAGAAGTTATAACTGCGACAAACGCTTATCAATCTGAAAACTTCAGATATTTAACCAGAAACATTTATAGATTTTCAATATTACAAATTTCAGTTAATTAACTTTGGACATTAGTGTTTCTACGAGAACATTAGATATTGTCTTCGGGAGTGTACAGTGTATTAACTCAGAATTAATTGGATCGTAGTGTACCTAGACCGTCGATAAAATATTCATTTCCAGACCAGAATATTGTTTGTGACTTTGTAAAAGTTTTGTATATAAATCATAATGAATAATAACCGTCATTATAAGTTGTATTGTTGTTTATATATTAAAAAAATATTTGTGTTAAGAAAGAAAATTGTGTTTATCAATCTTGCTGACAAATGTTATAAATTTAACACATTTCAAAATTTAATTAACTTCTTAATATGTAGCGTACGTAGCGTAATAAATCGGAGACTAGTCCGAGATAAATTATAACACGCAACATAATGTAGAGTGGAAATTTAATTGAAGCTACTATATGTGAACTGGTGAGTGTAAGTAAGGCGTAAACAATAATAGTTGTCCTGTTGGTTAGGGTGCTCGACTCGCTATCTGCGGGTCGGGGGCTTATATCCTTGTTCCACCAAACTTGCTCACTCTTTCAGCCTTGGAGGCGTTATAATGTGACGGTCAATCCAAGTATTGGTTAGTAAAAGAGTAGCCCAAGAATTGGCTGTTGGTGATGGTGACTACCTGCCTTTCCTCTAGCTTTTTAATTAGTGAATTAGGGATATCTATCCGCAAGAAAAGCCATGAAAAATTTCAAAATTATTGATGTACTTTGATGTGACAATATGAACATAAAGTGTTTAGAGTTTTGTTTATGACCGATTTACAATTATAAGCCTTCCAGTGGCTCAGCGGTATGACTGCGGATTTACAACGCTAAAAACCAGGTTTCGATATCCGTGGTTAGCAGCTCTGTGCTTAATTCAAAACAACAACTATTATATATCTATATTAGTACCGATGTTTGTTTCAGTTAAATATATATTTAGAAATGCATGTAACTTATACTCTTATATACGTATTGCGAAATTCCTGCCTATTTACTAAAGTTGTAAAAGATTCTCCAGTATAAGAATCAACAATATATGCGTGTACGTAAACGCTGGTGTACAGTCAGTATTGTTGTGCAGGCTAAAATATATATAAATTCTCCTCACACCTATAAAACGTAACCATTGCGACACGCCAAGAGACAGTATATGTTATTGGTTTGCTACAGTTGGTATAATATAAACCTTGGAAGCTATAACTGTGATTAAAACTTGTTAATCGGCGAAACTACAGATGTTTGACCAGGAACATTTATAGATTTCTAACAGTACAAACCATTTAACTTCAGCGGATTAACATCGGAGGTTAGTATTTTTACGAAAACATTATATAACTTCAGTGGTGAAAAACGTACATGTGATCAGCTAAGAGCTAGCCAACTCCCTTTTAAGTGAATTGTACCTATGTCAACTCAAAATAGTTTGCTTAACATGAACCCTCGACAAGATATCCAGTTCTAGAGCAGACAGAATACTCAATATTATTTGTAAGTTTTTAAATATAAATCATTATTAGTAATAACTGCTATTATGAATTGTATTATTGTTTGTATATTAAAATATATTTGTGTTAAGAAAGAAAACGTTTTATCAATCTTATTGGCAAATATCATTAATTTGATACATATCAATATTTAATTAAATTATGATTTAAAATTAGAATTTCTGGCTATTTCAACTTTTGATACTTAAGATGTTCTATTAATATAATATTAAAACTTTTAAGAGAAAAGTAAAATAAGTTTAGAGAGTAAGGCCTATTTTTCGTTTCATTCATATGACCTTAGCACATGACATGCTGCTAAGATTAGTACAGTAGAACTTGTTATCACAAATAACATTTCTTTGTATTTAAACCGTTAAGTTATTTAACATTTTTGTTCTCATTACATTTCAAAGTTCTTCCTTCTTTAACTAACATTATTGTGGACTGAGCAATATTGATACACAGAGATAAGTATAAAACTAGAGTAGAAATTATATCTGATATACAGGAACAGTAGAATGTTTTCAACTAATAGGAGGTATCATCGGTAGTAGAACTTGTAAACCTATTAGGCTTATCGCCTATTCAAATGATGAATGGCATTAGAACTTAAAGAATACTTCTTAATATACAACACCATATGTATTGATAAACTCAAAACATCACACAATCTTAAAATACACTTCACAATCTACGAACAACTGAGAGAAGAAACAAAGAAAACTAAAGACAAACTAAAAGCAATAATATTAAAAACATGACCTTCCTTGGATGCAGACTAAAGCTTATCCTTTGAAATTGATCCCAATACAAGCGATAAGTCTGAATGAATAGCATAATGGAACCGGAAGTTGTAGAGTGAAACTACTACTAGTTGTATACCGTTAATAAATAGATAAATATGAACTGTGTTTCTGAGAATAATAAGGCTGCTGACAAAAAAATCAAAGAATAAATGGGCAAAAGTTAGCGAATTTTGTTGTCGTTTTCAAAACATTGAGCTATAATGTGATGCACATTACACGCAGGTGTGAATAAGTCAGATGAATTAACAAAGTCAAGCACAAAAAACTACAAAACATACATGGATATTTTAATAGAAGAATACCACGAAATTAGAGATATTTAATTTGCACGGGTTATCGAAAGAGTGGTAAACTAATTATAAATTATGAAAGTTGTTTTGGTTTAATTAACAGATTTTCCATAATTGAGTTTTGCAGATTTGGAAAATAATATTAATTTCTATCCTGTAAAATCTTTTTACAAATCTAGAAGAAATAACTCGTACTTGGATCAAATTATTATTTCTTTTACCACAATGAACATTTTATATTATAATGTTTATCAACTAAAATACAAACAAACTGAAGAAAAGAGAAGAGCATTGATGTCTGATTAACATGTATCCACATTCATCCTGATTTTTTTCTTTTTGAAATCTAGGTCTTGTAGTCTTAAAACTACATGTTGTGGTCTTTCTTTCAAGTTATGACGTTTTGTAAAAAAAACAATCTGTACAGGATGAAGAAAACTAGATGTCATTTTTGGATTGAACGTACAGGAATTACTGTAGAACATGTAAAAATGTCAAGATTATAAAATTATCATAGTCATGTGTTATAAATGTTGGTAAGAGATACAGTTACACGCTATATATGCATGAGGTTTTTGAACTAGCATTCATTATCAGTGTTGATAAAAGATGCGGTTTCATGCTACGTATGTTTGAGGTTTCTTGAAGTAACGTTTATTATTAAGTAACTTAGAAGTAACCATTCAGAGAAAACGGTAAAAAGAAAAAATGTATTGTTTCTAAATCTTGAGTTTTAATGTTAAAACACGTTCCACACCACTAGTAGGTGTTATAAATATACAATAATTCCCGCTTTTCGATAAGAATAACCTTATAGGCGAAGGATGCTGCATACTGGTTGAATCTTATGGATTCTTCATCCTGGCTTATATCACCATGCGTAATATAAAGTGTTCTTTTGTTGAAAATACCAAATATTATACCAAATAAAAAGATCATATACCATACAGTCAGTATGGGTACCGTATAACCTATGTCTGAAGATAAAAATTTTAAAACTATTGTACAAACATTGTTTTTATTAAGTAATATACTATTATCAATTTACTTGGGAAGATTTGTATAATATAGACACAAACATGTTATACGAGTGTTTGTTTGTTTTTAATTTCGCGCAAAGCTACTCGAGGGCTATCAGCGCTAGCCGTCCCTAATTTAGCAGTGTAAGACTAGAGGGAAGGCAGCTAGTCATCACCACCCACCGCCAACTCTTGGGCTACTCTATTACCAACGAATAGTGGGATTGACCGTCACATTATAACGCCCCCACGGCTGAAAGGGCGAGCATGTTTGTTGCGACCGGGATTCGAACCCACGACCCTCGGCTTACGAGTCGAACGCCTTAACACGCTTGGCCATGTCGGGCCCTGTTATACGAGATATAAGGAGTGGGGGCATGCGTAAAAACGCATGTTTAGTGTGAGTGTTTTCCTATTGCAAAGCCACATCGGCTATCTGTTGCGTTTACCGAGGGTAATCGAACCCCTGATTTTAGCGTTGTAAATCCAAAGACTTACACACATGTTTAGAAAGAGGGGTGCCATATAAAAACTTTGTGTATCAGTGCCTTAGGAAATCATATGTACAGTATTTCTATTGTATAGTTGTTTCTAAACTACATAAAAACTAGAAAATAAAAGAGGAAGATATGTGAAAAGTTTAAGAATAGAATTATTAGGCATAATTCAGTTTCATCATGTTATTAAATATTATTAATTCCAAAGTAAATGAATAATTTTTGCAAATGGTACCCAGCAAGCAACGGTTGTAGAACAATATTATGTTGATCTTTGTTAGATGAGCATGCGTGAACTGCATTGAAAGCGTTTCGAACGGTATACGCGAAAACAACTATAACGTCCACTATATATGTATAGGATATAGTTTTTAATTCTGTAAATAGCCTTAACCCTCAGTAACTGCAGCTTCGATTGAAGCTATAATGGAAATCTGACATGATAATTCTAATGCATGAGTAACAAAATACTGTTGGCAAGAACTGTTAGGTTCTGTCTTCACGAAATAAAATGTGTTGTTGTCTACGGTGTACAGATAACAGTCGTTTTGTACAACATAAAAATTATAATTACTACTCTCTTATTTCGCTAAAAAATATCTAAGTTGTACTGTACTAAGGGAGGCTACTCACAACACAAAGGTTTGAATTTCGCGCAAAGCTACGCGAAAGTATTTGCGCTAGCCGTCACTAATTTAGCAGTGAAAGATTAGAAGGGGTGAAAATCACATTATAACGCCTTCACTGCTAAAAGGACGAATATGTTTGATGGGAGAAGGATTCGAACCCGAGATCTCAGATTGCGAATCAAGCGTCCTAACCCCCTATTCATATTGCAAAGCAAATAAAATCACTTCTGTTAAGCGTATCATTGGAAATAGGATATGCGTCTTTCTCGAAATGTCTTATGCACTCATTTAAGATGTATTTTAATGATGAATTTATAAACTGTAAGACTAGTGCTGTTTAGGTCTACTTTGCAACAGGAAACGTATTGTGTAAAAATTTCAACAAGTGATCCATGTGTTTTATTGTCTATATTCTGTCACAATGTTTGTGACAAGCGGTCGTCTAGGCTCTATTCGTATCATCAGTTGGATGAATAACAATATGTTGGAATCTAGGCTAAGTAAGTGAATCAGATATCATTTTTAATCCGTATTTGGCCACATTTGTCTGCGGTTAAACTTCATACAAAACGATAATTATTAATTCAGTTATTAGTGAGCCACACGAAATAATCGTTAACACCAATAACAAATTAAATACAGCGCGATTTCGTCTGAAAGTGTAAAGAAACTGACAAAATCGCATTAACCTGTTCAGTGCCGTAGACGAGATAACTCGTCCAAGCCGATCGGTAACACAGTGCCACGGACGAGTTAATTCGTTCTCAATAATACCTAACATCAACGCCAGATGTCAGCACCATACATGCACTTGACCTACTTACAAATTGTTTCACTTTCGATCCAAAATGGCGTCACGAAAAACGTTACAAAATGAAGAACATTAGAATTGTATTGTAGCAACTGAAACACTTGGCAGTCAACAGGTTAAGGGAATAAAGAATTAGGGAGTCCACATTTAGGTCAAAAGGCCTTTTCTATGACGGTAATTTGTCCGAATCGTTGACTACTTTATTTGTATATTTCTTACAGTGATTAAATATATTTCTCTATTTCGTTTTTTCTCAGTAAGTTCAGCAAATGTTTTTAAAATTAGTTTCTTTCCTAGAAGAGGAAGTACTAACGTTTTACAGAATTAGTCCACTTCTCTTAACCAACTATATTTGTATCTTATATTATAAAGCTATAATGATTTATTACTGATGTGTTACAGGGCTAATTAATTTTCCATGCGTACTTACATTGTTTGATGACAATGAAAGCTGATAAAACATATCTTTGAATAAGATACTCCAAGCTGCTAACAGAATTAAGTGCGTACCTGTTAAGTCTTTTTATCACCATTTCTAACGTAACAAAATAAACAAAACGAATCAAAATCCATATACATATAATGGTATTGTCTCTTGCCTGTCCATGTAGCAGAATCCTTTTAACATTTGCAGGACGTGGATGGATCTTCACCAGAACTTGTATGAAGGTACATTGGGTCCATGGGAAGTTACCTACAATTTTTGCGTTTTGCCGTTTCAATGGGCGTTTTCGCGTTTTCACTACTACTTCACATCTCTTGTTGATGGATCATCACAATATTTGGTATATAGATGATTTTTTGGATCCATGCAGTTTTATAATTTGAATTTGCAGTTTTTATGGACTTTTTTAGAGTTACACACTTAAGGGAAGCCAGGTTTTATATCACCTGAAATAACACTCCATTAATCATGAATTAACATAACGTTTGCTCAGGGGACGGGTACTTTAGCTAGTAAATAGACAAATTTGGTTGATATTAATATTAAATTATCAGCACAAGAAAACTGTTTTAAGTAGATTTAGTTCTCATCACCTGTGTCAGAGGTAGAGAATATAACACGAAGTTTTATGCGTTCAACGTTACTACTACGCTAGTTATACTTGAGTCTGCAAGACTAAATATTACAGTATACTTCACGGACAGCTTGAAACTCTAATTGCTATATTGTAAAGAATATAATAAATTATGCTATTCTTGACCAGTGGTGCGCAAACTGTGGGACATCCCTGCAACGAGTCGTGGAAGGTCGGTAGATATTTAATTTTGCTTGGTTTGTTTTGAATTCCGCACAAAACTACCCGAGGACTACCTGCGCTAGCCGTCCCTAATTTAGCAGTGTAAGACTAGAGGAAAGGCAGCTAGTCATCACCACCTACCGCCAACTCTTGAGCTACTCTTTTACCAACGAATAGTGAGATTGTTAGAAACATTCTAACGCCTCCACGGCTGAAGGGCTGGTATGTTTAATGCGACAAGGATTCGAACCCGCAACCCTCGGGTTACGAGTCGAACGCCTTAACCCACTTGGCCATGCCGGGCCTCTCGCGGTTAAGAAAATAGGAGGTGTGTGTGTGTTTTTCTTATAGCAAAGCCACATCGGGCTATCTGCTCAGCCCACCGAGGGCAATCGAACCCCTGATTTTAGCGTTGTAAATCCGAAAACATACCGCTGTACTAGCGGGGGGGGCGGAAAATAGGAGGATATACACTATATCTTAAAGAACAAATTTACAAACAAATATATTTTACAACTAGCACACAAGTATTACTGCCTTTAGATATAGTAACAACAATAAACATGGGAAGATTACATATTATACGAGGTGCTAAGGGAAGGGGATAACGTATGTTTAGAAAGGGGAAGTCATAAAATGTTTCCGCACCATTGCAGTTTGTAATATATTATAACTGTAAAATTCTAAATAAGTAAATAATGTGTAAGTTGTAAGCTGTAAATGGAAAGCTAGAATTCTATAAATACGTTTTTAATAATAAAAGAGTTATAAAAATAGGCCTCAAATTATTTTTTCTGTAGACTCACTGTCTTATCAGAATAAATAGTGTGGCTTACTTTGTCATAAATTTTGGGAATGTTGTCAAATTGAAATCTTCAATGTCGCACAAAAATCCCAAATACAATCTCTACATCTTTAGAAATTTGAACTGGCTATTAAAGGTACTGCTACCTTTCGTTAGGAATATTATTTGAATATATCTGCTATAGGACTTTTATGAATAGCTATTATTTTAAAGATTATCACAAAAAAACTTTCAAGTGAAATTGACCCTATGAATTAACCACATTTTATCCAGCTTATAAATAGTTTGTTGTTTCCTTATATGACTGAATAAATGTCATTGTAGTTTATTGTTATATTCATATAACTGATAGTTTTATGCATATAGTTTTATGTGTTATTACATAATAATTTGAATTACGTTTGCCATTTATGACAACATATAATATATTGCAATTTTAAAAATGTATAGAAACAAATAGTGTTTTACTTATGAGCTGTAACTAGAAAGTTTGCTTGTTTAAAGTTAAGCACAAAGCAACACCATAGACTATCTGTGCTCTGTTCAACACGGGTATCGAAATCCGGATTCTAGATTTGTAGAATCCACTGTGCCGCTAGAGGGCGTACGTAAAAAGCTGAAATTCTTCAAATATGGTTTTTAATAACAACAAAGTTAGAAAAATACTCTCGAAGTTATGTTTATTGCATATATATATGGATATATATGTGTGTGTGTATATTTCATTTCATTTATTTGTGTTTTGTTGAAAAAAAGGTATTAGTATGTTGTTTTTTGTAGATTTCTTGTAAAATTATATCCTGAAGAAATACTTTAATAAAAGAGAGATAAAATACAGGAGAACATAATATTCCAGTTTTTCTGAAACGCCATAAAGTAGGTGGTTAAAGTACTTGTTAGGTGGTTCGTCATCCATCCATTTTGCTGGACTTGAAAACTTTTTAAGTTGATAGTTTCCATAGTTAACGAGAATTCTTGCCAGCTATCAATCTTTTTTTTTTACATTGACTCAGCAATTGTTTAAACGGAGGCCAAGCCTACAGATATGTAGCATTGAAATTATTAAACTTCTGTCTAACGTTTGCATAACTGTTAAATTTGCTTAAGTCACCAGGCTTCTATTAAACCGTTGTTACGCGAAAAGTGTTTTACTGTTTTTTCCGCCTTTAAAGCCAACCTCGGCTAATGGCGTTTTATTACAAAAAACTTGTCGAAAAAGTTGTTTCACATGATGTGTTCGGGATCGAAAATCTATTTACCCAAAGCCTGCAAAACAAATGAAGAAATATGGGCTAAATGATCTAACTATACTCGCCACACGCTTCAGGTATTTGAAACATAAGTAACTGACTTGTGTTGCTCGAAAGCAAATCACGTTATTATTAGTATTGCTAATTGTCTAATACATAAATTTTGTGTTCATGTTTTATGTACGTATTAATTGCTGCAGGTAAGTCTTATTTAATATTTTAGCAATTTGTATGAATGTTTTGAAATTATTCACTCAGTAATTATTTCTTAAATGGACATCATCTTCCAAACTGTTTAAACACGTTTATAGAAGGAGAAAGATTGAAGTTTGTAACATAAATCCATGTCAGTAGCTTATACTTTAGCCGCATGTTAATAAAATATCAATGTTTTCTAGCAAGTAGCTTCTTATTAAATGTGACTACTGTAGGGATTGAACCCCGATTTTAGCATTATAATCTCTTAAGCTTACACGATATTTCTCTGTTCTAAATTTTATTTATTTAGACCAAAAGTGCTCAGTAGTTTATTTTGTATGTTACGTTCAATCTCAGGAATTCTTCATTTACCGACAAAATGGCCCGGCATGGCCAGGTGGTTAAGACACTCGACTCTTAATCCGAGGGTCGCGGGTTTGAATCCCTGTCACACCAAACATGTTCGATCTTTCAGGCGTGAAGGCGTCATAATGTTATGGTCAATCCCACTATTCATTCGTTGGTAAAAGAGTAGTCTAAGACGGTGATGACTAGCTGCCTTCCCTCTAGTCTTACACTGCAAAATTAGGGACGGCTAGCACAGATAGCCCTCATGTAGCTTTACGCGAAATTCAAAAACAAATAAAACAAATACCAACAAAACAAATATTTCGTGATTAGACGAAATAAAAATTTGTTAGACGCTGAAAAGAAATGTTGGTTCAATGATGTTTGTTTTTTTTATTCAAATTATTTCGCTCCAATTGCAAAGTGCATAATAATAATAAATAAACAAAGAACGAAACAGATAAAATAAAGTAACTGTTTCAGTCTCTCTTTCGCAACTTGTTTGAATAATTTTACAGAAAGACCGAAGCAATTATCTGAAATGTCTTTTTTTTTTTCGGTCTTTGATAATTTTGATTTGTTCACACCGTGAAATTCTTTTGCGGTAAATAATGAAACGTGTGTTTGCTATATGAAAACCGCCTCGGGCTATCTGATGCGTACACCGAAGGGGATTGAATCCTTGATGTTAGCGTATTAAATCCGATAACCAACCGCTATTCCACCAGGAGACCAATAACAAAATCTTCAGACTGAACGTGACATAAATTTTAAATATAATCAAAAGCAGCATAGGTGTGAAAACATGTGAGTTTAAATGAGGATTCAGTGTATAACTTACAGAAATGCAAGTATTCATTAATTTACGATGTTCAACTTTAGGCATGATGGTAGGTAAAACAAAATACGCGGCTTAAGTAACTGATAAGCGAATATATGTCGTAAAATTACTATCAATGCTGTCAATGTAGCCATCATTTTGACTGCCAAATCTTATTCCGTTCCTTAAAATCGCACGTTCTGTCCTTTTTTGGAGTTGACTTTTTTCACACCTAAGATGTTTTTGATTAGGTGTTATGACTTTTTGTCAATACCCATAAAATATGAAAGTGACGCTCAATATTAACCTTCATTGGCCTTAGGTTTGTTTGTTTTGAATTTCGCATAAAGCTACTCGAAGACTATCTGTCCTAGCCGTCCCTAATTTAGCAGTGTAAAACTAGAGGAAGGCAGCTAGTCATCACCACCCACCGCCAACTCTTGGGCTACTCTTTTACCAACGAATATTGGGATTGACCGTCACATTTATAACGCCTCCACGGCTGAAAGGGTGAATATGCTTGGTGAGACCGGGATTCGAACCCGTCACCCTCAGATTACGAGTCGAACGCCTTAACCCACTTGGACATGCCGGGCCACTCATTGGCCTTAGGAGCGCAACCGTATTATTTGGAACAAACCTGTACTTTACGGAACCAACCAGATTTATAAAAAAATATATATATGGTGCTAGTTTTCCTCCCTAAAACACTGTTGATAAATTCTTTATAGTAATGTCTTGGAATCTAGATTAACGGTTTCATCACCCGCATGCTCTGTGTACAACCGTATCAAACATCATTATTTACTTTAATTTCTTAAGCTAATATCACGTAACGTCAAACGCTCTTTAATTAAGATAATTTACTAAAATTTATCAAATCTGTGCTGAAGAGTTGGCAACAAATAATGAATAATAACCGTTCACCCTATGGTTTTCTTTAGCTTGAGCTAGAAGCTGCTAATCTAGTTTGCTTGGCCTAACCAATACATAAAGTGTATCAGGTCCTTCAATCTCATACTTTTGCTACTGCAAATCAGCCGTCTTTAATCCGAGTGACGAAAACTGAAAACGGTTCCTTTTACTTTGAAGTGAAACTACAGAAAAATTTTAGACTAATAACTCACGTGACTTTTTACGTTGTCGTGAGCAAAATTAGTCAAAATTGAGCGGATTTTGTTGAATAACTTCGCAAATGTGGCTTATATTTGACCGAATGAGGATCCTAGTTGTAGTTGAAAAAATGTATCAGTGTAACACATTAAGAAAAACACACAAATGCTAAGTATATTTTTTCTATCAAATAAAGTTTTAGTACTTTTGGTGAGCAGAAAAAGTAAAAGGAAGAAACTCAATCAAATTGGGGATTTTATAACTTAGGTATTATTTTATGAACTTGCCTTGAAACTTGGTATGTGATGTAAGAGTCGGTAGAGCATTTCTAGTGAAAATATTTAATAGTTTGAGTAATCATAGTCAAAGCTATAGAAGGCGGAAAATCGCTAAACTATCACTCCTGTTACTAACATAGAGAATGTCCAGTAGATATGCTACCGTGTGACTTGATAATATAATTTTAATTTTGCTTATGACAATCAACTCATAAGAAGGTGAAAATGCAGTAAAATGTAAGTAAATAATTCCACCAGGAAAAACAACATCAACAAGAAACACATGTTCGTGGTGTAAGAAGGCATACGAAACTTATTTGAAAAGAATAAAAGTGAAAAGGTTCTTGAAAGAACATTCTTAACGTTCCAGTAATAACATTAGACGTGACAAATGTAATAGGACTTACAGCCCGTGCACTGCCACGTTGAATGGTTGTAATCTGATGGCCAGGCCTGATGAGAGAGAACATTCAACTCTCGTGAAGTGTTAACCAACCATTGTAACCAACAAACATATACACTTTAATCACATAATCTATTAAAAATATTCTTTTTCTGCCATCAAGGTAGCGCTCTAATAATTACACAACTTTTGTTCTTATTAAATAGTTTTGGATTTTCAAACACTGCTTAAGTCGATGCTATATGTTCAGTCATCAAATATCTTAATGAGGTGAGAAAGTACCCTATAAACAAAGGTCAACTATTCTAAGTTACATGTGCTTTAACAGTTTAAGAAAAAATCATACTGTTTAACATTAAGATACACGATTTGCTGCACGTGCAAGAATAGTGTTTAATACGTTTGTAAAGCATCAGTAAAAGATTCCAGAAGAGTTTGGTGCCGAATAAGTGCTGGAAGCAAATATCGACTTCGAAGGAGAAGTGTTATGTAGCTCTCAACAGTTTAAGACAACAGAATGGGTCTTACATAAGCATCACACAAAGTGAAACATTCCTCGCTACTTTGATTGGGCAGGAAACCACAATCAGCTGGTCATCGCGTTCTCTTGACATTACGTCTACAACATTTTTTTTATAAAGGAAGTGGTTTACGCTAGTCAGGTATCGAGTAAGGGGAAATTACGTGAATGTATCTAAGAAGACTTAACAAAGATTATTCCTGCGCTAGTGAAGTTGCGAGTAAGGATAAATTGTGTCAATGTATCCAAGTTTGTTTTTGAATTTCGTGCAAAGCTACACGAGAGCTCTCTGCGCTAGTTGTAACTAATTTAGTAGTGAAAGACTAGAGAGAAAGACAGGTAGTCATCATCACCCATTGCCAATTCTTTTACCAACAAATAGTGGGATTGACTGTCACATTTATAACGCCTCCACGGCTGAAAGGGAGAACATGTTTGGTGTGACGAGGATTCGAACCCGCGATTACGAGTCGAGGGCCTTAACGACCTGTCTATGCCGGGCATGTATCGAAGAATACTTCATAAAGGTTACTCCTGTAACCCCTGAGGTTATAGTAAGTATAAATTGTGTCAACGTGTCCATAAAACAGTCAGAAAGGTTACTCCTGTACTAATTAGGTTACAGTAAGTATAAATTGTGTCAACGTATCCAAAAAGCCATAAGAAAAGTTACTCATGTACTAATGAGGTTACAATAAGTATAAATTGTGTCAACGTATCCAAAAAGCCATCAGAAAGGTTACTCTTGTGCTGATATAAGGTTGCGAATATGGAAAAATCATGTCAAGATATTCATGAATTCTTTACCAAAGTTACTCCTGCAATTTTATAATGGATTTAGCTGGTAATTGTGGGTATTTTGTGTGTAACACGTAGTATAATGTTGAGCTATAGTGATTATATGCCGAAAGAAAAAAATGTTTTTTTGACGTTTAATAAACCATGTATCTCAATATTAAACTGTTTTTCTGGTATTAATTTTTTCAAAAGAGTTTTCAAATGTATTTTAAGTATACGCTTTAAGTGCTTTGTCTTCTAAGTTTGTTTGTTTGTTTTTTAATTTCGCACAAAGCTACTCGAGGGCTATCTGTGCTAGCCGTCCCTAATTTAGCAGTGTAAGACTAGAGGGAAGGCAGCTAGTCATCACCACCCACCGCCAACTCTTAGGCTACTCTTTTACCAACGAATAGTGGGATTGACCGCCACATTATAACGCCCCCACGGCTGAAAGGGCGAGCATTTTGGCGCGACTGGGATGCAAACCCGCGACCTTCAGATTACGAGTCGCACGCCTTAACACGCTTGGCCATGCCGGGCCCTGTCTTCTAAGTCTCAAAATATATCAGTCTCAGAGCTTGAGTCAAAATGGTTAATTAAGTTTCTTTATATATATATTTTTTCTCATCTTACCATTTGGCAAATAAATTACCAGTATTTTTCCATCTGTTTGTTTGTATGTAATTAAGCACAGAGCTACAAAAAGCTCATTGCTCTGCCAAACACGGGTATCAAAACCCGATTTCTAGCGTTATAAGTCCATATAGAAATAGTTAAACATTGTTATTCCACTCTGTAGACCATTGTTTGAACCCTAGGAATCCTGTACAACCAGCAACAAGTAAAATGTAATAATGATCTTATATAAATGAATAAATATAAGAACATGACCTTTTAGAAAGACTGTAAATATTCACTGAAAGACCTTTATTTTGAAGCTTGGAATATTTTGTTCAGATTTAAATAAAATACTCATCTGATCACCGAACATTCTTTCCTCTTCAGCCGTGGGAGCGTTATAATATGACGATCAATCACGTTATTTGATTTGCGCAGCCCAAGAGTTGATGGTGAGTGGTATTGACCAGTTTCCTTACCTCTAGTTTATTACATCAAAATCAGGGACGGCCAATACAGATAGACAGCTCTCTAGTCACTTTGTTCGAAATCCAATAAACAAACATTCACCTCGTGAAATTATTACACAGATTTCTTCAACGTGAGTATTTATAGGTGATTGAAATTAGAAAAAAATAATATAAAATAATGATGGACACTGCTTAAAACCTCTTGTATTTGACGTAGGTTTGTTTTATTATTGTTTATGTTGTGAGAGCTCTTGGAGAAAACAATGTTTGTCATAATATCAGTATTTTTGATATCTGATTTAAGAGAATAATGCAAGTAACATAATTCAGAAAACTTTTGAAAAACAAGCAAAGTAAACTATAATTCTTTAACATAATTTATTCTTAGTGACAAAATTAATTTTGAAATTATACTGTGAGAAATAATAATAAGTAAATAGGTAAAAAAAATGTTTTGCAGAATGTATCGTTGCATGTTGTTAATATCTGATGAATGATGTTTTATCTTGAACAGCCGTGAACAATATTCATCTAATACTTTAACAACTTGCATTTGAGCTAGAAACGAGCTATTGTATTTATGAGTGTATTTTCTTATATTTCAACAAAAATGAAAAGACTAATGTTTTAAGGTAGTAAAACAAGCAGAAGAATATGCTATTTTTAAACACTCTGTTTCAAAATGTACCAACTGCATACACGCATAAATTGGTAGCGATCTAATTAATATACAACATTTACAAAACAATCAATTAATTACTACAAAATCTTAATAATAAAATTATTTTAAATACGCAACTTTAACAAAAGATGAGGTACAGAGACGAGGGCTCAACATAAGAAAATAGCAATCAATACCTTGCTGCTTTATTGATCAATTAGTCTTATTTTTAAAATAAGAACAATGAAAACTCCTTGTCTGGTGACTCATCATTAGAAAAAAATATTGTTTTTGAAAAGTTAAACTCAGATCAATTTTAGAATAATCAAAGTGTCTTAAACAGCTTCTTTTTACTCGAAAATCCAAAATATGGATTTTTTTCCATTAAATGAATTGATAGAAGTAAAATCTTACTTCAACATTATTTGGAACAGAGGGATCTTTGCCTATATTTGTTATCTTCCGGGCATTCTTGTATAAAGCTTATTAGAACATTTTTTATTTCTTTTCAACATACTACCTCTGACTTAGTGGCAACAGAAATAGTAGAGCTCTTTGTAGGAAACATATTCTGGCACGTAGCCCTTTTTAAATTGTTAAAACCAAGAAGAACACATATTACTTTACAAAGAATTCATAAGTACGCCACCTATAATTGGATAAAATCCAAACAAGTTATGATTGCTGTTTGTCAGTAAAGCTGAATCTCTTTAATCATAGTTCCGACAGTTACTATGGTATTAGTGTAGTACACAGTCTATGAAACACTCACAATTCTTGAACTTTCTGTGAAACAAGCCAGAATATTCAAACGTTTACACCTATCGTAGCCAGATTCAAAGCTAGCCTACAAATGCAAAATAGCAAAATATCTGACGTGATACATATGTAAGAAATTTTGAAATAGTGAAACTTATGTACAAGATTTATTATACTGCAATTTATACGAAATTTATGGTTTGTTGGCGTTTATTGGCCATCGTTATAAAATGTAAAAATAAACCAAAGTAAAACTAAATAAACTTTAAACAACTGGTAAAACTTAAACAGAGTTTAAAATGTTTTTAAATATTTAAAAACATTAGTAAGGTGGACAGTGTCGCCGTCGCCAATAACATTGTCCAACGGTTGGGGTGAACGTAGGTCAGAATAATGTCTAAAATACTGCCATCGTTCACGGTTCTAACGAGGGCATGACAGCAAAATGTGGGCTAATGTGACTTGAATGTCATACAGACCACACATTGGTGCATCAGTCCTAGATAAAATAATACGATGAGTTACAAAACTGTAACCAATGCATAGCCTAGCCAGAACAACTTCTTCCTTCCGATCCTTACTGAAGTAAGACGGCCAAAGAAAGAACAACAGAAAAGCCTTCTGGAAAAGCGAAATTTATGTGTTGAACAGATATGTTTTGTAAGAAAAACACTTTAAGTGAGATCTTGCTTATGTAGTAAAAGACGTTAGGCAGATGGTCTGATCATTAAAAACTCCAAAACTCCCCCTGTCTCTTGTCTTTTTATTTAAATAAGTTTCTCTTTAATCTTCTTAAGAATTGTTAAGTGTAATTTTAGGAATTACATATTTATACTTTAAGATTTCAGTATATAAAAAGGAAGCTTGAGATGACGTAAGCAGAGTATTAAAATGTTCCTCGTTCCTCAATATATATATGATTGAAAAATTGGCATAATGATTTTACAACATTTTACAGAAGATGGAATATATTTCATGTAATAACAAGCTTATTAATAATTTAATATTTAATTGACAAAACATGTTGAAATTAAAAATGAAACAGAAGTTATCTTGAACAATAAACTATTTTGCTATTATTAAGTATAGTAATTATTATACTCAATACGTTGTGTGGGCGCTTTCTTAGGAGTGACACGTAATAGTATTCGCTTATTTAGTGAGTTTTATTTTGTTTTTATACCGAACAGTGAAAATATAATATTATACAAGTGAATTATAATAAAAATATGTACTTTTAAATTTTATTTAAAATGATTAGTTCGGAATTTCTTGAATACTTTTAAATGTTTTTTTTTCTTTTTACTTTAGTTTGTTAATAAAAAAATTGTTTAATTTATACAATGCGTTAATATTACAGGATCAATCAATATTGTTTCCATTTGGATAATAATAAATTTTTGGGTTGCACTGAAATAAAGTTTATGCTTTAATCTAGAACGAGAGACATCTGAATGTTTTAATGACTGAAATACAAAATCATTACTTTCTTAAACTTTTATTTCATTTAAATTACATGGTTATCCATCAAGACATTTTATTATTATAATAGTTACTTTAAGTTAATAATAAATTTCAAAACATAACTGGTATATACATCAAACAGATAAATTTAAACAGCAGAGTCTAAGATAGAGCTATATATTACTGTTATAACAGTGAAAAATACTTGCTTATAACTGTTTTCATGCGTACGTTTTTAAATTGTAAACAAAATCATGGAACAATTATATACACAGTCTTGAAATTCAATGAAAGTGAAGAATGGAATGATAAGTAAATGGCTACGAGAAATAAGACTGAACTTATTAATAAACACGACATTAATCAAAAACGGAATAATAAAAATAATGCTCAAAAATATTATACAGATCTAATAAAAGATCGAACTGAAGGAACACACCCTTCATTGCTTTTATCACACTGTAGATGGAGTTGTTTGGTGATGGTGAACAGAGATGAACTCTGTTGAAATCCATTCTGAAATGACAGAAAATCTTCGTTTTAGTTTGCGATAAATCTTAATAATAAGCGTACAGTGAGATTAAAATATTTTAGTTTATTGCTAATGAAAATATTTTAGTTCATTGCTAATGAAAATATTTTTGAGCTGTCACTTTTTTATAGTATAAAAAACTTGTCTATTATTTTTTCTTACATTTTCATATTGCCTCCAGTGAATATCGGAAAATATAACTCTGTGATAAGATTAAACGACTTCCTTTGTTTAGAATCACGCACAAAGCTGCACAATATATGTGGTCCGCCTACCACGGGGATCAAAACCCGGTTTTTAGCGGTAGTAGCCTATAGACATACCGCTGGGCCACTGGGGACCAGTTCGCTTTCTTTGTGTGTGTGTGTTTTCTCATCGCAAAGCCACATTGGGCTATCTGCTGAGTCCACCGATGGTAATCAAACCCCTGATTTTAGCGTTCTAAATGCGTAGACTTACGACTGTACCAGCGAAGGACATTTCCTTTGTTAGCTGCGAAAGTGATCAGCTGTATTAAGATTTTTACTTTGTTATTATTATTTCATCAGAATTTATAAAGTGCTTGCTGTTAATACTTTCCAAAAGGAACCATCGAACTGCCTTTACAACTATTTATTCATCACGTGTTTACAAAATAATTCAATTTATTTTCAGCTTTCTAGATATACCTTACATTTTTTTTTTATAAAATCCAAAGTAAAAATAATTTAAGTTGTCTGTTTTCTAAAAGTTAGTGGCGCGGTATATTTTATACACTGAATTTCTCCCGATCTTTGTATTACTTATTATTCACCAGAAGCGTTTATGATAAATAAATATTTCAAATAAAATTTTCTAATATGATTGTTTAATACGTACGAATCAACTAATTATAATCCATTAAGAGAGTTTTATAAGTTACCAAATAAAACTGAAGAGTTTTAAAAAACTTGACTGAATAAGGGCATTCAAATTCTTTGTAGTTAGATACATCTTATTTACCAATTTGCACAACAGTTACCACAAATAAAATATTGCATCGAAGAATAAAACAAAATATACTTTAAATAATAATCTCAATTCCTTGTGTAAAAACTGATTTGTAAACCTTAGAGTTCTAACTTTTCTCAGACCTACTAAATTTTTGTTGTTCTCTCTTGGATGATAAAATTGCTCGCAACGTGTACTCTTCAGTGGCCAAGTCTATTGTGTGTTTCTAGTATCCAAATTTAAGAACCTAATTCTTAGTACCTCCTCAGGCCTTTCATTCCCCTCAAGCAGGCCTTGAATAAGTTGTTGTTTTTGTATTAAGCACAAAGTTACACAATGGGCTATCTGTGCTCTGCCCACCACGGGTATCGAAACCCGGTTTTTAGTGTTGTAAGTCCACAGACATACCACTGAGTCACTTGGGGGCGTTCCTGAATAAGAATAATTTAATCTTACTGTATATGGAGTTTGTTATAGGGTTTAAATTTGATATATTTACCATTACGTATTATAATCGCTAATCGTTTAAATTACTTCACTAAGTTTCGATAATTTTAAATATTTAAAGAAGGCCACCATACTTTAGAATACTTTTCTTTTCATTGACACTAATTTAAGGATGAAATTTAAAACAATAGAATTGAAATATTAGTGAGTTTCAGACTAAATTTGTTATCATAATGATATTACTCGTTTTTTTCTTTCCTAAAAATGCGTATGTGTGCATACTTCATTTCAACAAAAATAAACAAAAGGTAGAAATAAATATATTTTAGTAAACGCTTTGTACAAGAACATGTTAAAATCTTATCAAAGTTTAAAACGTCTTAGAATAACATTAAAAGTTTATTTACTGATGATATTAAGTAAGGTTTATCTGTGATTAAAATATAGCAAAACAAGTTGCACTGTTAATTTATCTTTGTTGAATGTACTTAATAACGGTGTAACTAATGTTAGGGCTCAAGCAAATGGATAATAGTATGGTTTGTGTTGAATTTCGCGCAAAGCATTTCGAGGGCTATCTGCGTAGGCCGTCCCTAATTTAGGAGCATAAGACAAGAGGGAAGCAGCTAGTCATTACCACCCACCGCCAATTTTGGATTACTCTTTTACCAACGAAAGGGCGAGCATGTTTGGTGCGACCGGGATTCGAATTTACGACCCTCAGATTACGAGTCGAATGCCTTAACCAACCTGGCCATGCCGAACTTTGATTTATAGACTTTAATGTCTATGATTATAATTTTTTTGTATTATTTTAGAAATCTCGTAAATAAAAATGAGCTTTTCGGTATTAATTTGATTGCAAACGTTTTGCAGCTCTCTGGTAGTATTATAAAAAGTTTTTTTTTTTTCGTTTACTTTGTTATGTGTCACATAAGAAAATATAATTTGGCGAATACTGGTCTTGGTTAAGACTAAATGAATTATCCTATCTCCAGATTTTGTGATATCGGAAACTGCGCGGTTCAAAAGATGGGCGAAGAAATCAACTTACTAACTATTTATTTCAAATTCATTTATATGTTCATATTACTTGTTTCATATTGTAACTTAAATTTACTTAATTTACTTAAATTTACCCTAAATTAATTCTACAAATTATTTACATTTCTTCTTCGAATTGTTTATTTCCAGCTTCTTTCCAAGTACACATTTTAGATTTAGAATTTCGCACAAAGCTACTTGAGGGCTATCTGTTCTAACTATTCCTAACTTAGCAGTGTAAGACTAGAGGCACGCCTTAACGCGCTTGGCCATGCCGAGCCACACATTTTAGTAAAGTATTGTAGTTCAAAAAGCTAAAAGTCTGAGATTTTCATAATTTTATCTTTATGTATTTATTAAGAAGGTAGGAAAAGTAGATACACACTGTAATTTTTTAACATAATCTTTAAGAAATCAACAAAACTCTAATCTTACTATTTTAAAGTTTGGGAAACCAAAATTGTCATAATTATACTTTTTTACACAAAATAAAATAGACCGTGGAACATCGTGTGAATCATCATGTTTGATGTTAGATGTGGTTCAGTGAGTCCAGTCGGAATAAATACATCGCAAAACTTATGTAGTTGAAGGCAACCGTATCCCTAGACGACTTTATACAGACCTAATAACAGTACGGATATAAATTGAATGTCATTATATATGTCATCACGATGGAGGAAACATAATATATATCGTTTTACTTATACATTTATCGCAGAGGAAGAATTAATGCGACGTTGTATTACTTGGAGTTATGGAAAGATACATTTTAGAACATTAAGTGTACCACTGAAAGCGTAAAGGAAAAAAAAAAACTTTACGTAAATGTGTGTGTGTAACTAAGCTAAGCAAAAATATCTTTATATATTTGTGCTTCTTATAGGAGGCGGAAGATTTGATTTTGTTTTTCGCACAAAGCTACTCGAGGGCTATCTGTGCTAGCCGTCCCTAATTTAGAAGTGTAAGACTAGAGGGACGGCAGCTAGTCATCACCACCCACCGCCAACTCTTGGGCTACTCTTTTACCAACGAATAGTGGGATTGACCGTCACATTATAACGCCCCTACAGCTGAAAGGGCGAGCATGTTTGAGGCGACGGGGATGCGAACCCGCGACCCTCAGATTACGAGTCGCACGCCTTAACACGCTTGACCATGCCGGGCCAGGGAGGCGGAATAATGATATATTTGTGTAACTGTATGTACCATTTAAGGTGGCACAGTAATCCTTACATAATGTTGTATATAACAATCGTATTAAAATAGTTTCACATGAGTGGTTGGTGGACGCTTTTAATTAAGTGTGTTATTAAAGGCCACTAACTATAAACAAAGTTACATTCATAGCCGTGTGTATAGCTGTGATAGCGGAAACATACCTTTACATAATTATGTGAGAGCATAAACATAGTAGTATATAATTAAGTACAGATTGTGTGTCGCTGAATGTAGAGAAAAGATATTTTTCAGATAACTGTGTGTTAATGCAAGTGTTAAGTTGTTACCTTTGCATGAATACATGTTTCAGTGATAGGCATAGAAAGACACCTATGTTTATGCCATGAAAGGCAACAGAAAATATACTAAACCATATTTTCTGCATATTACTTAAAGTTTTAAAATAGGATTTCATTTGGCGATGATTATAGACAACGTATGTTATGTAGGGCATTGAAGATTACAACATTGATTTCTTTTAACCAAACATGTGGGTATCTGTCGAAGAAGTTCTTTGTTCGTTAGAAGTTTTACTTTTCAGTTTTATATAACCATTGCAAGACTTTTATGTACGTTTTTATGCTACAGAGAATATTTTGAATATTATATTCAAAACGTTGTTATAAGAAATATCGATAAATAAAACGCAACGTTATGTTTTAAAATAAAACGTTGCACCAGCTGATTTTGTCTTTAATTGAACCGTAGCACAGTTCCAATTGCGTCTATTTCAAGTTGAATTAAACATGTACATAATTAAAACCTCGTCACTGAAAGTACAGTTAAATGAAGTCTGCATGTTTTATGTAAAACAGTACCAACACGTGCCACATTAATAACTTGTGAGGAAATAAGATGAACGGCATTATTTTCTTCTATTAGAGGCAACATTATATCAACTTTGAATGTGACATTGACGTATTTTATTCACAAGTTTTACCCCACGCCGATATAGATAATTATCGTTAAAATCTCACCTTCTTGATAGTATTTCTACTCCACCTTTCTGCAGTGCCACCTGTCTGCAGTGCCATGAAACATTTTTATTCTTGTTCTTTCTGTATCTGCAAAAACCTTCACTTGGGGATGTATTATCCAAAGTGTTAAATCCATCATTCTGTTTCCTTTTCGGGTTTATTGTTCTACAATCGTTTCAATTATATGTTAAATAAATGTTCTCATACTTTAAATCAACGGTCTTTAGTTGATTTTCGTAAACACTGATCGCCAAGTCTTCTTTTTTAATTTGTAATAAATATGGTGACGTAAGCGAATTTGCTTCTAATGACACAGATGATAGCAAGAAGAAAAGGTAAGGAAACAAGCCACTTTGTCCCACATTTATGCTAAATGTACAAATTATGATTATAGATGGTCTGATGCCATAAACGGTACAAAGAAGACGGGGATTGATTGTATAGAATTATTTTATAATAGTCCAAGTTAAAGGGGATTATACCCCATTTTTAATCGAGCTAAAGTCACTTTCTTTTTTTCCCGCCAAAAATGTCGGGAATTATATTATATAAAAATTATATTAAATTTTATAAAAATATAAAAATTAAATTATATTATATAAAATTCATATAAGGACAAAAGTATTTTATCGAAAATGTTGTATTAGTATTTGTCCTAATAGAAAGGATTTCTAAAATATATCTTTAAAACATTACCTTAAACATTCCATACGTTGTTAGTAATTTTAAGTACACACACACGCGACTAATTTACGAGAGTCGTTATGACACGAAGTCTAAACTAAACATCGTGAAAAATGAACTTAACAATAGGGTTAGTTGAGGAAAACGTAGTGATAATAGCACGTAAGTTTCCTTTGAAAACGAGCAGTTATAAAAAAAAAAAACACACCACAGAAACCTGAGTAGCTTCAAGCATTTCCTATTATTTTTGAAACTGTTTTGTGTTTTTTTGTGTCGGATTTTCTTATATTGTGTTTGGCCAGAACATTTTATCAACGGTGTCATCGTCATTAAACATTTTCAAATTGTTTGTCAAAAAACAAAAGTGCTGACTATCTACCATCTAAACCGATGACTTCGACATAAACTGAGTATTGAGGGCTGTTTCTTGGATTTCTTTAGGGGTCAGGTTTACATCAGTCAAATATTTAGGATTTCTGACATCTGACATTCGAGAGCGATGTGGACATGTTGATACTACTGTGACGTCAGTGGTTTCAAAGGCTGTCGAACGGTAGGTGCTATTTAAGCGAGACAGGTAGTTAAACTTACCACTCCTTCTTTGTCGGCAACCACAACATTTCGTTATTGTATCTTTGAAAGCTTGTCTGAACTTTACAGACAGAATGCTGTACAGGATAGGGTTGATAGTGGCGCTAAAGTAGTATGAGACGCCGGAAATGTAGTTCAGAACGTCATAAACCTTCTTGTCTGTTGAAGTTGGTTCCGTCACATAAATTGCCATCAAACGCTGGGCGTGGAAAGGTGCCCAACAGATGAAGAAAGCTACAACCACAGCAACTACAAAAAATAACAAACAACGATTCATGTAATTTATTTAAAAAATCAATTTTTGAGTCTATTAAACATTGGCGGGCTCTATATAAAAGCAAATAAAAAGGTTAAATGATGAATACAGCATGATGTATTTTTAAATAATATGACACTCAGTGTTCCTTGTTATAACACTCTTAAAATACTTAAAGAAAGTCCATTTGGGGATATTTTAAATGTATCCATACTAATATTTATTTTAAATTTTAAAGAAGCTAATAATAATGTATTTATATGACACAACTAGATGGATTACACCATTTTTCATGAAAGAGCAATTATAGTCCTGTTGCTCAGATATAAATGTAATACGATATTTCTTAAGTGCGTCAATTATGTGGAAATGTATGTCAATAAATTTTCCATACATCAAAATTACGTTTCAAAATAATAGCCAGTCAGAATAACACAATCTTTCGTAAGGAAACTTCAATCTTTGTTGAGTCTTATATGGATATCTTACAAATAACTGGTTTTACCATCTAAAGTGAGAAAATGCCGACATATGGTTAATTTTATGCAGCTAATTCTAAACAGCTAGCTCTTACAATCTACAGTGAGATATCTCCCATGTATGGTGAACGTTATATGGATAACTTACAAAAACTAGCTTCTACAACCTATATTAAAGAGAACGCCGATATTCGGTGAACATTATGTAGATAATTTAGAAATACTGGCTTCATCAAATTATAGTGAGATATCTTCGATATATTGTGAATATAATGTAGATAATTTAAACACAATGGACTCTTACGACATGTAATAATAGAAGCAGAAATAATCCATCTTTTGGATCCTTAGTGGGCCAGGCATGGCCAGGTGGGTTAAGGCGTTCGACTCGTAATCTGAGTGTCGCGGGTTCGAATCCCGGTCGCACCAAACATGCTCGTCCTTTCCGCTGTGAGGGCGTTATAATGTGATTGTCAATCCCATTATTCTTTGGTAAAAGAGTAGCCCAAGATTTGGCGGTGGGTGGTGATTACTAGCTGCCTTCCCTCTAGTCTTACAGTGCTAAATTAGTGACGGCTAGCGCAAATAGCCCTCGAGTAGCTTTGCGCGAAATTCAGAACAAGAACAAGGATATTTAGAAAACAAATCTAATACCACTTATCTGTCAAATGACTGCTCTGCTTTCTCAGTATATCTCATTCAGGATAAACGTTTAATATTTTAAATACTAAAATATTTAAGATTCAAAGCTGAACATGCAATTGACATTAAAAACTAATCTGAAGCTCGATCTGGATTTATTTATACCAGTTTCAGGGAAGTCCACACCCAATCAGTAACTCATGACTATAGTTCATACAATAGCGGAGTTACTATTTCTACGAACGAGCAGAATCTCTGTAATATTATGTAGCTAATTTTATACAGCTAGCACCCACAATCTACAGTGAGATATCTACCATATGTGGTGAACGTTATATGGATAACTTACAAAAACTAGCTTCTACAACCTATAGTAAAGAGAACGCCGATATTCGGTGAACATTATGTAGATAATTTAGAAATGCTGGATTCCTCAAATTCTCCTCTGTTTAGTACTTATCGATACCTACTTTACAAAGTACGTATATATCTCACGTGATGTCAACAATGAAACACCGCTATGCATGTTATTTTTCCATCCAAAAGTTTGGTGACAAAGCTACTTTGAAGCTTACATTTATTTTATCGTATAAAAAAATATAAAAGGAAACAGTCGACTTATCGCACATGCTCTCTCTGTTTGGTAATGAATGGAACATTTCAAAGCCCAAAGCATTTTCTTTATCAGAAACGATAAGGCTAATGCAATGAACCAGCTATCGAGTTGTGGATATTTTTCGTGATTTTTCTTTTGTGTCAAACACAGTTAAAACTTTTTTATTTGAACCATGCTTTTGAGAAGATATAATTTTATATATTCCAAATGTAGCAACAATTTGTGACGATAGCATTGGCTCAATGAATAATTATTTATTTAAAAACAATTTATTATATTATGTTTTAAAATGTAATAAGGAATTTTCTTATTGAATAAATGGTGTCAAGTGTTTTAAATGGTTTAACGTCAAACTGTCTTACAAGTTATGTAATTTGATTTTTTTTTCAAATAAAATTATTAACCATTAAATAGTGATATGTAATTCTAACTCGCTGGTCATTATGTAAAACACTGAAGGCTCACGAGTCATTTCGTGAGTTCTTTGAGGGTCATTTATCATTATATGACTACTAATTCAATATTTAGTGGTCATTATGTAATTAATTCAAGGTTGGATGGTGGTTATGTAAATAAAATTCGAGGAAAATGGGCTCTCATGTGAGTAATTTTGTGGACCACTGTCCATTATGTAATTAATTTACGTGTGACTGTAAATTATGTAATTAATTCAAGGTTCACTGATAATTATGTAACTGATATGCAGATCACTGTTTATTAGGTGACCAGTCGAAGGTTGACTAGCCTTAAATATTTTTAGTTACTACGAAGCAAAGGTAGCTAGTTATCACCACCCACCACCAACTCTTGGGCTACTCCTTTACCAACGAATAGTAGGATTGACCGTCACATTATAGCGCCCTCACGGCTGAAATGGAGAGCATGTTTGGTGCGACCGGGATTCGAACCCACGACCCTTGGATTACGAGTTAAACGCTTTAACCCACCTGTCCACGCCGGGCCCGGTAAAGAGAGAAAGTACAATTGTAGTTGTATAAACACTTCTCCGTTGAGGTTAATTCAACCACTGAAATCTTTTGAAATGTATTATCCTTCTCAAGACTACGATAACAAAGGGAAAGACATTTTTATTATCTTAGCAATGGAAACGAATTTGAAGCTCTTCCATTCGCCCTCAGTTTGAGCAACGATATGATAGAACATGAATTACGCAGTTTCACAAAAGATGGCGAGCTTACAAATATTTTCCAGTAGCTATCATTACGTTTATAGCTACTAAACCTAGTTCCAGATTAAATTATATAAACAACGTGGAAGTGACAAAAGACTTGGAAAAATATCACTTTATCAAATTAGTGAATGCAAAGCTTATACAATACAACAATATTGGTAGGACATTCGGGGGGAGGGAATAACAATAACACAAAACATTCAACAAATGAATGCCCAAAAATATTCAGAGACGATATAGCAAAACACTAATAAAGGAGTAATGGAAATTTTGCAATAGATAGAAAATTCACAAAGAGCATTCAATATTAAACCATAATGGATGATTATTGAGTCTCTTTCCTCAGTTAATTTTTAAGAAATTCACAAAGAGCATCCAATATTAAACCATAATGGATGATTATTGCGTCTCTTTCCTCAGTTAATTTTTAAGCATGTAGACCACATTTTTTCCAATATTTATTTATAGTCTCGATGTTGCTCTTGGCTTATTGTAACAAGATTAATGATCTAACCTACTTCATTGCTTTTTGGCATTCCGACTTTCCCATGCTGTTTCTAGAACGGAAGCAGTGTTCGTATTGTGTTATGGGTTATTTTCATGTCCAATTTGTTTCCTTAAATTCTTTCTACAGACACATGTCAGGCTGTAAATCACCCCTCTTTTAACTTCTGGACATAATGGGGTTGTTACTTTATTTAAAAGGAATTTTAGTATAGGTTCACATTTAAGTCTTATATCGTACCACTGTTCGAGTGTTTCCTTTCTACCTTTAATGTATGGTAAACATATGTTACTTGGTTGTTCATTATGAAGTGTTGCTTAATTATTCTTCAATTAGCATGTTAGATTGTTGCTTTCCAGGCTCGATTGCTATCCTGAGAAGGCGTTTGTGAAAGGTTTCCAAAATATTTTCCTATATTCAAAATCACGTAATCCTTTCTTTTGTTGCTCATGAGAGTACGTGTTCGTCTTAAACTTCTAACTATTGGCGCAGAGTAACTGGATTTTAAAAAATAACATTTAACGAGAAGGATACACCGTACTCCGTTAGTGTATTTTTTTTATCTATTCAAACCACATTATATGCTTGTTTTGAATTTCGCGCAAAGATACTCGTCCCTAATTTAGCAGTGTAAGACTAGAGGGAAGGTAGCTGAAAGGAAGAGGATGTTGGGTGCGACCGGGATTCGAACCCGCGATCCTCAGAATACACGTCGAACGCCTTAACACGCTTGGCCATGCCGGACCCGTTATATACTATCTGCTGTCCTAGGAATAACGTTGAAGGCTTAAAACGCTAAAATGCGAGTTCGATTCCCTTTCATTGTTTTAAAGCAGATAGTCTATTATGTAGTTTTACACTTAAAACAAAACTAATAAACAAAATCAACATTACAAGCTTTAAAAATCTTTGATGTATTCCGCCCGTAATATAACTTGGGTATTTTGCAAAAGAGTTACTAAATATCATTAGTGTAATAGAGTAAGATTCAAATGAAAAAGTCACACATGACTGTTATTTTTAACTTTAGGTTTCAGGTTAAAGAAACCGTCCAAAAAGAAGAAAACTCAAACTGAGTGTTACTTTAAAAGAATGAAGATTTGTTTTGGAATTTCGCACAAAGTTACTCGAGGGCTATCTGTGCTAGTCGTCCCTAATTTAGCAGTGTAAGACTAGAGGGAAGGCAGCTAGTCATCACCACCCACCGCCAACTCTTGGGCTACTCTTTTACCAACGAATAGTGGGATTGACCGCACATTATAATGCCCCCACGACTGGAAGGGCGAGCATGTTTTGCGCGACGCGGGCGCGAACCCGCGACCCTCAGATTACGAGTCGCACGCCTTACGCGCTTGGCCATGCCAGGCCCCAGAATGAAGAAGAATGACAAAAACAAAGATAAAGGAAATTATAAAGGTATTATGAAGAAATCTGGGTACAAAATAAGAGCTCAGAATTTTATCTCACAAAAACAATAACATTAATAAAGTCCAGAAAACGATGAAGACGGATCTAAACAAGAAACCTTTTGATCAAGAAGAACTGATTGATAAAAAACAGCAATATATTAATCTCCCTCAGATCTCTCTTGACTACCTAATTGTTTATCTGTTATTTTCGCTCTGATCTAATTGTTAAGTCTTTTGACTTGTAATATGTAGGTCGCAAAGGTGCTCGCTCGTTCAGCCTTGGGAGCATTGTAATATATTGATCAATCCTACTTTTCTCTGGTAAAGTTTGGTTGTTTAGCTTGCTCTCATTTTTGCGAAAAGCTACACGAGGTTTATCTGCGCTAGCCGTCTCTGATTTAACAGTGATAGATTTGAAGGAAAGCAGCTAGTCATCACCACCCACTAACAACACTTGGGCTACTCTTTTCCCAACGAAAAGTAGGATTAACCGTCATATAATAGCGCTTCCACGGCTGAAAAGTTGAGCATATTTGGTGTGACTAGGATTCCAACCCACAACCCTAAGGCTGCGAGTAAAGCGTCCTGACCACCTGGCCATGAGTACTAAAGATTTTTGCGTTCCCTCTATTTATCACTTTTAAATTAAAGACAGCTAGTATAGATAGCGTCCACTTCTTATCCTTCAACAGATCCTACTGATGACTTATCTCTATATTCTCAAAGGACATCGCGACAATGTCGCAGATTTAATTATCGTAGTTAACTGGTCTTGAAAATGTTACACATTTGGTAATACGAAACATCCCTGGAAGCTATAGAAGATATAGCTAAAGATTCAAAAATATGAATTGTATTGTTTTTGTAAGGTTTCTTTACTTAAACCGTAAAGATTCATTATGCCATTATACATAACGGATTAAAAGTAATGAACAAAAATTGGGATTTTTTATATGAAGTAATTAATGTCATCCCTTTGTCTTCCAAGGAATAAAAATATCACAAATTATAGTTTTTATGATTATTGTTTATTTATTATTAATTTGTTATTTTCTTCTATTATTAGTCTATTCATAAAGTTTTAATTGCATTAAACTATTAACTCACTTTCCAGCTAATCATTTGCATTTTGAGTAAATTTCTATATTTGATAAAATTGACACCAGCTTCCCTAGCGGTGACGTAAGATACTATTAATACAGAAGAAGAGTGTGTACATTTTTGATCACGTGAGGTTATACGCTCATGACTTACTCAGTGAATACACATCCTGCTGAATGTTTCATTAACAAGAAACGAGTCATGAGACAGTTAATTAATTATTACTGTTTGTTATTCGATATTCTTCTCAATACCGAAAGGCGTTTTTGGAATTTCGTGTTTTCTGTAGTTTTTCTGGTTTTTTTCTTGCTACTATTGCTTGAAATAATATTGACATTATTAATTTCTATGATAAATCGCTTATTAATATTCGCGTGAAGTCTTGGGCAGACGTTACTGACTGTGTTTTGGTAAGTGTTGAATTTATTTCTAAGTGGTTAAATAAATTGTTTTTGTTGAAGCAGCGTGTTTATTTTAGATACATACGTAATTGTTGCTTTCCATTCCAGGAAGAATGTAAATAAATGTAATTAGGATATCTGGAGAATGAAGGAAAAATAAACATGAGGGCCAAGAAAGAAGCATTGGTAATAAAAAGAACTGAAAGTGACTCATCCTTTCGTATTAAGAGGGACTGAAGATGCTGCGGCACACATTCACCCTGATTGATGTGTTTTATACATCATGAATATTGATTAGTCATTGCAAGTGTTCCACCTGTGTTGCAGGTCTGCCACAGTGAATAAAAAAATATACTTTTTCAAATGTTAATATTTTGTTTCTAGACATTTGTTTACCGAACGTGCAATTTTCATATTTTGTTTCTAGAATTTGCTTGCAGAGCGTATAATTTTCATATTTTGCTTCTAGACATTTGCTCATAGAACGTGTAATTATCATCATGTAATGAATGATTGTCATTAATGTTACTTTAAGAGTACTACTGTTCGAAAGCATTGTTTAATTGTTCTGCGGATTTACATCGAAATGTTCGATAATATATAATTTAATATTCAGTCGGTCTGGACTAAAATAGAATTCGTATCTAATTTCGCCAATCTGTGATTCATGTGACATCATTTAATTTTAAAATAACATTTGTATCGCTAAGCCTGGTTACAGTTACTTCAGAGTAGCCGATAGCTCAATACAATAGTGAGCATTTCACGTGAAGAATGCCTGTGGTGATTTTTTTTGCAACACTTCAAGTTAAAACTATTTTCAGTACATCATGAAATGCACATAATTGAAATTCCTGCTCTCAAGATTTGTTTTTTTTAGTTCACTCAAAGCTACACAAGGGCTATCTGTGCTAGCCGTCCCTAATTTAGCAGTGTAAGACTAGAAGGAAGGCAGCTAGTCACCACCCTTCGCCAACTCTCGGGCTACTCTTTTACCAACGAATAGTGGAATTGAACGTCACGTTATAACGCCCCCACGGCTGAAAGGGCGAGAATGTTTGGTGCTACGGAAATTCGAACCCGCGACCCTCAGATTACGAGTCGAACGCCTTAACCCACTTGGCTGCTCATAAGGATTCCTCCATGTTTGAAATATTTTATTAAGCATGACATTTATCATCAGGATACTAGTTTCCAATTATAAGGTGTAACTGAAGAACAGAATTTGAATGGCCAATGATCATAACTATATATTTTATTCGAAGGTCGATAAAAGACTCAAGAAACTGATTCGTTGTAGATAAATTTTAAAGAGGAAGTATAAGTTCAATTGAATAAATTGGAGTGTATTTTCAAACGTAATACGATATTTACTTTAATGAAATTAAACATCATTAATCAATATTTTAAAATTTTCCGCCTTCGCTAATTAACTAAATCGAGAAACCAAGGTCATAGTAACAACGGCCATTAAAGACAAACTTTTTAAAGCTCTAATAAGAAAATATCTAAATGAAGCACAATGTTTCGATAAAAGAAGTTAACAATTGAAGTGAAGTGAAGTGATTGCAGCAATGGACTTAAAAATTCAAATACATAATTTGGATTATCTACAGTACATATATAAATTATTAAGGTATCTATCCTATATACGAGGGCTGTTCAAAAAATACGCGGACTGACGTCATAAAACAAAATGTACTTTATTTAGAAGTTACAGGTCTGGGACCCCTTCAAAGTACTCTCCTCCCCAACGCACACACTTATCCCAACGGTGTTTCCACTTGTTGAAACAGTCCTGGTACGCTTCTTTTGTAATGTCCTCCAGCTTCTTCGTCGCATTTGCCTTAATCTCGGGAATCGTCTCAAATCTTCTTCCTTTCAAGGGTCTTTTGAGTTTGGGGAACAAGAAAATATCTCAAGGAGAAGGTCAGGTGAGTAGGGGGGGTGGGGAAAAACAGTGATCGAGTGTTTGGCCAAAAACTCACGAGTTCTGAGGCACAAATTTCGCATCAACGCGGTGCATCTTCAATTTTTTGGTCAAAATCTCGTAACAAGATCCAACTGATTTCTCACACTCTTCAGCAAGCTCCCTGACAGTGAGACATCGACTTGCCCGCACCAGGGTGTTGATTTTGTCGACGTGTGGGTCGTCAGTTGACGTGGAAGGACGTCCAGGACGCTCATCATCTTCAATGGACTGTCGACCATCCTTAAAACGTTCATGCCACTTGAAACATGCCGTACGCTTCATAGCAACATCACCGTAAGCCGTGTTAAGCATAGCAAAAGTTTCAGTTGCAGATTTTCCAAGTTTAACACAAATTTTCACAGCAAGTCGTTGCTCCTTCAGGTCATTCATTCTGAAATCCGTCAAACGAAAAAATCGCACTTCACTTAAAACCAAGTATATAATACACAAATAAAGATATCTGCAATCGGGAAATGGCGTCGTAATCAGCTGATCTATGCGAACCTAGCGACACCAAGCGGATTCTCCTGGAACCAACTGGAGCCGCGCAATTCAAACAGCCCGCGTATTTTTTTTTTAACAGATCTCGTATTAAGCTACGTTGGATGCAAATTTGTTTCTTTTAATTGTTCGTTTACTTCTCCAACAGTATTTGCTCCTGGCTCTCTAAGAATGCAGGGGTACTATGTTTGAATTGTTTGTTTGGAATTAATCACAAAGCTACACGATAGGTTACCTGTGCTTTGCCCACCACGGGTATCGAAACCCGATTTCTAGCGATGCGAGTCCGCAGACATTCCGCTATGCCACTAGGGACCAAATGTGGCATACATGCTCAGGCACTACGGACAGCAGTGTCCGTATCATAGCAGATGATGTCGACAGTACATTGGAACCTCTGCATATCAAGAAGGAGCCCTAAAACCTGATAGCAGCTTGTGTGTATGATACGCTATTTATGTAATAAATATCTTTTTATAAGATAGGTGTGTGTGGGGGGGGGACTACAAGATAGGAAAAAGTAAAATTTTATTGTAGCTTTTACAGAAAGTTTACATTAAATAAAAAAAAAAACTAATGTATATATTGGTGTCGGAACGTCGCTGAGAGTAAATATTCATCTGTAGCTGCGATGTAAAATACAAATCCGTTTCTGTACGTTTCACAAATAAAAAGATCATGGTCTACTGTAAAAAAAGTAAATCTGCGGTGATAGGAGGAGGAAACTTTAGAAGTAACAGAATGTAATATTCATCCTTGGATGTAGTAAAACAAACAAACACTCGTCTTTGGAGGTAGTGAAACGTGAATATTTTGTGTTTTAAGTAATCGAAGTAAAACACTCGGTTCTAAAAAAAAAAAAGGTAGAATAAAAATATGTTCTGGATATAGCAAAACTTAAATTTTTGCTCTTAGAAATAGGTGAAAAAGTGTTCATTTGTGAACATAATAAACCTAAAACGTCTGTTTTTGGACGTGGCAAAACAAAATACCAATTTAAGTAAATAACACAAAATGAATATCCGTCTCTCGGTACACTAAAAAACGAATATAGTTATCGATATGCGACATGAAGTAATCACTCAATAGAAAAAAGTAATCGTTTGTGTTTGAATTTAACGTTGTTGTTTTAAATTAAGCACAAAGCTACACAATGGGCGATCTGTGCTCTGCCTACCTCGGGTATCGAAACCCGGTTTTTAGCGTTGTAAGTCCGCAGACATACCGCTGAGCCACTGGGGGACTTGAATTTAACATAGAATATACAGGCTTCAAGATCTTGAAAATTTGTTTCTGTATCTAGATAAGATAGAAGTAGCTTTATATTTCGTCATGCATTAAAAAAAAAAAAAATTTAAAGGGCCTGAGTAATGACAAACAATCACAAGACGTGCACCTTTGTCATTCAATGAGTGTCCAATAAACATATATAGAACACCACTATGAGCCATCCCTACCTTAAACAAAACAAAAACCAAATGTCTGAGTTCGAATTCCTGTCCCACCAAACATGCTTGCCATTTTAGTAAGTGGGAAATTATAATGTGTCGGTCAATCTCACTATTCGTTAGTAAAAGAACGATCCTAGAACTGGAGGTGGGTGGTTATGATTAACTGCTTTTCCTCTAGCCTTACAATGTTAAATTAGGGACGGCTAGCGTAGATAGCCTTCGTGTAGCTTTCCACGAAATTCAAAACAAACACTAACTTGGTTTGCACGAATCTAAACAGATCAGGAATTCCAATTATTATAGTTATAATAAGGTAAAACCACTATAAGAGAAATTCCAGTTTGTTTTGTGCTGTGTATACGAATAATATAAGGACTCGCAAGTAAACTTTGTTACAAAATAAGAACGTATAAACTGATGGAGGTTTTTGTTGAGAAAAAAGTGATAAGATTATACAGTTAGAAAGTTAACGTCCGGGGCTCACTTCCCCAAGGTGAACAGAGTAGACATCCCATTGTGAAGTTTTGCTACAAGGCAGAAGCAAGCTTTACCTCCACAGTCATTACTATATTATATAAATTAATTGAAACCGCAATTTCGAAGAGGCGTGAGGCAGACCTTCGAAGTTAGTATATTCAGGCTGAGACGACTTGTTTACGCAAATTTGTAAAGTAAATTTCATTTAGTTATTGAAAGCATCAACTACTTACATACATGAATTGTTCCGATTTACGTCCCGAGGCTTTGAAAAGCAAACATGAATTGTTGCTATTTTAAAACAAATTATCATGTCAAAAGTCGAGTCAAAGAACAGATACAACGTTCTACAAATATCTTAAACGTGAATTAATAAATTATATTAAAAGTATTAAAGACCAGTACAAAGCGTACATCACGTAGGTGGCCAATGAATGATTTAACATCCTATCTCGATATCCTAACGCCCACATTCACCAAGAATCCAAGCTGCGGTTTCGTATCGATTTGGTAATGTAGGATAAAGTATGCACTTTGTCTTACTTACCAGCAAAAGTGCATCGTCTTCAGAAATTAAATACCTTGGTTTGTTTGCTTTTGGGTTTTTTTTTTTTTTTATTGAGCATTGTGATAGGAACAGAAACACTTTAATTGCGAGAGTTCTTGGCAAAATACCAGCATCTATAAAGCTACATGATATCGCAATCCATATATCAGATTGTAGCAGGAATGTTATTTGTACACTTTGATATTCCAGCCAATTTATAACACTGGGCATTTCTTTTAAATGATCTAATTAACTCAGTTTTTATTGCTCAAAGTGAGGAAATCGATTCTTGTTCTGTTCTACAAATATTTAAGGTCCAGCACAGCCAGATGAATGAGGTGCTCGACTTGTAATCTGAGGGTCGCAGGTTCGAATCATTGTTACGCCAAACATGTTCACCTTTTCAGCCGTGGAGGCGTTATAATGTGACGTTTAATTTCTACTATTCTTTGAAAAAAAAGAGTAGCCCAAGAGTTGGCGGTGGATGGTGATTACTAGCTACCTTCCCTCTAGTGTTAGACTGCTGAATTAGTGACGGCTCGCGCAAATAGCTCTCGTGCAGCTTTGTGTGAAATTCAAAAACAAACAAACTAGCAATATTTTTAAGACTAAGTGATATACAGCCACAACAAAACATTAGTCTATTTGTACGTAAATTTTCAAAATATTATTTAAATAAATAATTGTCAGTGGGGCAGAGAAATACTTTTGAACTTGGATGAATCAACTTATGCTAAACTTCCAGAAAGTAGACACGTTGGTTATTATGTTTATTTTAATAAGTGTCTAATCATGTCATAAAATAATAACTAAGCTCTTTTTCACCCTTACTGCCCTTCTCTCGTTCTTTCGAATTGTCTTTGAAGAAGGATGAAATTCTCCGAATCCGGTATAACTCAGTAATAAGTGGTAAATTAAAGGATAAACAGAACTTCATATTTAATTTTAATGCTCGCATACAATAGTTGTTGTTTTGAATTAAGCACAAAGATAATGGGTTATCTGTGCTCTGCCCACTATGAGTATCGAAACCCGGTTTTTAGCGTTGTAAGTCCGTAGACATACCGCTAAACCGCTGTGGGGCATATATATAGATATAAATGTATATGTAGTAACTTATATTTTATGTGTATACTTTATTATCATCATACAAATTGCGTTATGAAATATTTTGTGGTACAGTCTTAATAATTTACTTCTGCCCTTCTCCATAGAGATTAGGACAAATGTTTTAATACTGTTCCACGGAGATCAGAACAAAACTGTTAGTGTCATGCCTGAAACTGATTTGTTTTCAGAATATTAGGACAAAGAAATTTAAAGAACTTTCAATATATATCTGTATATGTTTTAAACTAATAGTTTAAAGAGAAGGCAGCTAATCAACAGCAACCATCGCTAACTTATGAGCTACACTTTTAGTGAACACAGTCCCAAAGCGTGGAACACAATTTTTCGGCAAAAAAACAAAGAGTTTAAACCTTGGGGTTTATAATTTGGCTCTGCCAATCAATCGGCGTAATTCAAACTGCCATAAATCTGAAAAATAAGAAGTTCTATTGTTTTTTATTTGAATATATCATGACATTATTTCTCAAATTGTTTGTGACAATGTTTAGATGTATAGTATTGCTAATAATGAAAAAAACGCACAATTTATTTAAATTCAGGAGTCACAAACAACGACTATCATTAGTACGATGTTTAATGATAAAAAACACAAACTGAATAAATTGTGCAATGAACTAGTATTTCGAATTTCTTTAAACTGAACACCACACTTTGTTTTCTTGCTGCCATTAATTTATCAACGCTTGAATGTTGGTATTACTTCTCAGGATCCAGACAAATTTATCAGTTGCCATTTGGTATTCTCAGTGTATTTATCAGCCCAAATCATACATTTATAACTTTGTCAGTGTCAAACGAGTGTTCCTCCATTGGTGCAGTGCGGATGAAAGTAAGAATACTTAATCAACTGTCACTGTTACATTTTTTTACAGCAAAAATCATAACCAGTTTGTTATTTTTGTCTTACAAAACAAAGATGGAAACACTAAAACTGTTTACTTTTTGAAAACAAAATAGTTTGAGTAATTCTGTCTTGAACCGTTGACTGACACACAGTATTAGTGATTGATAAATAGGTAACCTACAATTAGGAATACTAACATCCATTAATTGTTACTCCAAATTCGAAAACGCTTAAATCGCTACAATAACTTTCGAGCATCGTGAAGGTCCGCTGATGATTAGGGCTTACAACGCTAGAATTCGAAATTTAATCCCATCTGCATCACAGCACTATAAATTGTATAAATCTACAATCAAAACAATGTTGTTTCTAGTTGAGGCTACGCCCAGGAAGAAGTGTGTGTGGATTCTAAACTAGTATTATCAGTTAGCACGTATAGTTTCAGGTTTGTTTGTTTCAACTGTCATCTTATATTATCCAAACTGTTTCTCATCATTGAAAAATGTTGCATTCGCCATCTGATGCCTGTTTCTCAGTGTGATATTCAAAGACTTGAAACATCAATACATTTGGATTTCCAGGTTTGCTCAGACTTTATATCGAAGTTTACGATTAAGGTATTTGTTCTATTTTCACATTTTATTTGTACAATACTTGTTTAGTAGTCGAAAAATGAATTTTGACCTATTAAAAAATAAAAATCAGAATATTTTTTGTGATAAAATTGCAGTATGTGCTGTAATTGATAAATGCACAACACAATTAAGAATATGTCGGGAAAAACATCTTAAAAATACAGTTTGATTGTTTTCTTTATTTTTTCCAGAAAAAATAAAATAAAAAATTTGGCAACTACTATACATTGGAAGTAAAACTTGAAGCTGGTTATCCATATAATAACTATAATAAATTCTAAATCCAACATTCAACGTAGAGAAAACACATTATAACTGATTTAAAACACAAAATTCTTGTACTTTATCAGTGCTTTGTATACCATCTTTAAGTAATAACCAGGCAAGAATTTATATATATATTATAATTATTACTCAGATTATGAGTGAAACGACCTACCCACCTGGCCATGCAGAGCACATATATTAGTGGTATTTAAAAAAACAAACAATGGAGGAACTCATACGTTATCAAAGATCCCGTAAGGAACAAACATACATATGGTAGTCTATTGTTTTTGTTCGTTTCTCTGAAGAGGGATTCAAACTCAGAATTCTCGCATGCAAAACAAAAGCTCAAAGAACTGGGATAAGGATGGACCCAAAAGGACTTTCTAAAAAACTCAAATTAGGGTAGACTGAAAATCAATTTGATGTATAAATAGCTTAGTAGAATACATTTAAAGAGTTATGAATGGATAAGTCCATATATATATCTGTCAGTAGTTTTAACAAGAATCTTGCATTGTGATGGATTACATTTATGTTCCTTTTAATTATAAATTTTGATATATTTTACATGGAACATCTTACTGATTAGATAACTAACTACCAGAAACTACTTCCGACCAAGGTGTGAGATTTGAACATCTTACTGATTAGATAACTAACTACCAGAAACTACTTCCGACCAAGGTGTGAGATTTGAACATCTTACTGATTAGATAACTAACTACCAGAAACTACTTCCGACCAAGGTGTGAGATTTGAACATCTTACTGATTAGATAACTAACTACCAGAAACTACTTCCGACCAAGGTGTGAGATTTGAACATCTTACTGATTAGATAACTAACTACCAGAAACTACTTCCGACCAAGGTGTGAGATTTGAACATCTTACTGATTAGATAACTAACTACCAGAAACTACTTCCGACCAAGGTGTGAGATTTTGAGAACTTGCCAGCAACAGAAGCGCTCAGTGGTATTTATATATAGACTTCAACGAAACAATCTCTTAAAATATACCCCGAGACTTTTAGGTATTGAAATATCACATCTCCGTCGTAAAGCGTAACTTATCTATGAACACAAAACAGACTTGCAAACAAGATATAGTTGTTCATGTGTGTTTTACACTAACACCAAGCGCCCAGGATGTAACATTCGGACAAATTTTTGTCTTGTTTTAAACAAAATGTAGTTTTATATCAACACTAAAATCTAGTTTAATAATTCATTACATATACAATACTTTTGATATTTCTAGAATACCGTTTTTCCTTCACATTAGATTTGTAATAATTATTGATATTTGGCGAATTTAGAAATATCTTACAGTTCAGTTAAGAATTTAATCTTAACCAAACTGAAATGTGCGTCTTCCGTCCTATAAATTTTATTTTTTGTTAAACGTTTATAATTAATCATTACAATAATAACGTTTCTGTGTTTATGAAAAATCCAATTATTCATGAATTATCAGAGCTGAACGCGTCTATAAAGTTTCAACAGTATTTGTTTCTTCTTTGTTTTTTGAATTTCGCACAAAGATACTCGAGGGCTATCTGCGCTAGCCGTCCCTAATTTAGCAGCTAGTCATCACTACCCACCGCCAACTCTTGGGCTACTCTTTCACCAACGAATAGTGGGATTGACCGTCATATTATAACGCCCTCACGGTTGAAATGGTGAGCATGTTTGGTGCGACCGGGGTTCGAACCCGCGACTCTCGGATTACGAGTCGAACGCCTTAACATGTATTAAAATGTAAAATTTTATATTTATTTAAGATATTCGCAAAAAAAGGTATACCACGCTTAACTGACAAGTATCAATTAAAAGTCCACGGTCCGAAGGTCCAGACGAAGATCAGTTTTGTTTTTTTTTAGGGGGAAGAAGGAGGGACTAAATACAAATCTTTTGATTCACAGTCCGTTACATTAACTTCTAGGCTACATCTGCCTTTTTTCCCTTTCTATAAGAAGTGTTAATCTGAAGATGCCCTAAGAAGGTCGAAACATTGTTCTCTGTTTTATTGGTGAAATGATAATACCCAAACCGGTCGTCCTGAGATTCAAGGGAAGTAATTACGTTATACCATATTAATTTTAATTATTTTTATAATTAGTATTAATTTTATATTTCGTTAAAAAGTTAAATCCTTATTGCATTACGTGCTCGAAATTTACTGATTTCCATGAACCAGTGAATGTTTAATTAATTAGACAATAAACACAGAACGAACAAAAGACAGCTTCGTCTCTTTTGTGGTGCATACAAGAGATACTGGATCGTTTGTCGTAATCTAATTAATTAAATAGAATTGGGAGCAGACCTGATAAATACCGCTGGACAAGTTTTGAGGTATTCACTGACACTGATCAAAAAAGAGATGTAGGTTTCTTACATTTATTTTAATTCATGCAAAACCGAGTCTTGCAAATGAAGTTTTGGTGAGTGTTCGATAACAGTCAAGTATAGAAATAAAAGAAACTTTAAAACTGGAAACTGTAGAGAGACTTATCTTTGTAATAAGCGTGAAATGTCTAAATACATGTATTGTGACTTTTCTTCTGAGGAAATTAATGATATGCAACTGAACAAGAATAATGAATATAGAACGGAGGACACTGAACTCTCGATAATGACAGGTATTAGTTCTTGTTTGTGAATGTAATGAATGACCTGAACATGTTCAGGATTTTCTAATGACTTAAAAGTTAAATGATAAATGGTTCTATTTTAGGAACAGTGATAGTTGTTCTTTCTCTTCTTGTTTCGTTTTGAAAGTTCAGTTGATGTTTTGTAAAAAATAAATAAATGCGATTTTTACTAATCGTCTCGTATCCTGATATCCCATCACGTTATCACATGGTTTATCTTCGCTCTCTTATCTTACTGCCTGATTCACATTTGTGAGACAATAGAATTCGATTTTTCAACTTGAATGACAATTTATGCATAAGTAGCTTGAAAGGTTATGGTTTGAAACAAGTCATAGGGAAGTCAACTACTCAGTTCAATCAGTCATCACTAGAACTTTGTAAAGCTCTTTATATCAGTGAATCAATTGATTTTCACATTCATAAGCGCCTAGATCTAAAAGTGCAAAACGAGTTCAACGGTATCACGTTTCGAACCCGGAACTTTTGATTCACATTCATATTTGTTAACCATTAACCACACTCTGCCCCTAATGCTTTGGATAGCTGAATGTGTTACACCAAAGTGAATTTACACACGTATTTTAAATATTTTAAATATTAATTAGACACTAAAAAAACACCTAAAAATTAATTCATCCTTAACTATTATGTGATTACATAACAACACAGCAAGCAATATGGAATAATAACATTTTTTACATCAGTTAGTTTAGAACATCAACCATATAAACTTTTAAAACTTTTCTTTCGTATAATTTGTTAGTTTCCGAGGTCTTTTTATTAAAAAGTACAAGACTTACAAAAACCATTTTGTTTCAGTGTAGAAACCCGGCATGGCCAGGTGGGTTAAGGCATTCGACTCGTAATCTGAGAGTCGCGGGTTCGAATCGTGGTCGCACCAAATTTGCTTGCCTTTTCAGCCGTGGAGGCGTTATAATGTAACAGTCAATCCCACTATTCGTTGGTAAAAAGAGTAGCCGAAAATTCGGCGGTGGGTGGTGATAACTAGCTGCATTCCCTCTAGTCTTACACTACTAAAAATTAGGAACGGCTAGCACAGATAGCCCTTGAGTAGCTTTGAGCGAAATTAAAAAAAATCAAACAAATAAATAAGTTTCAGTGTAAGATTGAATAAAAGACAGTGAAGACTCTGACGAATTCGAAGTTATTACTGGAAACAATTTTAAGCGTATAACTATATGCAAGTTAAACAATTTTATTAAAATCTTACAAAAATGGAAAGATTTACGAATAATATTATTTTTATATACATTGATTGACAACAAATATAAACAATGAATTGAAATTTGTTTAACATTAGAGTCTTGCAACAAAGTGTTAAGTTATTTCTAGTAAAGATACGGAGAATCCATTTTAGTCTCTTCTAATAAAGTTCTGGATGTTTTTTTTTTTATTAAATTTTGAGTCACAAAGAAAGCGCTAATATATCAAATTTTATATCAAGGTAAACAGAATTTCATTCACGATGTGAATGACAACACATAACATACATCACAACGTCCTAAAACATTAAAGACTGTATAACATTATTTAATCAAATTCATTCTATGGCAATTTATTCTAAGTATATATAGTCACGCTATTTAATGCGATCTAACTGCCACCTTGTGATTTATATCATGTAGTCGTAGCAACAAAAAGAAATCTTTTAAATGCTGACAATTATATAAGTAAAGAAAAGCATTAGCTTAGCGGATGATATAAGGTTGTACAAACAAGTAAATATATATTTAATGAAGAGAACATAAAATAATCTAGTATAAGTTTGTTGTTACTTCATATTATATATTAATACCGTTGCTTTATAACAGTGATAAGAAAATACTCTTATTTTTCAGATTGAAGTCGTATTCCAACTACCTTACTGTCCTGAAAATTGTATATATTTGCATTAATCTGAATGGTATACCTAAATGGTATATAGAACATTATATATGTGTAAGGTATATTCTCTGTCAAAATGTTCTAATGATGAGGGTTCTAGTGGTAACCCTCGTAACACATTGTGTAACGGCTGTTAAATTTGACTTTTTATGGCTACAAAGTGTATATTGCAAGGAATTTCACTTTTTTTTTGTTTTAGACTACGAGAAATTATAGTAAGTCGAATAAGTCATAATCAAAACAACACTAGTCTACCGAGTTTTCTTTTATTATAATAATGTGTAATTGCTTTACGAGGTGTCTGGGGGTAAAACAACCAATATTTTACTACACAGACTCGTAAGTATTCACCATCCTTGAAACTCGCATCATTATAAATTTGCTCTGAGAAAACAAGTTGAGTAAAATTTAGAATTATTAAAAGCGTTCGTTTGCGTTACTGTATTCTGTAATACTCAACTTCAAAATAGCACACATACTTTCCAGTCGCCGCCAGGTAGTATTTGAACGATAACTTTGGACATTTAAATGCAGTTTCTAAATGAAGCATTTCTTTTAATTTGTATTTGTTATGAATTAGATGCAAGCCATTTCACCCCATCTTGTGAATCTGTATCGTTCAATCTTATAGGTTTATATGTAAAATGGCTCTAACCATAAGAAATACAGTTCGTAAAATCTTAAACAACGTCTGTCTTTTTCTCTTTTTATAACATTTATTTCAATTAATACAAATTACTTTAGAATGTCTTATTTCAAATTTCTCTGTAACTGAAACAGTTACATGACGTATGAACAGCAGACAATACTGAAAAGTCTCTTCTTTTTATTGTAGAGTTTTACTTTGTAATAGAGTTTTCCTTACAGAGTTTACACATCTTTATAAATTCAGGTCATGAAGGCGATCATTATTTTTACGACAATCCACAGCCTATATTAGCTAATGGATGAATCGCGTTGATATTGTACTGGACTGATCATTGACAGGTAAGTTTGATTGAGCTTGAGCCATCGAAGACGCTCTAACAAACGTGTCTGAAAGTATTGGTAGATGTCCCAAAGTTCTGCCTGATTGAATTTCCAACAAAAACCACAAGATTATTTGTCTACTCTGAGTTAGAAACTATGCGTTAAACGCAATGTTAATGGTCAAAGATTACTATAAATTGATGTAGAGAGAGAAAGAAAAATTCAGTTTATACGCGGTAGAAAGTGTCAACAATAACAGTAGCCCATTGTCTATATTAAAAATTAAAACCTTCAAAATTACAAAAACATAATGTTAAGTATATTAACATTGAAAGTAGACCTCGAGCCTGGAGTCGAGTTAAAGTTAAAAGAGGTGGCAAGAAACAAACAATAAGTTATATTATGTTGCAATAGGAAAATTAATAACAATTTTTAACAAATCTTTTTGTGCGCATGCCAAGTAAACATCTCATCACGTGACGGTGATAATAAGAATCATGACACTTCGGGTGGTGAAGATGCTGGTGTGATCTTCTATAAGAACAGTAAAGAGATACCTGTACAATATTATTCCAAGTCTTCATATCACATTTTGCCGGTATAAAGTGTTGCATAACATAATAATTGTTTTTATTATAAAACAGAACCTTATATTATCTTCTCATTCATTTGTTTGAGACGCATACGTCTCCATGATGATGTTACTCTGAAATACGGGAAGACCAAACGAAGATCTGTGGTCTCATAAAAAAAAATGTTAAGTAGCATGATCAACCTTTATCGGATTGTGAAATCATAAATTCATAAGTTATGACGCTTGTCATGCAGCCACCTACATAAATCTTTCCCAGTTCTCTACAAACCAACAAATACGTGAGGGTTTTATAAAAATAAATTCATAAAGCAAGACAGAAAATGTTGATTTAAATTCAAATATCACCATGTTTATACAACTATTTATCTCTCGCATGTAGATGTTTGTGTGAAGTGGTTGTGTATTTTTAAAAGTAATTATCAGCATAGCAAGTCATAGAAATGGATAATAATAATAGTAATAATAATCTGTATTTATAATTTCTTTAAAAGTTTCGCAACCAAATAATATTTTTATATTATTGCGTGAAACAATCGAAATAGTAACGTTCCAAGTTTGAAAGAATTATCTTCATTTGTGTTTTCTTCACTAAATGCATTACAAGTATGAAAGGATTATCTTCACATGTGTCTTCTTCACTTAATGCAGTTCAAGTTTGAAAGGATTATCTTATATGCATCTTATTCACTGAATAATTCCAAGTTTAAAAGGATTATCTTATATGCATCTTATTCACTAAATGCATTCCAAGTTTGAGAGGAGATTATCTTTTTATACGTCTTATTCACTAAATGCATTCCAAGTTTGAAAGGATTATCTTTACGTGCGTCTTGTTCACTAAATGCATTCCAACTTTGAAAGGATTATCTTTATATGCGTCTTGTTCACTAAATGCATTCCAACTTTGAAAGGATTATCTTTATATACGTCTTGTTCACTAAATGCATTCCAACTTTCAAAGGATTATCTTTATGTGCGTCTTGTTTACTAAATGTATTCCAACTTTGAGAGGATTATCTTTATATGCATCTTGTTTACTAAATGCATTCCAACTTTCAAAGGATTATCTTTATACGCGTCTTGTTCCCTAAATGCAAATAGCATCTAGTGGCACAGTGGTATGTCTACGGGCTTGTAACCCTACATATTGGGTTTTGTTGCATACGTTGTGCAGAGCGCAGAGAGCCCACTGTTTTAAACCAAACTAATACCACAATTGTTTGCTAGTGGTAGTTTTAATTGTAGTTGTCCTGAGGCAAACTTTTTACGACTTAAGAGTTTCGTTGTTTTATCTCCTCACACAAGTCTACGAGCCATATTAAGATCTGCAGCGCGAATAGAAACACGCAGGACATGTGATGATTCATTCATTTATTTAAAGATAGAGAAATATTGCCTACTAATGCTAACAACTTAAAATTATCTAGCCAGCGAAACGTCATCACCAACTATTGACAATACATCACTAATTCAGATACATTCACCATCATTGAAAAGCACGTCATCATAAGTTTGTTCTTTTTAAAAAACGGAGAAAATTTACAATTATTAAAAATACGTGACTTTCTGTTTAACTGCTTTAGGAACTAAGCTACAAAATGGACTACCTGTGATATGCCCAAGGCTGGTATTGAAACCAGATTTTTAGCGTTATAAACCCATAAACTTACAGCTGAGACATAGGAGGAGAGCATATAAAAAGCTAACGTTCTATTTAAGATTGTTTTATCTTCCATTGTTTTTTAGATTAATTTTTTAAAGTCTTGTGTTTCAATCGTTCAACAAATAATGCCAGAAACAAAATAAAAACAAGACAAAACAAGTCACCCACACTATGAACATGTTCGAAGCGGAAGCGTCTTTCATTTGTTTTCTTCGACATTTTACTCTCGATTGTTTGGAAAAGTTATTTTCAAAGCAGGTAAGCATACATTTAGTGGTACCTTTAATTAAGTTCTTTGTTAAACTAATACTTTTTCGTTTCTCTCGATTGAGAAAATCCTCCTTTATTGCTACGTTTTACGAGAAGTTTATTAAAAAATTAAGAAAGAACAACCATTGAATCAAACTTAGTTATAAACGTTGACATTCTGAAAGAAGTTAACAAAACATAGCTGGAACAGCCTTTTAAAAATCTGTCAAACTCACCAACATACGAAACGGTTTGAAAACATAAGTGACTAAAAACAATCAAACACGAAACTAAATTTCAGAAATAAAGTTTTTTGTTATTGTGTAAAATACATCGATGTGCTAAATGTTTTTACCGACGAATACACAAAATACAGTAGAGTTTAAACTATAACTCTAAACACTAGGGTGGGCATACTTCAAACAGCCCATTATGTAACTTTGATATTGGCCTTTCCAAACGCTTTCAATTTTGGTCTTGGATTCTTATATGAGGAATTTTGTATTTTGAACAGTGAACAACACACTGTATGCAGTTCTGTGAAAAACTATATTCTCACTACTAATAAAATAACACAATATCGTGTGTAGCAGTTAGTGAAAAAAAATGGTAAAGAGTTGTAAATCAGCAAACCAGACATGTACTAAGGGTGTTCGACTCGTAATGTGAGGGTCTCGAGTTCTAATCCCTGTCACATGTTCGCCCTTTCAGCTATGGGGGCGTTATAATGTAACGGTCAATATCACTAAAAACAGAGTAAAATAGTAACCCAAGAGAGGGCGGTTGGTGTTGATGACTAACTACCTTCTCTCTATTTTACACTGCTAAATTAGAGAAGGCTAGCGCAGATAACCTTTGTGTAGTTTTGCGTGAAATACAAAATAAAAAAAGACTGTTTATAACCAATTATCTGTTTATTTTGTAATAAAGGGAATTATTACAATTTCTAACATTGAATTAGTGTAAGTATGACAAAAAAATAAACGTTCCTGTTTTATTGTTTTATGAAAATTAAATTCATGTTAATTAATATCTCTAAACGTATGAAATCAGTAATACGCAAGGTTCAAGATTAAGTTTTTAAATCGTCTAGTTTGCTTACAGAAAAATGAGAGATTTACGCTTACTAGAAGTTTTTCGTGAGGGTATTCAGAAATTGATATTTTTCAAAGATTTCCCAATAACTTCTATGCTGTTTTTTTAATTATAACATTACTGTAGTCCGAAATACGGAAGCACAATGATTTTCAATGCATATACGCAGAGCTCTTTGTGAACCTTAAAACATCTCTATACGAAAGAATAGTTGACGTAGTCAAACATATTACCGTTGCTAAACGACGCATTATTAATTCAAGTTTTGCATTAAGTATGCTAGCAATGTAAGACGACCAAACACATTTTGACAAACAAATAACTCTAGTGTTTTCTGAGCTCTTAATTAATTTGGTTAAAACTTATTTTTCTTTTATTACTTATTGTTATTAAGTATTACAAGACTAACCTTATATGAACGATATGTACGTTATGTCAAAATGATTTTTAGAGCTTTACCAAGTAGTTAGAGTACAAACTATCACGTCAGCTCTGCAACGTAATTACTATAGAAAAAGGCTCGTTTGTAAGTCTGTCGTGCTTAAAATACATCAACCTTTTCTACAGGCTTTCCATAATCTATTTAGTGTACGAAGATAAAGATTTATTTTACTAATGAACAGTAGGATTGGCTGTCGCTTTGTAACGTCCTCACGATTTAAAAAGTGAACATATTTGACAGGACGGGATATCCAGCGTCCTAGCTACCTGGCTATACTAGGCCCTGAGAAGGATCTGAAGTGATAAAACAAATTAGTTACAATGCATAAGTACAAAAAAAACAACAATTGAATATATATAATATTGGGCTATTGTGGAATTTTTCGTTCTGTTTTGCGAGTATAAACTAAATAGACGCTATTTAATTTTTTTTTTTACATTTTATATTCTAAATGGGATGTGAGAAAGAAATATCTATAGTCAGTTTTCTTTTGCATTATGTTGAATGGTATATTTCACGCTTGATTTGTTTCTTTCATATTTTAATAGTTGTTTTTAATTACGTTTTATATATGAAAAAGACCTGTCTTTAGATAAAGGTATTTAATTCAGATCAAAACAAAAGATAACATTTACTACTATACTTCTATATAACCATTATATTCTCTAGCTCTTCTCCATAATAATTAAATATTGAAAACCTCTCATTTTGTGATAATAATCAATTAATGTAGTTGAAGTGTAATAAATACAGTGATAATTCTTTTTAAAACCAAACACCAAACAATTCGTTCATCAAAGGTGTTTTAATATTTTTAACACGAAAAAGAAAATGCCAGAGTAGCATTAGTGATAATAAAACACAAGAGTTTTGTCGAACCAAATCGACTTTTGCCAGAACTCTCAAAATGTTTTTCCAGCTACTAGAAATGACTATGTAACCACTCCAACTGTTCCGATTGTTTTCGACATTCATTTACAAACGCCGTCAAGAAAACGTACATGAAAAGCAAAGCTGAGTAAATTTCGATATCCTTACTCACTGTACATGTTATTAAAAGCTGTGAACCATAACCTTTTAAATCCAGTCTCTTTCAAGTCGTAATATTTCATTTCCGATGTAAAATAACTTCCATAAACGACTAACCATCTTAACTACAACCCTGAAGGTTTGTTTCTAGGTTGATATGATATGAATCTTATTTCATGAAGTTCAACTAGATAGTTGTTCACTTGATTTACAACCATAAGCGATGAAAAAATATATAAAATTAAATTCAAACACTAGCTTAACATGTTTTTACCCTGCCGCTAATGAAAATAGATCCATTCAGATATCAGATATATCTTTATCTAATGAGGTTTGTGTGTGCGTGTTACACACTAATCAACGTTCCTAATGTGAAGAATACTGTGCACGTATTATTATTTTCACACTGCTTAATGTTGTTAATGAAAATTACTATGCATGTTTTATTACTTTAAACCCAAGAGGATGAAGCAGCTAATAATATTTAGATTAGTTCTAAATTTACATACTCATCTGTCCCCCACTGATAAGAGCGGTAAGTCTACGAATTTACAACGCTAAAATCGGCAGTTCTATTCCCCTAGATGGACTCAGAAGTAGCTTGATGTGGCCTTACTAAAAGAAAACATACACACGTACATATTAATCTAACAATAAAAAGTAATTTCCATATAGCATTATTGAAAACAAATATATTAAACATTCTAACCAATAGAGTTAACTGTTTGGTTTGTTTTGAATTTCGCACAAAGCTACACAAGGGCTATCTGCGCTAGCCGTCCCTAATTTAGCAGTGTAAGACTAGAGGGAAAGCAGCTAGTCATCACCACCCACCGGCAACTCTTGGGCTACTCTTTTACCAACGAATAGTTGGATTGACTGACCGTTGCATTATACCGCTCCCACGGCTGAAAGGGCGACCATGTTTGGTGCGACCGGGATTCGAAGGTATGGGTAGAGAAAACTAATAGAGGAGCGAACAACGTTTCGACCTTCTTCGGTCATCGTTACGTTCATAAAGAAAGAAGGGGTTACTGACCGGTATCTGATCACATGTTTGAAGGCGGTTGTGTAATTGAGTGTAGTAATATAGAGGGCGTGCTTAGATGTTGGGTATATTTACTAATACAGGTATAAAGATGTTTCTTTGTATTGGTTTATTTTGGTTTCTGTTGATGGATAAGTAGGGTTTCTTTGATTTTGCTTTTGTTTATATATGTTTCCCTGCTTAATATCTGGGTTTTGTCTATAGTTATGTTGTGTTTATTTGATTTGCAGTGCTCAAAAACGTGTGAAAGTGTTTTTTTTTTTTTTGTTGTTCTTTAAATCCACTTTCCATTTTTCTGCTTGTTTCTCCAATATAGAAGTCGTGGCAGTTGTTGCATTGTATTTTACAAATTATGTTGGTGTTGGGTTTGTCAATGTAGTTTTTACATAGTATAGACTTTAGTTTTGTGTCTGGTATTTGAATAAATTTGGTATTAACTGGAATGTCATATTTAGTTGCTAGTTTTTGCCAAATGTTGGTTATTTTTCTGCTGATGTCGGGAACATATGATATGCAGCAGTATATGGTTTCGTGTTTTTTTAATTCGTGGTATATATTTACTTTTGTTAGTTGATTTTGCTCTCTGTTTAGGTGTGTGCGTATAATGTTTACTACGGTTTGTGGGGAAAACTTATTGATGTTGATGAAGTATTGTTTTATTTTGTCTAATTGGTCGTTAATTTTATCTGGTGAGCATAGTTTTATGGCTGTATTTATGTGGTTTTTCAATATGTTGAGCTTTTGTTTTGTTTCATGTGCTGAGTCCTAAGGAATGTGTAGTTTAGTATGGGTGATTTTTCGGTGAATTTCTGTTTTAAATTGTGTATCAGTCCTTGTAATTTTGAGGTTAAGAAATGATATTTGATTGCTTTTCTTCCTATTCTCATGTGAAGTTAATGTTGGGATGTATAGAGTTAATGTGATTGAAAACTTAAGTGTGTTTTCTCTACCCATACCAGCTGTTTTTAAATGTATAACAACAAACTCTATAACTCTTCTTCTTCTTAGATAAAACAGTGATAAGAATCTTAATTTCTCCTCATATGATAGTCCCTTCATCTCAGGTAGCATTCTAGTAACTCTTTCCAACATTCAATATCTTCCCTAAGACAAGAAGCTCTCATATGACAACCCCGCCATCCCAGATACAATTTTCGTAACCTTCTCTAGCAATTCAACGTCCTTCCTAAGATAAGGAGCCTAATATTGAACACAATACTCCAAATATGGACTAATGAGTGAAATTATAACCTCTTTAGACTTGTATTCAATATTTCTGTAGATAGAACCTAATGTCCTATTTACCCTACTATTACCAATAGCAGACTGATTTTATGGCTTAGGAGACTAATCAACCATTAAACCAAGATACTTTTCTTTCATGACACAGTTAAGTTAATTCTCATCCAAATTATGATAACCTCATGCAATATCTTGCATGTATCATAATTAAATCTCATCTGCCATTTACTTGCCCAACCTACTAATGATCCAAATCCTTTTGTAAATCAACAGCATTCTTTTGTAGCTAACAACACCAAAGGCTTTAATATCATTTACAAATTTAAGTAATTTGTTGACTATTCATTCATTTATGTTATTGATGTAAATCAGAAACAACGTATTAATAAAAATACTGTAAACCTGAGGTACACCACTTGCAACATTAAACCAGTTTATCTGAACTACATTTATAATAACCATCTACTTTCTTATATTAGGTCACTTTTCCATCTAGTTAGTTAACTTATCTCCCACACCTGTAGAGATAAGTTTTTTTAGAAGCCTTCTTTGTAACACTTTGTCAAATGCTTTCTGAAAATCCAGATATACATAATCTACACTTTTACCCTTATTTACATTGTAGTAACATTTTCAAAACATGTCAAAATCTTTGTAAGGCAAGGTTTTCCCTTAGTGAACCCATGTTGACCATCGTATAAAATTCTAAACTTTGTTAAATGACTTTGCAAAGTATCTTTTATCAGACTTTCCAAAACTATTCCCACAACTAGGGGCTAGCGAACTACTCTTTGGTCTTTGGACCAACCTCAATCAAATTTGGACCAAGGTGCATATCATAGGGTGGTTATTACCAGTCCTACTTACCCACTACAGGAAAATGTTTGTTTATTAAATCACTACAGTCTTGGGTCAATTTTTATTCCTGAACATTTTGAGTTTTTCTTGAAAAATGTAAGTTACTTTATTTTTAAAAAATCAAAACTTACCACACTTCTGTCAGAAAAAAATGGTAACCAAAGCATAATGTCAGCTCTTTCAAGCAACTCCTTACTTTTCACATGGTTTTATTTATTTATTTATTTATCACCAAGAAATATCTTTATTTGGTCAAGGAAGGAAGAAGAACTAATAATATGGTCTATCAAGAAACATTCAGAGTATCAGGAAATGATAAGACTACAGCAATACAGTAAACTAAAGTAATTGTAAGAACATTTCTGAAATGTACAGTAAAGTAGGTGTGAAATAAAATGTGTGAATAAAGTAATTATGAAGTAAATTGTAAGAGTAACAAATGTAAACACAAATTATTGATTTAATATATTAATATAAGTACTACATTCAAACCCTGGATGTAAGAGCGATCCCTCAACTTGTTATCATGTTAAATAGAAGACATCAAGGAAGAGATACCACTAACGGTTCTTAACTGTCTGGATTCTGATAACTAACATATTATTTCTTCCACATAATTTAAACCATGATTATAATCTCTGATGTAGCTTCTATAAAGTGCAATATAAATTTCACACAATTAAACTTTTGAATATTTTGGTCAAAAATACTGGGAACGTATTTAAAATTGATTTTTATTTATGTCAAAGTTGTTTTTTTTTTATAGTTTGGATGAGTAATATTTCGCATTCGATTCTTTACCATTTTTTCACCGTATATGAACTACAGAATCTAATAATTTTTCCTTTTGACACTGTTAAAGTGTTTGATAATTTATAATTCAGTTAATGAGTATTCTAAAAAGAAAGATATTTAAGCATATTTAATAAATTCGTAAAACATATTACAAACAATTATTAAAGTAACTCTCGTTCAAAAGATATGTATTATCTTAAAATGTTACACTTTAATTTATGTCAAAAGTTACGCAGTCGTGAAATTTAGAACCCACATGAGGTAACTTTTAACATCCCAAAACTTTAACCATGATAGTTTTCATTAACAGCAATTAATATATCATGTTGTGGAATGTTTTAGTCATAAGAACAGATAAGTTTAAGTTTTGTTCTACAGGTATATTATTGTACCACATAAGTGACTGTATGCTATAAAATTAACCTTCCTGAAGCTGTGATTATAACATCTGTAACCCCAGTAACTAGTAATACAGTGTACTCTGTTTTAAACACAGTTGCTTAAGCACAAAAAAACTACAAAAATGGTAATACAGACAGACTACTCTTATGTCAGATTAAAGTTTCCATATTTAGTGTTCTGTGAGTTATTCATTATGTTACTAAGAGCTTTTCACGTAAAGCAACTCAATCTTGTATATAAGATAGCTAGAATGTTATAAGATGCCTTTAATGAAGTTAATGAATTGCTTTTATGTATTTTTTTACCTTTTCTGTTTTATTACTCATTGTTTTAATAAGATTTAAAAACTCCAGTTTCCCATGATAAGTTGCTCGATTGTATATAATACTTGTTGAGTTTTTTAACGTAAAATACAATGCTATTTTACAATGTTTGTCTTGGTAAGAGACTTAGAAAACATGTTAGTTACACATGTGGCGATTACCACGACGTTTTATATCACGACAACGTCCACATGTTGTTGTTGTTGTTTTGAATTAAGCACAAAGCTACACAATGGGCTATCTGTGAGTTGCTTACCGCGGGTATCGAAACCCGATTTTTAGCGTTCTAAGTAAGCAGATATACCGCTGAACCGCTGAGGAGCGTCCATATGTTAGAGAAATACGAAATGGAAATACTGCGTTTATATACATAGAAAAATGACTAAGGAGTGAGTATATCAGAATTGAGCTCTTTTTAAATGAAACAAATTCGATGAAACAACAACAAATAAATGTAATGAAGTCTGCATGTTTCTGTTTTTTTTTCGGGGATTTAATTTTTCGGCGAAAATTGCAAAATATAAGATTGGAAAACTCTGTCTTAGCCGTAACACCCTAAAATCTTGTTTGGTCACGAAACTCTATCCTTTTGAAACTGATACGTTTTCTGATGTGTTACAAGACGCAAGCAAAGAAAATAATAAGGAAAATAGAACTTGTGCTGAATATGAATAGTTTAGAATAAAAAACAAACAAACGTGAGGAATTATATCCACCTATGACCTTCAACACACAGCTACGTTGTAACGAAGTTGTGAATAGAAGACGATTATTCATCTGCTATACCGAAAAATGTGAAGGGTAATTTTTATTTAAGTTTCATTTTTCTCACACAGCTTAGTATCAAGTAATGTGAATATTTATAAAAGATAATGAAATTCCTCGTTCATCTCGCATCGTTTTGTTCCACACATTGTGAATCTTCATTAAAGACATTGAAATTTCTCATTTACCTCGAATTGTTTTGTTCCACACATTGTGAATCTTCATTAAAGACATTGAAATTTCTCATTTACCTCGAACACATTGTGAATCTTCATTAAATACATTAAAATTTCTCATTTACCTCGAATTGTTTTGTTCCACACATTGTGAATCTTCATTAAAGACATTGAAATTTCTCATTTACCTCGAATTGTTTTGTTCCACACATTGTGAATCTTCATTGAAGACATTGAAATTTCTCATTTACCTCGAATTGTTTTGTTCCACACATTGTGAATCTTCATTAAAGACATTGAAATTTCTCATTTACCTCGAAACGTTTTGTTCCACACATTGTGAATCTTCATTAAAGACATTAAAATTTCTCGTTTCCCTCATATCGTTTCGTTCTACACATTGTGAATCTCCATTAAAGGCATTGAAATTTCCTATCTCTTAAAATTGGGTAACAGTGATTCAGAAATATGTTGTTATAAAAGATTTTGAAAGATCTCAAAATAATGCGCGCTTCATTTAATACTAGCTTACATAAATGCATGCATGGATTTGTTCCCATGCTATTTGTATTCACGCTTCACAAAAGCATCTTTGTTTCCTCACATTGGCAAACACTCTAGAATATCACACAGTGTAAGACTATAGAAAGTCATAGTATGCTTGTTCTTGAAAGAGAGGCTAATAAAAAGTTTTATTAAATATTTTAAAGTGTTTTAAACGTAAACTTTATCATTTATTGTATAAAAATATAGAATTTATTAAAGAAATCCTCGAGGTAGAAATCGTTATTAAAGAGTTGTCAATTCCACCTAGTGGAAAATGTTGATAGAGAAAATATATATAAATATTTTGAACAAGTTTTATTATGATAAGAACAAAAAAAATTGCATTAATGAGACAATATCTAAATCTGAGAATCGAAGATAAGTTCAAGAAAATGATGATGAGGATTGTGGATGAAATAGACAACCCATACACAACCCATTAGTAAGCTGACAAATACTTAGTGGGTTGAGAGTGCAAATTTATACTGATTTTATTTATTTGTACTTATAGTCCTTTAACCAAAACGCTAATTATATCATTACGAAGGACCTATACTGTTTAAGTATACATATGAGTAAGACGTCTGATAGTAGATTGCCTCTTTCTTCAATATGAAATGGAACTAAGATACATATCTTGTTATCCATTGGTTTTCATATCAGAAGCTGATGCTTGATTGTTATTGTTCATTGCTGATACCCCACAGTGATACAGCAGCATATCTGCGGACTTATAACGCTAGAAACTTGATTTCGATACCCGTGGTGAGCAGAGCACAGATATCCCATTGTGTAGCTTTGTGCTTAATTTCAAACAAACAAACAAAATTTTTACTGACTTCTACAGATCAACTGAAGAAAGTATAAAAGATAAGTTTATTGGAAAATTTAAAAATAAATAAAAGCTGTGAGAAAAGCAACATTACACACGTAAATAACTTAGAGACTGATGATTACAATAAGTTAACTGCTTATACATATAGGCTATTGAAAAAGATATTGAAGTTGCAAAAAAAGTAAAAACGATATCTTTAGAATTAATTTTCAAGTAAAACTCTTTGTTTGAACTTTAAAATTATATGTATATCAATGAAAGATTATGTAATATTTCAATATGTTTATAGTTTAGAATAATGGGAAACGTGCTATAAACTTTGCACACGTTTAGTTGAAACAACTTAGATAGATGACTCACTCTGATGGGTTAGAAATTATAAGCAAAAATGTTCACATTAGCTGCCACTTTTACATAAAGATTATGAAAAATCTGTAATTGCGAGTATGTGACATGAATAGAAGTAGTCCATAAGCGGGCCTGGCATGGCCAGGTGGGTTAAAGCGTTCGAGTCGTAATCTGAGGGTCGCGGGTTCGAACCCCGGTCGCACCAAACATGCTTGCACTTTCAGCCGTGACGACGTTATAATGTGACGGTCAATCCCACTATTCGTTGGTAAAAGAGTAACCCAGGAGTTGGCGGTGGGCGGTAATGACTAGCTGCCTTCCGCCTAGTCTTACACTGCTAAATTAGGGATGGCTAGCGCAGATAGCCCTCGTGTAGCTTTGTGCGAAATATAAACAAACAAAAACAAACTACATAAGTGACTTATTAATATATTTTGAGATACACTAACAGATTCTTGAACTGAAATTTTTTGTGTTGCCACTTTTGTTTTCCTTTAACTTGTTGTATTTTCTATTGAAAGTAATATTCTACACTTTTAATTTACATCTGTACATTAATACGTTGTAGGAAATCCTTCGCCATAAGTGCCTCATCTAAAAAAAATGCGATCTTAGACATGTTTCTCAAAACCTATTCTTTAGTTCATTATACTTATTTGAACATTAAATGTCTTTGCAAATCTTCAACAAATAACAATTTTAGAGTGTGTGACTCAGCGGTCAGACTTATGACCACATTTTCAAAACAAGTTAAAGCAATTTAACTTATAGAATGGTTTCCAATTTTTAAGATTTATAACAAAACCCTAAATAACTGGTTTATAAAATGTCTTAAAAGATCTGAAGAATTTCTGTGAAACTATTTCAGAAGCATTTCGAATATTTATATAAATTAGAGATATTTAGAATTTCTGTAAAGCTGCTATACATAATGTTTTAAGGTTATAATAGAATAAATATAGAGAAATGGAACATTTACCCAAAATTTTAATAAACATTTTGTGTTTCATAGAATAAATGTACAGGTTTTCTAGACGACAACGTTGAGATTTTTTTATAAAATTCCATCACATTTCCTTGTATAAAATATATATTGTGAATTTTCTTTTGTAAAAAACTGTCTTCTTCCTCAGGCACGCTTTATAAGCACCAGACTAGTGTGGTGTATTATTGGAAAAACCAAACTAATGTCAGAACTAGAAGTGCTATCCTGTTGTTTCAATGCTGGTTTTGGTGTCTAGTTTAAATGCTGTCCTTAAAGATTCATTTCTGGCTAAAGCATGAACTTGAACTCGCTGTCTCGCAAAATGTGGTCATATATAACATGCAGTAATCAGTGGTTTGGCCTATTTCTCTGCTGGCAAAAAGAGTACGCTTGTTTTACATTACTTGGAACACTTCGGGATCGAAATGACTTTCTTAAGCCTGAGAACATGCTCTACAGAGATTACCTACCGTATAATGAAACGATTGTGGACCATTACAATTTGTTAAACATAAAGTCTTTGTCGTCACGTTCGGTCATGTACTGTTTACAGTTTTGATAATACCGTTAACGTAGCTAATCAAGTGCCCATTTCTGTAGGTAGTTTTTGAAAATATCAAAAAGAATATCAGCATATGTTTCATACACAAACTATTATTATTTCAGTTTGAAGAGGAAAATACTGATAAAACGTAATGGACAAATGTAATCCATAATTAACGTATTACGTGCCTAAGCCTACATTTAAACTGACAACATACTATTTGTAACTTACTTCCTGTTGCAAGAGCTCCGCTGTAAGGCTGTTCTTGTCCCAAGCATAACACTTATCCTTACTAATTTTCCATAATCCATATAGTGTATGAGAACGAAGGATTCACAGCTCCTGTTCTAATAGTTCAAACACTATAACATATGAGCACCTTTTCGGACGATTTTATCGGTATGTCTTCTTATGAAATTGCATAAATATTCACTTAATTCTACAGTTATCTGAAGTATACTATAGTTAAATGAATATATCGTAGAAGTAACTAGCGTACACGTGACTTTCATTGCTTTTCCGGATAGAAATATTTCTTGGTTATACTGTGTATTGCAGCCTCAGAAACGTTTTGTGCCAATGTCATAAACTGAGCCCCACGTTATAGCATTTGAAGCCTTTAAGGTTACTGCTGAACCACCGAATGGTATGGTTAACATAAAAAAGCTTTCTTGATGAATAAAGGCTCGGCACGGCCAAGTGTGTTAAAGCGTTCGACGCGTAAACCGAGGGTCGCGGGTTCGCATCCCCGTCGCGCTAAACATGGTCGCCCTTTCAGCCGTGGGGGGCGTTATCATGTGACGGTCAATCCCACTATTCGTTGGTAAAAGAGTAGCCTAAGAGTTGGCGGTGGGTGGTGATGACTAGTCTTATACTGCTAAATTAGGGACGGCTAGCGCAGGTAGCCCTCGAGTAGCTTTGCGCGAAATTCGAAACAAACAAACAAATTGATGAATAAAATGTTTCGAATTTGCCTTACACCCTTAAAGGCTTATAAAACTGCAAATTAAGGATTGATCCCTGCAGTTGGCACTTTGTACATAGCATTGCGTACTGTGCAGTTTTTTATGAAAAATAATGCAACTGCAAACTGAAAAAATTACTAACCAAAAATGATACTGGTCAGAATAATGACAAACACGTTTACAAACATCTTAATGCTACTTTACTTACTATACTTACGCTTTCAGTGATGATGATAAAACCCACTTGTAAAGAAATATATGTGTAAAAACGGCTGGTTTGGGTTGAGAAATTATGTATGTGGAGAAGCGAACAACGTTTCGACCTAACTTCGGTCATCGTCGGGTTCAGATTGTGAACTAAATATGCTCGTGGGGCATTATAATATGACAATGGATCCCATTATTCGTAGGTAAAACAGTAGCCCAAGAGTTGACGGTGGGTGATGATGGCTAGCTGCCATCCTTCTATTCTTTCATTTCTAAATTAAGAACGGTTAGCACAGGTAGCCCTATTGTAGTTTTCCACAAAATTCAAAACAAACAAAAGCATCCCTCAACCTTCTTATCGTTAAACTTCTGTCTTTCATATTTTTTTTCTCAAAATCCACGCAGAACACACATACATGTTTTATACGTGCTGCAATTATTAATAATACGCTAATAACTTAGCTCTGTCACCTCCTATTTACATTTGAACTGACCAGTTCCAGCCTGTTTCTTGCTTCTTTCTCCACCCAAACCCATAATCCTTACACCTGTCGTTTTGAAACATGAACCTAATTGCCAGAGAAAACAAATATAAACTCGAATGGTGTCAACAATAAACGTTTTAACTTATGTATGACTGTGAGATATTTTATTGTGTTTAGGTGATTATGTCTAAACAGAGACCAAGCTGACATACTCTTCCTCTGAAAGTGTAAGTCTATAAATTCAAATAAAAATATGAAGTTATTTACTGATAAGTGAAGCTAAAATTTAAAATACTAAAAAACAACATCACTTGTTTCGCATGTGACGGTGGATGTCACATTGATTTGTCGTTGTTATGTAAGCTGCTTCAAGAAAGTTTCAGTGGTATCTGTTAATCAGGGGTTCGATTCCCCTCGGTGGACTCAGCAGATAGCCCGATGTAACTTTGCTGTAAGAAAACACACACAGTTCTTTCATATATTCTTCCTTGTTCACGTGTTTCAACTACACATGTGTCTTTCATGTTTAGTTCAAATGAAATGCTCACATTCAATGGAAACGGATAAGACGAGAAAAAAAGGACTTTGGAAATGACCTTTCTGAACTTAAAGTATGTTTTAATAGTTCCTAGAAATTTAACCGTAGATTTAACTTATAAACACTTGTTTTCATATTGGCTTTTGAACCTTGAATATCAATAAGATTCTTATTCCCCTTCAGGGACCTCCGGTGACTCAGCAATAAGTCTGATGGTTTATAACCATAAAAATTGGGTTTTCGATACCCATGGCTAACAGAGCACGAATAGTCTTCTACGTAATTTTGTGATTAAGAAAATCTGTGATCACTGAATGCGTGGAATGTGCTGTTAAAGAACAGTTTACTTTATCAAAATCATGTATTTCGTTTGTTGTTGTTAGCGCATGCTCTCATGGAAAAACAACTTTGATAACTAAGCAATACTTCCAGACGACAAATATATTTCTCAGTGGTCAGCAGGTCTTACAGTCCTAAATCTCGGAGTTTGACGTCTCGCAGCAGACAGCTTATTGCTTGGCTTTGGGCTAAAAGAACCCCGTACGACTATCATATTACTTCCTTAAGATCCATATGTGCAGATGTTCATGTGCTTGAAAACTTTCAATGTGCTTCAGTAAGAATCTTGCCACAGAAAAACACAGATAGTTTTCTACTAGTACTGTAAGAAGTTCATGACCATGTTTTTCTTCCAGTTTGTCCTTTTAATTTATTTTGTTTAGAATATCAGTCATTTGAAAACTTACTTTTGAATAATAGATGTTACTTAAGAAAAGAGACTTCTATAGGATCTCTCAACTTTTATTATTATCATATACAAAATTTCATATTCTGCCCAATATAACACTAATATAAGTGTTATATTTATCTCATTAAATGATTTAATTAAATTTGCATGGACTTGGTCTTCATATAACAGTTGTGACGTATGAGAAACTTATAGCCTCTTTAGTCAAAGAGGATTGTATTAATTTGCCAGTCATCCCGAAGCCTGAAATTATGACGTAATTTTAATTATTTATGATTTTTTCTCATCTAGATGATTGAAATTTCATGTCTTAATATAAGAGTCAGGGCAACGTTTCTTGGAAGAAATCAAATACAAACGTACCATAGATATTCTTTCATAATAATAGATTTCTCCTGTCATTACAAGAATATTGAAAATTCTGATATTCATTTGTTTTTATGAGTAATTTCTTGATACACAGATAAACACAATTTCAGTTATTAGCTGTATCTATTTAGAATAAAGGCCCACGATGGCTAGGTGGTTAGAGTCTGAGGGTCGCGAGTTAAATTCCCGTCACACCAAACACGCTTGCTCGTTTAGCCGTGTGGGCATTATAATTTTACTATTCGTTGGTAAAAGAGTAACCCAAGAGTTGGGGGGGGGAAGGGGCTGACTGGCTGCCTTAACCGGTAAACTAAAGCTCGTGTAGCTTTCTGCAAATTTCAGAAACAAACAAACAATTTCAAATGTATAATGAACACGAAAAAAGCGTTCTTTTATTTAGGATAGTTATATGTATCTTTAAAATGATAGTTTTATTTTCAGTGATGTCGAGAAAACGTCAGTGAACCTGACGATGGCCGAAGAAGGTCGAAACGTTGTTTGCTCTTCTATGTAAAATATTTTCTCAACCCAAACAAGCCGTTTTTGCATATATATATAGTTTGTTACAGACCAGTAAATGTTGACCTAAAGATAAACGTAAACACTTGCTGATAAGATGTAATATGATAAAAGAAGCACTTAATACATTGATTCATGTATGCCGTAAGATATTTGTTCAATAATCAAAGCGACTTGTTTAATATACCCTAAATTTTTCAGACCTTGAGACTGTGTGTCGTACAAGCGCTATCTTTCTCTAAAAAGAACGGCACACTGTTGACGTACTTGAGATAAAGTAAAGAAATATACATGAGAACTTGTTAAGAAATAAGTATATGGAAATAAGAATATCACATAACTAATGTTTACAAGTGGAGATCTCTATAGGGGACCATGTATCATGAAACCTTTCTTCTCATGTACCTTTTATGTTCAACTGAAACAAAATATATGTTAACATTCTCTGTAATGGAAGAAGAAAAACCAACACTTTGGACATGACCTTTGTGACTTGTAACCATGTTTTAATAACTGCTAGAGATTTAAACAACTTATTCTAAAAGCAGCTGTTGTCGTCTTGGCTTTTAAACCTCGAATACTAATTAGATGACTATTATAGATTACGCGTCTGTTACATCTCTCATGGTCTGTTTATTGGTAGAATAACAAAATTCAGGTGTCCATGATCATTTTGATCAGAAGAGAAATGAAGGCAAATGAAATATAAAAAGGTTTTATGTTTTATTTTTTTAATTTTGGTTTCATTGGTAAACTAGACGATAATATTTCTGCTATATAAACTGTGGAACATGAGATTTAAAGAAACCATAGTGACATACACAAAGAACAAGAGAGACTACAACAATGGACTTCTGGTATAGGAATTCTGGTCATCGTGTTTAGAATTCTATTAATTGTTTGTTCGTAATTAAGAACAAAGCAACATAATGGACTTTCTATGCTCCACCCATTACGGGTATTGAAACCCAGTTTATAGTGTTGTAAGTCTGAAAACATACCACTGCTCTTAAGAGGAGAGTTTAGATTTATAATTCCTTTTGTTACAGGAATTAGAAATAAATATTCCTCTTCGTCATGTAAAGACAAACCAAGACGATAAATTACCTTACTTAGCTTATTTAACGTACTTAATGCTATAAGAAGTAAAGCGATGTTGTGTGTTAAAAAAGCAGAACCTTAGCATCAGAGAAACAGATGCTAATCATTTTCTCCCCAAATGTGCTTTATAGTTAAAACGACATCGATAAGGATAGAAGTTTCGTCTTAACTCTTTGAATTATCGTTGATGCTACCATTGTGCTTCAATTTATTTTGAAATTTATTCGTCATCTTTTAATATCACGAAGAATGACAAGTCCAAGAATCGATCGTTTGTCTTGTTTACACAACCTACGTTTTTCTTAAGCTTACGGAAAGCAAAAAGTATCAGGGAATGCACATATGAAAAGAAAAAAATGAACACAAAAATGACACACTAAGCACAAAGCTACACAATGGTCTATCTATGCTCTGCCCGCCACGGATATCGAAACCCGGTTTTTAGCGTTGTAAGTCTGCAGATGTACCGTTGAGCCACTGGGGGGCCACACTAAATAGAAAAAAGAAGCATACGTTCAAGTGAATAAAATAGCAAGCAAGTATTTTTATTTTTATAAAGGAATATGAACGACAAGGAATTTGATTTTTTTTGTTCAATAACAGTGATAAATAATTTCTTCTTCCTCGTTAAAGACGATAGAATAATATAGAATCAAGCACCAAACAGTGTTCGCTAAATAAGGAAAACCTCAAGAGAATTCTGCGTTGATGACTTACAACTTGTCACCAACGTGACTCGTTTTATTTATGTGATTCTACCGAGATTTGACTTATGAAAATAATTTATTTTCCTATACTTTCAGAAAGCCAATACCAATTTAATGAAACTAATTAAAAACAGCTTTTCCAATAGACGTTTTTAGTTATATTTTGTAGACGTTTCGACGTATTTTATTGACATCTATTTAACATATATATCTTATTATCATGTATAAGTTCATAAAATCGCAGTATCAACTTTATTAATGAGAAGTGAGTGATCATTTAACTGGAAGACAGCAGTTAGCTTGTGGTTATATCACATATACATTCATTAGTGATCTAATAAATTACTTGGAAGTATAAAACATCAAATACAATGTACTTTCTGTTTCTCATACCTAAATACTGGACATTTGTGATTTGCTACGATAACCGCAAGTAATTATACGTCTAGTAAGGGCAATGAGCTATAATACAAAAAAAATGATACTTAGAAAATACATTGGTCAAGCAGAATTCACGGAATACGCTTTAGAAAGTAAAACGACTCGCCCTCAAACAACGAAGGTCTACTTTGCATATGCACTCGTTTTTTTCTCAGGTTGCATTTGCTTGTTTTTGAATTTTGCGTAAAGTTTCACGAGGATTATCGGCGCTATCCGTCCATAGCTTAACTGTGTACTAAAGCCTGTCATCACCCACCGCCAACTTTGAACTAATATTTTATCAACGAATAGTAAGATTGACCGCAATTTTATGACATTCCCACCGACTGAAATAGTGAGCATGTTTGGGATTCGAAACCACGACCCTCAGATTACGAGTCGAGCACTCTGAGCATCTGGTCATGCCGGGTCATTTAGATTGTGATTTTTAGAAACAAAGTAATTAATTATAAGCCATGATTCATCAAATTATTTATCTCCAAAACCAGCGAAACGCTAAAAATGTGTATGAGTAAATTATAAATACTCCTATTTATAAAAAAACAAACACAAATCGATGAACTAATTCAAAATTCATGTTATAAAAGCTGTACGTGAGTTACTATGTTATTAAAAAATTTCCGTATGAAACTAGACTTAGTGTTTGCAAACTGAATGAATTACTAAAACTAAACATTTAGTTTTTACATGAGAGACATCAAGACCATTTCAGGAAGAACCAGAAATGGTTATTTTTGTTTGTTTATTGTTCAGTACAAAGCAACATGATGGACAACCTCTGCTTCATCCACCGCGATTATCGAAACTAATTTTGTATCATTGTTAAACCTGCAGACTTAACGCTCAACCACCAGGAGAACAAATGCAAATAAAAAGTCTACTGATAAACATAACACAACATACAAAAAACAATTTGACAAGAACCGAATTAGTTACCATGTACATAAAAAATGTTTATCTATTCAAATCTTAAAACCGCAGAAGCCAGAAAATTTAAAAAACATACATCCTATTTAAAATATTTTATTTCTTATATTTCATATTAATAACTTGAAGACAAATTATTTTGTATGAATTACTTGTTACTTTAATGGTGTATAGAGTATTTATTATTTAAAACATGGTGTTACGCAGGTGTATTAAAGAAATAAAGGAAATGGAAAATAATGAACAAGATTTTATTATTGAAACAGTCCCCAGTCATCAGTAAAAGTAAGACATCGAAACACAGACAATGAATTACACTTTTTGCAGTCTCACAGTGTCTTATTTTAGCTTTATCCAGTATGTGCCAGACATGGTCAGTTAGTCAGGGCGCTCTACTCGTCGTCTGTAGGTCGCGGGTTAGAATCCCCGTTCCGCCAAACATGCTTGCCCTTTCAGCTCTGGGAGGTGTATTTGTGTTTTTATAGCAAAGCCACATTTTATCGCTATAAATTCGTAGATTTACTGCTGTATTAGCGGGGGTAAGCTCTAGGGGCGTTATATAGTGTCGTTCAATCCCACTATTCTTGGGTAAAAGTAGTAGCACAAGAGTTGGCGGTGGGTGGTGATGACTAGTTGCCTTCCTCTAGTCTTTCGTTGCTATATTTTGGACGGTTAGTGCAGGTAATGCTCGTATAGTTTTGTGCAAAATTCAGATCAAACTTTACACACTTTAATTTAAAAATAAAAACCAGCATCATCACCGGATCTATCTGTAAGGCAATTATATTTTCACATGCAAGTCTTTCTTCTTCTGAATACTTTTCAATCAACCTTCATTTCTTAGCGGATGTATTTAAAACTTGGTAGAGTTCAGCCTTGGTTTTATAACCTCAGACATGTTTTTCTTTGAATTTTTTTATTAAATTATTTTATGAAGACAAAAGTAAAACAACTCAAACATCTATATTTTGGGCTCTTTTGCACTCAAATTTACAGCAACTAAAATGGAAATTGACACAAATATAAATTTTCCATCGCAAAACATATTGGATTTGTTAATTTTGAGTCTTTTCTTTGGAAAAAGAGGGAAAGAAATCAGAGCTTACAAATAGAGTAGTTATAGGCGCTTTGGTCAATTACTCGTCCATATTTTGACCAATTTACACTGAATTTAGTACAAACATATCTTCTTGAGGTCTCAAGCAGTATTATAAACCGTTTGAGATATTTCTGGTATCAAACTTGGCAGTGTTGGGATACGTGGAGGAAACATTTTGCATTCACTCGTGAATACTGACATCTTTAATTTCCTCACTTTTATCTGGTTGTTTTGTTCTACTTTTATTGATTTCTTTCATTAGATGTTTGAGATAACAACTGATTAGAAATGGCTGAAGGAATAGACTTTAGAGTTTTGATTGTAAATACGCCACTTGACTAGCTATATGCACTAACCGTTCTTAATTTTAAACTAATAGACTAGGGGAGAAGGTAGCTAGTAAACAGCACCCACCACCAACTTTGGAATTGCACTTCTCTCATTGAATAGTGTAATTTGTTTGTGACCCCATAGTCTCAAAGGGCGGAGCGCTATTTTTATTATTATTACCAATTTTTGCAGTAAGTGGATACGAATTACTAGACCAGAGATGATTTATAAGATTGTCATACTTTATCTTTAGCTGGGCACTTTGACACTAATGTACGAAAATGAAATTTTATTTTTCATAAGTTCTGATTCCTATATTGAGTTCTATACACGAGTATTCAATATTTTACCCCAATAACTAACTAATTGATAAACTTGTGCGATTAAATCCCAAAAACTCAGCCTATTGTGTAATTTTGTTCTTAAAAAAACAACTGGACAAGAGTTACGCATATTAATAATAATAATAATATCAATATTTCAATAATAAACACATAGAGAAAAAAATGGTTCAGGTTTGCTATGGTTCAGAATGAATTCTATTTTTGTTTTTCAAGAGAAGTAAAACTATGACTTGGTGGCATTCTAACCCTAAGCTGCTTATCAAGGATTGGCTGGAACATTTGAAATGTAAAACATTACAAAACTGACAATTCTTCGTTCTCACGTCATTCATTGGAAAGGATCTTTTGACAAGAATCTTTTAGTTATTGTATTTACTTTTATGGTTGGAAGTGCCAATTTTAAATATTATTGTATTATCTTTCATGGTTGGATTTTAAATGTTTCATAGCATTCATGTGTGAAACTTTACCCTAGAAAATTCATTATTAAGCGCACGCTCTTTTACTTACACCAATTTGCTTGCACTAAACATGAAACAGTTGTGTTCAGCAAGAAAAATGTGGTTTTATGAGATCTCTTTATGTCACATTACGCATATCTTTACGTAAAATAAAACGAAACAGTTGTTTCCAATCTATCTTTCTTTAAGTTTATTTCTTCTTTGTCACTATATAAAAACATTTCAAAATGTTTTAATTCTTCATGAAAATCTGCAACTAAAGCCGTGAAATATTATTCGATAACAAACTAATTGAAAAATAATTTATTCATTTAGTTCTTATGCACGTGCAATGGTTGAAGAAAAGAGTTGATGAATGAAATATAAAAATAAACTGTCGTGAATTCTAGAGAAATAATTACTTCTTCCATTTGTATAAAAAAATTTAAGTGTGACACCTTGATCAGTGAAGACTGTCATTAACTAAGATTGTCACCTTGATCAGTGAAGACTGTCATTAACTAAGATTGTCACCTTGATCAGTGAAGACTATCATTAACTAAGATTGTCACCTTGATCAGTGAAGACTATCATTAACTAAGATTGTCACCTTGATCAGTGAAGACTATCATTAACTAAGTGTGACATCTTGGTCAGTGAAGACTGATTAACTGAGTGCGACACACTAAGCTGGGAGCAAAAATTCTTTGAATAATACTAATAAAAGAATATTAATACGCTGTAAACCATAGAACAATATATTTGCTTCATATCTCTTGTTTACAACAATCTCATGATCGAAGAATGCACACAAGAATTCTGTTTGGAGCGTTTTGATTTAAGCAGTTATTTAAAATAAAATTTCGTTTCGTTATGTTTTGGCCCTTATATGTATTCTGTTTAAAAATATATTAAGGTGAAAAATTTATCAGATACTGAACCATATACTTCTTGTATCAGTGTCCCTAAAACAAATGTGTTTAATATATTTCTCATTTCTCTAAATGAAAGAAAAACGCTTCGAATAGCTGAGATGAATCACTGATGGCTACAGCTATCCAAATTCGTGAAAAAAGATTAAATATAATATATTGTATTTATGTTTAAAACTGATATGATTCAATTACATTACAACTGATCTACTGACCAATCTAAAATGTATAAAAGGAAAAAAAAAGGTTAGATAAATGATTCATTTATCATTTCGAGAACATGTGTGTTTGACACTATTAAACCTACTAACAATACGTATGGAACACAAAAGGTATCTATAAAAGTAAAATGTATGAGGTATCCAGTATGAAACTAAGCCGTTGTAATTTGTCACCTGAAAACGATGATGGTTTATAATTACTCCTTCAATAGTTATAGGAAATGTTAAGTGAAATCAGTTTGTTGTTTATTGCAAAAAAATGTTTCATTAAAAAGCAGAAACTTATGTAAATCACCGTTCTTTAAAAACAAATGTGTGACACAAAAACTGTGTGATTATTTTGAGCAGTACTCTTTGCGCCTTTTAAGAAAAAACTGTCTTTCAAAAGTCCTCAGAAAGACACTTTAACCTCATTTTTATTAAAATATTTTTATCCAGTTGTATGTTTGAAGATCTTCGAAACAAACGAGAACTAAACTGCGGAAGGAAAGGGTGTTTAGGTATTTAATAAGAATATTCTATCACAGCTTAGTTTTGGAGTCGTCGATCTCAACATTAGGTGGACGTTTCTACTGAAAAGAAAAACACAGGCTGCACCTTTTTACATGAACTTTGGTTTAATAACGAGAAAGCTGCTGTTTTAATTAAACAAATGAGTAATGTTACGTGATTTAAAATTAATTTTTTTCTATATTTAGCACGTGATGGCAAAGAGTGAAGTGTATTCTTGTATAAGCAAAATTTGTTTTTCCAACACGGAGAGGCCCGGCATGGCCAAGCGCGTAAGGCGCGCGACTCCTAATTCGAGGGTCGCTGGTTCGCGCCCGCGTCGCGCCAAACATGCGCTCACCCTCCCATCCGTGGGGGCGTTATAATGTGACGGTCAATCCCACTTTTTGTTGGTAAAAGAGTAGCCCAAGAGTTGGCGGTGGGTGGTGATGACTAGCTGCCTTCCCTCTAGTCTTACACTGCTAAATTAGGGACGGCTAGCACAGATAGCCCTCGAGGAGCTTTGTGCGAAATTCTAAAACAAACAAACCAAAACGGAGTATTGAGTTTTTTTAACAAAATAAATATATCTAAGTGTCAGGCAAAGTGTTAATGTGTAGAACATTTAAGCCTTTTTCATACTGTCATTTACGAAGCCTACATTTGTTTATGCCAAATTGCTGTTAATGTCCAAAAAGAATGAAAAAAGAAGTTTGGAGATCTACTTAGTGGCAGGGCATTTTATATGGTAATTATCTTATCTATAACAGGAGATAAAAATGTTACCTAAGAAAGCCCTCTATCGATAAAATCTTTGAAACATTAATATTTTTAACATAATATTCGTAAAAGCCAAATCATAATTCTCCTACTCTAACATAATTTTCATTATAAGTTTTATTACAGTTTTATGCAATCAGAAACCACTCTATGAAATCAAATGGACTGTATTTCAAAATTACATATGGTGCGTTTCGTATTAATAAATAATGAAAATACTATTTTAAATCTTCAAATAGTACTTGTCGTACTATACCGAATATAATATGTTTCAGAGCTTCAAATGGTGTGTCATTAAAATGCGGGAATATATTATAAAATTTATATAAAATAGAAAACATTAAATACTGTCTCTTCAAAAATTTTAAATTTGTTTAACACTAACCTAAAGCAGTTACCATGATGAATTAAAGATTTAATTACGAATGTTTTGCTGAAGGAAAGAATGTTTCACTATTGTTTGAATATATCTGCAGTTTTCTTTTTATAAACTTTATATAACATGATCCATGCTTTAGAAAATAAGTTTCTAGACGGTCTAACTGGGTGATGTGAAAAAAACAACTTTATTTCAAATGTACCTTAAGATGACAAAATCTTGTCGAAACGTAGATTTAAAATAACGTTTTTTTATTATCCGATCAAGCTGTCTCAAATCTTTATATACTATATTGATAATAAGTAGTTTAATCTGAATTTATGTAATTTGGCCAATTATTTTTTAATGTAATACGAATTCATATTTTGAAAGAAGCCTGTGCGTGAATTTATTTGTTTGTTGTTAAGCACAACGCTGCACAAAGGGCTATGCCAGGGACTAAACTATAAATTTTAGGACTTTAAGTTCTAAAACCCATGTCTTCTATGCCAATCACAAGGATTGAACCCCACGTTTTAGCGTCCTGAGCTCTCAGATTTAACATTGAACTTGGTGCTTAAAAGAATCTAAACTTGTTAGCTGCTGGATTTGTTGCTTTGTTGTTTTCCACACCTGCACGTGTGGTCTTTTTCGCATGCAATCGCTTTAGTATAACGTAACTAAAAATACCAGTGCACCATTAGAACAAATATAACTTTGCTACGTGTTTTACATACAACAGTAAAACCGTTTTTAGTACTAATACTGACAGAATAGAAGCTAAGCAGAAGTTAATACAGAAGTTAGTTACAGCTGCTATAAAGAAAACACTTTTATTGATCAAATTGCAATACGCTTTACTCGACGTAAATTGAAAACCTTTGTAGTTGTTGTTTATTTAGCTATAATTTCTAACTAAAATGATATATATACTTTCCTTGTCTGCAGTGAAACAAATGTAAAAATATAAAACATTAGGACTGCATCAGCTGAATTTCTTATAATTGCATTTTACCATACGTTTGGTTTATTTGTTATTAAGCACTGAACTATATAGCGTGCTATCTGTGTTAAGTTAACCACAGATATCGAAACCAAGTTTTCGGTGTTATAATCAATCAGACTTAAAATACATTCAAATTAAAACCTAAAGTAGATAGTACTAATTTTCATATGCTTTAGACGTTTTACGACACCTTCATTCAGTATTTAATTGTATATGTTCTTGTTCTTAGAACGAAACACACTGTATCGTAATAAGCTTTGGAAATATCTTGTTAGTCATTATTCTAAATTAACAATATTTAAATAATGACATGGTGAATTCATGTTACACTGAGTATGGAACCGTATGTACTGAACCGTCACTTAAAACAGAATGAACAGAAGGAAAATTACATAGAAGGGATAATTCAGTGGTATTTCATACGAATGATATTTCTAACTGTGCACGTGTCATACAAAATATTAAATAAATAAGAGTTACCATGATAATGTCTTAAATGTGGCAAAACATTAAGGATATATGATATTTTATTTATATCAGTTAAGGTTAAGAAGACTCAGAATAAATAAATGTATCAAAAATAGTGAAATCAAACAACGAGAAAAACGACGGAGGTTGTTTGTTGATTTCTAATAACCTTCAGTTGCTGTGTTAAAAATTGTCGTTGTTCTAAAGTATAATTAGTAATACGAGTTCTTTTATTTGTTTGAAGTGCCATTAAGTATAAAAAAAAAAAGATAGAAATCTTTCTTTGCAGCTTTATATCCATATAATTAAACCTGTTAAAGACTGTTGTATTATCGGTGTAGTTTACTTGTTAGTTACACCTTTATAATTAAACCTGTTAATGGTTGCTGGGTTGTTAGTGATATTACTTGTTAGTGATATCCGTATAGTTAAACCTGTTAAAAGGTGCTGGGTTATCAGCGTATTTTACTTGTTAGTTACACTCTTATAATTAAACCTGTTAAGGGTTGCTGAGTGTTAGGTGTATTTTATTTATTAGTTGCTAGAAATCTTCAGCTCATACTGAAACATTTGTAACAGAAGAAAAGTTAAGGTATAGAATGTTAAAATCATATAAATGAGCAATTGTAATAAGAGCTTTGCTAAAACCATAATGGAGTTCTGACCATGGACATCAAAAACCTCTAAATACAAAAATGTTAATTAAAACCAATTTGATTTTGTTTCCTTTCGACAAAATTGTCTCTAACTAGAGAAACAGAAATGTTTGGGCCTTTCACAAATAAACGTACTTTCTAAGTGTATGTAGAAACTACCTTTGATCACGTGCAACCGTTTAAAGCTAAAATTAAATTTTAAAGTAGGTAGGAAGGAAGTTTTGCTTTTTTTCTGTCTCCAAGATGTAACTGACAAATTCTTGTTAAAAGTGATTAGAATGAAAGGCTACTAGCCAAAAGTAACTAACAAATACATCAGATACAAGCAGGAAATAAACAAGCGAAAAGTTATATCTTATTAATCACCGTGTTCATGCGTCAAAAATGTCTTGCACCATAACTGTATAAGTTTTAGTTAAACCACATTAAAGTGGATGTGAATTTATTCCAAATAAAAACAGAAGAAAGGGAGCAATAGATTCGTGTTTTATCAGAAACACTTCAGAAGCAAGAAACCCTTTCTGAAGAGTACATTATACATGTAATCATTCAGGGAACAGTGGTGGTTCTTACATTCAACCACTTAAGTTTCGTTAAATAGCATAACATAATCAATATATACATGTGTGTGTGTAATTCACATTGCTACTTCTATTATGTACACAACTTTGAAATTAAACAGTCTTTTTTTCTTCACGTAAAAAGTCAACTATGTTTGTAAGTCATGCAAGGTCTTCCATTATATATATATATATAATTGAATAACTTACGTTTATATACATATATATAATATGTATTCCTGTTACAATATCACACTTGCTAATTTGTCTGTAGTATTCGTTTCAAAAGTAATACTTTTAACTTTTAGTAGTTGGTGTTGTTCCGCCACATTATAAGCTCGAACTTTACAAATTACCAGAAGTCATTTTCAACATACTATTGTCCATTTTTCAACTTTCTTTTCCAGAGTTTTCTATAAAAAGTCGCATGACGATGCACTAGAGAAAATTAACATGGCAATAATTCCAACAGGTTTATTAATAAGTAACGTATAAAAAAGTTACTTGGATTAATGACAAATGTATATCAAAAGTAAAGATTGACAAGTTTCATATTTAATTACTGTCATCTCAACCTTTGGCCACCAAGTCCAAGAACCTGAAATTTTAGTTGCTACCATATGGCTGGGTGAATTTTGATCTATGCCGTGTTATTAAAGATATATGTAATATTCCTGCAGCTCTGCTAGCTTTTACCACAAATTTCATATCACTGTTTTAACCACATTATATCCTCTGATTCCCTCTACCTTGGTCATATTAATATACATACTAATGCTTCTCACAGTGTTTCCTTTTAAACAAGATTAAAAATAGACTAAGTAACTCAACACATAGCTTCCTTACTGTCCAAGTATGTTTTTTTTATCAAGTATCATAGTGAATGGCGATAACAAAAACGAAAATCACCCGCATTGACTTCTCAATTAAACTTTAGTTCAATTCATAATTATTTTCAGGCCTGATGACCCGTATGATTAAAATTCGGTACATTGAATAGAGGTCAGCTGAAGAATATATAAACGTGCTAATCTGAACAAAAAGACCAACAAAATATACAGCTAAGAGCTGATAGTGAAAGCTAACAGAACCTTGTTTCCGCACATGGATACAATTAATTGACCAGTACAGAAATCTAAAAAATGAGTAATGTCTTATTAATTTTTTTATTGATGCTATGGGCTCTAGCTATCCATGTTATTTTATGAGGAAAATAAACATTTTCGAATTCGAAAACAGAGGTTTAAAGAATATTTGAAAGGTAGAGTCAATTCATGATTCGAAAAAGGTGAATTGACAGCATGTTTATCAAACCAGCACGAAATGTATTAACACTTTGGTACGTGACGTAGTAAACTCTGACAAAATTGTGCTGTATTTGAACCAATAATAGATCATTATTAATAACACATTTTAAAAGTCAATAGAAGATCATCATGAGAACACATTTCAAGAACCAACAGAAGCTCATCAGTGAGAAAACATTTCAGGAACCAACAGAAGTTCTTCAGCGAGAACGCATTTTAAAAACTAATGGAAGATCATTAATGAAAACACATTTCAAGAACCAACAGAAGATCATCACTGAGAACACATTTTAAGAACCAACAGAAGACTATCATTGAGAACAGATTTAAAGTGACAATAAAATTCATCACTGAGAATCCATTTTAAAAACACAGCATGAAGGCACAAAATGAAACAAAGAAAATCTTTTAAAACTGATGATTGATGAATGTGAGTACGCCAAACACACGTACAAAGTATGTGAAAATAACGTCTTTTTTACCAATGAACTCACGTGTTATAAAAATTACAACATCCTAACACACAGATGAGCTTGAATTCACACAGAAGGAAACATACTCATTTGTTCATTCATGCATGAGAGGCATTTCCAAAAAAATTAAACAAGTAATATTTACTGTGTCTTTATTTTGTGTCTAGCATTCAATACTCAGATTGGGTGTAACATGTACGAAAAGAATGGATCCATGATTTCTGTCAAGTACAATGATACAACCAAAGTATTTACGACATTGGAATATGAAATCTGTGGGTCTATATTGTGTATACATGCCTCCACTGGGCGTGACAGTTATGGTCAGACGAAATACATGTAAATATTTCAGACAGAATTGGGATTCATCAAGGAATGATCATCCTTGATATTACTTGTCAAACCTCACATTGTTCACATATCTGATGTATAGCTCAAGACATGGAAACGATGACGTCAGTAATGCTGAGGTAAGCACTTTTCCGTAGAAAGAGAGGAGTAGCTAACTTCAATCAGATATTTCCTTGTTCTAACTGTTAGGCAGGATTGTGCGAAAACATCTTAAAAGTTCGCCTATATTTTAAATCGATATGGTCCTATTAGAAAAGATCACTATTTGGTGAAAAGGAACGTATGGATCGAGGACTTGAATCAACAATACTTCTGGAAGTGTTGTTATATAAATCCGCTATGATATGTGAAGTGTCTTTAGAATCGAAAATGTGTTTTCTATAATATCACCAAAGTCAAATTTGGAAATATTTCTATGTGCAGTTAACGAACGACATTTTTCTTTACTCGCAATCACAGAAAAATAAAATTTCAGCTTGTAGAATTTGAAACTATAAATCGCATTGAGTTGTAAAAATAACTAAATTTCTTTATTAAAATGTCAACTACAGTAATAACAATTTCTATATAAGAAGTACAGAACGAGGAAATGTTTGTCCTCAGAAATCAAGGAGGGAAATTTTGACAAATGAAGAGACAAAAGGGAAGGTGATGGCTTTTTATAGGTTAGTCTTTTGGTTGAAATAAACCTCCAGAAAGGGCATCTTACGTAATTGTTGAGTCACTTGAGTGAAGTCGGGTTTAAAAGGGCTCGACGTCCAGGTGATCAAAGCTCTTTGCTTCGAAATCTGTGGATCGTGGGTTCGAACCACATCACCAAACATGTTAGATCTTTTTAGACATTATAATGTGACAGTAAATTCCCTTTTTTATTGAAGTAACATAAGAGCTGGCGATGATTTATATGTATGTTTTATCCTTTTTTAAGAGCTATTTCTCTTAACAAAATATTATGCCCCAGTAGGATAGCAATAAGTCTTCGAAATTACAACGCTAAAATCATGGGTTCGATTACTCTTTGTGGACACACCAGCTAGCCTGATAGGGCTTTGCAATATGAAAACACCCTTAACTATATTACTAACACATCATGATCTTATAAAACGCGTATGTTCAAGAAGACTTGATAGAAATGAAATAGAAACCCTATAGCCAGAGCGCTTACGAAATGTGGACCTTTCTTCTTCAGGGGCCTCCCACTTTGCTCCTGAAGAAAAATGACCAACTTTCGAAAGCGCTCGAGTTATAGAGTTTCTGTCTCATTACTAACACATATCTATAGTCTATTTTATCGTACATTTCGTTGTACTGTTACTGTTTAAATATGTGTAGTTTTAAACTTATTAAACACTTCTCTCTCAATGACTAAAGTTGTTTATTGTTCCAAGAATGTTGTGAGCTAACTCTGTGGGGTTGTAAACTTTTGATGGAATTTGACACACTTCCAAAACGCTCGTCATTAGGATGTTTTTTTATGTATTCTTGTGTTTTTAATTCTTTTAGAAGACTTCGTTTGAACCTGTTGACAAATACTCTAATCAAGAGCCACGATTGTTTTCCTGCTTCAGTATTGTTTGTTTTATTTTTGAATTTCGCGCAAAGCTACTCAAGGGCTATCTGCGCAAGTCGCCCCTAATTTAGCAATATACGACTAGAGGAAAGGTAGCTAGTTATCACCACCTACCGCCAACTCTTGGGCTACTCTTTTACCAACGAATAGTGGGAATGGCCATAACATTATAACACCCCCACGGCTGAAAGGGCGAGCATGTTTGGTGCGACGGGGATTCGAACCTGCGACCCTCAGATTTCGAGTCGAACGCCTTAACCCAGTTGGCCATGCCGGGCCTTTCGACGATCTATAAGCAAGCTAAGTTTCATCAAGATTAGATATTAGCTTCAAATATTTCCGTTTTTATATATCATGTGCTTGAGACCTTGATGACCTCATATGTGATAGGATTAATTAGGTCATTTGTATATATTGGCTCCCCAAAGCGGATTTTGGATATATTATAGAGATAACAACAATAGCTTTTTAACAGTTTTTCCAGGTCTAAATATTCAACTAAGACTGATTTTTAAGGGGAAAAAAACATGGTTTTAGGAAAGTGAAATAAAACCATCCAAATGACGTATATTATTGTGAGTATATTCTTTATCAGTTTCTATTTTAATTACAGGATACGCAATATCTGTAAAGCTCTTCAGGTGAGATTGCCTCTTATTAAGCTATTTTTAGAATGTAAATTATTTAAAGGTAGGATTAATTTATTATCGTTTTTAACACTACATCGATCAAACAAATATCAAGCTGTTAGTACGTAGTAGTTTCTCCTGTATTTTACTTCATTATAACATTAGCACACATTCTAATGATATGAAGTTTTGAAGTGTACACTCGAGGCTAGAATTTACTGTCATATATTACCAAATTCGTCAAGTATTAGTGTCACGCTATTATAATATCATCTCAAAATGAAGTAATTACATATGATAACTAATTTATCTATCAACTATGTGTGTGCTACATTTATATTAATTAAGATGAAAGAGTGATACCGTATTTAAATTTCTTTGTTAATTTTTCAAAAATTTTGTTTCAGTGTATTCTACCTTCGCTATTCAACAACATTAAAACTTCAGGTTATCGTAAGATTTTTAAACAATCATTTATAAACTTTTCTTTGTTTCAGGTCACATATTTTTCAAACATTTTTACATACATCGTGAGCTGGCTATTCATATTCCACAAAAATAGTTCATTATTAGAACAATAATTGGTAGAAATTATTTGACAGAATGCAACGCAAGACATTGTAAATTATAAACATTTCTAGGGTTATATAATGTATTATTTGGATTTACTGTCATTTCCGTGTGTGTTAGAAATCTTGAAATAAATCTATTTTGATTCTACACTTGAAATTAGTGTATCAAACCTACTCAAGAAAAAAACAAAACAGCCTTCTCCAAGACGTTTAAGTAAAGGTATAAACTTAACAGGCACTCAATAGAGCGCACACCTCAGACATGCAACGTTGATTGGCTGTGGTTATTATCGAACACAGACTATTTTTATGGGACAATGAGAAATTGTCAACATATATCCACCAACTTTAATCAAAATCCGATAATAGTTGATTGAACTATAGGAAAGAAATATTGTAAGAAATCAGCCCTTAAATTTAACGGATTGAGATTTTTGTAGTTTCGTGGCCTTAATATGACCTAGATCTTTGATGTGTATCCTCCAAAAATTCAACACTCTTGATTTATTTGTATTTCAAACTTACATAAGCTTTCGTCCAAATCCAGTCAGCCGTTTTTGAATATCTTGCTGACAAACACACACACACACAGAGGTGAAACGTGACTCCCATCACATTTCGTGATATCAGATGAGATTCTGTGAATGAACATTATTTTCAAGAAGGGAGAGTGGTCAAAGTCAGTGATATCAACAGGGCTTCCCAATCTTAACAATTAGGAATCCTCGTGCTGTGGAATCAATCACCAACACGAAACGGTCGCTAATGTTACATGATAATTTCAAATGCTGTCCAATACCATCAAAGTTTTCTTAATAGCATGGTCTGTAATAGCAGAATAGCTAGTCCTCACCCCCAGACAATATTGCACAACGCCAGTAGAGAGCGCTACAGATGCTACTACATCATTTTTCTGTTTTAATGGGCGCCAAAAGTATTTTCTAACGAATCCAGACTTGCACAAGACTCGACAAGTGGATGCATCTAGGTTTGTCACTATCCAATCCTCCTAGAAATGTTTGTGGCGTTGTTAACAAATGAAAACAGTTACGTAACGAGTGTAACCAGGAAAGGCAGTGTCACACGTGAGAGATGAGGCTCCTGTTCGTTCAACCCGAGTCACAGATCCGTATTAATAGCTTTGGATATAAAACATATGTTATATTCAACCCCGCTCTGAATGAAACATGAGCAGGCGAGGGTCAAAATAACCAGCAAGCCTTTATTCCCGCCTGTTTACTGTGTACTGAAAATAGCTACCTGAAAATGTGATATTTTAACAAACTGGATATTACTGGGAACTATAAATTAACAAAACAATCTTCATGTGAAGTCACAACAAAAAGGGCGGCACAATTTATATTTGTAAGCAAGGTTGAAAGGTTTTGACACAGAAACGGTTTGTAGACGAATTACCGGGAAACGCAGCCGCAGATTGAAAAAGAAAGCTAATATTTTTAGTTAGACATTGTGGTATTTGAAGGAGAAACTTTCTCTGAAAGCGTGTAACTTTTCAGTGCCAAATTTCCAGATAAATATAGGTTTGACTTACAAGTAGGTACATACAGTTTACTTTCCAAAACCTCAGTGTTATACTTGGTGCGTCATAAACTGTCATATAATGTATGATAAATTATAAATTACTATTATTGTTTGTATATAAAGGCGCTCATAGTAAGAAGTTGCTATGATAAAATAAATTATAAATTCGTTTTTTTTTAATTTTGCGCGAAGTTAAACGAGGGCTATCTGCGCTAGTCGTCCCTAATTTAGCAGTATAAGACTAGAAGGAAGGCAACTAGTCATCACCACACACCGCCAACTCTTGAGCGACTCTTTTATCAACAAATAGTGTGATCCACTGTAGCTTTATAACGTCCACATGACTAAAAGAACCAGGATGTTTGATATGACGGGAATTCGAACTCAGAACCCTCACATTAAGAGTCGAATGTCTTAACTACTCGGTCATTCCGGACCAAGTTATAAATTACTGTTATTGCTTCTATATAAAGAAGATTATAGTGAGAAGTTGATAAAATTGATTGCTTTACTCTTCAGAATCCTCACCCCCTCGGTTTTACCGCTAAAAGTAATCTTTCAACTTCATCTATTTCCCCAACATTAAGTAAATAAATATATATATATATATATAGGAAGAAATCAATCATTTCCACGAAAGCCACATTTTCAATATGGACTCAAATGAAATATTCCGGAATCTTAGCCATAATAAACAGAGACACAGTTAGTGAGGTTAAAAAAAATGGGGCTTACACTCACATGCACACAGACTGAAAAAACTGAATTTTTTATCGAGATACAAAAAATGCAAACACAGCGGACGCATTTCTGTGCTATGTCTGTCTTATTACCCAGTTTCAGCTAAATGCTATATATATATATATATATATATATTTAGCTTGTGAAATTTATGCTTTATTAGATTATGTCCTATTTTTCACAATACCTTCTTATTAGTGCACAACAAAACAGACTTGTTTATGGATAAAGTAATGTACTATCGCATCTACCTTTCGGCTAATCTCGTTATAAAAGGAGGTATTTGTAATAGATACGTATATATATTAATGGCATGTGTTGGTTCCATGTTTTCTATTTCAATCCTATTTAAAATTCTTCTTTCACGCATAGAAAAATCTATTCAGGAACCGCTTTTTGTAGGCACTTCACTTCCATACACTTAGAAAATTTTATCACAGAAAGTTATACAATAATATATACTAATAATAAGTATAAGTTGTATAATAATATATACTACTGATAAGTATAAGTTGTATAATAATATATACTACTAATAAGTATAAGTTGTATAATAACATATACTACTGATAAGTATAAGTTGTATAATAATATATACTAATAATAAGTATAAGTTGTATAATAATATATACTAATAATAAGTATAAGTTGTATAACAATATATACTAATAATAAGTATAAGTTGTATAATAATATATACTAATAATAAGCATAAGTTGTATAACAATATATACTAATAATAAGTATAAGTTGTATAACAATATATACTAATAATAAGTATAAGTTGTATAATAATATATACTACTGATAAGTATAAGTTGTATAATAATATATACTACTGATAAGTATAAGTTGTATAACAATATATACTAATAATAAGTATAAGTTGTATAATAATATATACTACTGATAAGTATAAGTTGTATAACAATATATACTAATAATAAGCATAAGTTGTATAACAATATATACTAATAATAAGCATAAGTTGTATAATAATATATACTAATAATAAGTATAAGTTGTATAACAATATATACTAATAATAAGCATAAGTTGTATAACAATATATACTAATAATAAGTATAAGTTGTATAATAATATATACTACTGATAAGTATAAGTTGTATAACAATATATACTAATAATAAGCATAAGTTGTATAACAATATATACTAATAATAAGCATAAGTTGTATAACAATATATACTAATAATAAGCATAAGTTGTATAATAATATATACTACTGATAAGTATAAGTTGTATAACAATATATACTAATAATAAGCATAAGTTGTATAACAATATATACTAATAATAAGCATAAGTTGTATAACAATATATACTAATAATAAGTATAAGTTGTATAATAATATATACTACTGATAAGTATAAGTTGTATAACAATATATACTAATAATAAGCATAAGTTGTATAACAATATATACTAATAATAAGTATAAGTTGTATAATAATATATACTAATAATAAGTATAAGTTGTATAATAATATATACTACTGATAAGTATAAGTTGTATAATAATATATACTACTGATAAGTATAAGTTGTATAACAATATATACCAATAATAAGCATAAGTTGTATAACAATATATACTAATAATAAATATAAGTTGTATAATAATATATACTACTGATAAGTATAAGTTGTATAATAATATATACTACTGATAAGTATAAGTTGTATAACAATATATACTAATAATAAGCATAAGTTGTATAACAATATATACTAATAATAAGTATAAGTTGTATAATAATATATACTAATAATAAGTATAAGTTGTATAATAATATATACCACTGATAAGTATAAGTTGTATAATAGTATATACTACTGATAAGTATAAGTTGTATAACAACATATACTAATAATAAGCATAAGTTGTATAACAATATATACTAATAATAAGTATAAGTTGTATAATAATATATACTAATAATAAGTATAAGTTGTATAATAATATATACTACTGATAAGTATAAGTTGTATAACAACATATACTAATAATAAGCATAAGTTGTATAACAATATATACTAATAATAAGTATAAGTTGTATAATAATATATACTAATAATAAGTATAAGTTGTATAATAATATATACTACTGATAAGTATAAGTTGTATAATAGTATATACTACTGATAAGTATAAGTTGTATAACAATATATACTAATAATAAGCATCAGTTGTATAACAATATATACTAATAATAAGCATAAGTTGTATAACAATATATACTAATAATAAGCATAAGTTGTATAACAATATATACTAATAATAAGCATAAGTTGTATAACAATATATACTAATAATAAGCATAAGTTGTATAACAACATATACTAATAATAAGCATCAGTTGTATAACAATATATACTAATAAGAGGCCCGGCACGGCCAAGCGTGTTAAGGCGTGCGACTCCTACTCTGAGGGTCGCGGGTTCGCATACCCGTCGCGCTAAACATGCTTGTCTTTTTAGTTGTGAGGGCGTTATAATGTGACCGTCAATCCCACTATTCGTTGGTAAAAGAGTAGCCCAAGAGTTGGCTGTGGGTGGTAATGACTAACTGTCTTACACTGCTAAATTAGGGACGGCTACCACAGACAGCCCTCGAGTAGCTTTGTGGGAAATTCAAAAAACAAACAAACAAATACTAGTAAGTATAAGTTGTATAGCAATATATACTAATAATAAGTTGTATAATAATATATTTTTCTTAAAGATCAGTAAAGAATAAAATAAACCTGATTAGCTGTATCTGAAAAATAACCAACGTATCAAACTGAAAACTTCTGGTTCGAAAACTAGAGACATTAAGCTAAACATAAATTGTGTATTTAGAAAGAAATTTTACTATACATAGTTTCTTAACGTTTCTTGAAAATAGTCATGTGATATAAAAAAAGTTTGTGAAATTTATATGAACTGACTAATAAAGATTTTTACTTGGATGTCCTGATAAGAACTTTCAAATACGTTATCTAAATAAATGACATAACAAACTGTATGAAATAATATCGTGCATCGCGTAAATATAATGACATCATGAATTGTATAAAATGAAGACATACATTTCATAAAATAACGAAATAACACACTGTATTTCATTTTTAGTATCATAAGAAAATATTCAGGCCAAAATATAATTAACGATAGGGAACTCTAGACAGTGGGACTGTTTTGTCATTTATGAGATAGTTCATGTTTTCTTTTCACTTCAAGTCAATACGAGTCAAAGCTTGTGAAAATATTGTTGAAAGATTGTTTTTGTAAGTCAAATTTATTTTAATAAATTACTTTTTTCTTTTCAATATGTGTGGATGTGTATATTTTGTGTGTGTGTGTGTAATATATACTTGTTTCCCTTCCATTTAGAAAATCGTCATATTGATGAAACCAATATGAATGAAAAAGTTCTCGTTCACATACAATCTTCAGGATGGTGAGTTTGGTATAAAACCAGAGGTTAACATGTTTTTAATGTTTTAAAAGTTTGAAGGTGAAATGTTAGTAGCAAATGATTTTTTTATAAGTTAGTATGCACCTAAGACTTCATTACATTGGTATTACTGAAATTGGTACTTCTTTCTTAATTTAAATTGAATAGTTTTTATAGTAGTATTATAAAAATAAATTATCAATAAGTTGCCTTATATTCATCAAATTGTTTAAGGTTTAAGGAAATGCTTGTTTAGAACTGAAGAATTTTATCATAATTCATATTATAAAACTAAAATTAGGGATACTATTAATTAAGACATTTTTATATTGCAGTAATTGTTTTTAACTAAATCCTCAGTGCCACAAATGGAATGTATATATTGTGGCTCTCCAAAAGTGAATATTTTATTACTCAAATAATTTTTGTTTTCATTCATTAGAAGACTCGTACATTTTTAATAGTTATTATTAATTTTTGATTTGTTTAATCATGTTAGTCAGTGTGATACTACTAGATATTTGACCTTCTTAAATAGGCTTATATTGCATAAAAATGTTTTAGTGAAATGTATTTTTGTAAGTCATATATGAGAATGTTCTAATTTTTATAAAATCTGTTTCTAAATTTTGATTATAGAGAGCAGGATGAGCGTTGATGATGTTGATGAAGGGTCAACGTGTCTCAGTTGGTCAGTGTTAAATTAATATTTCGATGAAGCAGCCACTGTATTTTGTTAATCAGTATTAAATTGTTAATTAGTTAATATAAAAGCATGAGAGACCCAAATAGTTTCCCTTGTAAAGTAAAACTTCTATTTTTGTTTTTTAACACTATAATACTGAGGAAGTAACTAACGACCTCCTATTTTTTAAATGAATTTATGCAAAGTTGATTCAATGAAACTCTGGAACAATTCTGTAATGGAGAAAGAATGTTGACCTGTAATTTTGGACTTTCTACATATATTTATGCAAAATATGGCAAACATTTAGTAAATTGTTGTACACTAAAGATTAGATGGTGTTAAAGTATTTTTTACTGAAGGTGTCTGTGATTCTCTGAGGTAGGCTGACAACATGGTATAACGTAATATTTCACAAATACTCAATTCTAGATGATACTTGAGTTTAGATTGTTATTATTCGTTCATCACTTACGTCAGTTTATAATACACCAGATGGGAACAGTATTAGTTTGTCACTTTTTATGAAATGTGTCGTGAACGTCCTATTGAACAGCTCTAGATATTAGGCTTCATATAAGATACGTTACACTTAAGGTCGTTTCTGTCATGAGGTGATGAAAATTAAAATTATCTCTTTCAAGGATGTTTGTAAATATTCCATTACTACAAACTACTTTCTTATATAATTGGGTTGTAGCATAGTCTTAAACATGTTCAAACCCGTTATTGATGAAATAAACTTAGACAGAACCGTCAGTTTGTTGTAAATGTAAGTAGTAATAGAGAAAGGCTAACAATGATGCCAGCTTTCTCGTCTTTCAAGGATGTTTGTAAATATTCCATTACTACAAACTACTTTCTTATATAATTGGGTTGTAGCATAGTCTTAAATATGTTCAAACCCGTTATTGATGAAATAAACTTAGACAGAACCGTCAGTTTGTTGTAAATGTAAGTAGTAATAGAGAAAGGCTAACAATGATGCCAGCTTTCTCGTTTCAGTTAATTAAATTTCAATTTACTTTTACACTTAAACATCACTTAATTTTAATAGCGAGCGACTTGGATTGACACTACTGGTTTTAAAAAATTCACCATCCAGTAGAATGGATCGTATATAAGCATAAACTATTTCCCATTGATATAAAAAAGGATAAAAAATATTTTAATGCAAAAAAGAAACCTTTTAAGATAAAATAAAGTTAAATACTCTGGTGAATTTAGCCGAATACTTTAGAGTTAATGGACCAGGTTGGTGTATACTTTATCCCATTTATTGATAAATCAGACTCGCTGTCTCTTCTATGAGTGTTAGAAACTCCCAGATTTCCATTAAGCCTTGGTTTAATCTCAAGAAAAACTTCTGGGGAAGACAGAAATTCTTCTACTTAGCATACTAATCGCAAAACAAACTTTAACCCTGAGGTAAATTTACATTTTTGTACTATTACTACGTGGAAACAGTACGTATGTCAAATTCAACGAAAAACAGAAGCGAAACTTACAGTAATGCTGTTGCAAGAGTTGCTTTCACTTGGGATAAGGTTTTTCCTCTGATGAGTATCGAAGAACAAATAAATGTCAAGGCGTTTATTCTTTGAAAATATATTTTTCAAGAATGTCCTACATATCACAATAAGTTCTGATGCAAATTACGTCTTTTGAACGAAAAAAGCCTCAAAAAGTTTCACGAAACAAAAGTAAAATACGTTACAAAAAGATACAACTCTTTCTGGCGCTTATGTCAAGTACACTAACAGGTTTAGTGTTCTTTACACTTTTTAGTTAGACTTTTATTCAGATTTATAAAAATGTCTATAGATCACTCGACAAGGATTTTGTTTTATCTCCTGGAAGTATTTTTATGGTATTTTGTATAAAATGTGTTTACATTTGCACAAAGTAAATCGACCTAAACATATTTATGATTTTAGATATATTTATTTATTATATATTAAAGGAACCGACCCGTGACCTAACGGCTGACTTACCAGACTTGGACGATCAGAGCCCATGATTCGCGTCCCGTTGCCACTTTGTGGTCGTTAATGATAGTTAAATGCTACAATATCCTTAAAGTAGCTTAAACACTGGCGGCGAGTGCTCTTAATTTTATGCATTTCTTCTAGTTTATAAGCTCAAAATAAGGAATACCTAGCAAAGATAGGCCTTTTGTTGGTCTTTGCTATTTACTGAAGCAAAGGCCAGGCATGGCCAGGTGGTTAAGATATTCGGCTCGTAATTCGAGGGTCAAGGGTCCGACTCCCCGTCACATCAAAGAGTCGTGGAGGCATATAATTTGACGGTCAATCCCACTATTCGTTGGCAAAAGAGTAGCCCAGGAGTTAGCGTGGGTGGTGATGACTAGCTGCCTTCTCTCTAGTCTTATACTGCTAAATTAGGGACGGCTAGCGCAGTTAGCCCTTGTGTAGCTTTCTGCGAAATTATAAAATAAAACAAACAATACTGAAGCAGGAAAACAATCACATTCATTTGATATGTCCACTTTCAGATTATGGTAATTCAAATTTTGTTTTTAAGTGTAAAATCCTCATCTGAAAAAGGTAAATTCTTTATGCTTATTGTAACGAATGCAAAGGTATCGCTATAAAAAAGGAAAATCCAAAATTACTGTAAAAAAAATCCAAATTTACTGTAAAAAAAAATATATAACCAACATTTCAGCCAAATAACGTTCAACGTTTACCACTAATTTCCTTTAAAAAGTTTTGGCTATTTCTTTCTACACCCTTTTCACTGTGCCTTGTAGATTCGAATGTTCTTAGCCAGAGGTTTGTAAAATTGATTTAAAACCTATATATTGCAATCATGTACACACGTTAAATCATTAGTATGATAGAATTTTTTGTCAATTTTTTTATTTTAATACTAGTTCATTTTACTTTTTGAGAATTGTACTGACAGTATGCTATGTTACTGTTACATATTACAACCGCATGCAAAACTTGGAATACCTTTCATAAATTAGCAAAGTAATAAGAAATTCTCAAAAGTTGTGAAACAAATACTGTGAATTATAACTTCAGTTACAAAAACCTATCCACGTCTATAACCTGTGCCCATGAGAGAAATATTAAGAATAAGCTCGTATAAATATGGTGATACACTAAGTCTTATTATTTTCCACTTGTTTCTACTTGTTTGCACATTAGGTAATATATTACTATATTTAATTGCATTTGTAATCTCCAGTAGAGGGGTTCTGAATTTTGTTTAGGCTCAATACATGTTATGGATAATTGTGATGCAAATAACTATTGTCATCTAGTTTTTAACATTCGGGTTTAGATTCTCTACGGTAAACAGAGCTAAGATACGCTTTGGTCTAAGAGTACAATAGAAATCTCGTGAAAAGTAGTTCGAAGAAGAATTTGAATTTCGCGCAAAGCTACTCGAGGGCTATCTGCGCTAGCTCTCCCTAACTTAGCAGTGTAAGACTAGAGGAAAGTCATCACCACCCACAGTCAACTCTTGGGCTACTCTTTTACCAACGAATAATGGGATTGACTGTTACATTATAACGCCCCCACGGCTGAAAGGGCGAGCATGTTTGGTGTGACGGGGTGCGAACCCGCGACCCTCAGATTACGAGTCGCACGCCTTAACCGACCAGGCCATGCCGGGCCCAAAGTAGTTCGAAAAAACAAAACTTAAACAGTTTCGAGTTTTTGGTAAACATGTGCCCACAGTGGCATAGCGGTATGTCTGAGAACTTATAGTACTAGAAACCGAGTTTCGATACCCTTGGTGAACAGAACACAGATAACCATTAGTGTAGCATTGTTCATAACAAATCAAACTAAACTGGTAAACAAATAAGAACTTTATGATACTTGATTTAATTTGTTTCAATTTAAAGCATTTTGTTCGAAATATTAAAAATCCATCATTGGATATAAATATATCCTTATACAGGGTGGCCGTATGTCTCTACCCATCCATACGTTATTATGTTATATTCAATTACGCATATATTATAAATTTGTTTCTTTTTTTTGCAGAGAAATACGGCCAATGTAAGCCCATTTACACTTGAAAATGTCTCGCAGAACATGGCGCCGCATAATATTATGCAGCGAGAATGAGAGGACAACACACAGATACATTGGATACATAAGATATATGGATGGGTAAATAATTACGGGCCACCCTGTATATTACTCCAGCGCTTCGCTTTATTTTTGATTGCTTTTCATAACATAAATAATCTAATTTGATTAACTTTTGTAATGCTCAAAACTATCTACTATACATGTCACTATGTTTGCTCTGTGGTTACTGAAGAGTCAGTGAAATATGTTTTCTAGGTCTGTTACGTTTCTGTATTAGTTTGATTCATTTTATTACTTGAAGCCTGTAAAAGGTACACTATGAGAAGCAGTTTCTTTCTTTCAGTATATAATTGCTAGATTGAGTCTTCACGGTATCATTGAAGGCGGAATATCTCTTGATCTAGTGAATTTGTTAAATCAATTCATTGCAATATGTATCTAATCTATAAAAAAAAATGTGTTCAGTATTGCCGCTGCACAACACAGTTTGTGTAACGGGCAAAACTTTTCAATTTGACGTAATAGGTAAACGTTATTAAAAATTATTTAGTTGATATACATACAAAGCGCTATCTGTGCTGTGCCCACCACGGGTATCAAAACCCATTTTCTAGCCTTGTAAGTCCGCAGACACACCGCTGTGCTACTGGTGGGAGTGTGTAATAAAACTGAAACTATATTACTTTATGTAATAATATCCTATTCTCTATGGGGTATACTGAACAAAGGATATTGTTTGTTTTGAATTTCGCGAAAAGCTACTCGAGATCTATCTGCGCTAGCCGTTCTTAATTTAGCAGCGTAACACTAGAAAGAAGGCAGCTAGTCATCAACACCCACCGCCAACTCTTGGGCTTCTCTTTTACAAACGAATAGTGGGATTGACCGTCACTTTATAACGCTCCCTTGGATGAAAGGGCGAACATGTTTGGTGTGACGGCGATTCGAACCCGCGACCTTCGGTCAACGAGTCAAGTGTCTTAACCGCCTGGCCATACTGACCACCTGGCCATGCTGGGCCTGTAATTAGTATTGTTAGAATTTCCTCTTATTTTCTCTGATTTATCTTGACCCGTCTTGAAAAATGCTGTCAACATTGAAGAGGGTCATTTTCATAAACAATACGACTTAGGATTTAAAATAATAAATCTTTGTAAGAGAAATTTTCATACCATTTAATGTGAATATGGCCCGACATAGTCACATGGTTAGGACGCTCGACTTTTAATCTGAGGGTAGCTGGTCCGAGTCCCTCTCACACCAAAGATTTTCTTTCTTTCAGCAATGGTTGCGTTATGAAGTGACGATCAATTCCACTATTTGCTGGTAGAATAGTAGCCCAAGAGTTGGGAGTGGGTAATGATGACTATTCCCTCTAGTCTTAAGGATGGCAGATAGCCCTCGCGTAGTTGTGAGCGAAATTCAAAACAAATTCTCTGAATTTTACAGACATATTTCTCACATCATTTCGTTCTATACGGTTTAAATGTTAATAAGTATTTGGTTCCTTGTTAACACTTAAATTCCAGCCGTTTTTTAATCACATTTTCTGCAAAATACAAGTGCATCATTTAAATACAGGTTGTGGGTTTACTTATGTAAGATACAGGAATGGTAAATACAGGTTGTGGGTTTACTTGTGTAAGGTACAGGAATAGTAAATACAGGTTGTGGGTTTACTTATATAAGGTACAGGAATGGTAAATACAGGACTGTTATTCAGTGAGCATGTATACTAGAGACGTGTGCAAAATGAACCTTTACACTTGTTAATTTTAAAAACAACGCTTTGAGGCGGCAAGATTAGATTTTACTTTTGTTGTAATTAAGCACAAAGTTACATAATGGGCTATCTGTGCTCTGTCCGCCACGGGTATTGAAACCTGGTTTTTAGCGGTGGCACTCTGCATACCGCCGTGCTACTGGGAGACGATAATTTTATTTCCAAATGCAAACTTATTAGCATGTGATTTACAACGTGAAGCTATAATTATTTATCAACTTATTATTCATCAAGTGAAGCTGGAAACAAATCAGAGCTACTCGTAGATGTGCCAACTTTAACCGAGGTCTTCCAGTTTGCAGTGAGGAACATGTAACAAAATTATTAAAGGAAATGGAAGGTGGTGATTCACAGAAAGGATGATGATGCATATTGTAGCTTATGGAATATTTCTGAAGGTATCTACTTTACAAAAGTCAGTGAAAGACCGTCTGAGTAAGGAATTAAACCGTCATTACCGACTAACGGATACAAACGTCTTGTCATACATATTGATTTATTAGACTACACTCTGTGAGTATTATGTGTTACTATTTCTTGTAGGATAACAGATTTGATATAGTGCAGTTGTGTAAATGTATACTTTTAAAAACGCAGTAAGCCTTACATAGCTTGTTTGTTTGTTTTTCTAAATTTAGTTTTGATGCAAAATCAATACATATTTTTTACATAGCCAAGAATTAGTTTCGGCATTATCCAGATCTTTCGGTATCAAAATTTACAAATTAATTTGAAGTGAAATAACCTTTATTTAATTGTAATGCATAATAAGAGGAATCATTTTCAGCTACAATGTCCAAAGTTGAAAGTTATTATACAATGAATATATCCAAACAAAAAAGAGCTAAAATTAATTGGTTAGTTTATGAAGCTAATTTAATATCCTAACTAGCAGTATACAGTGTCGTTAAACAAAAACTTATAAAGTTTAAAATATATAGATTCGTTTGTTGGATACTCTCGCCTTTCTCGATAGTTTTCTGTCATAAGTTCTCATAAAGTCCAACCATCTTAGAAGAGTTAAGCTAGTTCTAAACTTATATACCAAGTTAACTGTGTAAAATGTAGTTTTTAGTTTAGAAAAACAGACATCTATATATCTATAACTATCTAGATAGAGATATTTAATAAAGATACTAAAATTAATGTATTACATATGTTAAATATGTTAACCAGTAATGTTAAAAAGACGAACATTTAAGAAAGAATATATAATTAATGTTTCTCTCTCTCTCTGTCTTTGTGTATAGATGGATATAAATACAAAATGAAAAAAAATACTAAAAAGTAATTTTTATACACTGCTTGCCAAAATCTTAAGGTCAATCAACATAAAGAAAAAATATGCATTTTTCGTTGTTAGACTCAACCACTTCTTTGAGTAGAGCTTCGAAAAAAATCACAATAAGAAAAGGGAAAATAAATAAAAACTTGTTAGCATTTAATAGGGAAAATGTGAACACTATGAAATTAGCCTAAATACTAACTGGTCAAAAGTTTAAGATAATACCAAATAGAAGTCCTAAATAGGGTATGAAGTGCCCAACAAGAGGTCTCAGTAGTGAGTTGCATGGCCGTCATTGCGAATAATTTCAAACATTCACTTTGGCATGGTCGATATAAGCGTTTGCAGAAGGCTGGCTGAAATGTTATTCAAAATGGTGAAGATGGTTTCACGAAGATCATGCACTGTTTGAAATTGACGTCCATTTCTATAGACTTCTCTTGCCATCCACCACTAAACATTTTCAATGTGGTTCAGTTCGGGCGAACACGCTGGATGGTCCAAAAAATCACGTAATTCGCCATGGAAAAGTTCTTTGTCCTGCAGATATTGTGGATTGTAGCGTTGTTCTGCTGAAAGATCCAGTCATTTCCACACAAGTGAGGGCCTTCAGTCAATAAGGATGCTCACTCCAACATGCCAATGTAGCCAGCTGCTGTTCGACGCCCCTGTATACCCTGAAGCTCCATTGTTCCATGTAAGGAGAAAGCACCCCAGATCATGATGGAACCTCCTCCACTGTGCCGTGTAGAAAATGTCTCCGGTGGAATATCCTTATCGTGCCAGTAACGTTAGAAGCCATCTGGACCATCCAGGTTAAATTTTTTTTCTCATCAGAGAACAAAACCTTCTTCCACTTTTACGTCTCGTTTTTGGTGCTCCTCAGCAAAATTTAACCGAGGTGTTTCGTGGTGTGGAAGGAGGCGTGACCTTTGAAAACGTTTACGGTTTTTAAAACCTTTCTCTCGTAGACACCGTCTTATTGTTCTTGAGCTGCATTTTGAGTCCGTAAGGGCCTTAATCTGGTTCAACGATCGACTGGTATCTTGCCGGACAACCCGTCGAATCCTCCTGCTCAACGCCGGCGAAATTTTCTTGGGCCTACCACTTGAAATTCTCGTTCCGTATAACTCAGGGTCTTTTAAGAAATTTGCGACAGCAGTTTTACTACATCCAATCTCACCAGCGATGGCACGTTAAGAGAGACCTTGCTTTTGCAGCTCGACAATTCGACCATGTTCAAACTCTGTTTACTGTTTAGCCTTTGCCATGTTTTTACCCAAAGTAACACAGAAGAGGCCAGTGAAAGATGTTGACAACACTAATGCTTCAACATAAATGAATAAATTTCGTTACGTGTTTACCGATTAACGCTTCGTTTCAGTATGGTCTTAAACTTTTGACCAGCTAGTATTTAGGCTAATTTCATAGTGTTTAAATTTTCCCTATTAAATGCTAATAAAGTTTTTTTTTTATTTTCCCTTTTCTTATTTTCATCTTTCGAAGAATTATTCAAATAAGTGGTTGAGTCTAACAACGCGAAATGCATATTTTTTCTTTATGTTCATTGGCCTTAAGATTTTGATTAGCAGTGTATATGTTAAATAATTTAACCAGTAATATTAATGAAACGAACATTAAGTAATAAATGTAAATGGAGTTACAAAATACATAAATATTAGGTTGTTGATTCTCCCACCTATCTTTTAAAAAATGTGACATCATGCAGTGTACATATTATATATCATGAAGGGACTTCAAAAGAAAAACATTTTCGTGATAAGTTACTATCATTTAATCTGGTTTCTTATTCACCCTTTTACCTTTATAAACATAGTACAATAACCTATCTTTAAATTTGTTCAGTCTGTATTTTAACTGTAAATGTTGTGCATAATATGGTTCTTTCAGTTTATGAAATACATGATTTTTTTAATAAAATGATATATAAACCTTAACTTTTGGTTTTGATTAAACTTTTGCGAGGCGCAGTCTAGACGTTAGCTGTTGGAAAGACCAAAGTTCGGGGCCACAACTGCTACAGAATATATTCTGTACTTTCACCTCACCTATGGACACATTATATCTACAACAGCTAACTCTGTGACTCGTTTAAAGATATCCGTGTAGACAGCGGATGGTGTCAAGTAGTTTCCTTTCCTTTGATAAATAGTTTTTAATTAATTAAGAATGGCTATGTCTGAATCGTGAATTCAGTTTGTCAGTTTTGTGCGTATATTTCCTAATGTTCTGTTCAAATTAAGAAAACCAAACACCAAGTTGATTTTAATTAATAAGTATAAAATTAATGTGTGTGTGTGTCATTTTCATACATGAACGATGTGTGATGCTATATTTGCAAGTTGTGAAGTCAGGGAGAACATGACTATTTCATATTTAGTTCATATTGATCGTTGGACAATACAACGACACCAAAGGCAAACTTATGACTGTAAAGATGTCACACAACCTCTTCTCTGAAGGATATTCATATTGAAATATTATAAAGCAATGTAGGGTGAAAGGGCATAACGATTAGAAAGGAGCTCTTAATGCTCCCCATTGACAAAAATACTATAACAGTGTTTGGAACAGCGTTTAGGTGAAAATGTGCCATTATTAAGATAGCATGATGTATCTACAAAATTAAAAGTATTAGTTGTACCTCCAGAATGGCCAAATGGCATAAAATGCCGCTATCCTAGAAAAGTAAAAAGTAAGTCCTTAATTTAACCATTAATAAAAAAAAAACAGTAGAATAAGCTGAAATGTTCACAACTTGTCTTTCTTTAAGTGGACTGCACTGATGTGTTTGTCGTTTTATTACTCCTTCGTTGTCTGTGCAGAACTAAAATGCATATACATTAATATTAGGAATTATTCAGACGTACTTTCTGAGCTGTCTTAAATTTCGTTATGATTTGTCATTAGTACAAATATCCTAAGTATTTTATGTATAAGAAAACAAAATTAAATGATAGATTCAAATACGTGAACACACCACAAAGTTGTAAGCTTAGCAGCATATAAGCACCTTTAACGCCTTGTTCTTAACATAATACCTGTGCTGTTAAAACATGTTATTTATTACTTAAGCCTTTTGAAAACACTTTGAGAAACTGTTCGTAAAATATTTACAGAACGGACTAGAGCAAAAGTTGTTATGCGTACAAAAACTGACCTTCAAAATACACTTATATACAGATATATGATTTAATATAAACAACTAGGAATGCAATGTACAAGTTTCATTAGATAACATAAATTAACTTTTACCTTGCTATATTGCATTAGAAATTGTTATCCATTTTCCTATTTCTCTGTTGTTTGGTGATAATCTAGAGAAAATGCAACGCTTGCCGAAAGGCTAGGATTAACTGCGCATGTGCAGTAAAGTTGCTTTAAGACATCCTTCATTGTGTTATCTCGTGCAGAAATACAGCAAGTATCTCAAAGGCTACGAATTTGTACAACCCAGAGAATTAACATGAACACATGGAAAATTTTGTTGATATGTTATTTTTGAATATTTCATCGATAAACGACTTTCATATCTACTTATCTTCTCTCGAGAATGCACAGTGTACTCAGTAAGAAAACAAATATATGGTGGATATTAATCATATTTTTATTACAATAAGGAGCACACGAGAGAATTGTAACGTGATATATTTTCAAAGATACCTATTTAATGTGTTTTCACCGATGCCAAACGTATTCACTCCAGTGGTTAAGACCTCATTCTTTAATAATAGTTTGAATAATATCAGTGTGGATACATATCGTTCCATGTTAGTTTCATAATTCCAACTTTTATCTCAGTTAAATGTATTTCATGACTATATAACCCAGTACAACATGTTTAGTGAAATGCTAAAATACAAGTTAAACACCCTTTTAAGAATTAGTTCCAAAATGGAAATTATGAAAATAGGTCAGAGAGAGAACATGAGTTTACATTCACTCAAATAACCAATTGAAAAGTCACAAATCACTTTATTGGTGGAATTGTAGTGGTTTTAAGAACAAAATTACAGCAATTCTTAAATTAAACATCATGTTTATCTGCCAGAAAATAAATTAATTGAAGAAATGTATATATAGTAAATACATCTTCAATGTGTTCACTCTGATGTCCGCATATGTTTTTCAGTTTTACAAATGCTGACACTTTAAATTATTTAAATTTTGTTTCATTAAAATTGTCTCTCTCGAAAATCATAGGATAAAGATGTCATATTCTAGAAATACATATGTGTAACATCAAATAGCTAAATGCTGAGAGAATATAAGCTAAAATGACATGTAAACAACACAAAAATATAATTAAAGAAACATGGATATACATATATAGCTTTCAAAAACACATATAATGTACTTATGTTTTACCAACACGAAAAGAAACGATTAAGAATATCCCCTTGTTTAATTCTAACGCTTAATGTTTATACCGAAACTAACTGTAGGGGTCATGTTTCCGTCATTATAATTACAGAGAGTGTTGTAGATAAAGAAAGCATCTACACATTTCTATGGTTCTTTCCTAAAATATGCCAGATATCAATTTCGGTAAGTTTAACGTACGGGTAATTTTCTCTCTGCTTCGAGTTTTTGTTGATCAATACACTTTCATTTTACAGTTTTCTCACTCTGTAGATTGATCGTATATAATATGGTGCAACATATGTAACGGTGATGTAGAATATTTTCCATTTTATAAATCATCAGGCGTGTATAATTCCTTATATGCTTCCAATGGAAGTTTTTTTTCTTTCCCCTTTCCAAGTAGACCTACTAGTCGTTAACTTCAAAACGTTTTGTGCTAATGGTAAAGATTAAAATAATAAAATGCGTGTCCAAAACCAGCATGATATAAAACATGTCAAAAATTTGACGAGAAAACCATTAAATAATTCGTTACTAACATTTTTTTTTTCAGCTTATATAAAGTTCGCATAATATAAAAACGGAAGTAAGAAATCTCAGTACAACGATATATATATACTGGCAAGTAAAGTCCCAACATACATCAAATAACAAACACTTTTAAATCTATATTAAGAAAATACAATAATAAGAAGTAATATAACGTCTATGGAGCTTATGTACAAGTGTTTTTCTTCCAATCTTTAATCTATTGATGTGGAAAAAAACACATCAAACAATGCACGACACATTTTAATTGAGTTCGAAAATGAAACATAACTTTCTTTTTTTCTGAAAACATACCAACTAACTGATTTTTTCATTCTGTGACTCATTCAATTTCTTATGCGTAATATTTAGTGTATAGGTACGTATCAGGAAAGTGTAGATATTCTGAAACAAAATACGCAAGTCTATACTTTTCAGACCAAAACAAACCCAGAAGAAACCAGACAGTAAGTGTTGTCCAACTTCATAATCCTAACGTTCGAAATTCGCTATTTTTCTCGTCTATGATGCTTTTCTTGACTAATACGTTAATTTGAACTGAATGCAATGATATAGAAGCTGGATAAAAAGTAGGAAACTTGTTAGTTTAATTACACTTTACTCCATAATTAGAAGCGTTAAGTATGCCTAACAGATACATTTTGATATCTTTATGTGTGTATCTGTTAAATCATTAAGATCTTTAACGATCTTTAAAGATCTTTTAGCTTGTGATTTAGAACAATTACTAAAAATGTCACATTGTAAATATGCCGCTCTGAAAATTATGGAAATAAATTTTCAAATTCGTTTCAAACACCAGAAATAAATTTTAAATACACAAATTCAATTACGACTCTCGTAGCTAATGTATGTTTGTTCCAGAATTTTTTTAAATAATTATTCGAAAGGAAATGTTTTCAGATGAAAAGCCATCTGTTACACTTCAACGTAATGTTTCCCAAATTTTATTAAAACTGAACAGAAATGCTGAAACAAAACTCTACTAATTAATGATAGAACTGTTGGTGTGTTAAATTTATTATCTAATTTTCCTTCAACATTCCTGGTGTGTTATACATAAACTAAAATGTCAGTCGTAATGCGGTTTTGCTCTCTAGGAGTTACTATGTAGAAAGCAAGATTGTTTCCAGGCAAATCCACTTATGTGAAGTGCACTAAGAATTGGAGCAGAAAATTAAATATTAGTAAGACGCAATAAAACAGTATAAAATATTATACTGAAAACTAAGTTTAGTGTTATTGGTTTTAAGTTCTACAGTACGAAAGAACGACTTACTATAATTATTTCTAGAATAATAATATATTATACTGAAAACTAAGTTTAGTGTCATTGGTCTTAAGTTCTACAGTACGAAAGAACGACTTACTATAATTATTTCTAGAATAATAATATATTATGCTGAAAACCAAGTTTAGTGTTATTGGTTTTAAGTTCTACAGTACGAAAGAACGACTTACTATAATTATTTCTAGAATAATAAAATATTATACTGAAAACTAAGTTTAGTGTTATTGGTTTTAAGTTCTACAGTACGAAAGAACGACTTACTATAATTATTTCTAGAATAATAATATATTATACTGAAAACTAAGTTTAGTGTCATTGGTCTTAAGTTCTACAGTACGAAAGAACGACTTACTATAATTATTTCTAGAATAATAATATATTATGCTGAAAACCAAGTTTAGTGTTATTGGTTTTAAGTTCTACAGTACGAAAGAACGACTTACTATAATTATTTCTAGAATAATAATATATTATACTGAAAACTAAGTTTAGTGTTATTGGTCTTAAGTTCTACAGTACGAAAGAACGACTTACTATAATTATTTCTAGAATAATAATATATTATACTGAAAACTAAGTTTAGTGTCATTGGTCTTAAGTTCTACAGTACGAAAGAACGACTTACTATAATTATTTCTAGAATAATAATATATTATACTGAAAACTAAGTTTAGTGTTATTGGTTTTAAGTTCTACAGTACGAAAGAACGACTTACTATAATTATTTCTAGAATAATAAAATATTATACTGAAAAGTTTAATGTTGTTGGTCTTAAGTTTTACAATACAAAAAAGCGACTTATTTTTTAATGAGTGACATTAGAAGAGTTTGTTTGTTTGTTTGTTTTTGTAATTTCGCACAAAGCTACTCGAGGGCTATCTGTGCTAGCCGTCCCTAATTTAGCAGTGTAAGACTAGAGGGAAGGCAGCTAGTCATCACCACCCACCGCCAACTCTTGGGCTACTCTTTTACCAACGAATAGTGGGATTGACTGTAACATTATACACCCCCACGGCTGGGAGGGCGAGCATGTTTGGTGTGACGGGCCCATTAGAAGAGAATATGGAAAGTTCGTGAATACTCCAAGTTGAATATATATAGACACTATTCATCAAACTGAAGCAAAAAACAAAAAAGCTAGAGAGCCACGGTAGTCTATTTGATACATTTAATGTTGAAAGCATTTTTTTCTAATTGTAGCTGACTACACGTTTATTCAATTGAATACTTTTAGCAAAAAGATACAGGCGCACACGTCTAGAAATACGAAAACTCTTAAGTTTACTACGAATTTTTAGAGCACTTTAGAGAAATCAGTTTACCTTCAATACTATCCTCATGTCAATAGTTAAATTCAAAACATCCGTCTATATAGCTTAATAACGTGTTAAACTCGTGTATATATTTATTATAATAAAATTCAGAAACGAATAACATTTCATAATACGCAACTATAATCTTCATTTAAGCCAATCAACAGTCGTAAAAGTCACTGCATATGTTTCAACGTGGTTTTACGTCATCATCTTTACCGAATACAGTGCTTATGATTGTTTTTCTCACTCTTATAGAGAAGATGACATGAAGCCACGTTGGCACGTGACTTTAATAACCATCGATTGATTTAAATAAAGATTTCAATTGTGTATTATAAAATGTAATTAGTTTGTAAATTTTAGTATTTTAAACTTAATAACATATTTTAAAACTGCTTGCCGTTTACCTCTGCAATTAAAAGTAAAAAAAAAAAACAGAACTGATGAACGTTTTATGACAAAAGCAAAGTCTATATTAATTAAAATTAGACACTATTTAGAAATAAGTGAGTAATTATAATATAAACACGTTTTTATAAATTAATGTCAAGTCGAAACCGTGAGCACATCTGACTATTTAACTTTCCCAAACTAAAGCAATTTTTTGTTTTGGTATTTTCAAACTATAAGTTTACATTTCACTGTTTTATTTTTGTTTTGTTTTTTTTACTTGTTTAAAATATTGGATGTGACTTTGATCTCAAGAGAAGTTTATAAAAATTAAGCCTATTTCACAAGCTTTATACACCTATCTGTTTGTGTATGTGTATGACATATGATACTCAAGTATAAACGTTTTGTGCACACATACATACTTGACACCAAATACAGGGTTTTTAACGTATGGTAGAATGACAAACACAACAAGCTGTTGCTACTTAAAAATGGGTGAACTTAATAATTTGCTAACCAGAATTTACAATATTTTTACGTGATAAAATGTAATGTATGAAGCAATTTATCTTTTCAGAAATTTATTAATAATCTTCAAGTGATTGCGAACAAATTACTTGAAAGTTTTAGGGTTATCATAACAAAAACTGCTTATTCGGTGAAACACGTCAACCCAAAATTATTTCAGTTTACTTTAGTATTTCTCGTAAATATGTAGCTGACCATACACTAGATGTGAAAATCTATCACCAGATGACACTGTGATGTGAATTTTATGTTTTGTTCGTTTTTAAAAAGCTACACGAGGGCTATCTGCGCTAGCCGTTCCTAATTTAATAGTGCAAGACTAGAGGAAAGGCAGCTAATTATCGGCAACAACCGCCAACTCTTGGGCTACTCTTTTACCAAAGAATTGGAATTCACCATTACATCATAACGCTCCTATGGCTAAAAGGGCGAGCATGTTTTATGTGACGGGGATTCGAAGTTGCAACCTTCAGAATGTGAGTTGAGCGCCCTAATCACCTGGTCATGCCAGGGCGTATATTTCTTAATGTGTAAGAGCAAATTAACTATTATATGTAATGTAAGAAATAGTTTTGCTCGTGATTTGTCCATCTAATCACAACAATTAAATTAAATGATTACCAAGCTTCATTTTAACAACTAATTAACATCATCATTAGTTAAACGACATCAGTTGTCTGCTTTCCGTCCTAATTAGTAATAACCATAACGCACTAAGGCTGGGTGTGGCCAAATAGCGGGCTTAAACTGTGAGTTCAATTATCACAGCTCGTTTTTGTTTGCTTGGTTATTGTTGTTTTTTAGCTCAACGCTGTATAATTTGATATTTGCGCTCAGTCCACTGTGCGAACTCGAACCCAGAAGTTTCCTTCGACCCATAAACGCTTATTCCACACATTGGGGCCGTGGGTGTGTTATAGGAGTGACGATCGATTCTCATTATTCAGTCAAATAAAAATAGTCCAAGGATTGGGACAAGTGGTGTTGATTAGCCAGCAACGTTCCCTCTAGTATATCACTTCAAAATTAGGGACAGATAGCGCAGTTAACACTTGGGTAACTTTGTACGAAGTCCAACTAGGAAAATAAACAATGTTTTTTGTGCAGCAGACTTTTACTTGAAATGCATTTTTTTATTATATACTAATATTAAAATTCTCAACACTATGAGAATAAGAATCCTCTTTATCCCTACTTGATTGGTTGAAGCCAAATATATACCAGTAAGGTAATTAGAAATCACAAGGATGAATATGAACCATCTTCTTGAATAGGGGCACTTATATCTTATATCAAATGAGACATAATAATCATAAAAAACACACACAAAAAAACGATTAAACTTTAACTTATTATCTCTTTCGTTAAGATAGCAAAGATAGAATTATATTGTTTCTCTCTTTCAACATACATTAAGCCATAACTAATACGATTAAATGCCTATCTTGAAAAATATTCTGAAACTAAGTCAGGAAAACATAAAGGCGTGAAAAAAATTAGATGTTTGGAACGATTTATCAGATCTAGTTCCTTCCAATGTCTTACAATATTCAAGATGTATAGTTATGTATAAGGAGATATTGTTAGATACTTTATCTTTCCATTCCAAGGTTTTGTTCTTTTTATACCAACAGGCGTTCACCCGTATAGGACATGGAAACTATCCAAAGAAACTTAAAGATGCAGAAAGTAAGGCAGAAAATGCTTTTCGTTTTATTGTCGCAAATACCTGTTTTGTAAGTATCATTGTTGTCAGCTACCGATGCTCTAGCATGAGATACGTCTGTAGATTGTTAGAAGCTTGAGCACGTTTTATTTATGTGTGTGTTTAAGTAATTCTATATAACTTATAATTGAAAGGAAAGAAATTGTTGCCTTCAGATATGTGGTTGTTGCCACACAAACTCATGTTAATGGGTGGAACTTTGTAAACTCGTTACAAACATAGGATTATATATTAAATAGATGTTTCCGGTTTGTGGCGTTTTCATCTGGACAGTCCCTGACGTAATTTCTTCATCTCAATAACGAATACCAAATATAAGTTCGCTTCCGAAGATTACATCAACAACTCTCCAAGTGACTTACTAGAAAGTGACCAAACATGAATCTTAAGCTACATTCCCAACACTATTCTATTGAGGTAATATACACGCTGACAGATACTTAACTTACAAATCAAACAATCCAATACAAATAGAAAAGTCGCTATAAAAATACTAGCCCACAGAACCATCAACGTCTCTTCAAAAGAAACCTAGCAACAGAAATTAGGTTTCTTTACGAGAAGTGCAAACAGAATATATTTCGTAAGAAATTAATCAAAGACGCAGTGAAATCCGTCTTCAGCAGTACTTCTTCAGTTTCTAAAGTTACAGACAATGATAAAATGATTACTGTATCATAAGTATGAATTATTGGGGGGACTGTGTTTTTTTTATTTGACATTTAAACTATCTTCAAAATTATTCTTACCCCAATCAAGAGAACTCCAAGTGGGCCAAATATGTGTTTTACGGTGCCAAATGTGAATGTTCAAATCATACTGGCGAAACCAAGCTATCTGTTGACAACCAAATATTTGAACCCTAAATAAATATCAAAAACTGTAATACAGATACGTTAATGGTAGCCAAACATGCCAGAGAACACAACTACATCTTCAACTAAAAGAAAGCAAAAACAAAAAATAGTACCCCTCTAGAACAGCGGTAAGTCAACGGACTTACAGCTCTAAAAATCAGGGGTTCGATTTCCCTCGCAATGCGATCTTGCTATAAAAACCACAATGAAAATTTTGGATAGGAATTCTAAGGTCAAGAAAAGTAAACTAACGAAATCATAGCCATTAAAATACTTTCTTCTCTCCATCCGACACAAGACCATTTACCGAAAATTGTTCTTTTCTTCTTTATTCAAAATAAAGTACAGTTCAAAGATATACTCACACATAAGCATATTAACCTTAACTCCTACTTTTGGAAAACTACCATTATAAAGAACGTTTTGTTATATGTGTTTTAGAAAGTTCAGTAATTATAATGTAATTTCTTCACTTCGCTGTACCGTACCACATGTCTTCTTTGCTTTGAAATGACAACACAAATTAGGCCTACATTAACTTAATTTTGCTCGACCAATGATCTAGCACCGAAGATGAAAGATTACGAAAAAAACTGAAACAATGAATGGAACAACGTCTGTGCATTTTATTTAACTTACTTATTTATGTTAATATGTTTTCCTAACACGTAAAAAACAAACAAAAACGTTACTTCTAGATTTCTCTAAAACGTTATCTCTTACAAACATCACATCAAAACTTTTATAAACAAAACAGCTATCGTCCTGGAAACGCGGACATTAGTTCGTAGTTGCTGTATATTTAGAAATATCAGGGGTTAATATTTAGTTTCTTTTATGTCCTGTCTTCCTATAGTTGCCTTAAAATAATTACAGTAAAAATCTTATTTGTTGCTGTATTCCAATGTGTGTGTTTGTTTGTTTTGGATTTCCACAAAGCTACATGAAAGCTATCCGTGTTAGCCGCCTGTAATTTAGCACAATAAGACAAAAGGGTTTGTTGTTTGTTTTGGTTTTTGAATTCCGCGTAAAGCAACACGAGGGCTATCTGCGCTAGTCGTCCCTAATTTAATAGTGCAAAACTAGAGGAAAGGCATCTAGTCATCAGCACCCGCTTCCAACTCTTGGTCTATTCTTTTACCAACGAATAGTGGGATTGACCGTCACATTATAACGCCCCAATAAAGCATATTTCATACTAAAAGTATCTGGATGAGATACTTGAAAAGGCAGTGGCCGATAATTTGACTGTTGTGTTCAATTGGAAGGTTCTCTTTTGGCATAATCATTCTTTGATTTCTAACACTTGCCACCAACGTTTGGTACGCCTGTAATAGAATAACAGCCACTCTTCATCAAAGCAGCTTGATGTGGACTACAATCTTAAGGCTGTTTTTTCTGGCTCTCAGACAGTGTTTTACATCGTCTCTGTGACTTGGTGGGTTTGTTTGTTTTTTAACTTCGCGCAAAGCTACACGAGAGCTATCTGCGCTAATCGTTCCTAATTTTGCAATGTAAGACTAGAGGGGAGGCAGCTTGTCACCACCACCCAGTGCAAACTCATGAAATACTCTTTTACTAACGAATATCGGGATTGACCGTCAAACTATAACGCCCCTACATTTGAAAAAGCGAGCACATTTGATGTGACGAGGATTCGAACCCGCGACCCTAAGATTACGAGCCGATTGCCCTAATCACCTAACCATGCTAGGCCTGATTTAGTAGAACTCAGATTGATGCAATGAGTGACCAAAACAAACTGCGTACATTATTCGACTTAAACTCCTACTGATCCCAGCATGGGATATAACATATGTTTCGTCATACTAAAAGCAGGATAAGCTTTCCTTATCATATTCCATTAATAAATTAGAAAGTCACAATGTATCAATGCTTCGTAGTCACTCTCCTCAACAATTTCTAGTAGACTAAGTCCAAATCAGCTAAAAACAAGTTACAAAACAAAAATCACTTCCACTGGAGTCCACGTTTGAGATGATAGAGCTGTATCCAATACTTTCTTCAGGTTGTTGTCAAAATCAGACACTTTGTAATCAAGCAAAGAATAAATAGTGAGATCCGTCGTATGTCACATGATAGTTTGTCACTGCTTTTCATGTCAGTTTCATCTTTCAAGATGTCATATGATTTGACACGTTGAACTCACAGCTGTGATGCTCAGCTTATGAGCTGCAGCCTGTTCACAAAATATGTGCAAGACAGACCTGCTCATCTGTAGTCTTGCATTTCATTAAAGTCCTGGGTGACGAGTATAATAACATACTGTTTTCTATCTCAACATGCTCTAAACTTTAAACGAACTTATAGTAGTTAGTTGCCTGAAACTGCTGAGTAGTTTTCCATTTATTTAACATATCATTCTAATTGAAAAGTAATCTCATGTTATCTGTGGGGTTTTGAGTCCGTTTTACTTCACCATATAGTAATTTAATTAATTTAGGTATGCAAATAACATTATGACATTTTGTCGAATTCATTATTTAATATTATGCAGCAGACCAACTCTTTAATGATTGTGTGTGCATACAAGTATCATTCATCCTTGAATATCTATTGTCATTCTCGAAACAGATTAAGACAGGCTAATAAAATCTCCATCAAAATAACGAATAGCTTATAGAAGTTGCATTAATATGTGAAACTTGTCGAAATTCTTATCACGATTTTAACACAAAGAAAAATGTGTAGATATTTGAAATGTAAGAAATTAAAAAAAAGAAGTTATAAATCTGGTTTTACTTATTACATAGCATGAACATTTTGTAATAACAATATTAAATAGTTGTAAATGTTCGTATTCTAAAATTCATCTCATTCTATCCATGAATGGGTCCCGTTTATTGGTGCATCCATAATTAATAGAATTACGATTTTTATAAGAATTTTCAAATTCAAATAATCAAGTTTACCAAGTTCAGCTCGGCCTAAACCTTTTCGTATTAGTGTATTTGATGTTTAGATCACGCCATTGTAAAGATTCGTATAGTAGTAATTAGGTAAACAATGTAAAATAAAGTGTTTTAACCTCTGTTGATTGAACTAATTATCTAAACGGTCGTTTATCAACCATGAAACATAATCCCTTCATACTTTTAAACGAATTACATTTAAATGAACCATTTGAAAATCTCAAAAAAACGAATTCTCTTGTATGCATTTTTAATAAAGGAAAACAAGTACAGATACAGTTATAAATACCTGAAAGTTTATATCAGGTTTACTAACATTTAATATTTATTTTCACTTTCATTTAAAATGTGAATTAAAATATTATCTATACATGAAGTTATGGTGATGGTAATTATCACACTTATCACGTAATGATAAAAAGACCATTATCTAGATTAATGAAAAATTTCTCATGATTTGCTGCATAACTATTGAAAAGCTTTATAGTCCGTAGCTAAAATAAAAGCTTTGGTCTTTGCGGCGGACACAGTAAATAGCATATTGTGAAGCTTTATGTTTTAAACAAACCGAACAAACTTAGGCGATTCTGTAATGCTTTGATATTTAGTATTTTCAACCTCTCTATTAACAGATAATAACAAATGTGTTATTGGCATACAATACATTATTTTTTTGAAAACAAGTAAGCTCATAGCAAAAAAAGTAGTAATTGTTGTTTGTAGTAACGCACAGAGGGCCGTCTGTGCTCTGCTCACCACAATTATCGAAACCCGATTTCCAGCGGTATAAGTCCAGAGACATACCGCAGTGCCTGTCACCGGTAAGCAAGAAATAGTAATATTGTGAGTTATATACGTGGTCTTGAAACATCAAAAATACATATAAAAACCCGGGGTTAAAATCAACACTTTCTTTGCAATGATAAACCAGGTAGCAAGAGCACCACTCGTATTACCTTTTATGAAAGTAATGTTTAACTAAGAAATTAAAATATTTCTACTTACCTAACATTTTCACTACAGCTCTACGAGAAGACTGGTTAGAACCTTTCACAGACTGTCTTGTCAGTGATTTTGCTCCGTTTAAGGTGTTGGAGGTGGTTTCACTGCGATCTAGTCCAGTCGGTCTCCTCAAGGTGTGATCTAGTCCAGTCGATCTCCTCAGTTTTATACCGATGAGAACATACAACACAGTAATGAGGGTCATAGGAAGAATGAAGAAGAGAAAAGTTGAGATTTCAAAGGCGTGACTCAGGGGCGACTTTAACGTGCAAAAAACGTGGACAATGCCGAATTGGATAGCCAGGGGCACGGCACACATAGCACTGACTAGCCAGATAATTATGATGGCCATAACAGCTCGAGATAGCTTTGACATAGTATGAGCTCGGAGTGGATGGCAGATGGCCAGATACCGTTCTACTGTGAAAGCCGTGATGGTTAGAATAGAGGCATTAGTAGAACTCTCTGAAGTCAGTCCTCGAAATATACAGAAGAACTCACCAAAGATGTAAGGATAACGCTGCCACAAGTGATACATTTCCTGAGGCAGACCCAAGATAAGCAAAAGAAGGTCAGACACTGCAAGACTAAAAAGATAGTAGTTAGTAGCAGTGTGCATGTATTTGTTTCTAGCAATGACCACACACGTGCAGATGTTACCTACTACCCCAGTGACAAGAATAACAGTGTAGATCAGTGTCATAGGAATGACCGTTGATGGGGGATCTCTTGTTGGACCAAGAATACTTTCATTGCGACTTTCATTGTTAATTATGGGTATCAAAGTAGTCAACAACACGTTAGTCAAAGAATAGGAACTGCTAGGCGAAGGTATCAGTTCCGGACTGGGTGGACTACTGTCAGCCATTCTGAATCCGAACGATTTTCGTACAGTTAAATCAGTTGTACTTCTAGTAGAAGGTTTTCGTTTCTAAGTCCGTGCACTGACGTAGTTCGTATGACGAAATTCTTCATTATATTTCAGACTGAAACAGAAGTAGTATGACTGAAATTCACGAACGAACTTAGATTATAGGGAAACTAAATTGAAGAATGCAACCAAATAAAAGGATAAAATAAGTTTCTCTCGAATCAGGATAAAGAAATGTAAATTATTTAAACTTAATTATGTGGCATATTATATAAAGCGATTTCTGGATGAAGGCTGAACGTTTAGTCCACCTTACATGAAACTACTACTCCGAAAAGTTCTACTGTATCACACTGCTACTTACTCTGCCGAGGCCGAAGTTTTTATTTCTGTTTAAGAGTATCAATGACGTAAGCATTACGTCACGAAGACATGTGACTTTGCTTGAGTCAGTTTCTGGCGTCTGTTTAGCGCGTAACAATTAAATTCGGAAAATGTTATTGTGCAACTTAAAACACCGCAAGATTTGATTTTATTAGTATTATGTTTATATCATGAAAACCGTTCAAAGCTTTAGAAACCCAAAACGAAAAGTGATAAGTATACTATAAAATTTAAACTTTTTGTATTGAAAGTGGAATAGCTCACCTGAAGATCTACAATAAATATTATCTGACATTTCTTCCTTATTTATTTCCTCTTGAAAAACGTTAATCGAAGAATCATTACGAAAATATATTATCTGACTTACAATATTAAATGCCTGAACTGTAAAGGCGCCATCTAGGTTGTGGCAATTTTACGTCACTTTCTCATCAATCTGTCAGACACTAATAAGATCATGTTTTAACAAGCTGAATGTTTTACACACTATGTTCATATAGTCTATTATAATTCTAACCCTAAAGTAAATGACAAGGCGTTTGTTGATATATAATAGTATATATACACACATAGCTAAGTATGGATGTCACTCATCTTTCCTGATCCCCCTGTAGCATAGCGGTATGTCTTTTCCCTTCCACCGTTATAATACCGGTTTCGACACTCGTGGGGGACAGAGTACATATAACACATGGTGGAGCTCAATTAAAAATACGCTTTTGCTGGAGATTAGTACCTCTGGTTCTCAATCAGTAAGTCACATTATGATGTCATTGCAGGTTTCACAATATTTTGCATTGAAAAATTGTGTACCTGTGCATGACATCTTAAAATGAAACATTGTTCTTTTATGCAAATTATAAAATAAATAAAGCTGTAAAATTTTGTTTGTAACCACCAGATCTAACATGATTCCGTGTTAGCTATATTAATAAAATGTGTATGTGTATTTCTTAACCAGATCTGACATAATTCCATGTTAGCTATATCAATAAAATGTGTGTTTATTTCTTAACCAGATCTGAGATAATTCCATGTTAGCTATATTAATAAAATGTGTATGTGTATTTCTTAACCAGATCTAGCATAGTTCCATGTTAGCTATATCAATAAAATGTGTGTGTGTATTTCTTAACCAGATCTGACATAATTTCATGTTAGCTATATTAATAAAATGTGTGTTTATTTCTTATAGCAAAGTCACATCGGGCTATCTGCAGGGTCCACGGAATGAAACCGAACTGCTGATTTAAGCGACGTAAATCCGCACACTTAACACTCTCCAAGTGGTGCACATCAATACAATATAATAAATAAATGAAAAATATGGTTACGACGTACTTTAAGATTCTTGACATAGGATTGCACACTTTCTGAACGACAAAATTAATTTATTAAGCAATGTGACTTAATACTCACGAACTAAGTAATTTTAACGTACATAATTCTATCTTATAAGTATATTATAGAGAATCAAAACAAAGAAACAAATTAATTAGAGTCAGTACGTTTTCTAGCTATCTATTTTGAGAGCATAGTTTGTTTGTTTGTTCTTAAGCACAAAATCATACAATGGACAATCTGTGCTGTGTCCACATGTATTGAAACGTTTTTTTTGTTTTTTTTTAGCGTTATAAACCATCAGACTTATCGCTAAGCCACTTGGGGACGTTGAAAGCACAGTGCAGAAATATTTCGATAAAATACAGCACTGGGTTTGTTTGTAATGCTGGCAAGTCACGTAAATTCAATATACTATGCCCGGTTAAGAAATCTAGCGAAACAATGTGAAAGTTAAAAGTGTTAATTATGAGGTAGAAGAAGAAAGCTTTACAGATTGGGATTAAAAAAAATAGAAACTTCGAGATAAGTGCAGTTGAAAGTAGTTTAACTTCACTATCTTCGCACACAAAAAGACATCTAATAACAAGGTACAAAATACGTGAAATAATTTATCACAAACCAAAATAAAACCTAAGAAATTCAAGCAGAAAACACCATTATGTCTCTCAAAATATGAAAGACGAGTAGAATCATTTACAGCAGTAAAATAGTTGTTTAGCATTATTAGTTTCATTTAATACCAGTGTATCCATTGAAACACCCTCTGTATCCATTGAAACACCCTCTGTATCCATTGAAACACCCTCTTTGATCCTTAAAAGTGATACATCATTATCTTTCGAACTAATTTTCAAAATAATTTTGGTGATTCATCGCATAAACTTAATCTATGTTGTTTTGTGTTTGAATGCTTTATCCATGTTAAATCATTTATTTTGTTCCATAATCCTGGATTTTAAGACTCTAATTGTATAACCTGCACGTCTAAAAGTTACTTGTATATTGATAAATAGCCTTAGAATTTAGCAGTTTTTGTATTTTATCTATTACACAGAAGAAGTCTTTAATTCGACACATATGGTTTAAAATAAACATTAATCGGATTTGTTTATATATCCTTCTAACTATTCAATCAAGTTTTTGTTTTCAAAATTTGCGTTCTATAATGGCCAAAGACATGAACAGTTTCTCTTTGATAACTGTAATTTTTATATCTAGAGATGTAGATATCAAAATAATCTTTAATAAATTTGTTTATAACTTTACATGTAAACTCTTTTTTAATCTAAAACTTCCAGACGTTAGTAAGTTATTTTACTTAACCAGTAAAGTTAATATTTATCTCATAAACCCTGTGTAATAAAATCCTGACTATCGCATAAATATAAACCTGTAAAGCGTATTTTTATGATATTCTTCACATTTATAAATCGCATTTGTATTTCTGTCCAACAGCAGCTTATGTTCTTTTTATGTTTAAGTGCAAACTTTACTGTTTAAATAATTTAGAATGTCGTGTAATATGTTTATGGTATCTAAAACAAGGGAAATGTCATTAATATGTCTTTTGTAATAAGTTCGAATTTTCTATGATAATATAAGAACAGATTATCCAGTATTGACGCTTGTCTGCATCACATAACAATTCAGTTGACGCGTGTTTTTCTTATGGTAAATCCACATCTGGCAATCTGCTGTGTCCACTGAGGGGAATCGAAGCCTAATTTTAGCGTTGTAAATTCATAGAATTGCCGGGAACTTATGTGATTATACACCTCTTGATTAATCACCAAATACATTTACTTTATTCCCGAGTCTAATAGCCTTTTAAATTATTGTTTATATAATCCACCTTTTTTTCACTCATTAAAAGAACAAATAAAAACTAAATTATGTATTTCATCCAATATTATGTTTATAAATATTGATTCAGTATCGAAGCTAGGATAATAACAACACTGTTTTTAAAATTTCTTTTTTATGATAATTTGACAAATTATCGTTATTAATGTTTAATGACTTAATATACTTCATAACCACTTTCCATCTTATGATTATATATGTACCATTGTTAGGAATAATCGTTCTGGTATGGCCAGGTGGAGCAAGGCGATCGACTGGTAATTTGAGGGTGGCGGGTTCGAATCCTCGTCGTACCAAACATGCTCGCGCTTTCAACGGTGGGGGACGTTATATGTGACGATCAATCCCACTATTCGTTGGTAAAAGAGTACCCTAAGAGTTGGCGGTGGGTGGCAATGATTAGCTGCCTTCTCTCTAGTCTTATACTGCTAAATTAGGGACGGCTAGCGCAGATAGCCCTCGAGCAGCTTTGCGCGAAATTAAAAAAAACAAACAGAAAACACGTATAAAACAGAACGTACATTAAATAAATGTAAAGAACTATCAAATAACATTATTTTGAAATTATTTCTAAGGCTATTGATGAATTATACGTAAGAATGAAAAAGGTTTTTAATAAATATATGTAAACTGAAACCTAAGGAAGGAGGTTTAACACATCTTTGTTTCTCAAATTAGTTAAAAGTCGTAACTAGTGTGAGTGAGACGATCGCCGAGTCATAACTTTTAATTGGTTTTCTTTAAGTCTCTTTACTAAATATTTTCACTTGTATAAAAAATATAAACTTTGATCAGTTTATTCAATAATATAAATTATGTGTTTTTAAAAACTGGATTCAAACATAATAAGTTGTTTTTTTTTGGAATTTCGCACAAAGCTACTCGAGGGCTATCTGTGCTAGCCGTCCCTAATTTAGCAGTGTAAGACTAGAGGGAAGGCAGCTAGTTATCACCACCCACCACCAACTCTTGGGTTACTCTTTTACCAACGAATAGTGGGATTGACCGTAACATTATAACGCCCCCACGGCTGGGAGGGCGAGCATGTTTAGTGCGACGCGGGCGCGAACCCGCGACCCTCGGATTACGAGTCGCACGCCTTTCGCGCTCGGCCATGCCAGGCCTACAAACATAATAAGAGGGGAGGTGTTCTTCGTGTAGTTGGAGGTGAGATAAGACGGTCTCCTCTCGTAAAGTGGACACTTGTGTATCATCAGTTACGACTTACTGCCATCTAGAGTGAATTACATATAATTATTGCTCAAGACACTGGAGTTAAAGCGTGAGTGTTAATACTCAAAGGATGAAATAAAAAGGTTTATTTGATTTTGAACAACGTTGACCTAAAATAAACACTTTGAAATTTTTATGGTAATAAAATAGAAATTTCAGGAAATTTTATTTTCTTCATTTCAAACAATGAAGAGCTATAGACAGTTAAATACGCCAAACAAAACACAGTTCAGTTTCTCCAGTTCACTGTTGTTACCGTATATACAAATATATAACGTGCGGTTGGTTTCAGATTATGGCTGAGGTACGGCGCGTTGTTCCTCTGCTAAGATGTCTAATCCCACACTAGTATCTGTTACGTTGTTCCAGATAATGCGCAACTTGCGCATGATGGTCTTCACAATCCTTGTCTGGAATATTTAAAATTGAATTAAGTGATTTAAATACAATCCATATGTGCAGCCTCCACTTAAAATTGAAGTTGTTACGAGTTGAATGGGGATTATTTTACACGATCTTGGCTTATCTTTACCCAATCTTATTCGTATAACGGTTTCCAACCACGAGAAGTGTACTTTTGTCACTCATCTTAATTGGCGAAAATTGTATTCAAAGTTGATACGGTTGACACCCCACCTTTCCATACTGTGCTAAACATTAACACAATTAACGCAATTGGGGTAACAATCTTTATGCTATATTACAATAAATAAGATGTAGGAAAATGTTAGTGATTTTTTTATGATGAAAATATCAGGCTTCGAATATCATAAGATGTTAAATAAATAAATTTTGAGAAAAATTCTAGTTTTCAAATCTCACATAAGTTAAATATTTGACTTTTATCAAAGAAATAAGAAGATATGAGATGCACCAGTAATTCAAGCTGTTTCCAGTACGTTTGTTTGAAAGAGAAATCGAACTGTTATAAAAAAACAGATGTAGTAAATTAGATTCGTATGGAAGAAGTAAGATAAGACATCAAAATAGGTGTCAAGTATTCTTTATTAAACAATAAAGAAATATTTTCAAAATAGCAGTCGTAGGAAACTGTACAAAATATTTCAATATGTGAATTGATAAAATCAAAAAGTCTATTTGCACACACACACCTAACGGAAAAAATTACTTCTATAAAATAAAAAAGAATACAAGTAACTGTTACAGTTCTGAATTTAGAGGTTATTTGACGTAAAGCCATTAAATTTTAAGATTGTTTTAACTGATGTGCCTAAATTAATTAACAGAAAATCACTAATTTTAAGCGAATTACTTTGGTTTACTCTGAAAAAAAAACACGCAAATATGTTATTTAATCGCAAAACCCTACAGTGACGCAGTATTCTCTGCGGGTTGCTTGTTTTTGAATTTTGCGTAAAGCTACACGAGGACTATTTGCGCTAGCCGTCCCTAATTTAGCGGTGAAAGACTAGAGAGTAAGGCAGTTAGTCACCACCACCTACCGCCAACTCTTGGGCTACTCTTTTACCAATAGTGGTATTGATCGTCACATTATAACGCCCTCACAGCTGAAAGGGCGAGTATGTTTGGTGTGACGGGGATTCGAACCCGCGACCCTCGGATTACGAGTTGAGTGCCTTAACCACCTGACCATGCCGGGCCTATCTGCGGATTTCAAACACTGAAAATCGGCTTTCAATAACCGTGGTGAGAAGAGCGACTTTGTGCTTGACTTCAAACAACCAATCATAAAGAAAGGTGTACAACATAATATCTAAATTTCGATGCGAGTAACACATTAACCATATTATTTTTTTCTTGTTCCATGCTGGAGAAAGTATTACAAATATCGTTAATTGTTTTTGTAGCATAGTGAATGTTAAGTGTGAACTCATTCTACAACTAAAACCCCCTTGAGCTCCGGTAAAATACACACTTCTCTGAAACTTAAGCCGTGTTTACTTGTCCAATGAATATTAACATTCATTCACGAACCCAAAGATTTCAAAATGTGTGACAACCACTTTCGTGTTGAGTTATCTTGTAGTTTACTTTTTTTATTGAGTGACAGTCTGAGAAAACGAAATAGAGTACTGCAATCCTTTCAGTCACGGTGTTGAATGTTTTTGATTCTTAGACATGTGATAAACAAGTAAAAGTTTCATTTATAGTAGCTCTGACGCCAGGGGGCTAGTCATCATTTTGCTCTTATGTGTTTACGATAAATTAAGTCAAACTCTTTTGGAATCAGATCAAAGAAACTGTTTGTATCAGAAATTCATAAAAAAAAGATAATTCATGTTTACAATTTTTTCTACTTCAATACTTGGAATAAAATAATAAAATACTGAATTCTACACTATTTTTGTAGGCTTGCATTTTATATAAGTGTTTCGAAGATTGACATATGTCATTCATTGGTATTCCGGAAATGAATATCGTTTTTTTACATTAAATGATTTTTTTAGAAAGTAAGTAAAATTTAAGGTATAATCATAAGAAAACTGGTGGTGCATTTAAACTCTTCCAAAGAAAAATAAGACAGATTGTTAATGTGATTATAATGAGGAACATCAGACGAACTTATATCAAATTTCTAAGTTTATAAAATAAATGGAAGGATGCCAGCAAAACATTAAGTTTGTATTTATGAGTTAATTTTGGACTGTATTTCATTAATGGGTTACTGGAAGGGATAAGTTAATTAAAAGTTCTAAAAACTTAATGAAAAATTTACTCATTGTTTGAGACATTGTGTCGAAACATAGGATCGTAACTGCTTGATTTTTTTAGCTTGGATATTACCATAAAAGTATTGGTCTATAACACTTCAGGTTTGTACACAGTATAATTAATTATTCAGTTATTTTATAGCTTCTTAAGTTCGCATTTTAATGTTAAAAATATTTTTTGGTAAAATGTCTTATTTTAAAATTCAGGACAATTTCAGTTCAAACATTATATCCCTGCTATGTCGCTTCGGGAATCGAACTCTCAAAATTTGCTGCTGTCATGTTAGAGGAATTTAACAGTTTTGTTCAAAATAGCTTTTCATGTTTTGCTTTTATAAGTATTATACTTATTTCCTAAACAATAGCCCGACATGGCCTGGTGGTTAAAGCATTCGACTCGTAATCTGAGGTTCGCACGAAATTTTATTTGCACGAAATTAAAAAAACAAAACAAAAACAAACAAATCTATTTAATTTATAGGTATGTACAAAACTAACGTCACTTAGATAGTTTAAGAATTTATAAGCACAAAATATCATTCATTTCTTTTGCATAAAGAGCAAGCAGATATTGTCTTGGCATAGTGAGAACCTTGACAGTTTGTCGTATATCCTTTAGTTCAGTTTTTTAATTTCATCTCAGATAGAGCGTTCTAGATATATTGCAGCTAGCCGTGTGACTTCAGCTACGAGTTTTCGAAAACAACGCTCCATATTAACTGCTGAACATTTTATGTTGCAAAGTTTTGAATGTGAAAAAGTCTTATGTTCAAAAGTTTTTAACGTAAACACTAATATACGTTTTAACGGCAATCGAAAATCAGTATTTTGTTGATTTATTAAATTAAGTATTCTAGAATGTTTGTATAATTGTTTTGAATTTCGCGCAAAGCTACGTAAGGGCTAGTTGCGCCAGTTATCCCTTAATTTGAATTATTAATAGAAAAGCAACTACTGAACACATCTGTTGACTATTCTTATCATACTAAATACTGGAATATGACCGTCGCTTTTTATGCACAGAACTTTAGATCCCTGGTTCGACACTCTAACCGCTAGACCATTGTTAGAATACATATTACCAATGAAATACGATTGTTTTGTTTTACCACAGCACAGTTCTTAAGGTAAGTTGTCAGTTGTCTTTATTATGACAATTCACAATGAAATATTGTTAGTAAAAGTAGTGAAACTAATAACAACCACATATATATGGTTATATATAGTATAACTATGGAATTAAACATTAACTTGTTAATGAAAGTAATTAATTACATTTATTATAATACAATATGATAAACCTACTGCAATTTTAACATCAAGTTTTAATTTAATCCATTAGGAATTTTCAAATGTAAATTAATAGTATTTAAAATACACTATATTCGTTATATCTATCGCTTATGACAAGTTTCTTTCAGTCGTGAGCAGCTGAGATATAACAAACATGATAAAGAAGAGCTCTGTATGGAGGAAACGTGCGGTTAATTGATAATTTTATGTGATTCATTGATGGTTTTAGTACTTCTTTCATTATTCCAATTCTTGAAATGTCCTAAAGGATTGTCTCCCAGTGGCACAGCGGTACGCCTACGGATTCACACAGCTAGAAACCGGGTTTCGACACCTTAAGGGATTATATTAAAAATGTAATAAGTCTAATATATTTCTTATGACAATATAATTAATTATAATTAAGCTTGGTCAGCTTGTAAAAGTCGACTTCGCTATAATAATAGTTGATGTAGATATAAGAATAGAAAATTTGTGAAACGTGTATAAAGCACAATACACACTGTACGTTAAAACGGTATATAAAAAATTTGTGAAACGTGTATACACACTGTACGTTAAAACGGTATATAAAAAATTTGTGAAACGTGTATACACACTGTACGTTAAAACGGTATATAAAAAATTTGTGAAACGTGTATACACACTGTACGTTAAAACGGTATATAATTAATTACAAAATGACTGTAATTCATATTTTCATAGAATATTTCACATATTCACGTATTAAAAGTCTGAAAAATGTTTAGTATTCCGTTATTAAATTTTTGACAAGATAATTATTCGATTTTTTAGCAAAAAGCTTCAGTGGGCTGACTATCTACTGTCCTGCTATCCACCAATAGGAACGAAGAGGAATCCAGTTAAGAATTGTAGTTGATAGTTTGTAATCTTACCACTGATCCAACAAGAGACTCAATAAATAGCGTACACAGTATGCTACGTTCCTGACCATGAGAAGAGAAAATCTCATTAATTTCGTTTTTTGAGTGGTTAATTAATAAGCAATCAGCTGCTATTTTTGTTGCTTGCAAACAACGTTGCATTTTCTACGTCAGCACATGCGCCAATGCTAAGGTAATTAATCTTTTCTATCTACGATTTTATAACACTCACAATAATAACCAGATCTGCAAAACTAGAATTCTTTATCTGCTCGGCAACATTACAGTTTTAGACCAACATCGAAAGATGAACTATTACAATTATAAAGAACAGCCAGTAATAAACAGATAAACGTTTTATGACGAAATTTTCTTAAAGATAAACTAAATAAAATGGGGAATTAGTATTATATTAATGTATCTCACGTTCTAATTTTAACCTCATAACAAAATAAATGCTCTAAGTACAACGAGAAAACGTTTTCTATTTTCTGAAACTCACCAAGACTGAGTGACGTAATAAATAACCTTAAAAAGTTATAGTCATCTCTAACAAAAATAAATCTAAGCCTTTCGATTATATTATATATCAAGAAATGTGCTTCATAGAATGCTGAATAAGGCTGTTTGAATAAAGCATGGTTACTCTTTAAGAAGATTTGTAGGCTTACTATAAAGTTTGATATTTATGTATCGATATCAAAGTATTCTCAGAGCACCGGGCACCACGAACTGTATATTTATATCATATATTTTAAGAGGTTCGTTGTATCCCAGGCTTTGCCAGTTTTATGATGTTTCTATTTACATATCTTGCATTTTAAAGAAAGTAAAGATAGACAAAATATAGTAGTTGGGAATGTTTATTTTGTTGAGTCAAAAACAGTTTTCTAGAAGGATCTTTAATTTTTTTAAAAATAAATAATCATATTTTGACATTTTTCTTCATGCTTTATTATCTGCAACCAAACGTATGAAAAATAAACATTTCTATACGTTAACACTAGTGACAGCTTCAATAAGTAAAATGGAAAATACTGGTTTTATGTTACTTATATATTGAAATATTTATTAATGATGATTAAGCTAAGAAGTTAAATAATTGTAACACAAATAACGTTGTTGACTTTAGTACAAATACGGTAATTCACAAAAATAATCTAATTTTTATGGTATTTCATCTGTATTGACACTTCTTCCAGGGGCGAATTATATTTTTCAACCACCTACTTTTCCTCCCAGTAACCGCTGAATTTATCTCCCAGTTTATTTTACATAATGAATTTTGTTAAATGACGGTTTCTCACATACAATTAATCAGATATTCGCCATATTCTTGTAATTAAACCTGTTATTTAAAAAGCTGTTTAAATTAAAAATCACATTCACACCTTGCAGATATAGTTTTGAAGTCTGATTCTCTCATCCGCGAGTCTGAAGACAATCAAATATCAATATGAGAATTGAAACAATGAAAACAATTTGTTCATCGTATCATTAATTATTATTTTTATATTTACTTTGTGTTCTTTACTTTTGTATGAATGCTGTAGTTTAGCTGTAAAACTTTTGTTCTTTCAAAGTAATCTAGTTTCTCATCCGTGTTCGTACTTTCTGTTTGTGCTATTCCTAATTTTGAAAAAAACTGACCACTGTTAAGGCAGTCAGTCAGCTGCATCCTACCCCTTCCCCGATCCACGCTATGTGACTGACCATTACTATTCATAATACATTTGCATTTTAAAAGGGCAAAAAACATTTTGTAAAATCTCGCAGACTAAACCTGGCTGTTCGGCTCCGAAATCTAAAACTTTACCATAGAGACAGACAAGTTTTCATCTTGTTTTTTTTATTGTTGTTGAGTAAATTCTCTCAGCTCTGAGACCAAAAAATTAAAAGCAAACTTACTGAACGTTAGAGAGCATTTCAAAAGTCTCTGAACTTCAGAATTTTGTTTTATCCAACTCCATAGGTTAGGGCTTAAACTCATATTTATTTTAAACTTCATTTACTACAAAAATGGACCTAAGTGGTACCGCGATATATCTACGGGACTTACAAAGCTTGAGACCAGGTTTCGATACCCGTGGTGTGCAGAGCACAGATAGCTCCTTTTGTAGCTTTATGCTTAAATTCAAACAAACTACAAAAACATCTTATTTGCAAGAATTACTTTTTTAGGCTGTTGTTTAGGGTTGGTTTGTTTTTTAATTTCGCGCAAAGCTACACGAGGGCTATCTGCGCTAGCCGTACCTAATTTAGTAGTGTAAGACTAGAAGGAAGACAGCTAGTCATCACCACCCACCGCCAACTCTTGGGCTACTCTTTTACCAACGAATAGTGGGATTGACCGTAACATTTTAACGTCCCCACGGCTGAAAGGTCGAGCATGTTTGGTGTGAACGAGACTCAAACCCGCGACCCTCAAATTACGAGTGAAGTGCTTTAATCACCTGGCCATGCCAGGCCAAATTAAATATAAAAATATATGTATGAAAAGAACGATATGAAATATACATCTGTTTTTTTCGCGTCGACTCTTAACCTAGTTAGGAAGCGTTTGTTTTGTACACGCCTATAAACTGAACAGGAAAATGCATATATGAAAAGAGCAATATACACCTAGCTGCGTCTTCTATATCAAATCTTAACCTAAATAGGTGAAGCTGCATTCGTAAACGTTTAAAAATGAAACAGAAAAATGAAAATATGAAAACAGCAAAACCAATTGTACCACATCTGATTCTGACGTATTAGCTCTTAATTTATTTGGGTGACTTCGTAAAGAAACCATATTCTTTTCCAATAATAAAATTCGGTCACAGTTTATTACTTTATTAGTTAAGATTAGCTTCTCCACCCTCATCAGTGACTCAGCAGCTTGAACAAACAAAAATATACGTCGGACTGTGATCCGGTGCAGATCCACAGATAAACCTCAACTGGTTAGCAGGAAGTTTGAAAATAAATGTTCAATTTAAAACATTTATCTTGAAATATATTGTCTCACAGTGTAATTTTAAAGTGTTTTAAGTTTTTAATATTGAGCAAAACTTTGCATGGAATTTTGAAGCAAAACAAGCTAGTTCTTAATTTGAAAAAGGCGGGAAGCCGTTGGTGTCGTATAAGAAAGTAATACATTTGTCGAGGAATTTGGTCTGCAATTGGCCCACATACGTCAGAAGAGAATTTTGTTGATAAATTTGTCGTATGAGTTCATCCTCAAAATATTCCATGAAATTAGGATTATGTTAGTAAATGTGTCGTTTGAGTTTATTCGTAAAATGTTCAATTAAATGAAGATTCGGCAAGTGTGCAGGTAAAATAAGGTAACTGAAGTGGTCGTAATGTACTTCAAATCAATTTCCGACAGACATGGTGAATTGTTGCATTATAGTTTTGGAATAGCTGTCGTCTATTAGGGTTAAAATATAGTGCTAAAAAGGTGGCCTAGTTGAAAAAACAACGTTCATGTGCTTTCTAAATATTATTTTTTGCAGTTTAAAAAAATCGAAGGACTAAACCTTATATTTAAAAACTTTCCCTGTTGTCAGTAAAAATAAAGTTTTAAAATATAGCTACTGAAGTGTATTGTTTTAGAAGGCATTTTAGAAGGTTCCATCTTTGTTTGAAACAGTTCTTGACTCTTGGGATCGGATCCCGTAATGATGAGTTAACTATGAAGATGCAAAATTTACATTGATTTTACACGCATAACATATAAGTATGTAGTGCTTGTACCTTTTGTTAGGCCACTGTTGACATTTGTTATGATCATGTCCTTCTCACAAAACTTTCTTCTCTTAATACCACTTGGAATTAAGCTCCATTATACATCTGGTACATTTTTAACTTGAGATTTTAACTCCTTTGTTTTATTGTTAAGCACAAACCTCCATATCATTCAACAACAAAAATTTGCTACTGGAGAAACTCAGGTAACTTGGGGTAGTTTCATGAAGCTGATTCAATTCAAAAAATGAAGCCAGAATTGTCCATCACTTGTAAATTTGAATTACTGGAATTTTTCAATATCTGCACTGTGTGAAATACCAGACGATCAACTCAGTACAATAGATTTATACTGTAAAACTAAATTAAATTGGACAGATTAATGGGTAAAAGACATATTTTTCATACCTTCAAGCACTGTTTGTATTGTTTTGTATCAGTGTAAAATCTGTTCATATATGCTAGTTGATTTTAATATAACTGTAACGAGTTGTAGAATTTTTCCTTAATTAAATTCTGCAAAACTTTCTTTTTCAAATATTTTAAATTTTATTTCTGTAAACATAAAATATTATACTTTTTTTTTTTAGAAAATCATCTAAATGATGGCTGCCTTCAGTTTAAGTAAAACCTGAAAGTGAAAACTTACCGAACAGTTTCTGCTACATTTGTTAAGAATGTGTTAGAGTTTCACAAAAGAAATATATCGCATACAAGGTAAAAGTTGCTCACTATGACCAATTTGAGTGAAAAATTCGTGACAAAATAAAACATTATGCTCCACATGCGTGTCGTACAGTTTTCACATCTGGCTTGACATAGTGATTGAATAAGAAAAGGAAGTATGTCATTTGAAGTTCCCGTGATATGGCATGAACCCCAAAGATCTTCTAAGTTAATATTGTTTTGCATGACTATTGTTTCTGGATTTTTTTACCAAAATACATTAAATATCCAGATATTGTATCTGCAATGAAACCAGTACCGGATAGTGATGGTCTACCGGTACCACATCCACCAACTAATTGAGAAACAGGAAAATCATCCTGTGAAGATGTCAATGAATAATCTTCATCCTCTTCAGCTAGTAACTCTAATCCTGCTGCACATCAACATAAATTGCCTCATCTGAGTACACAAGAACAACTAACTGGTCTGATTTGCGACTTGTCCATGTTAAAGCAGCATGAGGAATTTCATGGCTTTTGTTTACATATACGGAATTTATTAACTTCAAGAACAAAGGTTTCAATGTATAGAAGCTACCATAAAAGTCATTTTTCTCACTACAGTGTACACTGTAGTTTGTGCTTCTATATAAGTTAAGATACAATAATGGAAGAATTAGGTACTGAACGTTATCCTAAAGAACAGAGACTTTTTATTAATTGAAAATTAGTTTAAAAGCTGTAGTTTTGCTCAATTAAGACATCGATTCCTGTTTCTCACGGTGTGAGCATGAAAGATTTTACTTTAGGAAATCACCAGAAGAGGAACATATGTGATGATCTTAAAGTTACTGCATTCAGTCTAAGCCTGCAAAACGAGTATACCAAATATTGTTGTTTCAGGTGTCTCTTGGACAACCTAGATGATAAAAAACAGCATTTAAAAAAGAAGGAATGGCCAGTGAGAGAGAATAACACACCAAGGAAACAGAATGTCATCCTTTAGTGGGTCCTCAAAATGTGTTTCTGCTTCCACTTCATTTTAATGTGGAACTCACTAGGAATTCTGTAAAATGGATAAACAAAGATGGTAATGGTCTCAGATATCTGTCTTACAAGTTTGTAAAAAATAGAATAACAATAATGAATGGAACTATCTTTTTGAGCCACAGATTCGACAAGTACTGATGGATGATGATTCTGAAACAGAACTCAGTCAGAAAGAGATTACTGCCTGGAAACCAAACTGGTTGTCAAAAATTGATTGGTAACTCATAGAGATGACACTATACTGCGATGTCTGATTATATGCTCGAGAACTACAAAAAAAAAAGTGATATGAAATATCAGTAAACAAGACTTTCCATTAGACTGCTTTACAAATGATCTAGGTGCAACGAGCGATGAGCATGGTGAGAGCTTCCACCAAGATATTTCTACAATGAACAGCGATATCAAGGACAAAGGAATTATTTAGCGATGGGAAATTAATGTTGATTCTCTCAGTGTGTTATTAATCACAGAGTTACACAAAGAGCTGCATGTGTTCTACCCACCGGTTTCTATCAGTGTAAGTCTACAGACGTGCCACGGAGGGAGGATCTCTTACAGTGTGAAACTTAGAACATACAAGAAAGACGAAACAAGAAATCAAATATTTTGTAACAAAAGGTGGAAGATAAAAACATGATGAAAGGTTTAAACATGGCCTGCATGTTTATCATTATATAATCGTATTATACTCGTTGCTTCTTTCAAACTATTCTTGTTATTATGTATTGTTTTTGAACATTCTTAAATGCAATGTTCAATAGGTAAATAAAGTTATTAGAGAAAAAATTATTTTCACGATAATAAGAATATTTTGAATAAATTTATTATAACTTGAAAACTATAGGCGATCAGTGATTTTCAACATGTTTTGTTTTTTTAAATCTTCGTTGCTAAATAGCTGAGAAAAAATTGAACGTTTTCTGATAGCAGAGAAATTTTTGTTGCACTGTATAATGGGCTATGTGGGGTCTGCCCCCCCGCAGGTATCGAAAGCCGAATTTTATCGGGTTTTTATTACTTTTTAAAGTCACATTGAGCTATATAGTAATTCCACCGCAGGGAAACAAACCATGAATTTTACCATTGTAAGACCGTAAAGTTACTGCTGTCATAAGCCTTCATACTTATCTTTGAATCACCGACGGATAGAATAGGGCAATTGACCTTCACATTGTAACGCCCTGACGGTTTAAAAGGCGAGCTTGTTTTGTTTGATGGTTATTCTAAACCTCAATCCTCAGATAATGAATCGAGTGCCTTAACCACCTGGCCATGATGGACCGCTCATTTTAATAAATAAAAGCACAAAAGACGTAGATATTTAGAGTATGATTGTTCATGATAACTTACAGGATATGTTATCAATATCAGATGACAATTTGAAAAGTATGTTTTCGGTGTCAACTAAATATGAAAAAATGTACTCATTTAAATACAATTATATATATATAGTATAGCATTTATTAAGAAAACAAAAAGAGCAGAGCTAGAGAAACGTATGAAAAATCGAACAGTTATCATAAGCTTCGAAAGGTATACAGACTTTCAAACCATACTAACAATTGTTATTGGGTAACTGCAATTTGACTATATTCCACAAGGTTACTTTACTACAAAGGCGTAATAAATTGTAAAAATCCTGTAATTTTATGTTTATTTGGTAATTGTTTGTTTGTTTTTTGAATTTCGCACAAAGCAACTCGAGGGCTATCTGTGCTAGCCGTCCCTAATATAGCAGTGTAAGACTAGAGGGAAGGCAGCTAGTCATCACCACCCACCGCCAAATCTTGGGCTACTCTTTTACCAACGAATAGTGGTATTGACCGTAACATTATATCGCCCCCACGGCTGAAAGGGCGAGCATGTTTGGCTCAGATTACGAGTCGCACGCCTTAACACGCTTGGCCATGCCGGGCCTTTATTTGGTAATATCTATTTGAAAATAAGTGCATGTGTGACGTCTGGGAAACTAAGGCTGTATTAGGTTCTACGTATAAAATATTTTATATTTTTTAAATTGATTTTGTATTACTTATATTTATATCATTCCTATGTCCACAGTTCTATTTTTGTATATTAAAATGTTTTAGTTTATAAGCAACTTTGAAACGTATAAAAACCTTCCTTCACTCATATTGAAAGTGATAAACAAAACCATCACATTTCGATCTGCCTCAAAAAAAAAATCAAAAATTGCTCTCAGGAAAAGTAAGAAAATGTAAAAAATATAATTAATCCAGAACTCGAGCATCCAGAGCTCTAAAGCAAGTTTTGGATCCAGGATGTAATGTGTGCGCTTATTGACGTACATTCCTTCACTTTGATCAGTCAAATAAATTTTGCTCTCCCACCCTCCAACACATACACACCTCGGTGCGGTAAATTCACTTAACTTTGATTGTATTTTCAATCTTACGGTTATTTGAGTGATTGCTTATCAGTTGTTTTAGAACAGGTATTTTTTTTCTTTAAAGGTGCATTGTTGTCCCTAGCAGATTATTACAGGCCAGAGCTTTATTTCAGTGCTAAACAGAATACCTAAATCTGTAGAATACTAAATGCACCAAGTCATAAAACACATTGACCGATAAAACATCAGACTGTGAAAGCAACACTAACTGTATAGACATCTTCAAATATAAAGGTTTACAGTATCAATATTTTTCGAGTGACTGTTTGTTTGTTTGTTTTTGAATTTCGCGCAAGGCTACTCGAGGGTTATCTGCACTAGCCGTCCCTAATTTAACAGTGTAAGACTATAGGGAAAGCAGATAGTCATCACCACCCACCGCCAACTCTTGGGCTACTCTTTTACCAACGAATAGCGGGATTAACCGTCACTTTATAACGCCCCCACGGCTGGGAGGGTGAGCATGTTTGGTGCGATTGGGATTTGAACCCGCGATCCTCGGATTAGGAGTCGAACGCCTAAACACGCTTGGCCATGCCGGGCCTCGAGTAAATGAGTTGATCATTTCGATGGTACATTTCACTGATCAAAGTTGATCAGTTTTGTGCATATTTATAGGAACTAATGATATACTATTCCCAAAATCGCTGACTGAATTTACTGTTAGTTCATTGTTTTGAAACTTCAATGTTTTTCTTCGATATTTATGAGTTATCAATATTAACTGTTGTCCATCCCTAATTTTAGATAAAAATATTAACCACGGTTAACATTACTTTGAAGAATAAAGAATAAAAGCTTGTGTTTTCGAAACAATGAATTTACAAAACAATTAACTCTCTCTTAATCGGTATTGGTTAAATTACTTTAATTGCTTGTTGTTCCCCTGAACAAATAAAATCACTTTAATTTATTTGAAAATTACCATTACGTTTTCATAATCCAAAGTCACGAGGCAAAGTTTAAATAATTAGGCTTGGTTTGAAATCGATAAAATATTGGTCAATATCATTAGAAAAATCTACGTTCCAAATTAAGTTGATAGTTGATAATCAGAAGTAAATTATTTTAGTGGATTAACGATGTATACATATGATTCATTTGGTGGCGCTTAAGTTAATGAGGGTTCTATGCACACTAAGTCACTGTAATTAGGCCTTATCTATTTTTTACTATCCAAAAGCGATATTGAACTGCTAATAGAAGATAAGCTAGTATAAACAAGCGCCAAATATAATTGCGATAATTATAACCACGTAGAGTAAAATGAAATAATAAACAGCGTGATTATTGTGTAGGTTAGGGATTTGCGAAATGATATATTGATTGAAACTCTGGACTGAATGGAGTTATAGTAACCTAATAAATATTAAACCTTAAGTTGGCTGATAATATGATATTAATTTTGAAGATGACGGAACTATGATTACTGACGAATCAACAGATTTACTGACAAAAAACTTAGGAATAATATAATACAACATCTCGGAACACTTATACTACAGCATTACGCACATATTACTATGTTTATATGCTAAAAATTAATTTATCTATTTGTTCATTATTCAGTCACCATTAGATTCCATCAAGGAACATAGGGCCGCAATCGCTTGCGGATTCTTCAACGGATATTTAAGTGAGTAGATTGTTAGCCCACTGCACCGAGCCGTCCCTAATTTGGTAGTGTAAGACTAGAGGGAAAGCAGCTAGTCATCACCACCCATCACCAACTCTTGGGCTACTCGTTTACCAACGAAAGCAGCTAGTCATCACCACCCATCACCAACTCTTGGGCTACTCGTTTACCAACGAATAGTGGGATTGCCCTTGACATTATAACGCCCCCACGGCTGGGAGGGCGAGCATGTTTGGCGCGACGTGGGCGCGAACCCGCGAATTACGAGTCACACCCCTTACGCGCTTGGCCATGCCGGGCCTATATCTATTTGTTACTTGGTAGCAATAATGGTCTTTAGCTTCAATGTATGTGTCGCCCTCTGTTGATTTCTAAAATTTTGGAAACAGTATTTTGCGTATAATAAATCTTGTGAAAGTCTCTTTCTTGTCAACTCTCCCAATCCTCAAACTCGTTAATCTAGTTTAACTAGAGTCTGTTTCAATGCTGATACGAAAAATCCTTTTTTATTTTTCTAAAGATAAAACAATTCTTGTGGGTTTTTTATTGTTATTACGATAAAACTAATGCATTTGCTGGTAGAGTTAGTATTATAGAAAATTTCCAAAATTGATAGGTTATGTGTTTAATCTTGTATTAACCAGGATCAAACCTAAAACTGCCCAAACTTTATATTAAAAGTATGTTATAATATTTTGTCGCTTCGAAATAACATTTGTTACGGAGAACTGGGGATTTATTTGTTTGTTTTTGAATTTTGCGCAAAGCTACACGAGGGTTACTTGAAGTAAAAATGTATCTCACGACGACTGGTATGGGTATTAAAACTTTTATTAAAATAAAGTAGAGAACAACGTTTCGACCTCTTAGACCATCTTTTTAACTTGAAGATGACCTAAGCAGGTCAAAACGTTGTTCTCTACTTTATTTTAATAAAAGTTTTAACACCATACCAGATATCTTGAGATAAATTCGTACCTAATTTTGCAGTGTAAGTCTACGGAAAAGACACCTAGTCATCACCAGCTCTTGGGCTTCTCTTTTACCAACGCCCCTGGCGGGGAGGGTGAACATATTTGATTTGACAAGTATTCGAACCCGCGACACTCAGATGACTAGACCACCTCGCCATGCTAGGCCTAGAACTGTAGGAAGGATCCCTCGGAATAAATTATGCAACCATACTCGGAAAATTAACAATTTCTTAACTAACATATCATAAAGCACTTAGCTTAATTTTAATTTGAATTTTTCTGTAACGTTGAACACTATTACGTACAATAATTTATTTCGGAGAAGTTTGCGATTTATTTCGTTACGTATTACTATTTCAAATAACCAAAAATTTTAATTTTAATTTAGAAATATTGAAGGTTAATATATATATTATTTATGATATTTCCCAAATAGATTAATACACACAGTTTTCTTTCTTAATATAAATATATTTTAATATACAAACAACTATGCAATTTATAATAACTGCTATTACAAATAACAACTTATATACAACGGTTTTACAAACTTACAGACAACACTGAGTCTTATATCCGGTCTATAACTAAATATTTTATTGACAGTCCAAGTCCACAAAATCAATTCAGAATTAATCTGCTCGTAGTGGACCTGGATTGCCAATAAAATATCAATTTTAGACCGGTTATAAGACTTAGTATTGTCTGTAAGTTTGTAAAACTGGTCTAACACTTTTACAAGCTGACTTTTTCCGGTGAAGATATTTAATGCGTTCGTTTAAATAATTGTTTGTTTGCTTTTTGAACTACTCGCAAGTCTACACAAGTACTATCTGCGCCAGCTGTCCCTAATTTAGCAGTGTAAGACTAGAGGGAAGGCAGCTAATCCACTACCAACTCTTGAGTTACTCTTTTACCAACGAAGAGTGGGATTGATTGGAATATTATAACGCCCCCACTGCTGAAAGGGCGAGCATGTTTGGTGTGACGGGAATTCGAAACGCGACACTCGGATTACGAATCGCATGCCTTATCCATCTGGCTACGCCAGGCCCGTTGAAATAACAACGTCCGAAGTAATTCATTGAAAGTAAACGGTTTGTAATGTTCGAAATCTATAAAAGTTCCTGGTCAAATTCTGTAGTTTTCCGATTAACAAGCGTTAATCACAATTATAGCTTTCGAGGCCTATAACATGCTGACTGTAGCTGACTAACAGTAATTCTCTTCTGCCTCTCGGCTAGCTGCTTTTCATATGAATCACGTGGGTTTCTCGACGTTTCAACAATGTTCGAAAATGTACTGTTTTCAGATATTGTTAATTCTTACTCTCAAGAATCTTCAACAAATTTATAGAACAGGCGGAACTTGCGCAATACACAGCCAAAAATATACATCACATGCAAAAAAAAAAAAAAAAAAACTATACTAAAACGAGGGCAAATTTTAAACCAGAAGTATAATGGTAAATCCGTCATAACAGAAAGTTACACAATGAGCTATTTGTGCACTTCTCACCTCGCGTATTAAAATCCGGTTCACAGCGTCGTAATTCCGAAGACTTTGCAACATCATGAAAAACAGTTTCACACTTTTCAAACAGGAAACTTTATAATAGAGCGAACAAGTGTCGGAGGGAGAGATGAAACATTTTATGTTACACACTATGATCTTATAAAGGGTAGATAGACTTTTAGGATATACATTAAATTGTATTATTTATCCAATATTATTGCTCATTTCCTTATTATTGCTAGAATGTTTAATTAATATGATTTTGATTGATGTATTAGAAATACAAATATAACTTAGAGGTAACGTAACTACGTAACTAAAAACATATTTCAGAATGCGTAACGTTATTCTTAAATATAATTCTTCTAGTATTTGCTGAATGTGACAAGTATAACCCGGATAAGTTTTACTGACATTTGTAGATCATTATTCCAAATCAACGATGAGTGAGGACAAGAATGATTAAACGTCTTAGTATTAAATATTAGCAAATATTACACTTCACAGTCTCGCTGTTCTTTTAATATTTCACATGAAAAAAAAAATGTTGGTTTTTTCATATCATATTGAATGTATTAAAGTACTAGTTGGGTAAATTGAAAACATCTACTGTGATAGAAGCCATTAATAAAAACTACAGTTACTTTTTAAACACATAAATAAAGAACTACTTGACCCGGCCTTGCCAGGTGGTTAGGGCTCTCGACTCGTAATCCGAAGGTCGCGGGCTTGAATTCCAATCACACCAAACATACTTCCCTTTCAGCCGTGGGGATATTATAATGTAAGGGCTAATCTCATTATTCGTTAATAAAAGAGTGGTCCAAATGTTGGCGGTAGGTGGTGATGACTAGCTGCCTTTCCTTTAGACTTATACTGTTAAATTAGGGATGGCTAGTACAGATAGTCCTCGCGTGGCTTTACGCGAAATTCAAAAAATAAACAAACATAACTGCTTTGAAGAGATATAACGCAGATTTAATAACGTTTTTGCAGTATATTTAATTGGCAAATTGCAATATATTTATAGTTTTGTTTAGTTTCGTTCTCCAAAATTTCTACTGAATGCCTAAAAGAAACTTCATTATTCCTGTTGACAGAAAACCCATTTGAAATAAAAATGTATCTCAGAACAGCTGGTATGGGTATTAATACTTTTACTAATAAAGCAGTGAACAACGTTTCGAATGTCTTTTTTAACCTGAAGATGATCTAGGAAGGTCAAAAAGTTGTTATCTACTTTGTTAGTAAAAGTGTCAATTCCCATACCAACTGTTCTGAGATACAAACTGTATTATTCTTAATACATAAAATATTATTCTGTCACACTGCCCATTTTTAATCTAAAGAAATAAACGGTCTCATTAATCGTCACATTTTTCTTTTATAAACAAAAAGGAATCCTTAATAGCCGCAACACCTTAGATTCTTTTAGACAGGATTAGAGACCATTACTTTCTTTATTGTCTATATTTTTGTGCACCAGCAATTCCAGGCTTGGGGCGCGTGTATATCCGGTTCGATTTTATTACTCATCAAGATTTATATCAGCCGACACTTAAACTGAATTCTTTTTAGAGCAGAAATGAAGTAAATTAATCTATGATACCCTGAACGCGGTTAAATAAATCATTTGAAAGGTTTGACCTCCCAGGTCCAAAACTGTAATTACATCTCAAATCGTCCAAGGGATAACGGACTAGAAGCTAAAAGTTTATAATTGAGAAAAAAACAGAAAAAAACTTGGAGCCAATCTACGAGCCGCAATGCCGTGGCTAAAAATGCTAGATATCACCATAATTTTGTCACTTTTCTATGTAGCCCAATATGGAACATTTTTAATGGTAACAACCTTATGTAACTTCAGTTTGATGATCCTTGTAATACGTTTTCGACAGAAACTCAAATAAACTGTTGATTGAAGTTTCCTTTGCCACTTCAGTATTTTCGAAATTGAAGCATATAATTCAACATTGTAAGACAGTTCCAAATTTTTAAAAACTAAATTAAAACGTTAATTACAATAATGTCTGAGAAATGTAAGTATAATTATCTCGTTACTGAGCATTTGTTTCAAAATTTGAAATAAGAATATATTTAAAGTATTGCTAAAATGACTATTATTTTTGTCGTTTGAGTAAAGGTCGCTATTTCATCTTCTAAAAAATTTCCAGCCTTTAACTGAAAAAGAAGGGAACATATTATGGTCTATTTCCTAAATAATGAAGGAGAAATTATAGAAATGCTGACGTGATATTTCTTTGGCTGTGAAATATAGTTACATAAATCAACCTTCCTTGCCATATATGTAGATGAATAGTCTTATAAAATGTAGCATATTAGTCATCAAATGTGACACGCTTAGTGTTTGTTTGTTTTTTGAATTTCACACAAAGCTACTCGAGGGATATCTGTGCTAGCCGTCCCTAATTTAGCAGTGTAAGACTAGAGGGAAGGCAGCTAGTCATCACCACCCACCGCCAACTCTTGGGCTACTCTTTTTCCAACGAATAGTGGATTGACCGTAAAATTATAACGCCCCCACGGCTGAAAGGGCGAGCATGTTTGGCACGACGGGGATGCGAACCCGCGACCCTCAAATTACAAGTCGCATGCCTTAACGCGCTTGGCCATGCCGGGCCAATAGCAAAGGAAGGATAAGGTAGAAAGCTGTGATAATGCATAGAAAAACTCACAAGAGATAAATATAAATAAACATCCAAACACGAAGTAATCAGAAATACAAGACAATATTCATTATATTAGAAGAACTGATTAAAACAAAATGTTAGGATGAATGAAATGTACAAAGCTAGAATGAACAAAAGAAAATCGGTTTGTTTGTTTAACAACTATGAGCTAAGAAGAAATTTATCAAACTTGTCAGATATGACGTTGGAAATAATGTTTGAAACGAACTGACATGAAACAGTTGAACTACTAAACATGCAGTCATTGTCTGGTTGGAAGCTTTGGTAACCATTACTTCATAAACTAATTCGTGTTTAAACGCGTGAAGGTTTGTAAACATTATAATATAATATAATATAATATAATATAATATAATATAATATAATATAATATATATTATATGAACGTATATATGATACTAGTATTTCATATTTCAATGTACGAAATTTGATAATCATTCATTGTGATACAACGTAATTCATATTTCAGTACACTAAGTTTGGTAACTGCTTTGGACCGGCATGACCAGTTGGGTTAAGGCGTGCGACTCGTAATCTGAGGGTCGCGGGTTTGCATCCCCGTCGCGCCAAACATGCTCGCCCTTTCAGCCGTGGGGACGTTATAATTTTACAGTCAATCCTATTGTTTGTTGGTAAAAGAGTAGCTCAAGAGTAGAGGTGGGTGGTGATGACTAGCTGCATTCCCTCTAGTCTTACACTGCTAAATTAGGGACGGCTAGCACAGATAGCCCTCGAGTAGCTTTGTGCGAAATTCAAAACAAACAAAAGTAACTACTGATATATGAATTATTTTATATTTCAGTACGTGAACTTTGATAACATTTGATATGGTGTGTTTCATATTTCAATACTCGAACCATGGCCATATAATGCATTTTCTGTTTCAACTGTCAAATCAATTGACAGGTAAATAACAAAAGAATCGTAGCGATGTAAGTCAATAGGGAGGCTGAAACCTGACGTAAGAACATAATATTATAAAAATACTGCTTGAACTGATGTGTTACTGTATACAATATATTCTGAACAGGTGTTCTGGGTTGGCTTTTGTTGAATAATTTTGCACACGTGCTTATATTTACACCAAATGAGGCTCCTGATTGTATTTTGTAAATATCTACCAGAGAACCGAATTTTAAAAAATCCATAAGTCAAGCAGGTTTTCTATTAAATAGTTTCGTACATTTGGTGCGCCGAAAAGAAAATCGATCAAAATTGGAGATATCTCAGGTATTTCTTTATGGATTGCACCAATATTTCGTATGTAAAGTAAGACATAAATAGAGTACACTATGCGATAGTTTGGATTATCAGAGTTTAAGCTACAGAAGGTGGAAAATAAGTAAACTTTCAGTCCTGTTAATAACACACAGTGTGTCCTGTAGTAGGTTGTCTTGGTCGCACGACACACTACTGTTTGTCATAATAAATGGTGTCAACAGTAACACTAAAAACCATTTAAAGTTACAATATGATAAAGCAAACAACACGAAAAGTAACACTAATAAGAACTGAAAGTTACAGTGTGTTACAACAAACACCTCAAACAGAGCATTGATAACCATTCAAAGCTATGGTAACACCAAATGGTGGAGTCAGTAGCACTGATAACCACTCAAAGTTATTGTAACAACAAATGGTGAAGTCAGTAGCACTGATAACCATTCAAAGCTATTGTAACAACAAATGGTACAGTCAGTAGCGTTGATACCCACTCAAAGTTACAGCATCTTAAAGCACAGAAGGTCGACAGTAGCATTGATAAGAATAAAAAATTACGGTATGTTATAATAAGGGTACATATAGTAGCGCTGATAACAATCAGAAGCTTTGGTATGTTATACGAAACGACGGAAAGGTAATCATTTAAGATTACGGTTTGTTACAATAAAAGGTGCTGACAGTACCTTTGATAATCAAATCAAATAGTAACAACTATAGAAAATAAAATAATGGTTGTCAATATTGAACTTTTCATTTTTTTAACCTATGGCTTAATTATACTTAAAAACGTCTAACCGAAAATCCTGTTTAATTAATTTGAATATAAACTGCAATGTTTATCACTCAAATGAAAAAGAAAATATATTTTGATTTTTTTTCTCGAATCAGTTATTGATGAGAGACAAGTTTTAGGACAAAGCTCTTAATAAGTTTATAAATAACTATTTTTAAAATACAAATAAAACGTTTTTAATTTATTATGTCAAAAATGTCAATATTTCATCTGCTAACAATTCACATACATGAATATTTTTTGAAAAAGTTCTTTTCAGCAATGAGATAAACTCCGAACACACTGAAACACCTTACAGTTGGTCCAGCATGGCCAGGTGGTTAGGGTGCTCGACTCGTAATCTGACGGTCGAGAGTTCGAATCCCAGTCACACTGAACTTGCTCGACCTTTCAGCTGTAAGCATGTTATAAAGTGACTGTCAATATCACTATTCGTTTGTAAAAGAATAGCCCAAGAGGTGTCGGTAGGTGATGATGACAAGCCGCCTTTCCTCTAGTCTTACAATGCTAAATTAGGCATGGGTCGAGAAGCTAGTCCTCGTTTAGCTTTCCCGAAATTAAACAAACAAACAAACACCTTACACTCAATCTCCTGAAATATTCTAATATGCTTTTAACTAGTTATTTTTAAAATATCTGATCAGTTGTAAGCGTTTTAGTATGAATTACAGCAACATTTTGGGAAACTAAAAGAGGTTTATAGAAATAAATAATATTTGATTTATTTAACATAAGTTTAGTTTAAACCCAATGAAACGATAAAAATCTGCAGTCTATGTGTTCGTTTCTTTAGAATGCTTTTCGAAATATTGCTGACTAGAGGACATGCATGCTTGAACGACACGCGTGGCTTGAAAAGAGAGCTGATAGAGAAAAACCATGTGTTTTCACCATACTGGTATTACAGAGCTGGCTTATTATCCATGACGTGTTTCTGGAGTTATTTTGTATTCTATCACGGTATTTACCCTTCATTTAAAATGACATCAGCTGCAACTTGCTTACAATAAAGCATAAAAATGTGGCTTTTGTTTTATTTCCACCTTTCCTCCATGCAGTTGAGGAATGACACGATTGGTATACAAGTATGTTTGTGATACACTAAAGGACATGGAACTCACATTCCAGTAGGATACGCGTCCATGCTTTCGTGAAGGTTTCTTGATACGGAATGGTATCCTTCAAACAAATGCCATGTTATTGAGAGAAATATCACTAAAACTACTTTTTACCTTCCTTAAAAAAGTGTTTTTTTGTTAAAGGGAAAAGCTTGTTATCGGATAAATTGACTTTCAAACCACCACTGAATGCTATGGTATTTCTTTAGCAACTTAAAGACTGCAGTGATAAGTTTTCATATTTTTACGTCTCTAAAACATCCCTTCACTAATCCTGTTTGAAAAACTTGCACATGTTTATAATGTTTCATATTTCGTGGCCGTCAACATTTTTCTTTGCGTCAAGTGATAAACATATTTTTAGACGTTTTATATATTCTGTTTTTAGATATTCTATTCCTTAAATTTGACTAAACACTTCAACAAAGTCCTTTTCATTTCTGTCCACATTTACATACAATGCTAAAAAATCCTGGATTTTTTTGTTTTAGAGCAAAGCCACGTCAGACTGTCTGCTGTGTCTACTGCGAGGACTCGAGCTCTGGATTTTAGCGTTGTAAGTACATAAGTTTACCGCTGACCCTCCGCAGTTAGAAATGAAATGGGAAATATTAAGAACAGAGTAACATAAATCAGAGTAGTTTGTTTGTTTGTAATTAAGCACATAACTATAATATGGGCTGTCTGTACTCTGCCCACCATGGGTATCGAAACCCGATTTATAGTGTTGTAACTCCGCAGATATGTAGCTTTGGTGCACTATTAATTAGAGCAATGTTTATGGTGTTTTGGAAACATAATTATATATTTGATGTTTAAACAGTAACTTCAAAGGCTTATAGAATGAGGGTTTGGTACCTATAGTGGTAGTAGCGCAGATTTTGTCGTTTCGAACTTAAAAATAATGAAACGATATTTCTTATTTTTGACTGAAGGATACTCTGATATGTTACAGTTCAAAATACATATACCTTAGCTTTGGCACTACTGACTGCAAATTCCTCACGAAAAGCGAGTTCTAAATCATATACAACACTCGAATGCCGAAAACGTGAGGTCGGACATGGCAGAGCGGTTAACAAGTCGAGAGATATTAGTCGAACGGCCAGCGGTTCTAAACGTGATATTATACTTTGAGCAGAAGGGTCGTTAAATCAGTGGTAGTAAATCTCGTTACTTGGTTAAAAACCGCTCAAAGTTCTTGCAGAAATTGTTGCTTTTGGCTCTTTGTTTTCTCTCTGGCCAGTAATTTTAAACTAGAAGTCTCTAATACAATAAATTCCATTTAAGCTCGAAATTTCAATTTCATGATTGAAACTAAATATAATAGCAAATCTGAAACGAAAAACTTGAAACAAAGTTTTCCAAAGCTCATTGAAACTTAAGTGGACACTGTGAGATTGATTTTTCTTTGGAATGTGTGTTTTCATTTGGCAAAGCCACCTCGGGCTATCTGCTAAGTCTATCGAGGGAAACCGAACCCCTATTTTTAGCATTGTAAATCCGTAGACCTACCACTGAACAAGCAGGGAACTATTCTTTGGAAAAAAATTATAATAAAAGGTATTGCAATCTAGGCATAATGAATGAGTCCATACATACCTGAGATTAAATAATGACAAATATCAAAACGTGATTTATGCTATTCCCTCAGAGGGAAGAACTCGAGCCTTTTGCAAAGGCATTCAGTTTCTATTGATAGATATGCTTCATATTTTCATGCCGAAATGGCCAGGTGGTTAGGTGCGCTCGACTCGTAATCTACGTAACAGTCACGGGCCCGAATCCTTACCTCGTGCAGCTTTGCGCAAAATTGAAAAAAAACAGTGATATTTATAATGCCCCGCAAGCACATTGTAATTACTGATAGGAAACAACCAGGTTTAATACATATTGTTAGAAAAGTGGACGACATCACGAACAAGTTAAGAAATATATTGCTAAATAAATGTAGTTATAATGAATCGTTTGGAAGAGTATCATTGGTAGTATTGTTCTAATTCAAAATCATCTCTGGCCAAATTAGGACTGGTTATATTAACGATATCAAAATTTCTTACGAATTTATCTTAAATCTAACATCGGAATGTCCAAAAACCCATCTAAATTTATGACTACTTTTCCTGTAGCCTTTTCATTTAACTTACTGCTCAATAAATATAATATAAAGATAAGTAGTTCATAGAATATAATTACCAATGCTTTACAAGACCAATGAACTTCGAAAAAATATTGTAGGTTCTGATATTCGCTAAACCATTTTGTTTCATTTCTGAATATGAAATGAGTTTGTTTTAAATTAATTAACGTCTTGTTTTTAAAGTATAATGAGTAACCTAAATGAATATAAATTGAAGTTAGCAAGATTCACTCTGTGTTATTAAACCAAATATCTCGAGATTGCTCTGTAAACTAGCACGATTTTGTAGAGTTCATATAATTGGAAATATTTTCACTTCGTGTCATATACAGAGAGAAGCGTTATTTAGACTTCACTGTTTTAACAAATTTTATATTTGACTTCGAATGTGCAACGAGTTTGTAATATTTCTACCAGATGTCTCACTTCTAATCTTCAGCTGAAAAAAAAAAGTTTTCAACAAGCAGTTTCTATTGAGAAAAATAAATCATAGGTCTTTAGAGACGAGATACTCATTATGTTCTTCAATGAAGTTCGCATGAATAGATTTTGCAAGCATTCTATACCTCGGAAAGACTACAAGTTTTAAACCAATTGTGTACTGGTTGCTCAGCCTGTTTTCTAATTTGTTTGTTTTGAATTTCGCGCAAAGCTACCATCCCTAATTTTGCAGTGTAAGACCAGAAGAAAGTCAGCTAGTTATCATCACTGACCGCTGACTCTTGGGCTAACCAACGATTAGTGGAATTGACCGTCGCATTGTAACGCTACGACGGCTGAAAGGGCGAGCATGTTTGGTGTGACGATGATTCGAACCCGCGATCTTCAGACTGCAAGTCGAGTGCCCGAACTACCTAGAAATGCTGGGCATTTTCTCTAATTTTGATATTATGCATGCATGTTTGGTAATTGTTTCGAAATTTAACTACATAATGCCAGATTTTAAAATAAACAGAAATCACACAAATAAAACTCTATCATCCATAGAAAAATAAGTAAAAATAATTGTATCTGACTTAAGTTCGCTACGTTTAGTAATAATAGGTCAAAAGTGTTATCAACCTATTGTACCTAATTCAATCTTTATTATTGTTTCGTCTTAGAATCGCCCCCCCAGTGGCTCAGCAGTATGTCTGCGGATTTAGAATGCTGAAAACCGGGATTCGATACCCATGGTGGTTAGAGCACAAATAGCCCATTGAATAGCTTAATTCAAGACAACAACGATGTGTTAGAATCATGTGACTATAAACTATTTTTCACGTGCCAATGGAAATCTGACAGAACGTTTTGTCGCGATATTTAAAATAAAACTTGTTTTAATGTTCAATTTTCAGTTTTTCATAACAGATTAAAGAATTATGAAATTTGTACACGTGATAGTTTATTTTACGTGTGCAAATCAGTTGTTTTCTTTAGATAAAGAAATTAAGAAAAAATAACTATTTCTTTTGTAAATGTAATACGATTAAAAATAATTTTGTCCTTCACAGATCGTACTGTAATTCGTACAATGATCTGCGTGGGTCTATATTTAGTGGGCCTGGCATGGCCAAGTGGGTTAAGGCGTTCGACTCGTAATCTAAGGGTTGCAGGTTCGAATACCCGTCGCACCAAACATGCTTGCACTTTCAGCCATGAGTACGTTAGAATGTTACGGTTAATCCCACTATTCGATGGTAAAAGAGTAGCCCAAGAGTTGATGGTAGGCGGTGATGACTAGCTGCCTTCCCTCTAGTCTTACACTTCTAAAGTAGGGACGGGCAGCGTATATAGCTTTCGTGTAGCTTCGCGTGAAATTTTAAAAAAAAAACTATATTTAGCGTGCTCGAAATTTAAGTACGGGATTATGGTTCGCACTCCAATACTTTGGGGCCGTAGGTGCGTTATAAGAGTGAAAATCAAATCCCACCATTAGGTTGTACAAGAGTTGCTTAGGATTATCAGCGCTTGTGTTGACTAGTTGCAATCTCTCTCGTCTACGTGTCCAAACTTAGATATGGTTATGATAGCAACTGGGTAGTCTTGTGCTAAGTTATGAAACCTGCAATCAAACAAAATTCTTTGAATTAGCATTAATTAATTTTAGACAACAAAAATTAACTAAATAATTAAAGAAAACTTTCCTTATACACAGTTGTATCGCATATTGATGCTCGTTTAATATAGCATCTACAGTCATGTGAAAAAAGTTAGGACATCCTATAAAAGCCTGTGTATTTTTGTAACATTTTTGGATATATAGATATGTAATCTCAATTGTAACAATACTGAGAGATTATAGGAATATAACTAAACAATTAAAACTAAGAAAAGACTTTTCAAGATCTTCTGTAAATGTAATTCTACAAAAATGCATATTTTAACTGGGAAAAAAGTTAGGACATCTCCACATTTATTTCCACTTAAAATGGCTCAACTCACACACAGGTGTATCACACCAGGTGTACATGATTAGAAGATCGTTACTCAGCATTTTGAATGAGGCTTGCCCTATTTATACCTCAAACATTTAGTTTGGTGTGCTCTTGACTATTGAAGTGAGAGTGAGCACCATGGTGAGAGCAAAAGAGCTGTCTGAGGCCTTCAGAAAGAAAAATGTACCAGCTTATGACTCTGGTAAGGGATTTAAAAGATACCAAAGGATTTTGAAATCAGCCATTCCACTGTCCGGAAAATAGTTAACAAGTGGAGGCCTTTCAAAACAACTGCCAACATGCCCAGGTCTGGTCGTCCAAGCAAGTTCACCCGGAGAGCAGACCGCAAGATACTAAAAGAGGTCTCCAAACACCCTAACATGTCATCACAGGACCTATAGCAGGCTGTGGCTGCTGTTGATGTGAAAGTGCATGCTTCTACAATCAGAAATACACTGCACAAGTTTAACTTGCATAAGAGGTGTGCAAGGAGGAAACCTTTGCTCTCTAAGAGAAACATCAAGGCCAGACTGAAGTTTGCCAGAGAGAATGTAGACAAAGACCAGGACTTCAGGAATAATGTTCTTTGACAGATGAGTCCAAATTTGAATTATTTGTACACCAAAACAGAGGACATGTTTGGCGTAAACATGGAAGTGTCATGGTTTGGGACTGCTTTGCTGCAGCAGGACCTGGACAGCTCAGAATCATATAATCCACCATGAATTCCACTGTATATCAGAGGGTGCTTGAGGAACATGTGAGTTCATCTGTAAGAAAATTAAAGCTGAAGCGGAACTCAACCCTGCAACACGACAATGACCCAAAACATACTGGTAAATCCACCAAGAACTGGCTGAAAATTAAGAAATTGAGAGTCCTGGAATGGCTGAGTAAAATCCCAGATCTTAATCCCATTGAGATGCTGTAAAGTAACTTGAAACGGGCTGTACATGCAAGAAACTCTTCAAACATCTCACAGCTGACAGAATTCTGTATTGAGGAGTGGGACAAACTTTCTTCAGACCGATGTCAGAGACTGGTAGATGGCTACAAGAAACGTCTCACTGCAGTAATTTCAGCCAAAGGGGGTAACATTAGCCATTCGGGGGTAGAGTGTTCTAGCTTTCTCCTCAGTTAAAATATGCATTTTTTGTAGAATTACATTCACAGAAGATTTTTAAAGGTCTTTTCTTCAGTTTTAATTGTTTAGTTATATTCCTATAATCTCTCAGTATTGTTGGAATTGAGATTAAATATCTATATATCCAATTATGTTACAAAAATACACAGGCTTTCATAGGGTGTCGTAACTTTTTCACATGACTGTATATAGTAATTTTAGAGTATATCTACACTCAGAATATTCTTTTGAATAGCTCTTTATAAATTGGAATTTCGGACACTTTTAGTTCAATTTTTATATGGGTAGGATGATGGCAGAGTTGTAATCTCTCACGAATAGGTTCACTGGTTTACATGCAAACTGACATGGTCATATAAGAAAGCGTTCATAATCAGTTAAATGGTTATAGCATAATTTCAGGTTCAAATCAACAGAATCATTGTAACCTAACAAAGCAAAACTCAAGTAAGCCTGTTGATGCAATTACATTAAGGTAAATTGTATAAAATCGATATACACATAATAAATATGGAGTTCACACAATGTATTTAAATACACACACTTTTGAAATGAAAACAGCAAAAAACTTATGTTTATATCTTATAAACAATCAATTGTGTAATAGGTTACACAAACAGTTGTTTGGAAAATACAGTTTGCCTTAACAAATATATATATAATCCAGTTGTTTCAAAAACATTCAATTTAGAGTCTAGTGACCATAAGTCATGTGATTTTATTACGTTCTTGGGAAGTTCTTCAATTTTATTACTACCTTTTAACCTAAAGTTTTTTTTTATTTCTGTTTTCCAAACGTATACCAGTAATCTTAAACAAGGATAGTAATCTTTAGATTTAAGCTAGGTACTTCATATTTAAACTATAATATTTATGTTATATGACATAATTAGAAAAAAATACGTTCTGGTACGTGTGAAATATCGTCAGATTTGTGAAACCTTCCACTCAGCACAGAACCACTTGAGTAAGACAACTTCATGAATAACGTAAATCGGGTAAACTTTAACATTTTGTGCTGGGTCGTAATATGTCAAGATCTGGATGATAATATTATGTTTTTGACATTTCCTTGAAGTCAAACAGCTTAGAGTTGTTTATCACTACCCTGGATAACTGAGGCTACATACATAGCCTTAAGTAAATAAATATTTTAGCCAGTTGTCATTTTGTGAGTAACTTGTGTAACGCTCATGTTAATTTAACTTTGTATTATTTTTATTGATTTCCTTTTAGTGTATTTAATTTTTTTATTTTCTCAAGGTGTGATTATTTGTTTGTTTTTTTTTTTTCTCTCTTTTGAGAAAGGAGTAGACATTTGATGAACAAAGTTCGCTGAACAAAAGCATATGCCCTTCTGAAAGTTCTTTATATATATATATATATAGAACTCCAACTTGACATTTCCTCACATCTGAGCTTCCTAACATACGATTATAGAGGGGTCTTAGGAACTGCTCGATGAATTTACTTAAGACTGAAAAAAAAAAACAAAAAAAACGTGAATTGTTGTTCAAAACATGATTTCCAAAAGTTCTTCCTATGAACTTACACGGGCTATTTTTCGCTGTGAAATGTCTAATGCAGATTTGTTTTACATCAGTAAATTTCTATTTTGTATTATAATTGTTAAGGAGAAAAGTTAGGTAAAAACATTTGTTTCTTTTGCTCGGTATTTCAAAATAATTATATTTCGCAGCACAAACAATTAATCAAAATAAATCCGCCGACAGAAGTCGTAGACTGGAATTGAGATTTCCTCAGAGAGAAAACATTCATATCTCCTTTCGTAGAGGCCATAAAAAGACACTGTCATCCAACATTAGGTCTGGCGACTTTCCATTTTTTCAAAATGTCGCAGTGTTTCGTTACAGATCCTACATATAATTCTCTTGTGTAGTGCCACGACAAAAGATGACATTGAACACGACAGAACTATTTTTCACACATGTTAAACATTTATCGTCAAAGATTATTCGCAGCTTTGAGATATTTCAACACAAGAGCTATTTGATACTATAAGTCCTCCAACTTATGCAAATATTTAGATCAAATATATATATATATATATAGTGATTAATAAAACTTTTCACGTCTTCAATTTACTCAGCTGCTAATGGTGTAAGGGTTTCTTTCTGTTCGTGAATCTAAGTTGTTTTGCTTACGGAAGTGGAGTACATTTCTGCGTAGAGGAAACAGATCGATCAACATCAATTACCAACGGAACGAAAAGAGCTACAAACATAACAATGACAACGTGCTGATCTGCACCACCAAAGCATTTTTTTAAATGTTATCTATGAACGTTATGTTTCATCTACATTTATCTTAATATCTTGTACAAATAATTATTTACAATTTGTGTGTTTTTGTGTTTTCCTTTTAGCAAAGCCACAAAGGCTATCTGCTCAGCCCACCGAGGGGAATCGAACCCCTGATTTTAGCGTTGTAAATCCGGAGACATACCGCTGTACTAGCGGGGGGCAATTATTTACAATAGATTTTACTTCGCTCCCCGCTAGTACAGCGGTAAGTCTATTGATTTACAATGCTAAAATTAGGGGCTCGATTCACCTCGGTGAGCTCAACAGATAGCCCCAAGTGGCTTTGCTATAAAACCACACACAAAAAAAATACAGTTTTATTTCGATTTTCAGTACAAGTTTGGTGATAAAATGATACTGAATTGATTGAAGATAATCTATAGAGACAAGGAGTACACAGGATCTATAGAAAATAGCTTTGAAATGATATATGTGTACACACACTATCATAGTACTAATGCGTAAGGAGCTTTTCTGTTTTGAATAATACTCCCCACGGCAGAGCGATATTTCTGGGGACTAATAATACTATAAATCGGGTTTCGACAGTGTGGTGAGCAGAGCACAGATAATCCATTGTGTAGCTTAACTAGAAACAAACAGTTTCCAATTAGTACTCAGCCTTCTTAATAATTTTCAAAAGTAGAATATTTTTAGAAGATTATGTTACCTTATGTAATTGGATGTTTAGGGTTAATCTCAGAAAATAATTAAATTGTGAGTTATTATTTTTTCTTACCTACTGTCATGTACCCAGTTAAACAAAAAACGCGACCTAACTAATTTGTTTTTGAATTTCGCGCAAAGCTATAAGAGGGCTATCTACACTAGTCATCCCGAATTTTGCAGTGTAAGACTAGAGGCAAAGCAGCTAGTCATCCTACCCATCGCCGGATCTTGGGCTACTCTTTAACCAACGAATAATGGGATTAACTGTCGCATTATAACGCCCCCACGGTTGAAAGTGTGAGCATGTTTAGTGCGACGGGATTCGAACCCGCGGCCCTCGATTTACGAGTCAAATGCCTTAACCCACCTGCCCATTAATGAATGAAAACTTGCTGTAAAGCTCTTGTCAATGCTATACGTTTAGCTATCAATCTGGCCGCCAACTTTGATTTCTTTCCTTTCATTCGCATAATCAGTTATTTTGTAGAACACACCATCTTTCATAAGTAATATTTTTTTGATTAGTAAAGGTATGTGAATAAAGAGAAACTGGTTTTATATAGTTAAAAGTAGTTTCTCGTCTCCACACGAAACTAACGTGAATCGCAATAAAATTATAAAATAACTCAGTGAAATAAAATGAACTTTTTGTGCATAGTGTAGAAATGCTCCGAAGGTTAAAAGTGGTGGTGTTAATAAAATTAGAACCAATTTATTAATTCATAAAAATCCATTGTTGCAAATCGGAAGTCTGTAACTTGTTTTCGTAAACGTACTCTTAAACCACAGATTTCAAATATAGAATAAACTGGACATTAATTTTCATTTCTATAAAAAACTTTTCACAGTTTGTAAAAATTACAGAGCGCAAAGAGAGTATGACATTCTTCAAAATTACAAACATTCTTCTAATCCTTACTTTTTCAGCTCATAGCTCTGCCATCTCTTGAACGGTTTGAGATTCAGTTACAGACCTTTGGATTCAGCAAATCAATTGCTTTCGACTGATATGTTTGCCCACGCCCAAGTTAATTGATTGTAATACTGCTTAAAAATAATTTCAATTTGAAGGTAGACTGGTAGAGATCCTGATGAGTAATTAAATGTACTTGAATATACGCGCACCCACACTTATTATTGCATGCACGTTAAAACTATAACAAACAAAATGGAGAGAAAAGGTATCATAGATTAATTTACTCCAATTCTACCTAAAAGAACTAAGTGCCACGAATATTGAGGGTTTTTTCTTGTTTCACACATGTTAAACCAACATCCTATTCAAACAACATAATTTGCAATTGACGAAACTATTAATAATAATGTAATTCTTAATTTATGACAGATTTTATAATTGTAAGTCTTGCTATAAGCACAGATTCGTGTATGGAATTAACAAAAAAACACCACTAAAGCATTATCCATTCCAATAAGGCCCAGCATAAGCAGGTAGTTAGGGGGCTGTACTTGTTATTTGAGAGTTGCGGGTTCGAGTCCCCGTCACACCAAATATGCTCACCCTTTCAGCTATGAGGGCGTCACAGTGTGAGGATCAATCCCACTATTCGTGGTAAAAGAGTAGCTCAGGAGCTGGAAGTGGATGAAGATGACTAGCTGCCTTCCCTCTAATCTTGCACTGTTAAAATAGGGATGGCTAACGTAGATAGACCTCGTGTGGCTTTGCGCGAAATTCGAAACAAACAAACAAACAATCCATTCTAATAAGTAAAGATATTAAATACATCAAAGAACATTTGAAAAAACACTGTAGCATTATAAAAGAAAGGAAAGTTATTAATCTATACATATTATTACAGAAAATTTCATAGAATGCAAGATAAAAGTTGAAATATCTTATCGCTGAATCTGTCAAAATATTTGATATCGGTAATCTTTATCTGTCAAAACATTTGATATCAGTAAGCTTTATACCAAATTACAAACTTAAGTCTTCATTTTAAAATAGTTTTGACACTCTGTTGAATTAATTAATTCCATAGGTGATATTAACTAATTCAGACCGCGTTTAATTTGTTTGTTCTGAATTTTGCGCAAAGTCACACGAGGGCTATCTGCCCTAGCCGTCCCTAATTTAGCAGTGTAAGACTAAAGGAAAGGCAGCTAGTCATCACCACCCACTTCCAACTCTTGGACTACTCTTTTACCAACAAACAATAGGATTGACCGTCACATTATAAAGGCCCCACGACTGAAAGGGCAAGCATGTTTGGTGTGACGGGGATTAGAACCTGCGAGTCGAACGCTCTATCCCCCTGGCCATGCCGAGCCTTCAATCCCCCTTTAAATATGTTAATTAAAATATTTTCCTGTATACCTGTTTGGTTTTGCGCACGTTTTAAATTGTCTTCTACTTGAAGGCGCATTACTTTTATTCAGCGTATATTTTTTTATGCTTGTAGCTCAAGTCTTCATGTTCTATTATGCGAACTGTTAACCACCTAGTGGTGAGTGAAATAACTCAGGAATTGAATCAGCACAACAGCTCGTTTGTTATTGCATCTGTAAACAGTAACGATGCTGTTGAGTGTTTTTAATAACTTGTATTGTAAAAACTGTCACCGTTTTACAGGATGCGGAGAATATCTCACCCAAATATTGTTTTACATAGTTTATTTTTATCAAGTTTTGAAGACATCTTAAAAGTTTGTTAATCTGCAATTTTATATTTGCTTGTTTCAAAGTAAGAACTCAGTTATATCAAGAAAATTACTTCAAAAAAGTGTTTGTATCCAAGTCAGAATCTAATTAAATAGATAATTTGGTAATTATAGCTTGTATTTTTTAAGATTATAAATTCACGTTGTTGTTTGTTTTTGAATATTTATACAAATCAGAAACATTTTGGTGGTCGATTTCATTTGATTACCGCATTCAAGTTTTATAATTATAATTCTTCCCAAAGCATGAATCTTATGATTTATCAAAGTAACGATAATTTTTTTGCAAAACTCTGTATTTATGAATAGGAATGCAACATCAAAAGTTAGTTTGTTTTAAAACGAGAATCAGTTATAATGGAGATGAGATTTTGTCCTGGATCCTTGTTAAACACTAAATATATTCTTACGATTGGCAATTTTTTCTCGCTTAAAAACAAGTTCTAATGATTCGGTTCACACATATTTAAGCACATATAAGACTTACCAATGGATGGTAACTTCATTCCTCAAATAGTAGACCTAGTTCTCTTTGAACTTGAATATTAATATAGGTCACAAGTACTCAAGAAAGGCTATTGTAAAGCTTTACAAATTAACAGAGTATACAAATTCACCAACTCGACAACATAGTAGTGTCAAATCTGTACGATTATCTTCTTATAGTTAATTACATCTACAGAGAGGACCTTGCACTTGAAACTAATTTCAAGAAATACAGTGCATAACGAATTGAAGCACATTTCCTGCATTTAAACACCGGAATTACTACCAAACATTTTCGTTCAAGGTTTACAGTAAATATTTTTGTTGTTGCTTTAGTGCAAAGCTACATAATAGGTTAGCTCAGCTTTGACCACTGCAGCGAATCAAACTCCAGATCTTAGCGCATTAAGTTCATAAGCTTGTCACTGACTATCCAATGTACATTTGTAATAAATCCGGATATTCTAGTTTTAAAGTTATAAATTTTTTTCTACTTCTCGATACAAAAATTCCAAGCATTACACCTTTGTCTATTTGTTTCTACACAATAGGGTGTCACTGGAGAACCATAAGAGGAGAATATGCTCTAATATATACCTATTACAATTCATTAGATTTCCTAGATGTTGTTGTAATTTCGAACATTTAATAGAGTGATCTAAAAATCTTAACACAAACCTGTTTAATTTATTTTATGTTAAACGCAATTAATTTTTAGCTTAAATGTATAATACTGATACTCCTGTAACGGTTAGTGCAATTTTCACAAAGGATATTACAAAAATCGATTTTATAAATTAACATAATAGCTGTAGTTATAATTTAACGCAAACCTAGACATTCCATTTTCTCAAGTTATCATTTATTCAGCATTAACATTTATTATGTTAGTGTTGAATGACCTAACGTAGTGAATGTTAGGTCATTTGTTTTCCAAGCGTTAGTCGTTAACTCAGAATAAATCACATTCAACTCCAACATGGATCAACTGTTTTCTATGGTGTGGTCGTTGGCTCAGATAAATCACATTCAACTCTGCCAGAGATCTATTGTTTTCCGTAGTGTGGTCATTAACTCAAATAGATTACATTCAACTCTACTATGGATCAATTGTTTTCCAATGAATGGTCATTAACTCATAATATATTCTCTGTAAGATATAAGATAGCTATTTTTAATCCTAGTATTAGGTACTCCAACACTATTTTAAACATTTATCACACAGTAGAAAATTAAAATATATATTTATTATCTCTCATTTTCCTCAGATCTTGCGCTAATCTTTCTTAAATTATCTTTCCGGTTTTAAGAAGTGGTTATCTTTGGTTTGATTTTGTTCTCTTCATCAGCACTCTTTTAACTCTGGCCATTTGGTCACAATAACCAGCTAATGAATTGAAATAAGTAAAAACTTTTTCGGTTGCACCAGAGATTATACACACGCACAAATTGTGCTGTTGTTCTGTGCACACGTGTCCGAAACTTGCTACATGCCAAACAAGGCTAAGTTTGCATTTTGAAAGGGACTTTACTCTATTCAATTTATTTGGTTAATTCAATGTATATTTTGCTTACCTATAGTATTAGACATGCATAATATATTACACTGAGCTCTTCCAAACAAAAATAGTTACATTGACCAAATGGGATGGGACTAATATGTAAAACTTGACATATAAAAATTCTGCTTTGGCGCTCAATAATTCGGCAAACTGGTTCAACCTGGTCGAGCGTTTTTAAATTCAGGGCCGAAAACAACGAGGATACCCAATTAATGGCCTTAGTAAGTCAATGAAAATAGAGGCTTTTATGGTTTGCTTGTAATTCATAATGAATGTTATTTATAATTAATTCACAATGTTATTTAAGATTTCGATTAGCTATTCTGGTAGAAGATATAATATAATCCAAAAACGAAACTAATTTGATAGATTAATGTCAATCATATTAACTTAATCGCTAGAAATTTATAAATTGAATTTCATGTAAGAATCACAGCCTCTCCAAGATCCTAGCCATGGCCTATAGCTTAGTCAACTTAATTCTGGTTCCGGTTAATTACTCATAAATATCTTAAAACTCTCGCTCAAGAGGACCTGATTTACCAATTAACTAGGAGTAACCAACAGCTGATGTACAATTAATGCTTCAGAAATTTGCTCGACACAAGTTTAGTTCGTTTGATCTCACGGTTCTTGTCAAAGCTCTGTTCTGATGACAGATTAATAGATAAGATATGTAACAAAGTCAACATTGTACAGTGCTAAGAACTTCATTGAATTTCTCAAAGTTTTACTCTTCAATGAAGTGTTTATAAAGGCTTAACTGTTTCAGTACAGCAAACTTTTAGCTGTATTTACTTCTGCTATGAATTAGGATATAATGAATTATTTTGAGGATGAATTACTATTCGATCTCTCTTTATATGTTTGAAAAAACAAACAAACAACAGTATATGTTTCAATATTAATACTACACTACCCTTATTTTACACAAGTTACCCAATTATATAGGATGATTTAATCAATAGCTTAGGATCAAATAATCCTGTTATTAACTCTAGGGTAAACGTTTGCTTAGTCTCTAATTTTAAAAATTTGTCCTATTTTCAGCATCACGAAATAAAACTGCTTAAAATCATGTGGTACAATTCCTTTTTAATCAAATGAGATGTCTACCTTGGAGATTCGAAAATAATTTATATTCGTCAAAGCACAGATAATATCTGCTATATAATCCCTTCAGTCAATTATAAATCGTAAAATATTTCCCATAATTAATTACATGAACCCTTATATAAGTACTTGTTTTTTCAGCTGCGGCATAGCAGCTGAGATTTGTTGTGTTTTTGTTTTCGAAGTACAAACTTTTTATCTCATAGCTCCGTCATACCTTGACCGATTTTAGATCTAACTATACTTTTAGAATCAGGGAATTGAAACCTTTCGATTCATGCCCAATCGGTGAGTCAGTCTTAGGGGTTCGGCGGAGGTCAAGACACACATACTGTGTGTGTGTCCGTTCCGTTCACCTTACTCGTAAATGATATGAGAGTGGCACTTGCCAAGGTGAAGCCGCGCATTTCTGAACTTGTCTCTGAAAGGCAACAGTAAAAGTCACATTGATTTGCAGTAAATATTCATTGAGTTATGTTTTTGTGTGAATTCATGTTTTGTTGGTTTTATTCTTTGAACACAGTGATATTGTGTGCCAGTGATGCATGGTTCATTTTGTGCACTAATAAAATATCTACTTATGTTTTGAAGTTGAAAAAAATCATATTTTATTTTTCAAATTACGAAGGGTTCAGTGAAGTACGAAACTACTGGGGCTCAGTATCTCCAACAAGGTTAAGAACCACTGGTATTTTAAGTGCCGCGACTATTGAAGATTCCCTCTTGTTTTTACTTTATTTATTAATCACTATATCAAAGGCAAAACTGTAAATTATGTTATTATTTTTTGTAATTATATTTTCCATATTTTGCCTAAAAACAATTTAGATCTATGATCACCTTTTTCCCATTTAATCCAAGTTCCAAGTTAATGACAAATCTTTATATTTTCCGAGAGTTTTGTAACCAGTTTTCCAGATAATAGGAAAATATGGACAGCTTCCTACGGTGAGTAAACAGATGTTTAGTTTCTTCGTATAATTTGCGTTTCAATACCAAGAAATGGTTTGGGTTTTCTTTCTAAATATCTTGAAATATAGCAAGTGAATTATCGTGTTAATAAACTTGAGAACTCCACAAAAATATTTATTTTATAAATGCTTCAAACGTTCAAGACCTTTTGTTAGTATAGCAAAAGCTATTGTCATTTAGAAATCCGTTACTAAAGGTTCATATCTCAAATTCTCTTGGAACACTATTGAATGTAAGCAAAAAGTTCAAAACGTTTAGCCCCCAGCTAATGCAGTGGTAAGCCAACTGATTTACAACGCTCAAATCAGGTGTTCAATTCCCCTTGGTGGGCTCAGCAGATAGCCCGATGTGGCTTTGCTATAAGAAAAACTCACAGAACTTTTAGACCACTAAACAAAATGCGTTGGACATTAGGGCTTTTGTCACAATAATATTAAAAATTTTTATTTTATATCTTTCTAATAAACTGATAGTTTTCAAGAGAAATGTCAATTATGCTATAATGCCAAAGAATGTCTGCTAAAAAATATCTTGCATAATCTTTGGATGAACCAACAAACAAAACAGAGTCAATTTACAATAATTATTCTCAAATTTATTAAATCACAATAAGAATAATTTTACAGGATCTACACAATTATTAATATAACAAATTTTACACAATTATGGACACAATCACAAAAATACTAAAAATTAATTGATCAGTTACAAGAATTTCTGAATACAATAATACAATTTTACCATCAAATACAATTCCATATTTTCTTTTTAACCGTCACACATAATTCCAAGTTTTCTAAAAACTTGGAATGCAATAACTTTAGGCTATTAGTTTGGTCTGTGCAGAAGGTATTAACTTCATACCAGCCTTATCGGCATTTATATAGTATCATAGAACTCTAGAAACTTCTAGACTGTATAAACTTCCGCACGTGAATATCGTCATATCCTCTCTGAAATGTTCGATTATAGTAAGTTTGCTGACTTCCATCTACTTTCTGTAAAGTTTCACCGCTTTATAGATTTCTAATTCTAAGTCACGATCGCTCGAGAATATTCAATAACATTTCTATAGATTAGGAATATTTTATAAGAATCAATCATATTAATTATATTAAGTATTCGGATCAGGCTTATTTGACTTTTAAATTCTGACCAGGTATTAAGTTCGATATTAAAAGCAGTAATCCCAAAGTAACAATTACAGTATCATCATTTGTTCTTAATACGACTAGATAACATAACTAAATAATTAGTATTCAGCCTTTCAGTCCATAATTACTTAAAAGTAAGTGCAACGCTTCTATAAAAGCCCTCGCAATAGTAGCTTAGTGGTAAACCTGAGGGTTTATAACGCTAAAAGTCAGATTTCGATACTCTGAGCGGTAAATAAAAGATACCAGTTTTGTACCTTTGTATTTAAAAAACAAAAAAGCAAAGAAGAATAAAAATGTATCTCATAACGGCTGGTATGGGTATTAACACTTTTATTGGTAAGCAAAGAATTAACGTTTCTGTTAATACCCATACCAGCCATTCTGAGATACATTTTTATTTCAAGTGGGTTTCTCGTTATCAAGAAAGAAGAATGTTAGAAAAGTCTAACCTTTAACATTACAAATGATTGAGAAAAGTAAACAGTCTGTCAGTTAATTACAACTGAAAGTAGCAGTTGCATTAAAAGTTTGACTTCTAAAAATTCGGAGTTGCTTCACTGGCTTCAACGCTATTGTAGATCAGTTTTCAAAGAGTTATTTTATTAAGATAAAATATAATACAAATGGAAAATACCATAAGCATGATGTTAGCTATAATAATTTATCTCGGACAAGTCTCCAACTTATTATATTACATATTCCGATTTAAAACAGGCAGAAATTTTTATTTTAATATAGAAATTAATTGAATATTGATATGTATCAAATTTATATTTGCCAACGAGATTGATACATACAATTTTATTTCTTAGCACAAATATATTTTAATATACAAACAATAATATAATTTATAATAACGGTTATTAAAAATAATGATTTATGTACAAACATTTTACAAACTTATAAATAATACTGAATCTTTAATCTGGTCTGAAACTGAATATTTTATCGACGGTTCACGACAAGTAAATTAATTCTATGTTGATAAAGAAGTGCAGTTCACTTAACGAGGAAGCTAACTAGCTGCTTAACTGAAGAAACGCAAGTTTTTTATTGACGAAAATATCTAATGTTCTCGTAGAAATAACATCCAAAGTTAATTCTCTAAAGTTAAAGTGTTTATAATATTCGAAATCTATAAACGTTTCTAGTCAAATATCTGTAGTGTTTCGATTAATAAGCGTTTATCACAGTTATAGCTTCCGAGGCTTATAGTATACTAACTGTAGCAAACCAACAATATAACAATCTTCTCGCGTGTTGCATTTATAAACTTTAAGCGAGATTCTCAAAATTCAGTTGGCAATAATGTAAAACAAACATTGTTTATTCTTACACTCGACAATTTTCTACCAATTTAGAAAATAGGCGGAAATTTCGCAAGGCACATTTAACAATGCAAATTACATACATTTATAAATATATATTTAACTGAAACAAACATTGATACTAAAACATACACAGGTAAATTCGTTACAATGACTATTGGAAAATTACAAAATATACAAATTTATTTTAGAGTCATTTTTCTTAATAATATATATTAAAAATAAATGAAGTCGATTTGTATTCTTACATAGTAAAGTATACGACATTTTATAACAGCAAATATATAACCGCTTCCTGTGCCTCAGTAGTATGTCTGAGTGCCTATAACACTAAGGACCGAGTTTTGGTGCTCGTGAAGTGCAGAGAAGAGATAACCTATTGTGTAGCTTTGCGTTTACCAATAAATAAATGTAACCCTTTAATGTTTCATTTGAATCTATTTCTGAGGTCATCTTGCTTTAAATTAGGAATTTATGAAATAGCATGACAACATTATTGTGGATATTGTATTGGTCATGCCACTTGTGCTCTGAAAATGAAAATATTTTGAAAATTATACAAATCGTTTACACGAGGTATTAAATGACGTAAATTAAGAATATTATTTTACAACAACATTACAAACGTAATAAAATGTAAAATATTAAGTTAAACGTTAGGATAGAAAGCTCATATGGTATACTTTTTAGTACTTTTTGATGTTTTTTTAGTTTTCTATGTCTTTCGAGAAGAAATTAGCCCTCTATTTTAGAGTTGTAAGTCAATCGAAGGTAATAATTTGTAGTTGAAATCCTGATTGTTTAATTAAAAATAGTAACAACAGTATAGTTACCAAAAATTTGAAATTATGGTATGCTGTATATGCTATTTTACATTGTGTTATAGGAAAGAGTTTCATAATAACTCAGGCCTTCAATGGTTATATTGTCTTGACATTTTCACATGTTCTACGGTTATTCCTGTACGCTGGATTCGAAAATGATATCCATTTTTCTCCATCGCTTACAGATTTGTCACAAACGTCATATTTACTTTTACATAACTGAATCGTTTTAATTGAAATCGGGTCATATTTTATTATGTTTAAAATGTTGATAACTACTACCTATTGATTTGTTTAGACTAATCGCAACATTTAGAACCAGCGAGTATATAAACGGTTAACGGACCGCATAAGGTGTCATTTCTGGATAGTATTTGTTTGTGTGTACACTTTGACATTACCTTCCTTTTTTTATCAATATTATATATTCGTCGCTATGGCAACAAAAGGTTGTGTAAATGACCCAAGCATATTATGTTATATTTGTTGTATATTTAATCTGAGTAAGAGTTTTTTCTTCCGATTTTTAAAAAATTCCAAGTATGATGAAAAAAGAATATAATTTTTGAAATCTGCGCAGCTGATTTATGGAAAATCTGTTATTAAAATCAAAGCAACATTTGTGAAATTTAAATTCGCAAGCCTGTATAATCAATGCAATTTCGCTAAATGATCTATATTTCGCTTAGAACTTTATAATGCATTTTAACAAACATTATTTGTGAAATTTTGTAACACGTTATTATAATGCACATACCTAACAACAGATATTCCTTAAAATGTGAATTAGAAAAGAAAAAAGGTCCTTTATGAAGGTCTTTCTGAACGTATCAAGTCTTAGGAAGAGCTGGTCACTCTAAACTGTTGGTCTTTCACGGAAATGTTACAGCAGAATAACATGTAATGTAAAAATTCAGCCATCAGCGTATGTACATTATGTGTAAATAGATAGGTGGGTAGATATATAAATAGATTACAAGCACTAACTTTATCGTGACTATCATTTCATCTTTCAATGTTTCATGGCATCGTTTATATGGGTCTGTCCAGTTCATACACATGTAGGTAGGTTTCGGTTTCGTTACCAGAACACCATTTACTAAATGTTTCGATAGGAGTACTAAAATATAGCAGAGAATTTCCCGGTCTTATGTTCAGAAAAGGAGCTGAACTATTTACTTGAAAACTCGTGTTAAAAAAAAAATTATTTAATAAAGACTAATTTTAAAGCATTAATCACGTGATCAGATTCACTGTTCCCTTGTTTTCGTTGGTTAGAGGAAATCGGCCATAAACACCTTTGTTACAATAATACAGATATTTTGATGGAATTAATCCTTTAGTCCCATGAACATTATTGTGTAATGTGATTCATCCTTCAGTCTTATTGATATTATTGTGTAATGTAATTCATTCTTTAATCTTATGGACATTACTGTGTAAAATATTTCATCCTTTGGTCTCATGGGCATTATTGTCTAATGTAATTCATTTTTTAATCTCATGGGCATTATTGCGTAATGTAATCCATCACTTAGATTTATAGATCATACTGTATGACGTAACTCTTCCTTCTGTCTGATAGATATTACTCACTTATAACTAAACAGAGCTGTGTATCTATCAACCACTCCAGAAAGCTGTTGTCATGTCCAACAGAATGTTAAAGTGAAAATTTTGATATCTTATCTTTTGTGATTCCACTTGTTATGTGCTACAAAGCTAGGACTAACATGTGATAAAAAAACAAAAATATTAAATATTTTATTCCATTTTTTGAAGGTAATAGTCTTGAACAACTTTCATAATTTTTATTTGTTTGGTTAATATTGGTAACCTAGCTCTTATCATTTTAGGTATAAACTAATGACGTCCACAAAACCTTTTTTCTTTTCTTTGTTTATTTTCATGGAAAGCTAATCGAATGTTGAAATGATAGAGGTAAAAAACAACAACATCCACAACCAATACCCGTGTTCTCTAATGGAATAGAGGAATTTGTGCGTTATTTGTTTAACGGAGTCAAGTCCTCAAAGTGAAAAGCACGATTTATTTGTCTTGGGGGGACACAAACCTCGGATCCATAGTCCAATACTCTAAAAACCGGACCGCAGTTGAAGAGCTGAAGATAATATGTGCTTTAGAAGAAAAATAGTTAATCCTTCTGAGCTAGAACTGTATTATCCTGTATTTTATTTTGTCTCCAAACTTGAAGTATACATCTAGAATACACAAAAATAGTTAATCCTTCTGAGCTAGAACTGTATTAACCTGTATTTTATTTTGTCTCCAAACTTGAAGTATACATCTAGAATACACAAAAATAGTTAATCCTTCTGAGCTAGAACTGTATTATCCTGTATTTTATTTTGTCTCCAAACTTGAAGTATACATCTAGAATACACAAAAATCTTTAACTATTTGTGCAAACTAACAAAATGGTAACATATCAAAATACAAAAAAAACAAAAGCACGTGCCAGGTTCTCAGTTGACTATAGTATTGTTGTTGTTGTTTCAATAAAGCTAAAACTGCCAGATAAGATTTCTTTGTTTGTTATTAAGCATTCCTATGGGTATCGAAACCGAGTTTCTGACGTTATAAACTTTCAGATTTACAATAAAATTATTTAATTCAAAATCTTTGTCAATGCAGAAAACAGTTTATGTAGGTGTTACATCTGGATTTCAAGTAAGAGATGATAAGATAATTCCTTGTGTTATTTTGAGATATATAAATACTAATACCTAAGGGCCCAGCATGGCCAGGTGAATTAAGGCAATTCGACTCGTAATCTGATGATCGCGGGTTCGAATTTCCGTCCCACCAAACATGCTCGCCCTTTTAGCAGTGTGGGCGTTATAACATTACATTCAATCCCACTATTCATTCGTAAAAGAGTAGCCCAAGAGATGGTGGGTGGTGGTGACCAGCTGCCTTCCCTCTAGTCTTACACTGCTAAATTAGAAACGGCTAGCACAGATAGCCCTCGTGTAGCTTTGCGCAAAATTAAAAAAAACAAATAAACATTTTGTTTGTTTGTTTTGGAATTTCGCACAAAGCTACTCGAGGCTATCTGCTAGCACCCTAAACCAATACCTAAACCATAAACGAATAATTCAAACACAGTCTCTCTCTAACCCGTTTAAATCAAACCAATAGTTTAACCATAAACGAATAATTCAAACACAGTCTTTTAATTAAATAATTTTCTTCAAAATAATAAATTCAAAGAAGTAAAGAAGTACTGAACACGAGCAGTGGTCACATGTTGTAAACCAAAATAAATTAATCCACGTGTTTGTTTCCTGAACTGCGATATACTATTAAGAAAAATCTGAGCTTTTTTACTACCAAAAACTTGTGCCCAGGAAAATTGACAAGCAGTGGCACACTACGACTTGCTCTGGCAACTAAATCAATAAATGAAGCTTGATTTTAAAATTTATTAAACCTATATAAATAGAATAGCGCTGTCTGTTCTTTGTTCAAGTAACTACTTATCAGAGTGTGATGGGTCTTCACCAAAATTGGTACGGTGGTTTAACATAAGGGAGGGAACTTAAGCATGTTTAAATTTTCCATCTTGCGGTGTTTATAGCGTTTCTGCATTTTCTCTTTTATTATCACTACTTCGCTCTCGTTGGTGGTTCTTCACCAAATTTAACAAGAAGATTTCTTGTTCCATACGGAGAAAAATACACATTTTTGCATTTTGGTTTTGCGGTTTCTATAATTACACGTAAGGGAAGCAACTTTTATCTTCTAAGATAAACTTTCATTAATCGTGAACTTACATAACTTCCATCCAGAGGGCGGCCGCTCCAGCTAGTAAATAATATAAGGTTCAATATTTATTCATATTTTTCGAAATGATTGTTTGTTTTGAATTTCGCGCAAAGCTACTCGAGGGCTATCTGCGCTAGCCGTCCCTAATTTAGCAGTGTAAGATTAGAGGGAAGGCAGCTAGTCATCACCACCCACCGCCAACTCTTGGGATACTTTTTTACCAACGAATAGTGGGATTGACCGTACATTATAACTCCCCCACGGCTGAAAATGCGAGCATGTTTGGTGCGACCGGGATTCGAACTGACTCAAATATCTCTCTTAATAATTTAGAACTGTCTTCAATGTGTGTTTGTTGAATTTCGTCAAATTTCTGGTAAAACTACAATATTTTCTCTCTCTGATTTTGAGGCAACTCTTCAATACGACGTTTGTTTATTTAGAATTAAGCACAAAGCCACACAATGGGCTATCTGTTCTCTGCCCACCACGGGTATCAAAACCCAGTTTTTAGAGGTGTAAGTGCGGAGACATGCCTCTGTGCAACTGGCGAGCCAATGTCAAATGCGAATTTTCTCTTTTCATTAGGAATTACGAACGAAGAAACAAAACTGTTAGTCAACATGATGCCGGTAAACAATTGACAACAGCGGTCGTCATAGTAACAACACGCTTTATTTGGTTTTACGTTAATCCTTACTTCTAAAACATTTGTGCATGTTTTTCTAGCCGCTTGGGAAAATGAATAAAATAATTGGTAATTCTTGTTATAAACAGCAGATTACAATGGAAGATATTTAGACTTATTCTGTTAATATTATCAATTCTTCCAAGATTGAAAATCCTTAAGACTGAATAAATTGGTGACCATATTGTTCACCAAGTAAGTATGCAATGAAAATGTTTTTATCTGCATTGATAAATATTTTAAAAATAATCTGCTTTCTAAATTAAATTCTCTCCACCATATCTTGTTTGGTATACTTTGAAATCATAGTCTGAATCAAATGTTAAGATTTAAGCAAATCGAAATAAACTTTCCACCGATGATCCTTTTCCATTTTTATAAATAAACTGTCTTTTTTGTTTGTTTGTTTTTGAATTTCGCACAAAGCTACTCGAGGGCTATCTGTGCTAGCCGTCCCTAATTTAGTAGTGTAAGACTAGAGGGAAGGCAGCTAGTCATCACCACCCACCGCCAACTCTTGGGCTACTCTTTTACCAACGAATAGTGGGATTGACCGTCACATTATACACCCCCACGGCTGGGAGGGCGAGCATGTTTAGCGCGACGCGGGCGCGAACCCACGGATTACGAGTCGCACGCCTTACGCGCTTGGTCATGCCAGGCCTAAATAAACTGTCATATACTTCACTTTAAGTGCTAATATCTATATATTAATAATAAATTTTTTTTGGTCGCTTGTTATTATTGACCAACTGTGTTCCGTCCACCACGGGTATCAAAACCAAAATTTGTAGGGTCGTAAATCTGCAGGCCAACCAATGAACTTCTGGGGGATGGTTGATATGATAACTAACAATAATATGTGTAAAGACTGAAATTACATAATTTGAAAGGAAATTTTATTACCCAATAATTAAACGTTATTTTAGTATCAGTCTAAAGCCAGGAGATAATTATTATATGATGTAAATGCTATTGTGAATAATTTACAACCAAGGAAATCAATCACTTGTACGGTTTGATATATATATATATATATATATACATTTTGGAAATATTCTGTGGTAGCACCTATTCGTTTTGTAAAATCAGCTATTGTAAATAAAACTCATTACTAGCACCATAAGTTGCCCAGGCATGGCTTAATGATCAGCATTTCGGATAATCGATCAGAAGGCCGGAGGTTCAACCAACAGTGTTTAATATGTCGTTCTGTTCATGTAATTCTGACGAAACTAGTCTATTGTGATGTATTTTGTTGTTTTTAAATCACAATTGTCATTTAAAAACGTGTAAATTTATTGTTTGTTTCAGTGATGTCGAGAAAACCCACTTGTAGAGAAAATTTATATGTGAAAACGGACCGTTTGGGTTAAGAACAACTCAAGCCCAAAATAAACCAATTAAAACATACAACAACTCAAGCCCAAAATACACCAATAAAAACATACAACAACTCAAGCCCAAAATAAACCAATACAAAGGAACACCTCTATACCTATATTAAAAATAATATAATAAATAATAATAATAAAATAAATAATATAAAATTATATATTCAAACATCTAAGCACGACCTCTACATTCCGACATTCAGTGACACAACTTCTTTCAAACATGTGGTCAGCTTCCGGTCAGTTACCTCTTTCTTTTTTTGTGAACCTGATGATGACATAAGAAGGTCGAAACGTTGTTTGATCCTCTATGTAAAAGAAAAAAATCTCAACCCAAACGAGCCGTTTTTACATATATATTGTCTGTTTGTTTTTAAGAACAAAGCTACACAATGAACTATCTGTACTGATAGTGTGGGCTCGGCATGACCAGTGGTTAGGGCGCTGGACTTGTAATCTGAGGGTCGCGGGTTTGAATCCCCGTCACTTCAAACATGCTCGCTCTTTCATCCGTGGGCGCGTTATAATGTAACAGTCAATCCCATTATTCTTTTTATAAAAGAGTAGTTCAAAATTTGGCATCGGGTGATAACGACTAGGGCATTTCCTCTGGTTTGTCGCTGCTAAATTGGGAGCGGCTAACACAGATAGCTTTGCGAGAAATTCATAACAAACAATCGTTGAGGTTTTGTCTTCTGATGATGGTAGCGTGAAGAAACCGAAACATGTGGAGTCTTTTAATTTTGTCCATTGACCAAATAAAATTTTATTGGACATTTTAAAGGTTGATCTTCTTGTTATTGTTCAAATTTATTGCACAAGTTGCCGTAATTGATTCTTTATATTTTATAAGAACTTTGAGCTTATAACAGTTTTACACTTCGTAGTGTAAATATGTGTGAACGTGCAAATATTGCGCCACTGTTGATGTAATTATTCTGTTTATCATGATACTACTTTAAATCCATGCAAAATAAAAATTTTCTGTTTCAAACTATGATGATGATAAAAATAAAACATTTTTCTCGTTTTATTTTTATTTCGTAAATTATAAAACTGTTTCAAATGTGCATTAAGAGGCTTAGCATGGCCAGGTGGATTAAGGCGTTCGACTCGTAATCTGATGGTCGCGGGTTCGAATCCCCGTCGAACCAAACATGCTCGCCTTTTCAGCCGTGGGGGCGTTATAATTTGACGGTCAATCCTACTGTTCGTTGGTAAAATAGTAGCCCAAGAGTTGGCGGTGGGTGGTGATGACTAGCTGCTTTCCCTTTAGTCTTACACTGCTGAATTAGGGACGGCTAGCGCGAAATTCAGAAACAAAGAAACATGTAGATTGAAAACGATAATTTTTACAGTAGTTTCATAACTATTTATTATTTGAAATATTGAGAATATTTGCATTTATGTGTTTGACGTTATAATAAAGGTATTAAACAGTGGTAATATGTTTTAAGATCTTATTTCATAAATAGTATTATTGAATAGTTTGTTAAATTTTTAAATTGAAATTAATTTGTAACATTTTACCTTAGCATTTGTCACAGATATTTTTATATTCATCGAACCACCGACTTTTTAAAACACATTTTAAAACTAATTATACAAATGTATGACAAATTGCTTGTCGATTGATAACATTCATGGTTACTAGTCATTAATAATTGACACACCAGATATTAAACAAAAATTTTTATTAATTTTGCATTTAATTCACTCGTTAGAGCTGGAGCATTCTTGGATCGCTAAATGTTCAAAGCACACGGCAGTATGCGTACAAAGCAACCAAATACAGGATACAGTTATAATAGTTTAGCGATTTCCTACCTTTTGTAAAAGAGACTATGATAATCCAAATTGCCATATTTTTCAGCGTGTATTGTCTACTTAATATTTATTTAACAGATTTCAAGACAATTTATTAAGAAATACCTGAAATATAACATTTCCAATTTTGTTAGTTTTTTTTTTTTAATTTCACGCAAAGCTACATGAGGGAGGGCTAGCTGCACTAACCGTCTCTAATTTTGTAGTGTAAGACTAGAGGAAAGGCAACTAATCATTACCACCCACCGCCAACTCTTAGGCTACTCTTTTACCAACGAATAGTGAGATTGATAGTCACATTATAACGTTCCACCGCTGAAAGGGCAAATGTGTTTGGTGCGATGGGGATTTGAACCTGCGACTCTCGGATTACGATCCAATTTTGATTGAGTTTTTTAATTTTTTCCTTTTTAATTTTTCTTTGTATTATACAGAATTACGCATGAAAACTCATTCTTCTCTAATTGTTGTGTATTATACTGAATTACGCATGAGGAACTCATTCTTCTCTAATTGTTGTGTATTATACTGAATTACGCATGAAAACTCATTCTTCTCTAATTGTTGTGTATTATACTGAATTACGCATGAGAAACTCATTCTTCTCTAATTGTTGTGTATTATACTGAATTACGCATGAGGAACTCATTCTTCTCTAATTGTTGTGTATTATACTGAATTACGCATGAGGAACTCATTCTTCTCTAATTGTTGTGTATTATACTGAATTACGCATGAGAAACTCATTCTTCTCTAATTGTTGTGTATTATACTGAATTACGCATGAGAAACTCATTCTTCCCTAATTGTTGTGTATTATACTGAATTACGCATGAGGAACTCATTCTTCTCTAATTGTTGTGTATTATACTGAATTACGCATGAGGAACTCATTCTTCCCTAATTGTTGTGTATTATACTGAATTACGCATGAGGAACTCATTCTTTTCTAATTGTTGTGTATTATACTGAATTACGCATGAGGAACTCATTCTTCTCTAATTGTTGTGTATTATACTGAATTACGCATGAGGAACTCATTCTTCCCTAATTGTTGTGTATTATACTGAATTACGCATGAGGAACTCATTCTTCTCTAATTGTTGTGTATTATACTGAATTACGCATGAGTAACTCATTCTTCTCTAATTGTTGTGTATTATACTGAATTACGCATGAGGAACTCATTCTTCTCTAATTGTTGTGTATTATACTGAATTACGCATGAGGAACTCATTCTTCTCTAATTGTTGTGTATTATACTGAATTACGCATGAGAAACTCATTCTTCTCTAATTGTTGTGTATTATACTGAATTACGCATGAGAAACTCATTCTTCCCTAATTGTTGTGTATTATACTGAATTACGCATGAGGAACTCATTCTTCTCTAATTGTTGTGTATTATACTGAATTACGCATGAGGAACTCATTCTTCCCTAATTGTTGTGTATTATACTGAATTACGCATGAGGAACTCATTCTTTTCTAATTGTTGTGTATTATACTGAATTACGCATGAGGAACTCATTCTTCTCTAATTGTTGTGTATTATACTGAATTACGCATGAGGAACTCATTCTTCTCTAATTGTTGTGTATTATACTGAATTACGCATGAGGAACTCATTCTTCTCTAATTGTTGTGTATTATACTGAATTACGCATGAGTAACTCATTCTTCTCTAATTGTTGTGTATTATACTGAATTACGCATGAGGAACTCATTCTTCTCTAATTGTTGTGTATTATACTGAATTACGCATGAGGAACTCATTCTTCTCTAATTGTTGTGTATTATACTGAATTACGCATGAGGAACTCATTCTTCTCTAATTGTTGTGCAGTGATAAAAATAAATTCCATTTGCAATAGTATGGTGACAGGTGACATTTCTGAAGAAGACTGTGACCTCACTGGTGATGTTTTTATGACTTCAAGTAGTGAAAGTGAAGAAGATAATTTGTTTATTGAAGAAGATACTAGTGATATAAACTTGAGTGAATATGTGACAGAAATGGAAGCAGTTATAATAATGATGAAACAGTGAGAGTTTGTGTTAAAAAAATAAACAATTGGAATAGTTTATGAAACCAAGAAAGTAACCAACTGAGAGAATTATAATATACAAAACATTGGGTTTGGTTATAAACACAAAGATAAATATTGACTCGGCATTATTTATGTTTAATTAACTCATGAAGGAGAGCTTTATAGATCAAACACAGAAACTAAAATACAAGTAAGAATAAGTTGTATTGAAAAAAACATAGAACCGTTTAGATTCTAACCAATTGTTATATGCTTTCGGTGTTATGGTGTCAGTTAGGTGTTATTGAAATAAAAAATGAAACTATCGAATGCTTTGGGGCAAGAAAATAATATACTAATTCTTCTACAAACAAATTCATCAATTATTAAAACGCTTTCAAAAATAATAATGCTGAAAGATGAAAGTGATTGTATAAAAGTCGTCTTTAAAGAAAGGCTGCAGATTCTAAAGTTTAATCTGTCGTTAGAATATATAACTGTTAATAAACACCAAGTCAAGCACATCAGTAGCAGATACAGCTTTAAACAAAATATACAAAGCAATTCTGAAATGCGTGACGTCACTTTTTTCATTGCTTATAATGTGCAAGAGAACAAAGAAAAACAACAGAACAGAACGAAGGATTAAACTAGATATGAGACAAGGGTTAAACTAGATATGAGACAAGGGTTAGACTAGATATGAGACAAGGGTTAAACTAGATATGAGACAAGGGTTAAACTAGATATGAGACAAGGGTTAGATTAGATATGAGACAAGGGTTAAACTAGATATGAGACAAGGGTTAAACTAGATATGAGACAAGGGTTAGACTAGATATGAGACAAGGGTTAAACTATATATGAGACAAGGGTTAAACTAGATATGAGACAAGGGTTAGATTAGATATGAGACAAGGGTTAAACTAGATATGAGACAAGGGTTAAACTAGATATGAAACAAGGGTTAAACTAGATATGAGACAAGGGTTAGAAAGCAGTAAATGAAATATAAATTGTGTTTATGTACAAGTTTGAAGTTGACCAATAAATTACTAAGCAGGCAACAAAAGTATATGGTACAGTAAAAAAAAATAATGTATTTAAATTACATTAAACTTAAATTGTCCCTGAGAAATAATGTGCTGAGTTCTTAACATGATTTGCTGATCCAACTTCATAACGTTTGAAAGAGAAGTAGTTCGCAAACAAAGTGCTACACATGTTCAACCAAAACATAAAAACTGTAACAGCCATAATGATCCTGTATTACAACAACACTGGAGATGAAATAAAAACTGTTAAACAAATGATAAAGTGTCCAACTGAAACGAAGAAAAATTTTTTTTTGGTAGACTTGGCTCAGGTTAGAAGAAATAAACTTACAAAAATTACGATTGTTTCAGCGACTCTACGATATGAATTAATCCAATAACAACAAAATGGATGAGAAATTCGAGCAGCGTATTGATACACACTGGTTACAAAATCAGGGACTGAACTTGTTAGAAAGTAAGGTTATTGCAAGTTCTGTTCCTAAAACAATGGTAAAACTCCAAGACCAGATGTAAAAGGTGACAAAATCTTGTTTGTAAATCTCACATCAAAGTATTATGGATTGTGTGATGACTCAAGTTGGTGTTTTCTTTTAGTTTATCAACGTACGTTTTTAAATGCCTATTTCATTTGTTGATTTATTAATATTATTGTGTAATGAGGTTAGTATAAATGTACAATAATATAAACTATAAAAAGTGTAGATACTTCTGAGATATGATAGCGTCATGAAAATGACAATTAGTTTTTATATTTGATTAAGAATAAACAGCAGTTGCTGGCGAGTGGTTGCATTTTATGCGTTCAGCAGTTATTAATTATGGACGGCTACATCTAAATCTTATTGTCAAATGGTTGCATTTTATGTGTTCATGTGTTCAGCAGTTATAAAGTATGGACGGCTACATCTAAATCTTATTGTCAAATGGTTGCATTTTATGTGTTCGTGTGTTCAACAGTTATAAAGTATGGACGGCTACATCTAAATCTTATTGTCAAGTGGTTGCATTTTATGTGTTCATGTGTTCAACAGTTATTAATTATGGAAGGCTACATCTAAATCTTATTGTCAAGTGGTTGCATTTTATGTGTTCAACAGTTATAAATTATGGACGGCTACATCTAAATCTTATTATATTTGACCTCATCGCTTAAATCATATAACTCATAAGATGTCCTTCAAATTGAAAATACCGTAACTATTATTTCTAATATAAATATATGTACGAAACGACTCGCACAAAACTCGTATTACAAAAATGAGCAAAATAAACGTTGAAGGGATGAGGTAGAACTATTGTTCCTGTTTTTATATAAGAACGCTTACTTTCATTGGTAAAAGTCATAAAACGTTCTGTTTTATTACAAAACATACATTCTTATAGGTTATCAAATTTTAACTCCCATGCTGTCAAGTACGTTTAATTGTGATAGGAGTATATCCACTGCTTTACAAAATCCTCAAAGATATTTATTTGTTTTTAATTTATCGCAATGTTTAATATGAATACTTAAATGCTTAATATAGGATGCTACTTCTGTCGTTATAATTACGTCTATTTCACTGTTACTTAAGCCCATCTAATGTTTACAAATATATGTGTAAACTGGTTACTATTATAAAGAAATCTTTTCATAAAATATTACGGGATTTCATTTTCCTTAATTATGAGCATAGGATAATTATCGAATGATTACATGATACATTAATGATGTCAAAAAAACACGTAATACAAAATTATACCAAATGATAAAAAACCCTATAACCATTCCGCTTTCGAAATGTGAACCTTTTTTTCTTTCAAACTTGGAATGATGGTGTAATCTGATGAATGATATATAAGTGGGATTAAGTGACATCATAAAGGTCATCTGGTCTTACAGGAAATGTTTTGTATATTTTTCCACGTGCTGTTGTTGTGTTTCATTTGAGGTATAATATGGCTCGCGACGACAGCGTTATGTAAAAAACCTTAGGAATATTTTTACTTTAGAAATGAAAAAAGAAATAAATAAAACTATACGTAAATTATTAAATAAAATAAAAGTGACACATGGATACTGATTGAAAAATAAAGGTTAACCTAATTAGCTTATACAAACAAGTATGGAACATTATCATAATAAAAAAGTTGTAAGTTTATAAAAAAACAGTATTCACACTACACGAAAAAAATTCTTTTTTCGAAAGATATGAAATCAAAGATTAGAAATCATTGATTCCAGGAGATATAAATGAATCCAATAGGTTGAACAGTGTATAGATTAGCTATCCAATACGCTTCTTTTGAATCTTGTTTCAAAGCCAATAAAAGTAACATCGCTAATGGATTGACCAGGTTGGTTAAAGTGTTGAGAAACAGGAAATCTTTCTCAATGTTAATAGAAGATTCATAGTTGTTGAAACTTTCTCTTAGAGTTGTTTGTATATGCTCCACATATTGATGATTGTATTTTTAAACTGTATAAGGGAAAAATTCAAACTGAATATTCTGAAAATTGACTGAAAATTGAAGCCAAACCAGACTCAGTTTGCCCCTGAAGAAGAAACGTCCACCTTTCGAAAAGGTTCTAGTTATATGGTTGTTATCATTTTTATCATAAATATATGAATTAGAAAAGTTTTTACATGGTATAGGATGCTTCAAATTCTACCACACAAAGTACTTAACATGACTTTTACCAGTCTCAATCAATATACTTTGCTTATCCCTAAATGATTCAACTACTGGTAGTATCTGGTATGTACAATGTTCAATAACGCTTACAATATCTCATACACTGATGCAAGTGTTACAAGAAGATCTTGTGTTATTGGCAAAGAAGAGCAATAAAAACAATATCAGTTTGCAAAAAAGCGATTTATCTGTAGCAGTGGAGCGTATTATGTTTTGTATTGCCTTTAGCGTACTCAGACCTTCTTCAATAAACCTATGATTCTCAATATAAAATATGAAACGATATAAAGTGAATATAAATATAAAATAAAAAGCAATATAATATAAATAGAAAATAAAAAATGATATAATATATATAGAAAATAAAAAATGATATAATATATATAGAAAATAAAAAATGATATAATATATATAGAAAATAAAAAATGATATAAAGTAAAAATAAATATAAAATTAAAAAACGATATAAAATAAACATAAATATAAAATAAAAACCATATAAAGTAAATACAGTATAAAATAAAAAACGATATAATATAACATAAAATTAAAACCGATATAATATAAATATAAATAAAAATAAAAATGCTATATTATAAATATAAAATGAAAACGATATAAAATAAATATAAATATAAAAACGATATAATATAAATATAAATAAAAATGATATAATATAAATATAAAATAGAAACGATATAAAGTAAATATAAATATATAGAAAACGATATAAAATAAATGTAAATATAAAATAAAAACGATATAAAGTAAATATAAAATAATGTCCTTTTTTATTTTAGCAAATATTTTTTTCTTATAACATTTTTTATTTTGCTGCAACATAAAGCTGTCATTGACTTATTTCTTTAAACAGTGGACACATGAACAAAATAAAAGTTGTTTATGAGAGATACAGTTCTAACTAAACTTTCTTAGAAACTTCAATTTGTGATGTTAAAAAATCATGAAAAGTTTTATCCATATTGGGCTTAAACTGCAGGAGATATTTTGTGGACAGACGGTAATTAGCTTCTTATGTGTACAAATATAAAATATAAGATGGAATGACTGGTATGTTGGATAAAAATACATACTGCCTTGTGTCGTTACAAAGATTTTTCAAGGAACAACATGAAAACGTGGTTCGTTTTGCTTGAGAAACCTTCATAGAACTTTTTTATCCAAATTTAAGCACAAAACTATACAATTATCCGTGTATGCTCTATCCACTACGGGTATCGAAATCTGGTTTCTATCGTTGTAAGTCCGCAAACATAGTGCTGTGCCACTTGGGGGGACTTCATAGTGCTATCTGGTTATTAAAATATTTTCTTGCTCTGATCAGCAAATTGTTCAATAATTGATAAACCTTGTATTTTTCAACCTTTTGAATGTTTAATACCAGAGACGCTAGAGGTAAATATTTGCTGTTTTAACAGAGTTGTCGACACCAATATTTCAAAATTGAAATACTTTATCGTTAAGGAATAGTCACCACAATATATTAAAAATATCTGAAAAATTCTAGTTTTATATATATATATATGTATGTATATGCCATAACACTAATTATTGTAATCTCCTCTTTGTTGTCAAGAGGTATCCGATATCCACTTCTTTCCAATATACTCCTCTAAGATAGCTGTTAAAAAGAAGATACGTCACTGGCCATGTTTTATTTAGTGGTAAATTACACAGAGGACCTTATTTTTAATTTCCAAAATTTTGGTCTGAACTAACAGTTTACGATTATCATGAGTAAATGAACTTAAATTCACACTATTTATATCAAGTAATGAAAATTTTAATACTATAAAACATTGCTTTTATTTAAGGTTTTTCATCTAATATCCACCAAGGTAGATAAATTGACATTTTCGTCACCTATCATTCCGTGTCAAAACGTGTTGTAACAGTATTTTACATAAAAACATATTTGTAGCCAATAATAAATGCAACTGTTATGCTTAGATAGACCATAAAATATGCAATCATGTTGTATTGTTTTGAGTATCAGACAGAACAACATATTCTGAAAATAGTCTTCATTTCGTTATTCTTTATCATTTCACATATCTCTAAGTTTTACTTCATATATGATATACAAGTAAGAATTTTTCCTACAGCTCATAGCAAGAAAAAATACATCCGATATTTTGAAAAATACAATAAACTACTTCTGTTTACATAACTCAAACTTTGTTGAACCCAAGTCATTTATATTAATGCCAATGAATTTTATTCAGTTTTAATTTTCAATTAAATAAGAGCATACACGACTAATAAATATATTAGGTATTGCAGTATTCATATACTATTAAAAAGTGATGCTACTTTTAACTTACATGTTTCTTGAAAATTATTCAATATTTCATAAAATATTGGGTTATTCCTTGTGCTTTTTTTTCGTTTGAAAATAGAGTTTACAGTATAACTTTCTGTTTATATCACCTTGCAATAAAAGAAATAATAAAATAATAAATAATAATAATAAAAGAAATATTAGGTTCATATTTTCAAAAGTATTGACTTGAAATCAAAATACTTAGGTTTTGAATCATATTTGTTATTTCTTTCCTGGAAGGGCATTACATTTTTTTCATTTTTAACAAAAACTCGAAAGCATCGTCAACACAAACACTGTATAAAAGAAAAACAATAATTTCTAGCATATTAAACACTTTTACAAAATAGTAAAAGGATATTTTCTTTCAGATTTTCAATGTAATCATGTTTAATGTTAACATCTTAGAGATACGACGGGTACCAAAATATTGATTCTAGCATTGTAACTCAGCTCACACAGCTGTGCCACTGTGGGACAAGAGATATGCACAAGGAATATTTGTTTAATACTGTCGGCATCTGATAATGTGCATTTATTTATGGTTTAGGTTTTGTTTATTTCTTTTTTAATTTTGCGCAAAGCTACACGAGAGCTATCTGCGCTATCCGTCCCTAATTTAGTAGTGTAAGACTAGAGGGAAGGCAGATAGTCATCACCACCCACTGCCAACCCTTGGATTACTCTTTTACCAACGAATAGTGGGATTGAGCGTACATTATAACGTCCCCACGGCTGAAAGGGCGAGCATGTTTGCTGTGACAGGGAGTTGAACTCGCGACCCTCAAATTACGAGTCAAGTCCCTTAACCACCTCTCCATGCCAGGCCGATGAAGATGATACGACAGTCTTATCATGAATTTTAAATTTTAATCTCCTAAATTAATACATATCTGCAAGCCTGATATTTATATTTTTGTATTAAATAAATAGTTTTTGATTAGTATACAGAATAGCCAAACTGAAGTTTCATTTCGTGTTAACTTTGACTACACTTGATACTGTAGATTGGTCCGACATGGCCATGTGGTTAGGGCGCTCGACTCGTAATGTGAGGGTTGCAGGATCGAATACCTATCACACCAAACATGTTCGTTCTTTCAACCTTGATGATGTTATAATGTTTCGACCAATCCAACTATTCGTTGGTAAAATATTAGGTTAAGAATTGGCGGTGATCACTGGTTGCGTTCCCTCTAGTCTTACACTGCTAAATTAGGAACGGCTAGCGCAGATAGCTCTCGTGTAGCTTTGCGCGAAATTCAAAGCAATAGGCAATAATTAAATGTTTCCACTTGAATATCTTCACAGAAACAATATGAAACTATAGCACTGACTTTGTTCCTCCTTTCAATATCAACATGCCCCCTAGCAGCACAAAGCAAATCAAACTCCTTGGTAGGTATTTCGGGTAAGAAAATGACATAAACCGAAACTTAGCGCAAATGTCATCACCGGGGTCGATCAGAAACATCTTTCTTTCCGTCCCACTCATGATTTAAATGTTAAATTAGGCTTTGTGAAAATACCCCCCCACACACACACACACAAATTCTCTTAAGTTTGTTTTTGTTTGTTTCTGAATTTCGCGCAAAGCTACTCGAGGGCTATCCGTGCTAACCGTCCCTAATTTAGCAATATAAGACTAAAGGGAAGGGAGCTAGTCATCACCACCCACCGCCAACGCTTGGGCTACTCTTTTATCAACTAATAGTGGGATTGACTGTAACATTAAAACGTCCCCATGGCTGAAAGGGCGAGCATGTTTGGCGCAACGGGGATGCGAACCCGCGACCCTCAGATTACAAGTCGCACGCCTTAACACGCTGGGCCATGCCGGGCCCATTCTCTTGAATGTTTATTTCTGGTAGTATAAAGCAAGCAAGCAACGTCGATAAAACTGACGACAAAAACTGATAACTATCAGAAACTCAATGGCTGGTATGGGACTAAGGGGATCAGTGAATCCTATGCCAAGAACTGGATGGGGGAAAACTGAAGAACTCCGAGAAAACCCACTTTCACTACTCAGACGCCGAATTGCCTATCCGGAAAGTGCCTTAACTGTGCAACTGAAATAAAAAATGAGGAACATTGATGGTTAATTCACTACAAATTTCAGATAAAGTAAGAGGATTGGTAAGTGCGTCATGCGTCGTGTGTTGCAACTAATTGTGAAAATTGTTTTGTTAGCGTGTTTCTTGTGCTGGCTGTTTGATAATATTTTTAGGTTAAATTTCGGATTCTCTCTCTGAATCCGGGTAATGTCTCGAGTGGATCCAGGTAACTCGGGTGAGTGTACCTCGATATGGGTAATGTCTCGAGTGGATCCAGGTTACTCGGGTGAGTGTACCTCGATAATCAATAAGCTGTACGAATTACTTCACATAATAAGGCTTCGAGTTTTTCGATGAGGTTATTGGGCAAGTTGTACATGACAATACAGCCATATTCAATAAGTGGTATGATACATGATTTATAAATGAATATGATGGAACTGGATGAACATCCTTTGTGAATGACTCCGACAATCCTAAGAAAAGTGATACGTTGGTTTGCAACTTTACAAGTTTTGCCAAAGGGATCTGACCAGTTTAGTGACCGATTGAAGGTGATACTAAGAAATTTTATGGACTTGGTGAGTATGATATCGGAGCCTAACAGAGTTAGTTTGGTTTGAGTCAGCTTTTTCTTTTAAAGCGTCAATAGATTGCAATTGGTTGATACAATTTTCGATTGAAGAGAGGATGTTACATATCGAGTTACATTTTTTCCAGTAGGTGGCTGATCTGTCTTGCTTTCGTCAGTGGAAAGTACAAAATTATCCAATACAGGGAAATTAGAAATACGAGGCAGAATATTTGGGGTAGTTATTGCTAGGTCGAGGATGTCTTGTGATCTGTCAATATGAGTGGGTGTGGAGTTCAAGACTTTTTTGTGATGTAAACCTCTTTGTACATTAACGTGTAAAATCAATTTCTCCATTACACCTGCTGGCAATATAGTCTCTCGAGGCTATAGAGTTCTTAGTCAGCTTGAAATATAAGTCTGCAGTTTGAGAAACGTAGGTAAGGAATATACGCCCTAATTGTGGATCTTTAGGTGCTGCAACAACAATAACATCAGTAGCAAAGACGATGATTCAATCAAGAAACCCTTGGTCGATGCAGTAGATCAGCAGGCGTTTTTTATACCCGTGGCGGCTATGGCACAGGTATCCAATCATGCAGTTATACGCTTAACTACAAACAAACAAACAAAATATTTGTCAGTTGATTTTTAGTTTATAGTTTCACATATGTATTTCATTCAGCTCATATAATTGTGATGTAATATTCTCTTAAGAATCTCTAGCCTTTCTATTGGAGGATAGTTCTTGATCAATTCAGGGCAAAATTATGTCACATCCCATTTAAAATATTGTAAAGATATTTATTAGAATTCACACCAAACGTGCTCGCCCTTTCAGCCATGAGGACATTATAAGGTTATGGTCAATCACACTATTCGTTGGTAAAAGAGCAACCAAGGAGTTGGCGGTGGGTGGTGATAACAAGCTGCCTTCCCTCTAGTCTGACACTGCTAAATTAGGGACGACTAGCGCAGATAGCTTTCGTGTAGCTTTGTTCGAAATTCAGAACCAAACAAACAAACAGTTTGCAAGGACATACTAAAAATATATATATATAATGTAAAATATCAACACTTTTATAAGTTAATCATTAAGAATAAATGTATTACTGGTAAGCCTTTAATCTTTGTTTTCAATAAGCTGATAAGAATGTAAATGCTATATTCTATTAAATTGAAGGCAGCTTGGACTTGTCAATATTATTTCAGCAGATTTCAACAGTAAATTTTTATTCACATTAACAACTAAAAATTAGAAGTTCTTAAGGAAAATAATTTGCGCTAATGATCATGAATTTTTTTCTTCTATTATGGTCCTAATCAAGATTTGTTTTTGCCACAGAATTGTTTCTCTAATCACTTCTTTTTTACTGAGAAATATTTGAGAACATTGCTGGTGTCACATCACCAGTCTACAAACATCTATTAAATATATCTTTTTGATCAATTTCACTTTACTATCAATAAAATTTATGAAAGTAAAGGAATGTTGGTGAGGATATAAATCAGAATCAACAATAAATTTCATAGATAAATTTTTCTGTTTATTCTGGCCAAGTGGTTCCTCCCAGTGGAACAGCGATACGTTTGCTGATTCACGCCGTTAGAAACCGGATTTCGATACACATGGTGGGCAGAGAGAGCACGGATAGCCCATTGTGTAGCTTTGTGCTTAACTCTAAACGAACAAAAAAGCCCAGTGATTTTTTGGGTCCAAACCTACCCTCCCCAAAACAGTTAATCACACTACACACTCTTGTGGCAGTCCATGCGGTATAAGAGACAACAAAATACTATTACTTGGTAAGAGGAGTAGTCCAAGAATTAGTGGTGCGTGTTGTAAGCTAGCTGCTTTCATTTTAGTCTTTAAGATCGATAAGAAGAAGAGCTAGCCCTTGAGAAGGTTTGTAGAAATCATTGAAAACAAACACATTCATAAAAAAAACAGTCAAATGTTTAAATTTAAGTTTTGGTTAATTGTTTGTTTGTTTGTAATTAAACACAAAACTAAACAATGAGTTATCTGTGCTCTGTCCACCACGGGTATCCAAACCTGGTTTTCAGCGGTGAGTCCGCAGTGTTGTGCAATTGGGGGTGAGAAACTTTTGGTTAAACTAAAACGTTTTCTTCTATGGCTAATTTTAGTGGATAGGTGAAATCTCATGTGTTTGAACCAATTTGTTGATCAAATTCATTCTTTATTAATCAGAAGTTTATTGTTATTGTTACATGTAAGCTGATATAAGAGAAAAGATGTAAAAAAATACAAACATGCCATTAATATTTGATGTTTTTATGTTACTGAGTTTTGTTTTCTAATTCTGATCTTAAAAGTCATGAGTAGGCGTAACAAAATGGAATCCAGAATTAAAGGTATAACGTAGCTTTGCTGGACAACATATTTTCTTCATATCTCTACCATATATGATTCTCGAGCTGGTATTAGGAACGAAAGAGACCCAGAACCCATTATTTCTACAGAGAAAACGATACATTTTTGAAAATATATCTGTATTGTTCTCTTCAATTTAATAGATGGTAGCAGCTACTCAGTTGTCAATATCTTAACAAAATAAAGATATTAAAGAAATGACTTGAATCTTATCTCATAAGAGCTGCACGTACAAGGTTCATTTTTATTGGCACAGTAGTATGCCTGCGGACTTACAAGGCTAGAAAGGGTTTCAATACCGGTGGTGGGCAGAGCCCATGGTGTAGCTTTCTATTTAATTCCAATCAGCTTTCTTTGTTTTGGTGAACACAAAGGTGAGTGGTACTTTCAAATCTAAACATCTGAAATGTAAACTATCTATCTGTGCAATAATTATCTAAGTAGAACCAATATACAGTTCACACTTTATGGCCTGGCATGGCAAGATGGGTTAAGACGTTCGACTCGTAATCTGAGGGTCGCAGGTTCGAATCCCTGTTGCACCAAACACGCTCGCCCTTTCAGCCGTGGGGGCGTTATAATGTGATGGTCAGTTCCACTATTCGTTTGTAAAAGAGTAGCTCAAGAGTTGGCGGTAGGTGGTGATGACTAGCTGCCTTCCCTTTAGTCTTAAACTGCTAAATTAGGGACGGCTAGCGCAGATAGCCCTTGAGTAGCTTTGTGCGAAATTCAAAACAAACAAACAAGTTCACTCTTCTAAACAGTAGTTGTAAAATGATGTTTTTGTAAATAGTATTAACAGATCGAAATGTGCATTCGGTGTATTATATTATATTTCTAAAATCAATGTTAGGATAAAATATGCATTTTGTGCTTCAAACAAATAATTCAACTATTCTTTAGAGCAAGGTGTTTGTAAATATGTGTGTGCATTGTTCTTATGGCAAAGCCGTATCGGGCTATCTGCTTTGTCAACAGAGGGGAATTGAGCCTTTAATTTTAGCGTTACGGAAACTTACCACTGTTCCAGCAGATGGAGGGAACACTTTAGGATATATTAATAATATTCAGTTAATTTTAATTGTTTGTATTGAACACAAACCTGGTACAAACAATCCAAAATAGTTAACTCAAATTTTAAGAAGCAAACAACATACAAATAAGATTGTGTAGCTTTGTGCTTAACTATTAACAAACAAATAGTACACAGAATTTTTTTATCGTTTCAATGCTACGTGTGTGGGGACTTCACGACAGTTGCACAGCGTCGAATCATCACTTCCCTCCTCAGAACTGCCTACTTTCATTATTTTGACTGTAAAATTGGTGATCAGGACAAATCTTGGGCTCCACACATCTGTTGTAAACCCTGCTACAATGGACTAACTGCTTGGTTTAATGGCAAGAAAGCGGCTTTCAACTTTGCAGTCCCGATGGTTTGGAGAGAGCCACGAAGCCATGCAGATGATTGTTATTTTTGTCTAACAAATATAACTGGTTTCAATGCATCTTCTAGAAAAAAGATCAAATATCCCAACCTTCCATCTGCTATGAGACCCGTTCCCCATTCAGATGATCTTCCTGTCTCAACATCTCCAGTAAATAAGGATCTTCTTTCCTCCAGATGAAGAAATGCCTCCAAGGGAAGATTCTGCCAAATCAATCTCTTCCGAAGATATTGACTCTTCTTATTCAGGAACAAGTGGCAACGAGCCACACTGGATCACGCAAGAAAACCTGAATGACCTTGCTCGTGATTTGTATCTGTCAAAACAGCAGTCAGAGCTCTTGGCTTCTCGGCTTAAACAGTGGAACCTAGTCCAGGAAGATGTAAGGATCACCAGTTTCAGGAATGGAACAAAGACCTTGCTTCATTTTTCGACATGGAAAACAAGTTGTGCTACTGCACAAATGTACCTGGCTTGTTCACTTTCCTTGGTTTGTCACATAATCCTTCAGACTGGCATCTTTTCATAGACTCTTCCAAGCAAAGTCTCAAGGCTGTGCTTCTGCACAACGAGAATAAATATCCCAGCATTCCCACTGCACACTCTGTCCATCTAAAGGAGTCCTATGACAATATGGAGCTTTTTTTAGAAGCTGTTAAGTACAACCAGTAGCAGTGGAGTCTGTGTGGGGACCTCAAGGTCATTGGTCTTCTTATGGGTATGCAAGCGGGCTTCACAAAGTACTGTTGCTTCTCTGTCTCTGGGATAGTCGAGCTGTATCCCAGCATTACAAGCAGAAAGACTGGGGGTCTAGAAGCACTTTCGTTCCTGGCGAACACAGCGTCAAGGAGAATCCTCTGGTTGACATGAAGAAGGTGCTTCTTCCTCCTCTTCACATCAAGCTTGGTTTGATGAAGAATTTCGTGAAGGCCATGGACAAAAATGGTGCTGCCTTCCAACACTTGTCTACTGTGTTCCCAGGTCTCAGTGCTGCTAAGCTCAAAGAGGGCATCTTTGTCGGACCTCAAATCCGAGAAGTGCTGAAGGATACTGATTTTGAGGAGCTTCTTACCTTAAAGGAACTGAGAGCATGGGAAGCATTTAAGTCAGTCTGTAGTGGCTTCCTTGGTAACACACGCGTACCAAATTACCAAGCCTGTATTGAGAAGTTGCTAAAGACTTATGAGGATATGGGATGCCGAATGTCACTCAAAATTCATTTTCTCCATTCCCACCTCAACTTCATCCTCCAAACCTTGAAGCAGTGAGTGATGAGCACGGAGAAAGATTCCACCAAGACATTACGAAGATGGAGAGCAACTACCAAGGCAAGTGGAACCCCAGCATGATGGGAGACTTCTGCTGGATGCTCTTGCGTGACATCCCGGAGGCAAAATACATCAGATCATCTAAGAAAACACACTTCTAACTGTCTGCGGTACTATGAATTGTGTACATTGTGTCATCCAAGTATAGTTATTCCGTCAATGTTCTTTATATATCCTGTTTTATCTGTAATAAGCTGCTGCAACTGTTGAAATAAGCACGTATATACTCTGTATATACTAAAATGAGACTATTTAAAAGCCAGAAAACTAGAGGTGATAGAGCAAAACTGTTTATAAATTTGAATTCAGCACACCCAAAGTAGTAAAAAAACACCTATTCACATTCTTGCCTCAGACAAAAAATATTTTTTTATAAACCAATGTAATTATTTCCAAAGTTAGAAGACACAAGGAAGGTTATATGGACTAATTCCAACTACAAAACGACCCAGACTAATTATATGTTGCTATGTTCTTGCATATTTGAAGAAGGAAATAGTAAGTCTTTGCTGGGAAGATGTTAAGGTTTATATCTACAAATCACGAAGATGCACACATGTGAAAATGTAGCAGAATATAAAACCTTTCTTTTATGCTAGGAAAACTTGGAATGTCTGCTCTCAATGGAAACAGGGTGGTTTCATGACCTCCTGACACTGTAATAAAAAATTATATCTGTGGATGGTACTTTTCCAAGTAGATTAAATAAAATAAAATTTCAGTGTCCAGATATATTAATCTACGCTTGTTAGACATAAGTTATAAATTTCAATATTATTTCATTCTTTGTTAAATCATCAGATAACACCTTATTAACACCGGTTTCTTTTTCCTGGCTTAAAAATATTTAGTTCAACTATTTGCCTACATTTGTAAAACGTAGCTAGGATATTGTGAAATCGGTTGCAGTTTTGAAAATGTTTTGCATTTTCTCAGTTCACAACTTACTTCCGTTACTTCTTTCAGATATCAAAGGTTTTACATCTGTTTATGGATGGTTGCTGTTCGATTTGTTCTTTAATATGAACATTTCTATCGAAATAATGGTTTTGAAGAAACAGCAATTCAGGCTTATATTCATGAAGAATATTTTATAGAGAATAAACTGAAAATAACTATTGTAACTATTGTAAGTTATCTGGAAAACTTCCAGGAAAACTAGTTAACAAGATAAATCTAGAAAGGAGTTGTGTAATAAGTTGCTATCTTAGAACACTGTGGGGAAAATATCTTCATATACTTAAGATGGTAATATTTATGTAGTTCAAAATAATGGACTAAATTAAATGGACCATGCTATTTGTACAATATCTTTAAAAAAGGATAATTCTACACAAACTAAAAATGTAAAAATTATGTCGAAGATGGTTTGTTTTGAATATCAAAGCTACGCGAGGGCTATCTGCTCTAGCCGTCCCTAATTTAGCAGTGTAAGGTTAGCGGAAAGGCAGCTTGTCTTCATCACCCACGGCCAACTCTTGGACTACTCTTTTACCAGCAAATAGTTGGATTGACCGTCACATTTTAACGCCCCCACGGCTAAAAGGACGAGCATGTTTGGTGTGACGGGGATTCGAACCCGCGACTTTCAGAATACGAGTCGAATGCCTTAACTACCTGCCAATGCCTGGCCTGTCGTGGATGATAACACATAATTTATTTATCGTTTGTTTGTTTTTCAGTTTCATACAAAGCTACACGAGAGCTATCTGCGCTATTCGTACTTAATTTAACAGTATAAAGCAGCTAGTCATCGCCACCCACCGCCAACTCTTTGGCTACTCTTTTACTAAAGAATAGTGGGATTGACCGTTACATTATAACGCCCCAATGACTGAAAGGACGAATATGTTTGGTGACGTTGAGATTCGAACCTGTGACTCTTAGATTACGAGTCGAGCGTCCTTACCACCTGGGTATGCCGGACCCAAGTTATTTAGGAGATGATATAAATAAATTAAAATCAGAAAGTCATAACCAAGAGAATGTTAAAACTATAATAGTGAAAGAAACTTATAAACAGGGTCATTTACAACCTAGTATTTCTAACTAAAATATTTTTCAGTTATTTTTATCGAATAAAGAATTATAAAGTTAATGATAAACAATCAGAGAAGTAAGATTGCTTTGCACTCAACTAATATAGTTTACTCTAGCTTTAGGGTTTCAAGATTTTTTTTTTTTTTGCTTTCAGATTTATAGAAGTATAGTGGATAATGGAGAATTTAAAATACATGTCGATTAACGTAAAAACTTAAGCCTAATTTACATAATTATTTAATAGTTTATAATTATTTAAGTACAAGAACGACGTATTAATCTTCATAGTAAAACAAGAAATATGCAAAAGTGAACTCTTTGATTGAAAGAAATTACAGCATACATTAATTGTCTATTTGCTGTTAAGATACTTTAAAACATATAGAGACTGTAGCTTTAGTTAACTCTTTAAAAGGTAATGCAAAGAAGCAGTGGGGTGCCTCTAGACCATGAGCCCCACAATAGGTATCAATTACAAGCATAAACAAACTAAGGACGTTTAATAAGCAAGCACCAGAAAACAGAGCAGGGACTGATGGGACTAAAAGCTTTCACTTATAACCACGTGACGAGAAGAACAAAAGTAAGCTTCATGAATTAGCAAGACCAATGTTATTTTAGCTAATTGAATTTAGAATAAGAAAACATCGCGTGGGCAAACCTCACAGTTAACATATTGAATTTGAGCTTTATATATTATATTACATGCACAATATACAGCACCAAAAAACTAAATAGGATTTATAGATGTTACTCAGCCTTGAAATTATAAAGAATTAAGACGTAATATTTTCTGCTTGTTATTAAGCAAGAATCTTTGTGTTAAAACAATGGAATCTCTTCAGATGGTCGCATTTTTAAATACATTTTAGTTTCTAGTGATAAATAAGGAAATGTTTCTTTTTATTTTGTTGAAAAATAGAGGTTAAATAAAAATTAAATAATGTAGGTAGTAATTTATAGAATATCTTAAAGTGATGCTCTACTTTGTGGTTGTGTTCGTGGAATTAATACTCGCGATCTTAAGATTTCATATACGATAAAAACATCGCTGATATTATACACTATTTGGAATTCAACTGGGTTCTGCTGAAGAAAATAAACAACATTGTGGTGTTCTCAGGCTCAGCCATTTACCTTAGAGATATTGGGTAGAAACCGCTGCATAACTGAAGGCAATGCACTTTATTGCAAAACAGAAATGTGATTTTCTCTGATCTTTTGTTGGTTGTTTTTGGTGCAAAGAATAAACTGAACGAAACTGGACAGAGTAAAACAAATTTTATTCCAGTGCATTACCAAACAACAGTGAATGTTAACATCAAATTTAAAGTGTGGTACTTTAACTGAAGAGAAACAGGTATGGTGTTAAAATAAGCTATTAAATTTATCAGGATTTTTGTTTTTGATATAATTTTAATTGTATATATCTATATGTAGTTTAAAAAAACCTTGTGAATCAAAGTAAAGAAGAGTATATAACAATATGTTAATCACAGTACATTCATTATATCCAGTGCCGACAAGACGGCCCGGCATGGCCAGGTGGGTTAAGGAGTTCGACTCGTCATCTGAGGGTAGCGGGTTCGAATTCCCGTCACACTAAACATGCTTGGCTTTCCAACCGTAGGAGCGTTATAATGTGACGGTCAATCACACTATTCGTTGGTAAAAGAGTTGCCCATGAGTTGTGTGGGTAGTAATGACTAGCTGCCTTCCCTCTAGTCTTACACTGTTAATTAGGGACGGCTAGCGCAGATATCCTTGAATAGCTTTGCGCGAAATTCTAAAGAAACAAACAAAGCCAACAAGATCTTTCCTAACCCTGTGATATCACCTGATTATTAATGGAAAATATTACTGTCGATTGCTATAAAGTGTGTTTGAGTTTCAACAATATTGCCAATGAAAGAGCACGCGTGAAACCATTGTTAAATGACCTAATACCGTGAGTAGCAAGGGCCAGAAAACTTGACGGATAATCTATATTAAGAATACATACTAAATGAGCACCAAAATTTTGGAAAAGTTTAGATGTCAAATAAAATTGCATGACTTAGTGACTCCCTTCATGGTTAATCTATATTAAGAAACATGCCAAATGAGCACTGAAATTTTGGAAAAGTCTGGATGTCAAATAAGAAATAAGGTATATGTGCATTACACAGCTTACACGAATAACTGGTTAGGCAAAAATAAAATACTAAAATAAATACTTAATACATCAAAACTTTTTAATACATTCTGTGTTTGAGAGCACTATAGATTATTACAGTCGTTTACAAATTGCGGTTTATTGCCTTTTCGTTCGTTGAACTTAAAGAGCAGAAACAATTCATTGCATTTCATAGGATTTATTTCAAAATTTTATTATATTTCGAAACCATCTAAATCTGTCGCTTAAATTCTTGTCCTTTATTTCCACTTCACTAAAGTTGAAATTATTTAACTATAATAGAATATATTAAATGTGATTTTCTAGCCTGAATAAATTTGAAAATCTCCTAAATAACTTAGTGATATAAGAAAATATTTTTAGAATTCGAAGAATAATTTTTTCTACTTTATAAAATAAAATAAACCTTTCGAATAAAATTTAAATCAGTAAAAAAATATATTTTTTCGAAATAAAATAGGATTCAACATTTTTCAATTGACCATCTTTAGCAATAACCTTGCAGTCGTTTTCACAGTCAGCACACAAACTCTATTTTGCTCAATAAGATATTCAGCATTGAAGGTTTAGCTATCTGGTCGGATTTAGTGGAGGTATCAGGCTTCAGATTTACAAAATTCTCTTAACAATATATTGAAACTCTTTTGAAAAACAGTCTTCGTGCAGGATTTAACCTACTGTGACTTATTCCAGCGAGTCACGTTTTCATTTTCAAGACCTATATTTATATTTCAAAATATACGTATTGCTTTCTATGTTAAGTTTCATTAAATTGAGTTTCAAACATGGATTTAAATATACATTAATGAATCTAAAGGAATTTATCGTCTAAGGTCTAATACAGTGTGTTAAGTGTGCTTAAACACTCCTTTACAGTTTTCTCAGCTCCTAACGATTCTTAAGAAATCAAAATACAAACACGTATATGCCATTCTGAGATACAGTGAATATTAGATTAGTCATCAAAGGCACGATGTCGTTCTAATCAAGATGTTAAAATTGTTAAGTCATGATAGAAATTACTTTCCTATTTAATAGAACATTAACTTCAGTAACTGAAGTTTAGTGATATTAAATGAAACAGTAGTTTGTCATTTACGTCTTTTTGCATCCATACCTTTAGTGCAGTTTTAATGTTACAACTTCGTTAGAATTCGAACAATGTAATATTTACTTTCCATTAGAAGCACAAACAGTAAAACGTGTATATATATATATATATATATTCCATTAATATAGATGCCGTATTTATGGTGTAATCTGCTAAATAATATCTAAACGATAGAATAGTAGAAAGAAGTGAAATACAAGAAACAAAAACGAAAACCTCACTTATGGTTGTTTTTCAATGTGGAATGGTTGATTTAGTCTATTCCTGGTTTTATTCGAAAATTTTTACATATTCTGGCTCCATTGTTCTTATGTGATATTTCCTTTGCTAAAATTGTAAAATATATCAATTTTGTCTCTTTTCTTTTACATAATACACCACAATATAAAATAATACGTATTATACACATTGAAAAATTACAAATAACAAGCTGTATAAAAAAATATTATACACGATCACCTTGAACATGGAATTGTATCCAGAAAACTTCTAGTTAACTGTACGAGTTAACTTTGTTACAGGCAACTGGCGCAATTCACCCGAGTGTTTGCTAACCTAAACTTACAGTAACTAATCACCTACAATACAACTCCTTACAAACTATACCTTGACCATTTAATTTATAAAAGTAAACAAAATATGTAAGAAATATATCAAGATTTAACTATTGTAGCCGACTGACACAAGCCACTCTAGTCTATGGTCATAATCCTTGCTAACATAAACGCTGCAATATAATGTTTTGCAGTTCATATATATTGTCGATTGCAGTAAACCTACAATTACCATAATGTAACTTAATAATTACAAAAACGTTAAAGCATTCACTCTATGATATTACTCTTTGAAAACCTTAACCTAAAAAATTGCTGTAAATACTATCACGAGTCTCATTTTAAATTACAGGCTTCACACACACACTGGATATCATTTACTGATTTGAAATGTTTACTGTTCTTTTGAATGCATTTCTAAAGAAGTCAGTCTATGTAACCCTCATGGAATAGCATTTTATGGTTTGGTGTGGCTTGGAATAGGCTTCACCAATGTAACACATGGACCATGTAGCCTTACTGTGCTTGACGTTTGTCTGGTAGAACATGGTATCCTTGGCACCAGATGGCAATTCTGTATAAATGTTAATGATACAAGAAGATATTTTCTCTTGAACTTTTGGCCGCAGCTGAAAGTTCAAGAGGAAAACGAGACGATGTATTGTTTGGTACACGAAAAACTTTTGTAAGCAAAAACGTATAATCCAATTCCTCATACGCGCCATATTAGCTTGTGAGTGTGTGTATGTTTTTATGTACCAAAGCCACATCTGGTTAGTTGCTGAGTCCAGCGAGGGGAATCGAATAGCTTGTGAGTGCAAAAGGTAACCACCACGGATAACAGCATGTGCGGCAGTGCGTGCAAAAACACCACATTCGTCACCAATGGCTTGATAAAGGGCGTCAGTGGGTGCATAAACAACCCATTCTATTATAGAAGAAGAGTTTTCATTTGTTGAAGGCAAAATGGTTTCATACGTGTCCAAAACCGTGTTAGCGCATACAAAGTTTTCACTGTTCAAAGAGTGGATAACACTTAACTAAGGCAATTTTCGAATCAAAACAAGAAGAGTCGAGTGATTACCATGCGCTAAGACATGTCATAACCAAATGTCTTTCTGAATTACACAATGTGCTAGTGCTCACTTCATAACACATCCTTTTGTCCTTTTTCACAAGCAGCAAAAGCATTCAAGAATACAACAATAAAACTATTGGTGCTATCTTCACATGGCTGTTATTAGACACACTCTTATAAAGATTAAAAACAACGGCTTCTATTAACCACCCACTGAGTAAGAGCTCTTTCAACTCAGTGCTGTTGACCTGAAAAGAACCTATGACAGAAACATCTCTGTCTTGCTTTAGATTCATTCTGAAGTTTAAATATATAACTGTTCAAAGGAACTGGAAGTTGGTTCATGTGTCCTTTTCATTAGCATTGACGTTCTTATTCGGTTGGAAAACATGGTTTCTTCTGCAGATTATGAACTATAATTGGTGTTTCCCCGGAGAAAAGGGTTTATTGTTTAGAGAGCTGTTGTAGGATAAAGAACGTCAATGTTTCACACGTCCTTCTCCATCATTGTTACCATGTAATGAAGAGCCCAGTGATGTCCAAATCTTGATCTTCAACTCTGAACTGCTTGTGGTAAGATTTCTTTCTCAGGGTTGCTGAGCATAGATGGAAAAGTTTTCTCAAATGCTCTGCGAGTTAATACGACAGGTTTTGGTTTCAGTCTCAAGTTTTCAGGGTGACAATGCCCTCAAAGAACTTCCTTGTAGTAAAACCTTTCTTTGTTGGTAATACAAAATGAGTGTTATGTTGTTGAGTGCTACTTTCTTGCTTTCAACTAGAAGATTTATTATCGCATTAAAACTCTCGTTTGTATTTGTGGTAATGCCTGAATCGTACCTGTAAGTCTGCAACTTCCAGAGCACCCATTTGCTGGTAGAGGAATGGATGGCTGTCTCGAGTTTTGTAGTCAAGGAAGACTTGGCTGTATTTGATTTTAATCTGACCTCACGCATTATGGTACTCACCTTGTGTCTTACACATTAAAAGTTAATTTATATGTTTACAAAACACCTGTATGTCACCCAGCTTACTGTCGTATTTTTATTCTCAATATGTGATATCTGATAATAGGTGCTTCCAACAAAACCCATTTACTACAGTCTTTTAGCAATCTGTAATAGTTATAGTTGGATATGTCTTTAATTTCGGGCACTCATAAACTCTCTATGGTTTCCTTCACATTTTTCTCGTGCACCATTCTTTTTACTGGCAAAGTAATATCAGTTACAGTTGTTACGTATTACGATTTCAAATAGTCTAAAACTGAGTTCAATTGTAGTTTAGATTTGGAAATTAGATAAGTATCGATAACCATTCAATTTATAATATTTGCCAACAAGATTCATGCACACAGTTTTCTCTCTTAATACAACTACATTGTAATATATAAACAATAATACAATTTCTAATAACAGTTATTACAAATGATAATTTATATCCAAAAGCTTTACAGACTTACAAACAATATTGAGTTTCCTATCTGATATAGATCTACCTTGATATCCTGTCGAGGGTTCACAATATTTTAACAGCTACTTTCGGGAAAGTAGTTTGAGTGAATGTAAATAGTTTTCATATTCATCATGTTCTTTTTATCAATCGCCCTACCAGAGACATAATGTCTGTGGACTTTCAATGTAAGAAACCTGATTTCGGTACCCGTTTGTTTCTTTGATTTTTAATTTCGCGCAAAACTACTCAAGGGCTATCTGCGCTAGTCGTCCCTAATTTTACTGTGTTAGACTAGAGGGAAGGCAGCTAGTCATCATTTCCTACCGCAAACCCTTGGGCTACTATTTTACCAACGAATAGTGGGATTGATCGTCACATTATAACGCTCTAACAGCTGAAAGGACGAGCATATTTGGTGCGACGGGGATTCGAACCCACGACCATCAGATGATGGGTCGATCGCCTTTATCCATCTGGCCATGCCAGGCCTCGGTACTCGTAGTGGGCAGAGAACAAATAGCCTGTAATGTATCCTTGTGCTTGACTTTAACAAAAACAAGAACAAAATTCATCAACTGGCCCATTGATGGGTTGCAATAAAATTATTTAGCCACTGTTGTGAACATTTTTTAGACACTAATTTGATATAAAAACTTTAAATAAATTATTCAGGAAAACCCTCTGTGTGGCTCTTCTCTTGAGAAAACAAGCGACAAACATTGATGTTACTCTTTCTTCTCGCATCTTGGAAAAGGAAATATTTTTCAAAATTACTGATCCATAGTTTCTGCTGTCGTTCGTGATAAAGTTCTAAAACTGTCGAGTCTTTCATAAATTTGTAAGAGCTACCTTCGGTTATATAGTTTTCCCTGATACGGACAATAATGCGTCTAAAAAAAATTCGATATTAGAATGCTATTTTGGATCTATTTTGGCCTTTTTCTTGAATTTTGTTAAATGTTCTTTCAGTGGTAACATGTTTACACCAAACTTCTGATGACCATTTCCAGCACTAAAACGGGTAAAACTGCATCACATATGAACAAATTCGTGCTCGTTTACGTGAACAGTAATCTTTCTTTGCAACACCCTTTCAGAGTAGTGCCTTTCTTTCCTGAAATAAGGGCCCGGCATGGCCTAGCGCGTAAGGCGTGCGACTCGTAATCCGAGGGTCGCGGGTTCGCGCCCGCGTCGCGCTAAACATGCTCGCCCTCCTAGCCGTGGGGGTGTATAATGTGACGGTCAATCCTACTATTCGTTGGTAAAAGAGTAGCCCAAGAGTTGGCGGTGGGTGGTGATGACTAGCTGCCTTCCCTCTAGTCTTACACTGTTAAATTAGGGACGGCTAGCACAGATAGCCCTCGAGTAGCTTTGTGCGAAATTCCCAAACAAACCAAAACCAATCCTGAAATAAATGTGTCAGTTTAGACTCCATAGGCCTACAATTGACAAAACTGATTGATGTGAGATTCTCGAAGTTTATCACCTGGAGATCTGCGAACATGCAGACTTCTTTGATCCTGTAAGAAGAAATGAGTTTCGTCACTGAATAACACCTCCCTCTGTTGTTTTTTTCCGTCCAGTTTTTGTATTTCAGACCTCATTGATACCGTCTTTTCTTCATTGAGTTGGTAAGAAGTTGTTTTTTGACTGGTCTTCTTGTCTTTCTAACGCAATTTCGAATGACGTAATATTCCTCAAAATTTCGTCATATATCTCAAATATTGATCCACCGTACATGTACTGCAAAACACAGCTAATGACGCCGTCTGTGTGAAAAAATGACTATTAAATAAATCAACGGGTCCAGCGAGTCTACACCGGCCGCCATGCTGAAAATATTGTAAAATGACCATTTGTTTCAATTAATTTGCACAAGGGTGTAGCTCATTGTGTAGTTTGTGTGCTTAACTACAAGGAAACAATGTAACAGTAACGGTAAACATTTATTCTTCCTGTGTATAGAAGCAACAACTTATGCGCCAAAATGTATGTATGTTTCTTCTGTTTATTATTTGTGCGATTTATTATGTCCTGTTGTTTCTCTAATACTGTCAGTATGGTCAGCTTGTGTAAACCTTGCGTAATGCGCATACAGTGTTACGTGTAATCTAATGACATACACTTAACATCCAGGGAGTCAAACACGAGCCTAAAGTGGATGAAAATACTCGTTCCATAACAAAGCGTCTGTAAGTACAAGAAAAAGTCATTTCTTGTGTCTGTACACATTTTGAAAGCTACTTTCGAATATCTCAACATTTCGAGGGACCCAAACTCGTCCCAGTGGCACTTGTAGATTTAAAGTGACTAAAGTTACTTGCATCACAACACGGATTATCCATAGGGACAAGGAAAAGGCATTGAGTTTGTAAACACATTTTAAAGCGACTTCTGACACTTCGAGGCACCCAAACTCGACACAGAGGGAAGATGCTGATTGACTAAAAATACATTTACCTCAACACAGAGAGCTCAAAAAGGCACGAAACAAAAATTAAAGAACTTTGACTACCTCCGATACCTTGAAAGGCCAAAACTCAACCCAAAGAGCAGTTGCCGACCTAAATTGGCTGAAAATACTCTCACCATTATAAGAAAAGTCCATAAGGACAGGAAAAAGGCATGTCTTTTATCTTAACAACTTTTAAAGGTTACTTTTACCGATTTCTGTTTCTATTCAACATTTAAACACACACACAAATATTGTAGAACATGAATTTTACTATTATAATGATCCCTCGCTGGTACATCGGTAAGTCTACGGAGTTACAACGCTAAATTTAAGGATTAGATTGCCCCGGTGGACTCAGCAGCGAGTCCAATGTGGCTTGGCTATAAAACACACACACACGCACACTATTATAATGTAAAATAATTTGTTAGAACTTTATCTACGTTATGTATATCTTAAAAACTGTAATGGTATGAAAGAGATACCCTAATGTGTCAATGGTAAGTTTACTGAGTTTCAACGATAAAATCCAAGATTGGATTCCATATGGTAGACAAAGTACAGATTGTCTATTGTATAGCTTTGGACACACAAATAAATTCACCAAGAAGACAACCCGTCTGACTAGCAGTTGCCATCTATTGTTGCTTATGTAAACTAGTTTCACACTCAAACTTAACAATGATTTTCTTTAATTCATAATCACTACAGAAACACAAAATGAAACTGAAATGACATCATAGATAAATGTGTACCACTCTTAAACGAGCCACGATATTTAATTTATGCCACAACAGTTTAAACTACATGTTGTCACACGAAACTGATGACACTATAATATTCTTTACTTAAATTTCTACAGTCAAATAACTTCCCAATCTTTTTGAGACAGTAATTTCATTTACAATATCACAAATCACAGTTTTTGAAAGTCAAAATAGGCAATACTGAAGGAACTGAAAGTTTAAAATATTTGTGTGTGTGAATTTCGCGCTACCTGTCCCTAATTTAGTAATGTAAGACGAGAGGGAAGGTAATCAGTCATCACCACTCTTGGGCTATTATTTTTCGAACGAATAATGGAACTGACCGTCACATAATAACGCTCTCATGAATGAAAGAGCGAGAATCTTTGATGTGACGAAGAGTCAAACCCGAGATCCTTAAATTACGAGTCGAGCTCCCTAACCACCTGGTCATGCCAGGCCTTAGTTTAAAATATATTTTCATTTAAATTACTTGCAGGATGAAATTATAACTTTAAGTACTTACTAGACCTTTAAAATCAACTTTTCGCACCGATTATATTTAAAATACAATACGGATTTAGTGTCTGAGTTCAATGTTTCAAGGTCAGATTGTCCTTTTCTTCTATTAGAAGTTATTAATGGCAAGTAGTCCGAATGACATACATAATTATTACCCAAATTCGTTTGGTGTTACATGTTGCAAATGAAAGTATTCCGAATGTATTTTTTTATTATTACACACATTTGGCTCTGACTAAATGTTACCAGTGGAAGTAGCCTGAATGTTATATTTTGTTATTACACACATTTGTTTCCGGTTAGGTGTTACCATTGGAAATTGTCAAAATGTAATAGGTAATAATACGCCCATTTTTCCGTACTTCCGTACTTATAAGGTGAAGCAAACTATAAAACGAAAACACTTTTCTTCGACTACGGATTTAAAGTTTTAACTCAAGCATTTTTATTATACTGTCACTAATACCTTAAGCAAGTCAGATGAATGATTTTAAATAGAACTCATGAAACATTACTTGCCAAACTTGGTTTCCTATTTCCACGTCGGATACACCTCAGATACAGAAAGATGCTATTGTTAGATGTTTCTTTCTTGTTATGGGAAAAATTATGGATCAAAGGGTCAAGGATTCTAGAAACAATAACTACTAAATGCGCTATCAACTTTCAGCTGTAAATGCGTTAGAAAAAAAAACAGGTATTCCTACTATTTAGTTCATAGAAACAAAGGTCGAGAAAGGTCTAGTTGTTATTATGTCGAACTATATATTAGGGATTGCGTAGGTCGCGTCACGCTACCATCAAACAAAAATTGTGCGTTAGAAGAGTGACGGTCAGAACCTACCATTGTATTATAGTAGTTCCCAAGCTGGCGGTGAGTATTGTTGGCTTTCGATTTTTCCATAAAGTGAAAGTCAAATCCTACTATTCTATTATAGCAAACCCCAAGTATGCTAGCTATTGATTATTCTATAAATGAAGGTCAAATCCTTCTATTCTATTATTGTAGTTCTCAAGTTGGCTTCGAGTGCTATTGGCTATCTTTCGATTCTTCTATTTTTTTACTTCAAACGTGGGGCAGAGAATGCAGATATTCTTCGATTATTTTTTTCGTTCAATTTAGCAAATAACAACAAGTCATTGTGGCGACAAGTATTATTCACAAGTTACCTTCCCGAGTTCAGTTCTTCAAAAGTATACATGTTACCTCCGGACTTTAGGGCTCTTTAACATGTCCGTTTAGCCCATGTGTGCAGAAGTTGTCTTTGAAGTTGAAAATTCTACTTCCAAAGCCTTACAAGTGTGCATCAGAAAGACAGGATGTTGAATGTTATTTTTAAGCACAAACTTCCGCAAAGTGCTTTTTGTACTCTTGTCCTCTACGGATATCGAAATCCGGTTTCCGTCATTGAAACTTTGTAGATATACCGCTGAGCCACTATTTACGTGTATTCCAACCAACAACGTATATGTTGTTTGGTACAAAGATACCTTCTTGTCAGTCCCAATCAGTGATAAATATAGTTTTCTATTTTTCTGTATTTGTATCGATTTTTATGGTTTTAAAATTGGGCATGTTGGGCCTGCGTGGCAGAGACATGCTGTATTCTCCAGCAAATGTTGATCTATTTAAGTACTATTAGTCATGTAAATTGTTTTTCAGTACTTTTACTTAAGTTAGAAGGATTCATAAGTTTGTAAACTTGAAACCTGTACGACTTACTGTTTCATACATCATTACATTTTTGTTTTAAAGATTAAATTATCTAACATCTTAGATCATCTAAATAAAAGAAAACGCTTTAGATGTGTAAATTGTAAAAGAGAGCATTATAATATTAATCTTGTTTTACAGTTTTGTAAACAATTACAGCTTATCTTTAAATTTTAGGGATACTTAAACTGAATCATTAGTACCGCCAGTTGAGAGTATCTCAACAAACACCTTTTGTAGTTATAGTAACCTACAAAAATGTAAGGATACTGGGACTTAATCATTAGTACCGCCAGTTGAGAGTATCTCAAGAAAAACCTTTTGTAGTTATAGTAACCTACAAAAATGTAAGAATACTAGGACTTAATCATTAGTACTTCCAGTTGAGAGTATCTCAACAAAAACTATTTGTTGTTATAGTAACCTACCAAAATGCAAGAATACTAGGACTTAATCACTAGTACCGTCAGTTAAAAGTACCTTAATAAAAATGCTTTCTTGTTATGGTAACCTACAAAAATTTAGAGATTCTAGGACTGAATCACTAGTACCGTCAGTTAAAAGTACCTTAATAAAAACGCTTTCTTATTATAGTAACCTACACTAACACCAGAGGAGCTGATTTTTATTATTAATAGATAAACCTTATAAAAACAGTTTTCATACTGTTAAATAATAGTTGTACTGTTCAATATTAGTTATTTAATAAAATGACATTTGTGTCTTGTATATTTACAAAGGACTTTTTGTCAAGAATTATTCTTGGAAGAACCAACTCAGTAAGTTTCTTGATGTTGCTAGGAATAAATATAATAGCAAAAGGAGGGACAAAACGTAGTAGTTGATGGTATGCTTACATTAAAAAATTCATAGAAGTTTCCTACGAGATATATCTGTATATAGTTCGACAAGTTCTAAATTTAATTTTTGTGTAGTTCGATAAGTATTAAATATATATTTTTATATAGGTCAGCTAGGCCTAAATATAATTCATCTCTATTTTACTCACGCTGTAAACACTATATTTTTAAACTGTTAGAGATGAACTTTTTGACATAAGTGCCTTGTAATCCTTGTTCGTCAAGTTCTAAGAATATTTAATATCTAGGTATTACAAAGATAAAACATTAAAGACTGGTTCGTAAATTGATAATTTAGTTTCATATAATTAAGTAAACGATCATGTAGTTTAAATGTGAGTAATAAACTTCGCACGTAAACCAGCTACCTATTTCGCCCGATAGCTATCCTTTCTTATTTGTTTTTTTTTAATTTCGCGCAAAGCTCCACAAGAGTACCTGTGCTAGCCGTCCCTAACTTAGGAGTGTAAGACTAGAGAGAAGACAGCTAGTAATCACCACCCACCGCCAACTCTTGGTCTACTCTTTTACCAACGAAGAGTGGGTGATCGTCACATTATAACGCTTTACGACTAAAAGGGCGAACATATTTCGGACGACAGGGATTCGAACTCGCCACCCTCAGATTACGAGTCGAACGCCTTAACCCACCTTGCCATGCCGGCCCAACTATCCTTTACACTCCGTTATAACACATACATCATATTTAGTTACTATATTGTTACACTAAGGATAATTCATCATAACGGATGCTAATACCAGCAATATTCAGTTAGCAAAACTTTGGACCATTTGGCCACATATTTATAACATATCTAACCTGTATATCAAAGTAATTAAACGTTTTAATAATAGTAGAAGAGTAATAATGGGATACTGTAAATTAACATTCCTTATGTCTTTATAATTAAGAAATCGATGTCTTTACGGTTATAATACAGTAAAACCCTTTTATGTACTGCATTTTTTATACATAACTGTCACAGAATCAAGCTCTGGTAATAGAAGTTATTAACAGACATTAATTGGGGTTTATTTTTGGTTTTTGTATGCGTAATAGCTAGCTATTATTCATTAAAATGTTTTGTTAACTGTACATATTCTACAAGTTACCACAAGTAACAAGTGTTAGCAACAAACGGTTTCAGTACTGAATTATTTAAAATTGATGTATAATTAGTGCAGTAAACAAGGATTAATGCTAAGTTAACTGAACCTTTCACTAATATGTATACCTTCTATAAACACTTATATCAGATTACTTTGAAGTATTGCGATCATTTTAAATACTGTATACAGATATATTTTGTTTATTGGAGCATACTATAGTGTTTGACTTTGAATTAAATATTAAAAGGTCTCTCACTGTTACAGAAAGTGTATAGCTCAATCAAAAGTGAATGTATTTCAGTCAAAATGGTGATATCCCCGGTGAATTACAGAAACATTTGAGAAACTCTTCGTTCATATCAACTTTTGTCTGTTTTCTGATAATGCTCTATTATAGACCGTTGCTGACACCATTTTATTTAAACCTTTCAAATCACGCTAAACACAAGTGTTTTCCTGTTACCAGATTTAAACTTCTCATAATTATAGGGCTTTTAGTAGCTTACAACTCAGCTGAATCGAGAAAAGATGTCACTGTTTCAATAATTCTTTTTAATCAGTTAGAGCTGCAACTCTCAAGGACTAATCAAAAGTCAGCTGCATTTTAACTTTTCTAAACCCTAACTGATCCTTACACCAGTCATAAAAGTTCATGGATAATGTTATGATAAGGTATCTTCGTGTTATATGGGGCCCGGCATGGCCAGATGTTTAGAGCGCTCGAGGTTTTGATGGATGTTTAGGTACCATTAAGTGTACAGAAACTTAACTTCTGGTGAGTGAGTTTGTCATTCATTTCTTCCCTTTCTCTCTCTCTCCTCTTCCCGATATATTTTATGTGTGTCTGTGTATGTGTGTGTGAACACATAGAGTCAAAGAAAGTGAGAATTTGAATTAAATTTTATTGACTTTCATGAATATCAATTTGTAACAACTTTTAACTTCAGTGAAACTAAAACCTTTGAAACTGGAATTTATGAATTGTTGAGTTACGCTCTGCTTTCAGTTATCCAAAAACTAATAGTCTTTAAATGAATTTTTTTTTTATTTTGGCTTTCAATAATACTACCATGGGTTGTATTTGTTTTCTTAGTAATTTTTCCAGTTAAGAAAACCTGAAACTTTGTAAATTTTCAATCTTTAGAGTGTTTCTGTATGAAGATTATTAAACTGACTCTTCAGTTATGCAGACATATCAGATATCGACCAAAGAATCTAAAGATTAGGAGTGACAAACTTTGAAGGTCCAATATCAAAGGTCGAATACGTCAGTCATTTGATTGCTTATCATACGAACATCAGCTTAATAACTTAGTAGGGATTCCTGAAACTACTTATGAAATATGCCTTGGCTTTTAACCGTGAAACCAAAAGGTAGAACAAACAATAATTATGTTGAAATCAAAACTGTCCACTTTTCTCATTGATGACTTTCTTTGACAGAAAGTAAATATTAATAACTACGATGGCTGGAAAAAGATTGAAGTTTTAGTGGAAAATATCTATACCATTTATAATTGAATGTATTTCAATATAGTGTAATGCTGACTCTCCTCTTACCAATACTGAATGTAAACAGAAATCACAAATAATAAAATATAACAAATATTGAGAAGTTAGATTAAAATCATCTCTTTTTCTTATATGTGACTTTTGATAGTGTAAGGATATGGTTTGAACAGTTCTGGCCCGGCCTGGCTAGGTGGTTAAAGCACTCGACTCGTAATCCGAAAGTCGCGGGTTCGAATCCCCGTCACACCAAACATGTTCGCCCTTTCAACTATGGAGGCGTTATAATATGACGGTCAATTCCACTCTTCGTTGGTAAAAGAGTAGCCCAAGAATTGGCAGTGGGTGGTGATGACTAGCTGACTTCCCCCCAGTCTTACACTGCTAAATGAGGGATGGCTAGCGCAGATAGTCCTCCTGTAGCTTTGCACGAAATTCAAAACAAAAAGAAACCTTAAACAGTTTCTATATATGTAGAGGTTTGAGTGTGCATGTTTTTTTAGGTATCACTAACTGAACAATAAATTGATTTTCGTTAATGTATTTAATTAGTGATATCTGACGAAGGGCATTGTCTAGAATGTTATATCCGCAACGGTATATATATGGAGTTAACTTCTTGTTGTATTCGGTAATTTACCCTAAAACATATTTATTTTCATATTTTTTAACAACCACTACGCGTAATTTCTACACATATCAAATTGGTGTTTGATTAAATAAATTTCTCTAACAAATAGTTTGACCATATTTAATTTTAAATTTAAATTTAATTAAATTTAATTTAATTATTTCGAATCGTTTTGCTGGTACAGCGGTAAGTCTACAAACTTACAACGCCAAAATCAGGGGTTCGATTCTCCTCGGTAGATTCAGCAGGTAGCCCCACGTGGCTTTCCTATAAGAAAGCACACACACACACACAATCAACACTAAATTCGTCCCTTTGTAGAGTATAATCATATGATAAAATACTATTCACAAACGACCGTGTCGATTGTTAAAGAAATTGTCTTTCAAACAAACGTGAAAACTTTAAGGAAAGATAAAACGTCAATTATTACTCATAAGTTTTCAAAATATTTATAATTTGAAACACTGCACAAACCGTATCAACAACATTTGTAACCAGGAAGAAATAAGCCACAGAAATATATGTTACATCTTTTTACGCCTCATTTAAAGACACAATATTCGTTACATCAAAGAAGACATTGAAAAGACGATCACGTTACTTCATCACTGAGTTTCTAAAGCTGCAAACTATATTGGTAACGACCTCTGGTGACAGTGCGTGGCGAGTGAAGTACAGAAGAGCACAGTTTTGTTTATTTTGTGTGTTTTTCTTGGCTCTACACCTAGTTTCCTTATGCATTCTATGTAATAATGATTAATTAGTAAGTGACAGTGGGCAAAATTTCCTTGATGTCCAGTTTTCTTCCAAAATCCCATAAGTTTATTCTTATGGGAAGGTTCTACATCTTCCAAACAAACATATTATAAAGATTGATTTTCTGGAAATCAATAGTTGGACAAGTGTATACAGCTTATTATAATATTTATATTTTTGCTAAATCATTTACCTAGATACTCATATTTAGGGTTATCTAGTCCTTTTTACAGTTGAAAATCACATGTGATGTTTTCTGTCTTTAACACGTACTAATTTAGTATTACAGAAAAATAATTATCCATTAAATCAGTAAAATCAGAAGTAGAATTAAATATGTTTGTGTAGAAACTTATCATCACTTGAATGTAATTTATTTACAACCTTCTGTCTTTAAAGCATCGACCTTAGCTTACAGTGAATTACGAAGAATCAGACAATGACACAAGTAATTACACCGATTATATAATTTTTATAACTTATATTTTTTCGTGTTTCGAAATTAAGATTTTCACTCTTTTTATCTTAAGTAAAAACCACAGTGCTTTTAGATTATATTTTATTAAGTGACCTTGTTTTTTCCAATAAGATATAACTATTGTATAGCCCCCCAGTGGCTCAGGGATATGGTTGCGGACTTAGAACGCTAAAAACCGGGTTTCGATACCCGTGGTGTGCAGAGCACAAATAGCCCATTGAGTAGCTTTGTGCTTAATTCAAAACAACGATAACTATTATATGAGTAATGCTTTGTTATGTTAATGTATCATTTTAACATATTTTTTACAGGAAACAATTTTAAATCGATACTTATATAACTTTAGAAAGAGTTTTTTTTTCTTCATTCACTTTTACAGTATCACAGATAAAGACTTACAATATTCTTATATATACCTCTGACGACTCAAATCAAACTCGTGATAAAACTATGGTAATTAATATTGTCACGCTAAATGGCGTTATATCTTAAGCGACTTTTCTTAGTTTTAATTCAATGTCTTTACTGAAAGTGCAGTAATCGATTTGTTTGTCCTTTCTGAAACATAATGTAGTTAGATATTTTGGACTAACAGATAATTTCTAGTGTATACAAGACTGAAATAAGAACATTAATATGATGAGATTATATCAACAAGTGCTATAATGTCAATAGATGTTTTTTTTGTTCTTCAATCTTTTTCTATACTTGTGGGAATTAGTAATTTTGTTTTATTATTAATTAAAAATAATGTTTATGTGTCTTGTAAGCACTGTTGACCCACAAACCTCGAAGAAAAATAAAAGATAGCACTTCATTTATTTAACACGGTATATTTTCTATATGAGTATTAAGCACAAATGACTGACCCTGACAGTTAGGCTACTCATTTTCCTATCTGTAGTTTGCAGGTTTGAATCGCATTACATAACTTGCTAGCTCTTTCAGCTGTGAGGGTATTATTAGGCAATGATAAATCCCATTATTCGATTAAAGAAGTCCAAGAGCTGGCATGTTCATTAATTGGATAAGAGCTAGCCCATCATTGATAATTGTCGATGTGTGAAATCAATATCTGAACAACAGGAGAGAGTCCACAGATAGCGCGTGTGTCTAGAAACAAATACGAGGTTAAAACAGTGAAAATATATGAATTAAAACACAGATGCAAAAGTGGGTGCTCAGAGGAAATTGAAACAAAGGCGCGCCAGTGAATTCTCACAAATAATTAAGACATAAATATACTTGTGAGCGTTCTGAGAGGATTGAGACACAAGTGCACCAGTGGCGATTCATAGGGAATTGAGACACAGATACACCAGTGAGTGTTCAGAGGAAATAGAGACACAGATACACCAGTGGGTGCTCATAAGAATTGAGACAAAGACGCACCAGTGGGTGTTCAGATACAAGTAAACATTAGTTAAAGCTGTGGTCAAAAGTGTGAAAATATCCAAGGTCATTAACATCATCTGAGCTATATAAGATAAAACATTGGAAAGATAAAAATATTCTGAACTTACAAGAGAATTTGTTAGTTTTTAACTTTGCGCAAAACTACTCGAGGTTATCAGCACTAGCCGTCGAATTTTGAACCACATTTTTCCAAAGAATAAGAAATTGCTCAAACATTTTAACGCCTCTCCGGCTGAAATGGCAAACACCTTCCAAGAGAGTGATTAGGCTGCAGTTTATACAAGTATTACCCTATTGAACCACAACTCGTAGTATCCTTATTTAAGGAGAATCCCCAGAATTTCTTAACACTTATACCTTACTCATTCACGTTGTTTTGCAACTTGTGTCACAGTTACTCATGATGAAAAGCCTTTGTTCGACTTTGCTTCCGACGATTTGCAAGTTTTCTTTCGTTATGATCAGTAGTACTTGCAAAGAAACAAATCGCTGTGGTTGTACTACAACTTTCATAATCTTGCCAAAGTAGAAACTGGAATTATTGCTGAAATATTCTTTATAAAACTGAATAAGTTTTATTGCAAAAAAAAAAACCAAGTAAATATAAATTGAAAAGCATATTGGGTATAAGATATATTGTTTTATTTCGTGTCAAAGGTTCTTTATTTTGTTAATGGCTAAGCTACAAAATGGGCTATCTGTATTCTCACCATGCATATTGAAACCCAATTTTTAACGATATGAGCCCTCAAACTTATGGCTGTACTACTAGGGGGCTCCATCTCATAGTCTAGCTTTAATGTATTGAGTACTAATGTTCAATGTTTCGACTCACTGAACTGTGGAATACCTTAAATGTAATCTCAGATGTAAATTTAAGTATTACACACTAGATATTCGTAAATAGTTTGATCTTAAGTTTCTAGAGGACGCTAAAAAACAAAACATAATTTTTGTTCTTGGTTTTTGCCTATCTGTTCTTATATAATTATTTGATTTAGAAAAATAAAACATAATTTGTTATCTGTATACGATTTGTGACTACATTTTAGTTCTACGGAATTAATCATTGTCATATGCAAGATAAAACATAAATCTTCATCTGCGAGAAAAATTTCACCTTCGCTTCTCATACATAAAATATTTATTTCGCATAGAAACACTGTGTAAATGTTGCACACAGTATTACTGTACAATTTTTAACGCCTTAGGACAAAAAATACGATTCATATACTGACAAGCTGATTTGTTCTGAAATGTATAAACAATAAAAGTTATATAATCAAGCTCTTAAGTCCCTTACTTCCATCGTTAAAAAAACCTATTTCAAACAACCTCTGGCGGTAGGACCGAGATTAGGTTATCTATTCTCCACGATTATAAAACATAAACACACGATTCGTATTACTTTCGCATTATTTTCGGCATTATAAGATAATCAAACACTTGTTTTGATCCATAATAAACCAGTTCATTAATTTCTTTTTCAAGTTATTACTTGGTAGCTTCTCAATTGTTGCCAAAAGACGAAAATAATCTTTGAATGTAGGTTTTAGTTGAGAGAGTTCAATCAAAATTATATGAACAAGAATCCTAAAAATACCTGCAACTTTCAAACCTATAAGTCCCTTGCTGAGACAGCGGTAAGCCTGCGGATTTACAACGCTAAAATAAGAGGTTCGATTCCGGTCGGTGGACACATCAGCTAGCCCGCTATGACTTTGCTGCAAGAAAACACACACACAATAGGAAAAATAAATACGCACAATCTGTATTTCTAATACAAACAAAATCGTTGATAGCGTAATCCAGCTATTTCATTATAAGAGGTTTGCACCTAGTAGCTCAGAAACATATCTGCAGACTTACAACGCTAGAAACCAGGTCTCGATACTTGATGATAGTATCGGAGGGGAGCAGAGCAAGGAGAGCCCATTGTATAGCTTTGTGCTTAACTCCAAGCAAAATAAATATAACAGGTCTAATTGTACTTGTTTGTATTAGTCTTCCCACTCCAAGAAGAAAATCCTATTGAAGTGTTTCGTTTTCCAGCTCGCAGCGGAATTCATTTTTTACTGAAACGAAAATCACAGTGAAGAAAAACGACTTTCAGTTGTTTTACCAGCTCGTGCATTTTTCAGAAGAAATAAATAAAAAATAAAACATGTAAAGACTTGCTAAAAGGTTGTTTACATCAACGTAAACAGATTAGAACGTACCTTAGAGTTACCACATTAATTTTTGTTTATTATTTCTTCTTATGGACTGCTAGCACAGATAGTCTTCGTGTAGGTTTGTACGAAATTATAAAAAAAAAACAAATCCTTTTATGCCGCTCTATGGCTGATGTCACTGTAAACACCTCTACTAATTTCACTCAGTAATTTATCAATATAACACTTTGTATATATTTGTTTGTTTTTTTAATTTCGCGCAAAGCTACACGAAGGCTATCTGCGCTTGCCGTCCTTAATGTAAGACTAGAGGGAAGGCAGCTAGTCATCACCACCCACCACCAACTCTTGGGCTACTCTTTTACCAACGAATAGTGGGATTGACCGTCACAATATAACGCCCCCACGGCTGAAAGAGCGAGCATGTTTGGTATACGTAGATTCGACCCTCAGATTACGAGTCGAGTGACTTAACCATCTAGCCATGCCGGACCTATATATCTAACATGCAAGAAATTTGGAATTGAAACCAGGTAAGAGTTATTATATCTAAAAGTGTTATCAGTATATCATATTTAAATGTGTTTTACAAAGTTAAGAGCTTAGGGTAGAGATAAAATTTAAAAAGATTTGAATAGTTTAAAAGTTAAAATTTTGAACTCACACTGACAAATTAAGAGGAATATGAAAAGAAACCTTCTGCAATTGCTCTGATTTTTATTATAAAAATTATAATTAAAAAAATTATAATTATATTAAAATAATTTTTCATTATTTTTCAGTTAATTGAGGTTCTTATTCATTGTGATTTGGTCCAAATCACGGACAGTTAGGTTCACCATTGACTTCTTCCCCTCTCTCAGGAATTGCTACTTCTTATACTGTTACTGAATCGTAGGTAATAACCCTTGTTACGTTTTTTTATTACTCACAGCATGCTAAATTTTGTTTATTGTACGCAGTTTTAATGAATGCACTGTTTCTTAGAAAGTTCTCGTAAAAGTGATTCAAAATCATCAATGGGTTACATCAGAAATTTCGAACTTGTATTTTAATGAGCTCAGGTGTTACGTGAAACGCCTTGTCAACACTGGATATGACAAATATATATGGTTCATATACTGTTTTCAATTCTTCTTTACTTTCACTAATACGTTCTTAAAATGTGTAATATTTTTTTACGAATCTCTCCTTTTAACGATAGTTTACAATACGTGTTGGTTAATATCTCAATGACCCGATTTAAGGAACAAAACCTTACCATCGTCTTCATTTAACATCATTTCTGATGTCTTTATGTTGAATATAGATACGTGACTTCGTTTGTTTTTAACTTATTCAGATTTCTCATAAATATTTCCACTCTTGCTCTCATCTTTCCTTCAGGTTTTTGCTCATAGAAACAGATGATTCAACACCTATTTATAAGGTTCCGGAATTTGTATTTTGAAGTATTACTTTTCTTCTTGTTGGACTATCTTATAATTAGCTTTCTCCTTTTCTTAGTTGTCGCTAGGACAGTAGTAAGTTTACGGATTTGCAACGCTAAAATCAAGGGTTCGATTCCCATCGGTGTACACAGCAGATATGCTGATGTGGCTTTGCTGTAAGAAACAAACACACACATATGTTTTTCTTAACTTTTTATATCTAACAAGTTGGGAGTTAGTCTAATCAAGTCCTCTCTGTGATAGTTTCCCGATAGATAAACGGCAGGTTTTAGCATTGCGTTAGAACAAAGAAGCTGTGATACACCAGATGGTCTGTATTTAAGATATTTACAAGTAACTGATCTATATTCGTACATTAAATAACTCTCCTTTCATTCATGAAGATTTTTGTTCTTAATTCGGTGTCAAAAGTCAGAGTTAACTCTAAATCCTTGTTGGTATATTTAGTGCAAACTAATTATTTCATAAATTTTATGTTACATGTAAAACATATACTAGCATCACTTTTCAAGATATGTGTTTTTGGACTTTAACATTTAATTAATTTTATAAGTTTAGCACAAAAATATATGTCTGTTTTTACTAGAGCACTCAATTTGCAATTTGTAGTCCACGAGTTTGAGTATTTGTTTGTTTGTTTCAAGTTTAGCATAAAGCTACACAATAAGCTATCTGTGCTCTGCTCACCACGGGTATTGAAACTCGCTTTTAGTGTTGTAGCTCCAAAGACATGCCGTTGTACTAGTAGGGGGGGGGACACGAGTACGAATCTAGTCACCGAATATGCTCGCCCTTTCAGTCGTGAGGACATTATAATATGACGATCAACCCCATCTTTCATTGGTAAAAGATGTAGCCCTAACATTAGCGGTGGGTATGGTTCATTAATTACTTTCATTCTAGTCCATCGCTTCCAAATTAGGGAAGGTCAACGTATCCCTTAAATAAGTCTGCGCAGAATCCAACAAAACAAACCTGTGTTGAGAGTCGACAAATTGAGTGCAATAAAGTTTATCGTCTTGAGTACTTGAATATGTATAAATAACTTGGCACAAAGTTAGCTACTTTAATAAAATTTGTTTAGTTGTGCATTTATTTTAACACACCATTTTCTGGTAGTACTGAACTTACGTAAAAATGATTTGTCTGTCTTGTCAATATAGCAGAATGTTAACAGATAAAACTTGCTTCTTATGCAAAGAAGTTTAAATAGCAGACATCATATACGATTCTGAAACTGCTATGAAGGTGTATTAGAACCGGTTCCGATAAATATAGGAAATACAAGGATTATTATTTAATCACATTCCACCCTTAAACTCTTCTAAAGCTCTTCATAAAGTTATATATATTATGGTAAATGTTCTCGTAGTGTATAAAACTAATAATAGTAAACAAAACAGTGGAACTGATTTACTTGCAGTGATGTCACTGATTCTAAAGTAAACTAGTTCATTGTATTGGAAGCTATGTGTAATAAGAATACTTGTATTTCTATTTATGACAAAACTATTAGAGCTATCTTTTAAGGCCCCTAATTTTGAATTATTAAACATAAGCAAGAGAGTCAGTCACCAGATTCCAACCACTCACCATCAATAGTATTATAAAACACGAACAACTTACAATACAGGAAATGTGTTGTGGTGTTATATTGATTCAAACCCATCTCATTGGTTCTAAAATCCAGAGTTTTATCAAAGAACCAACTCTCGCTGTAATAAGAAGGAACGAAGTAAAACAACAACAGCCATTCAGCTATTTGAGACTATTATATTACCAAACATCACCAGAAGTTCCTGAGGTTGTATGTGGAATAATATTGTTTTCCATCTTCTTGTGGGATTAACTGTTTTTTTTTACTGAAACGATGGATTATCCTTACATTTAAGTTTACTCTCAAATTAACACATTAGTTATCGTGTGTCGCTGTATTGTACACAACAAACTGGCAACGTGAATTAATTATCTGATACAAATTGAACAAGTGATTATAAGACATGAGCTAAGAATGTATGTACCCGTATTATATAAATCAACATATTTTAAAAGTAAAATCGTGAAATCAGTTAGTAGCTTGAATTATTAAGAATTGTAAAATAATATAAATTGATTCGTTTGTCTCAAAAACTTGATATGATAGACTTTCATAAGGGCCTAAGAAAGACTGATGAATGAAGATAGGATTCTAACCAATATTTTAAAACCAAGGACGCACTTAGTCTTGTCTGTTATTGTTCTCTACTATTTTCCTATAAATACGATTCATTATGTGTGTGCATGTTAACATCAATCATCCATAGTTAGTTCGCTCGATTATTATATTTTTATATAACTGAAAACTGTCTCAAAATGTATGTAGAGTACTTTGTTTTAAGATTTACAGCCGAAAATGGGGTGATAAAAAATACTTTAAAATAGGGCAACATTTCCACTTCTTTATTCATTTTTTTTACTTTGAATTTAAAACCACAAGTCGTTAATCAGTTAAATTAGTCAGTTACTTTCTTTCTTAAAGCATGGTATGTAATTACATTTAATGAGGTCGTTATGAATTTGATAACAAAATAAGAGAGAAGGAGGAACATTATCTAACATTGTTCCATACAGTTTTTACTTCTCTAGCAGATAGTCTCAGTTTGTGTTCGATAAATCCTCAATATTTTGTATTAATTGTAATAATCTGTTCAAATGCCCCTAATATATTTCAAATACTGACCTTCACTTTATTTGCAAAATAAATTTGAAGTTACAGCTCTATCTTTATTGAGTATGGTTATCAATGCGCGTTACGTCGTACGTTTATTTTTCAATTCAACAAATACGATTAAAAATAATTTTTCAGATTCTTACATGAACTTGAACGTAATCAACATAACTTCAAAGTATCTTTAGGTTATATTTACAAAACAAGATAAAATGATATTAGTAAGCTGAAAAATTTGAAGTGGTTGTTCTGTTCCACGACATTTACTTGTATTCCACAAACAAGATGGTTGAAGATATCCATCATGATGCGTTAGACATATTTCGATGGTAATTTAATTTACATTTCATGGTTTCATTGAAAATGTTACCTTATTAAAATTATTTGTCAACTATAATCAACTATTATGAATAAAATTATTAATTCGCTTCCTTTTTTTTATAATATGGTGAAAAAATATTTTATATCTCCCACGTGAAAACTGAATCTAATGCCTCTATAATCCATTTTTCTCCTGAGAGGTATTTCTTTGACAAACTCGAGATCCATTTACCAGCTGGAGTTGATACCTCTCTGATTGATCGTTCTTCGGTGTATGTAGGGCTTAGTTAAGTTTGTGGCACTGGCTTCAAAATGTGACATAAGGTAATCAAAACCATACATAGTTCACAGAACGTGTCGTGTTATATTTCCTTAGTCAGCAACCTGAAGTATAGTAGCAAAAATGGATTAAAAAATGTTTGGTTTCCGACAACAGAAATATAACCTGGAGAAAAACGTTTTATAGTTGTACATAGCACTCAGTACTATTTTTATTAAAGAAAACAATAAAATACCTGCCTATTTTTGTGTTACGTATTCATAAAATAATATAATTACAGGTAATAATAAAAAGATCAGAGGCACTATTTGTGTGTGGTATATCTATTGATCAAACACTGAAGAAAATGTAATTTATTTATATACATTATATACCACCAGTGTTCAACACAAACAATAGACTATCTTTGATTTGAGTTTATTTACTGATTATAAACATTGTTTTTTTTACAAGTCACAGGTTTTACAGTAATGAAAAGTATTATTAGAACAGATACGGCGTTTAGATCACTGTTTATATCAGGTTTTACAGTAATGAAAAGTATTATTAGAACAGATACGGCGTTTAGATCACTGTTTATATCAGGTTTTACAGTAATGAAAAGTATTATTAGAACAGATACGGTGTTTAGATCACTGTTTATATCAGGTTTTACAGTAATGAAAAGTATTATTAGAACAGATACGGTGTTTAGATCACTGTTTATATCAGGTTTTACAGTAATGAAAAGTATTATTAGAACAGATACGGCGTTTAAATCACTGTTTATATCAGGTTTTACAGTAATGAAAAGTATTATTAGAACAGATACGGTGTTTAGATCACTGTTTATATCAGGTTTTACAGTAATGAAAAGTATTATTAGAACAGATACGGTGTTTAGATCACTGTTTATATCAGGTTTTACAGTAATGAAAAGTATTATTAGAACAGATACGGCGTTTAAATCACTGTTTATATCAGGTTTTACAGTAATGAAAAGTATTATTAGAACAGATACGGCGTTTAGATCACTGTTTATATCAGGTTTTACAGTAACGAAAAGTATTATTAGAACAGATACGGTGTTTAGATCACTGTTTATATCATTCTCAAGTACACAAGTTTTTAACGGTAAAGAAGGATCTAATATACAAATGAACAATGTATTTAACTTTAGAATTATTATTAGTTATTCATACACATGCCAGGCATGGCCAGATGGGTTAAGGCGTTCGACTCGTAATCTGAGGGTGACGGGTTCGAATCCCCGTCGCACCAAATATGCTCGCCCCTTCAGCCGTAAGGGGCGTTATAACGTGACTGTCAATCCCACTATTCGTTGGTAAAAGTGTAGCCCAAAAATGAGTGGTGATGACTAGCTGCCTTACTTCTACTCTTACACTGCTAAATTAGGAACGGCTAGCACACATAGGTCTCGTGTAGCTTTGCGCGAAATAAAAAAAACAAACAAACTGGTACAGAGCAATACGCTTGATTATTTACTTTATTTTATCTACTTAATAAAAAAACAAAACTAAAAGCGAATAAACGTGAAAAGATGGAGACGTTAAGTGAATTGTTTTCATAAGATTTGAAATCTCTGTTGAAATAATGATCAAAGACATATAGAGATGTAGTTTGGTATTTATTCATTGTTTGATATTTATTAATAATTTAGGCATATAAAGATCTACCTCCGTATTTATCCATTGTTTTATATTTATTAATAATTTAGACATATAGAGATGTACCTCGGTATTTATCCATTGTTTCATATTTATTAATAATTTAGACATATAGTGATATACTTTGGTGTTTATCCATTGTTTGATATTTGTTAATAATTTAGACATATAGAGATGTACCTCGGTATTTATCCATTGTTTGATACTTATTAATAATGTAGACATATAGAGATGTACCTCGGTATTTATACATTGTTATATATTTATTAATAATTTAGACATGTAGAGATGTACCACGGTATTTATCCATTGTTAAATATTTATTAATAATTTAGACATGTAGAGATGTATTTCGGTATTTATTCATTGTTTGATATTTATTAATAATTTAGACACATACTGATGTATTTCGGTATTTATCCATTGTTTGATATTTCTTAATAATTTAGACATATAGAGATGTACCTCGGTATTTATCCATTGTTTGATACTTATTAATAATGTAGACATGTAGAGATGTACCTCGGTATTTATCCATTGTTTGATATTTGTAAATAATTTAGACATATAGAAATGTACCACGGTATTTATCCATTGTTAAATATTTATTAATAATTTAGACATGTAGAGATGTACCTCGGTATTTATCCATTGTTTGATATTTATTAATAATTTAGACATATAGTGATATACTTTGGTGTTTATCCATTGTTTGATATTTGTTAATAATTTAGACATATAGAGATGTACCTCGGTATTTATCCATTGTTTGATACTTATTAATAATGTAGACATATAGAGATGTACCTCGGTATTTATACATTGTTATATATTTATTAATAATTTAGACATGTAGAGATGTACCACGGTATTTATCCATTGTTAAATATTTATTAATAATTTAGACATGTAGAGATGTATTTCGGTATTTATTCATTGTTTGATATTTATTAATAATTTAGACACATACTGATGTATTTCGGTATTTATCCATTGTTTGATATTTCTTAATAATTTAGACATATAGAGATGTACCTCGGTATTTATCCATTGTTTGATACTTATTAATAATGTAGACATGTAGAGATGTACCTCGGTATTTATCCATTGTTTGATATTTGTAAATAATTTAGACATATAGAAATGTACCACGGTATTTATCCATTGTTAAATATTTATTAATAATTTAGACATGTAGAGATGTATTTCGGTATTTATCCATTGTTTGATATTTATTAATAATTTAGACACATACTGATGTACTTCGGTATTTATCCATTGGTTGATATTTATTAATAATTTAGACATGTAGAGATGTACCTCGGTATTTATCCATTGTTTGATATTTGTTAATAATTTAGACATATAGAAATGTACCACGGAATTTATCCATTGTTAAATATTTATTAATAATTTAGACATATAGAGATGTACCTCGGTATTTATCCATTGTTTGATATTTATTAATAATTTAGACATATAGTGATATACTTCAGTGTTTATCCATTGTTTGATATTTGTTAATAATTTAGACATATAGAGATGTACCTCGGTATTTATCCATTGTTATATATTTATTAATAATTTAGACATGTAGAGATGTACTTCGGTATTTATCCATTGTTTGATATTTATTAATAATTTAGACACATACTGATGTACTTCGGTATTTATCCATTGTTTGATATTTATTAATAATTTAGACATATAGAGATGTACTTCGGTATTTATCCATCGTTTGATACTTATTAATAATTTAGACATATAGTGATATACTTTGGTGTTTATCCATTGTTTGATATTTGTTAATAATTTAGACATATAGAGATGTACCTCGGTATTTATCCATTGTTTGATACTTATTAATAATGTAGACATATAGAGATGTACCTCGGTATTTATCCATTGTTATATATTTATTAATAATTTAGACATGTAGAGATGTACCTCGGTATTTATCCATTGTTTGATATTTGTTAATAATTTAGACACATACTGATGTACTTCGGTATTTATCCATTGTTTGATATTTATTAATAATTTAGACATATAGAGATGTACTTCGGTATTTATCCATTGTTTGATATTTATTAATAATTTAGACATATAGAGATGTACTTCGGTATTTATCCATTGTTTGATATTTATTAATAATTTAGACACATACTGATGTACTTCGGTATTTATCCATTGTTTGATATTTATTAATAATTTAGACATATAGAGATGTACTTCGGTATTTATCCATTGTTTGATATTTATTAATAATTTAGACATATAGAGATGTACTTCGGTATTTATCCATTGTTTGATACTTATTAATAATTTTTCTCAATTGTTTCTTCTCTTAATATTAGGCTCACGTTTTAGTATTTTTATGTTCTGTGTAGAAAAACTATGCTTGTTTTTCCAGCATGCAACCATATTAGTTCAACATTTATCTGTTACAGTTTCAACAAGAGCTATCGATATTAAACAAGTTCACTAATCCAGTTGAATCCACATGTTGATACATGTGTTTAGAAAGTTGATATTGTATTTAAGTAATATCAATCATTCTTGTATTCATGGAGTTAAGACAAATCAGACCGACAATGCTAAATGGATAAAATGTATAATCTATTAATATCGTTAGATTTACAATAGAACACGTTACCTGTCTTAAACATTTTTTTTCATATTTGTATTAGTATGTACAATATATATATGTACTGATATAATAAGATAGAATTGTTGCTTGTTTATGCGTCACATGAAATTTGTTTGTTCGTCTTTGCTGATAAAGTTGCAAAAAATGTCATATACATTCGTGACGAGAAGATATGGCTAACTAAAAATAAAAACCACTATGGTATGTTCTTCCATGTTATGTAAGAAAAGAATAGCCAAAGGACCGCCAAAAATCTATATTTTACCGAAAGTCCATAAACCCCAATGATATTATGTCCAATTATGTAGTCTTATAAATGATTAAACTATAACCTTGGTAAATACTTTAACTGGATTTCGGAAACTTGTGTTTTGAAAATACCCAGTTAAATACACTTCACGACTCCTACTGTACTTACACATTTTTGATGTCGTCAATCTAATTTTTCAAATTCCGTGTCATGAACCAATCCAATATTTTGCAAAAAGTATTTCACAAGACACCAGTAAGAACAATAAAATAAAACAAGAACACCTAATGGAACTGCTACAACATGGACTAATCATGAGAAACCATTAACAGGTGATTTGGCCACATTTGTTTGATTTTAATACACAGAGTTGTACTTTCTCCGGTAAGATGAACTAGTCATGAAAAACCATTAACAGGTACTTTAGCCAACCTGTTCTCACATCTGTTGATCAAACACTGAAAAAAAAAAAAAAACGTATTTTGCATAGAAATTAAAAAAAAACGCTCCACGTTCTGGTAATATATATTTCTACATGGATTTATTTAATTGCATCTAAGGACAACTACAAAAAAGGAAAGAGATAGAGGTATACACTATCTTTATTCCCTGATGAGCTGTAGCTTTCTCATCTGATATTTGGATGTATAACAATTACCAACTTTCTACATAGGCCATCAGAGGGCTGAAAATGTTTCGCAGTTTGTAATGCCTGTAAATGATCATGAAAAATCCTTAAATTTACATATACATGTAATTCGTAGCTAGATACAGCTAATCAAAAAACTATATAAAATGTGGACTGATATAGCAGCAGAAGAAAGTAATCGTCTGTGTAACAATTTACCAAACTGTTAAAAAACACAGATGAAGGTAACTTACCAAAGCAATACTTGATGCTTTGTTAATTATATCAGTTTGTTTGAACTTATGGGAATTTCTTATTTTTTGGAATGCCTGATTTGATTAAGATCTCTATTTTACAGGCCTTAGAACAATAAAATCAAAAGTTAGTTTATTGTTGAAACGTTTTAACAATATAAATATATTTACTATTTATATCTGATACGAGTATTAACTCAACTGTAATGAAAAGATCAAAAATATTTTACCCTCAAGTCCTCGTTTATTGTTCAACAATTATATTAAATAATTTATTGTTTAATGTAAGGTATTTAACGAGCAGCACAGTTCTTATGACTGTGTAGAATAAGCAGTGTTAGAGCAAGGTCTCTTACAAAACGGTGGATATCAGTTACCATTAATATTCAAGATACTTTAATTTAGCTCAATAAAAACAAATTCTTACAGAGCGCACAATGTAGGCTTTCATTTGATAACTTCTGTTTTAAAACACTTACCATTTTCGGCTGGTTTTTGCATACATTTTAATAAAATATATAATAGAAAAGCATGTTGATAAACACCAGAATAAAATTACGAAATATTATTTCTGTTTTATTGATAAATGTTACTTTTTCTTTGAAATCATTTTTATAACTAAAATATTAAGTATTTACTATTAATATAATATTGATATTTTTGTAAGGAAAAATATAAATCTTCTAAATAGCATTTGTATAATTGTAAAAAATTCAATGTTATTTTCTCGAATATTTTTCCTTTTTACTAAACTAGTTTTGAAACGTATTCAGTTACTCTTCAGTATAAACATTTGAATGTTTCTTTACACAGGAAACATATCTACGTGGAAAAAGAAAAGTATTAGTTTTGTTATACATGTCTAGTTTTAAGTGAGCCTTCAGTTTAATTTATATGTGTAAGGAAACACTGAAATATCATAATTTATCATCAGTTTCTTCTACCGGTTTCGTGACTTCAACGGAAATATTTTTCTTCTCAGGATTGTTTTCTTTTCTGAAGACAATTACTGAGATTTAGAAAAAAGAAAAAAATTCTCAGTAAAACTATTTCCTGAAGAGTGACCTTTGAAGCCACGAAACCCATAGAAGATATTAATTTTAAAAGTCTGATATTCCGGTGTTTTCTTATATGTAACCACGGGTGAATCTTATTGGTGTTTTGGTTTTATGTATCAATATTACTGTAATAGCAAATATACCTGAGATAATCGTAAAAAATAGAATAATGCTATTAAGATATTAAAATTATTTCACACATTTCAAAGTGGTAAGGACTTTAATTTGATTTACAGAATCATTAACTGACACTTGGAAAACACCCACAATAAAGATAAAATAAACCAGTGTCACTTTAAAAAAAAATGTTTAAATCTTTTAAAGTCATGTAAACGGCATTCACTACTAAACCAATAATGTTTATTTCCTTCAAGAATGTGTATAATAATCATTTCTTTAATTTTAAAATAGGCTTGATGTTGTTTTTGGTCGTGAGGTAACTATTAAACTTTGAAACATTAGTATGAAGAAATTTACGACATCATAACAATAATTGTTTAATTTCATTATAAACTGATTTTACCACAATAACTTTATGATAGTTTATCATTTGTTTACATATATATTATTAAGAGAAGGTGTGTAATATGCAATTTGCTGCAGACAAACATTTTAATCTATGTGCTACCAGTTAAACATCCACCGGAGCTACTGACTTCCGGTTTGACATTGATGAGTAACCTTCAATCTGTAAGTCCGAGAGCCCATAGTTTGGACATAAGACAGGTGCAGAACACTTGCTTCTAGCCAACCCGGTTGAAACAGACAGAGGGCTATTTTGTCTAAGTTCTGTTTCCAGCGAGTGTTGAACAGGTACTTTACTCGTAGAATTAGAAAGCGATCTTTGATTAGGGCTCAGTTCATTACTTGAATATAACACTCTGTGATTGACATTCAAAGCACCAGAAGAAGAGAACATTGCCCTTTGACTGACACTAATAGTGCTAGCAGACGGCCATTTTCTACCGATTGAAGATACAAGCTGGTTACAACTGACGCTAATTCCTTTAAAAAGAGGTAAACGTGAAGAGTCAGCATTATGTCCACAAGCTGAAAAAGTTACTCGGGGTAATTCCTGATGTTGTAGACAATTTAGGCATGTTCCGAAAGTATCTCGAAATGCTTGTCGAAATTTTAGGGACATCAGCTGATAAAGAATGGGATTGATAGTCGCACTGAGGTAATACATCACACCAGAAATGTGCGTGAGCACCTCAAACGTCATCTCTGCCTTTGGTGTATCTTCCATGTAGATAGCTACAAGACGCTGAGCGTGGAAGGGCGACCAGCAGATAAAGAACGACACAACAACAGCAACTACACAGAAGAAAAGGAAAAAGGAACATTATGTTGGATATTTAAATTCCACAAAAGGTATGCTCATTTCTTAAATAAGTTTTATCTCGGTAAAATAGGCTGCTAAAGCTCCCCCTTTGTGGTGTGTGTTTTCTCACAGCAAAGCCACATCGGGCTATCTCCTGAGCGCCCGAGGGGAATCGAACGCCTGATTTTAGAGTTGTAAATTCGTAGGCTTACCGCTGTACTATGTGTTATAGAGGTAAGCGTATTTCTTCCCAGCTATGAGCACATTATTTTCGTGTCGTGTTGCACGGTGTTTGCTGAAAACAAAGCAACCTAATAACACATTTCGGAGGTATAGGCTGTTAAAGCTAGTGGAAATCTTATTCCAAGATTGGATGGTTCTTTCTAACAGTGTATTTTTTAAATGTTAAAGTAATTATTTTAAATACCCATAGTTTGTACACTTGAATGACAGATTGACTAACAGCGGCCCAGAAAGGCTAGTGGGTTAGGGCGCTCAATCGTAATCTTAGGATCGTGGGTTCGAATCTTTATCACACCAAACATGTTCATTCTTTCAGCCTTGAGGGTTTTATAATGTTTCGACCAATTCTACTATTCACTGGTAAATTAGAAGCCCAAGTGGGTGGTGATGACTAACTGCCTTCCATCGAGTCTTACACTGCTAACTTAGAGACGGCTAGCACAGATAACCCTCGTGTAACTTTGCGCGAAATAAAAAAAACAATAACAAATAAAACAAACAGATCAAACAACAAGTGAGACTTCCCCTCTTCCCTTATAATTCAAGCATATTTGTCTAAAGCTTTGAATTGTGTATAAAAAATAAGGCAACCAGATAGTGCCAATTGCCACTCAGAGTAGACTAATAGAAACAGGATTTGAGTATTAAAAAACTTTAAGAAAAATAATTATTCTGCAGTATTATATATAGGGTGTCCGATTTGTTTTTACTTCATCATACAGTAATGTAAATTAATTTAGGTATGTAAATAATGTTATGACACATCGCCGAATTTGTTATTCGATATTACACAGCAAAGGTCACAGCTAATCAAATAATGTATTAAGCCATTACGTCACAGATTCTTTTTTGAGAACATCACTTCGGAAGCTAAATGAGTAACAGACCAGTAAGCATTGGTCTCGAGGCAAAAGGTTGTAATAATATGTCGTTAGAATCATCACCAAATATGCTTTTAATTGATGTAATTCAATATTCCATTGAATTATCTAGTAAGTTTTTGTACGTATTCGTCCAAAAAAATGAGACCAAATATCGAAATTTAAGTTTTGTTTTCGTCACATAATCTGGCAAGAAAAGGCCTAACTTATATTAAATGTGTTCTATGCATATTTCAGAAACTCTGTAAAATGTAGTAAAATTTATACGAACTTGGATCACGGAAAGAAACTTAATTCGGACCATATATTTGGGAATGCGAACATATTTTTGTTTGACTTGGGGGATATATCGAGCTATAGGTAAGTAAATATTAAATATTCATCCCATAAAAAGTAATGTGTTACCATAATTAGCATTAATAACGTTTTCATTGACAGAACGCAGTTTTGCGTTGTTTCACTAACAGTTTACATATTTATCAATCATTAGCATTAGTTCGGTAGGTTTTATAAAAATATTTATGCGGTTTACAAAAAAGGTAGAAGTCAGAAACAATATTTATCTTTCCTATTTAATCACTTAATTTACTGCTACGGATATATAACTAGTGAGAGTTTGTGCACGTTCGTGGGTGCGTTTGAATGTTACGGTCAATCCAACTATTCGTTGGTAAAAAAGTAGCCCAAAAGTTGGCAGTGAGTGGTGGTGACTAGCTGCTTTCCTTTTAGTCTTACATTGCTAAATTAGAGACAAAACAAAACAAACCTTCTCATTGAAAAAAAAGAGAAACTGTAAATGAATAAACATTTTCAGCTGCGGCATAACGGCATAGCGTTAAGATATAATATAATAAAGTGATTGACAGTCACTCGATTTTTTACTCGAGATTTAAAGACCTATTATAGTATTGTTGTTGTTTTGGAATTTCGCACAAAGCTATTCGAGGGCTATCTGTGCTAGCCGTCCCTAATTTAGCAGTGTAAGACTAGAGGGAAGGCAGCTAGTCATCACCACCCACCGCCAACTCTTGAGCTACTCTTTTACCAACGAATAGTGGGATTGACCGTCACATTATACACCCCCACGGCTGGGAGGGCGAGCATGTTTAGCGCGACGCGGGCACAAACCCGCGACCCTCGGATTGCGAGTCGCACGCCTTACGCGCTTGGCCATGCCAGGCCTCCTATTATAGTAAATCTAACTTGTTTTACGTATTAAGATTCAGATATAATGTAACAGGCAATTTTGAGGGCCCGGCATGGCTAGGTGGTTAAGACACTTGACTCGTAATTTGCGGGTTCGAATCCCGGTCGCACCAAACATGCTCGCCCTTTCAACCGTGGGGGCGTTATAATGTAACGGTCAATCCCATTATTCGTTGGCTAAAGAGTAGCCCAAGAGTTGGCAGTGGGTGGTGATGACTAGCTGCCTTCCTTCTAGTCTTACATTGCTAAATTAGGGACGGCTAGCGCAGATAACATTCGGCTATCTTTGCGCGAAATTCAAAAGCAAACAAACAAGCATTTATGAGAGTTTATATTTATACAGAAATCTGAAAGTTTATCCTTTAATTACACATCTACTCTTGTGCTGTCTTAAACCCACAGAGGGCGTTCATTCAAGTAATACACAAGAAAACGTTTTGTTACTTTACTAGAAAGAAACTAAATGTGAAAATAAAAGACTGCGATAGTAATCCAACATATAATCAACTTTTATTAACATAATATTCATTTAAAAAAAGGGAAAAAGAAGAAGAACAAACACACATACTGATGAGTATGTGAATCAACAAATCATTTGTGAACAATTGAATTCGAATCTGCAGAAATAGTATAATTATCGCCCCTTTGCAGTTTGCAATGCCCATGTGGGCGTTAATTAGGGGCACTACGGTATTTAAGCTTATTGTTGAGCAACTTCGGGCTATGCAAGTCGAAATTCGTTAATGTATTTTTTAATAACAATGTTCCTCATTAAACGACAACAGAAGTAGACAAGATAAGGGCTAACAGCGTTGTTTGGGCGTCATTTTCCTTTTTCACTTACCACGAGTTAAAACACATTTTAATAAGAATTTTAACTGGAAGAATAGCTAAAATCTAAGTAATATACCTCTCTGATTTGTTTGTTTTGAATTTCGCGCAAAGCTACACGAGGGCTATATGCGCTACCCGTCCATAATTTTGCAGTGTAAGACTAAAGCGAAAGCAGATAGTCATCAGCACCTACTGCTGCCTCTTATACTTCTGTTTTACCAGCTGATAATGGGATTGTTGAAAATATTATAAACACACTCAAAGCTGAAAGAACAAACATGTTTGGTACTAAGAGGATTCAAACCTGCAACCCTCAGATTACGAGTCACGAGCTCTAACCACTTGGCCATGCTGGTTCCCTATTTCTATCATGCTTGCATATATCTTCTTATGTAATTAAACAGAAAGAGATGCGAAATTAAACAATAAATTGAAACATTCTTAAGATACTTTTCACTAAGAATATTCTGTCTTTTTTGTATTGTAAATTATCAGTGTTGAACTGAAGGAAGATTCTAATTAATAGTGATACACTTAATAATTTTGATATTAACTTGATAAACAACTTCCATGTATACGCTTACTTATCGTGATATTAACTTGATAAACAACTTTCATTGATACACTTGCTTATATTGATATTAACTTGCTAAACAACTTTCATGGATACACTTACTTATCTTGATATTAACTTAATAAACAACTTTCACGGATACACTTACTTATCTTGATATTAACGTGATAAACAACTTTCATGGATACACTTACTTATGTTGATATTAACTTGATAAACAACTTTCATTGATACACTTGCTTATATTGATATTAACTTAATAAACAACTTTCATGGATACACTTACTTATCTTGATATTAACTTGATAAACAACTTTCATGGATACACTTACTTATCTTGATATTAACTTGATAAACAACTTTCATGGATACACTTACTTATCTTGATATAAACTTGATAAACAACTTTCATGGATACACTTACTTATCTTGATATTAACTTGATAAACAACTTTCACGTTCATTTTACCATTTTCTTGATAACTACTAAAATAAATCTAAATGTTTAAACCAAATAATCACACTTACATAACTTACATAAATGGACGAATAACATCTTTCTTTATTCAAAAAACACGAGCTCTAGAAAAGATATTCTGAAATGGCTTTTAGGTTAGTAACTCCATCAAGGAGGTTGATATCTGATTTAATATAACTAAGAAATCTGTTGTTCTTTTGTCAGGTGAAGTGAATAACTTGCAAAGAACTATACTCTCTTGTAGTATATATAATTTTATCCTGCGTAAAACATAAGTAACCTTTGACCGAGTCAACTAAACATAATATCATGTGAATTGGTATTAATGCGCATAAAAATAAAAAACGTTGTTTTGATGTAAATCAATAAATAAATACCAAATGTCTAATTTCAAACGCAGCGCTTTTGATTAATACAGTTAAATAGATTGTAATAGTTTATTAGCTTTAACGTACATAAAATATTACTTTTAATAAATATGGATCAAATAACCAAGTTGACAAGTTTCAATGTTTATTTGAAAAGTTACTTAAAATTCTTCGTCTGAATAGAAAGGAAAAAAAAAAACTCTTTAGTTCTTAAATTACTAAATCAATAAACTAATGTGAGACAGCATTTCATGTCACGCAAGACAAGTTTGTGGCCTTTAGTAAATATACTAGAATATTTCAGTATTGATTGTATACAACATCGGACTCAATATACTGTTTAACATACTTGTATACTAAGTTTAAGATGCCAATCAGCAGTGTACTGTTTAAAATACTTGTATACTAAGTTTAAGATGCCAATCAGCAATGTATTGTTTAACGTACCTGTATGCTAAGTTTAAGAATCCATTTAGCTTTCTGGTTTCAACCACTTACTTTTGACCTTTATGCTTCTATTTTTATCAAAACGTTATTTTTATGTTTCTTAAGCGACTGGCGTAACATTTATTAAGGTTTCTTGGAAGAATTATGACTGTTTAGTCTTTAGTTTTAATTCACAAACGTGTAGTTGTTTAACACTGAGGGAATTTATAGGATGATATCAGGAAAGGTTTTTGTTGGATGCACTAAAATGTAAGTAACATTCTTTTATGAACCACTAATTATAGGGAAAAGGAGTGTGTAAAATTACATGTTTTAAGTCTTTTCATGCATTAATATTTACAAAGAAAACATAATACGAACTCATATATCCACTGAAAACTATAAAGTTAATTTAACACACAATTTATTTTATCTCTCTCTTTCTTTCGTTTATAAGTTTCTATTATGCTGAGAGTCCTTACACATCCATGAATTTTATTTAGCAGTATCCTATTTCACATTTTTGTATCTTATTAGCAAGGTAACTTGTGACTTAAGTAATAATATGCTAATTAACTGAATTTATGTAAAGAATTATTTTAACCATTTTTGCCTTCTTTGTATTTTTTCGTTATGGGTGTTTAAGTTTGGAAGGTCAAGTACAAACAATATTCTGAGTGCCTTTTTTGAGGAAGAAAGCCTGAATACTATTTTTTCTGCAGTTTTATGTTTTGCTAAATTATTGCTTGTTTAAGTTTTATTTCCTTAACGCATTTTGTCGTACGTATATTGCAGTACTTTTATTTGTATTATAATTTTTGTACAGATTAATGTTTCGTGTTACACATTTATTCACCTTATTAAAAAGGCCCAGCATGGCCAGGTGATTAATTCGCTCGACTCGTAATCTAAGGATCGCGGGTTTGAATCCCAGTCACACCACACATGTTCATTGTTTCAGCCTTGAGTGTGTTATAATGTAACGACCAATCCCACTTTTGTTGGCAAAAGAGTAGCCCAAGAGTTGGCGGTGGGTGATGATGAGCGGCTCTCTTTCCTCTACTCTTACACTGCTAAATTAGGGAGGGCTAGCGCAGATAGCACTCGTGTAGCTTTGTGCAAAATTCAAAACAAACAAACAAACACTTCATTAAAAAATGTGTATTCATGTCTGGTTCATGGTGTATCCGGGAACGTCTGTTGTACGTGTTTCAACCATTTCGTAATTTGCGTGTGCCAAAGTGTTATGTATTTGTGAAAACGGGTAATTTCGGGCTGAGTTTCCTGAAGTTGTCAATCGTTTTAAATGTATCCAGAGTTGTTTTAAGTCGGTTACTTCATTTAATAACAAGCAAAATTTATCCCAGTTATCATGTTTAAGTTATTGGACTTCTGTTGTGATTTTGTTCCTAGTCTTACTATTTATGTTTTAATTGCGGGATCTTAAATTTGTATTGTCTACGTAGCTTTCGTCTTTCTTTTGTCAACGTTACTATTTATGTGTGGTTGTCATGTGTATGTTCTTGACCAGGTACGTTTGGGTATAATACCTCGGCAAATACGTGGTCTGCAGCGTGCAAACACATCAAATACTGCAGTTGCTGCCTGGACTGAAAATTTAAACAGGTTCTGTTAAATTACAGTTGGTTAAGAACACTCACATAAAATCAGTATGTGTGTTCGAGAACTTAGCGTCCTTTAGATGAGAGTACTCTAACAGTGCCAGTTTTTCTGAATTATTCAGAATATTAGCGAATGTTCATAACAATTTCATCGCATTTTCATTTATCAAGCAGTTCCATTGTAGATCAAATATTATGTTTGGTGACGTAGCTCTCTGCCTGAACCCTTTATTTCTCGGCCAGTAAGAACCAAATGCCTTGTTTTGTGCTTGATTATATAATAAGAATGAAATTCGTACCTTAAGGAATAGTTTTTAATCTGATACTTACTCAGATTATGTAAACTTATCTAAAATAATCTGATATTATTCTTTAGTGTATTTCTTTTGATTTTGTACATTTTTGTAAAATATTTATATACGTAAACATTTTATGAGAAAAGGCTGATCATTAATTTTTTTTCATAAGTTCAGGATCATGTCTAATCTCCAGTCATCCTTATCAATGATATTATTTCATATTATTAAATTTTGAAATTTATGGATCTTGCTGTTCTTGCACCTTGCTAGATGCAAGACCTCAGTCAATACACTACCAACAAGACGCAAAAGGACATACGTGTCCCTGCTTGTGTTTGCATGATAATGAACACCGTAAGGTGTCACGCTAAATGCTTACCTTTCCTCTGGTCACCCCAGCTAATACAGCGATATGTCTACGGATTTGCAACGTTAAAATCAGGGGTTCGATTCCCCTCGGTGGGCTCAGCAGATAGCCCGATGTGGCTTTGCTATAAGAAAAACACACACACATACACTCCCTCAGTAGATCAAAATTGGGAATGGCAACAAATAGCCTTACTAGCTATTTCTAAGCGGAAATATGTCCAGAAATATTAGTCACAAGCAAAGATTAAGTAAAATATGGCCCGACATGGCCAAGCGTGTTAAAGCGTGCGACTCATAATCTGAGGGTCCCGAGTTCGCATTCCCGTCGCGCCAAACATGCTCGCCCTTTCAGCCGTGGGGCGTTATAAAGTGACGGTCAATCCAACTATTCTTTGGCAAAAGAGTAGCACAGATAGGCCTCGAGTAGCTTTGTGCAAAATTCAAAAAACAAACAAACAAGTAAAATATTTTCCTCATTCAGAAACGATTGTTGATGGACCAACAAAGTCCATTGCTTCTGAAGCGATAAATACAATATTATTTTGGTGTTTATGGACGTTCTGTTTTCTGACTACTGGAAATCAGGTTGACCTTTTTATATTCGCTTCTTTCAATATTCTTTTCCAAATTCCAGGAATTCAAAAACCTGCAAATATGAATCGTAAAAAAAGCAAGGAAACAAGAATGGTGATACTGTAGACATTATTTACTCAAGCTATGAATCACTGTTTAACTCAACCAAATATAATTATAGGTAACAGCATGGAATCAAAATATGAGTTTGTACTTTGAGTAACTAATATCTACAATATCTTCAGCCTTGTTTTTATACTTTTTTACGATCCCTATTTGCAGGTTTGTAAATTTCCAATTGTTTATTTAGCTTATATTTAACGAAATAAACGGGTATAATAGACCAGTAAACAGGATTGGATTAGCTGTACACTTTTTGTATCATGACATGAAGTATTTTTCATCCTGAACCCTAAGTGTCGCTTGGAGTCAGTTAACGAACTTACAATGTGAAAATCCAGATGAGATAGTGTTGATAACCTTGTGTATAGCGCTACGCTAATAAAATAGCTGGAGCGTAATATCAACTGGAAAGCTGTTTGTTTGGTTTTAAATTTTGCGCAAAGTTACACGAGGGCTATCTGTGCTAGCCGTCCCTAATTTAGTAATGTAAGACTAGAGGGAGGGCAGCTAGTCATCACCACCCACTGTCAACTTTTGGACGTCTCTTTTAATCAACGAAAAGTGGGATTAACCGTCACATTATAACGTCCCCTGAGCTAAAAGGTCGAGCGTGTTTGGTGATACGGGGATTCGAACCCGCGACCCTTAGATTACGAGTCGAACGCTTTAACCTACTTAACCATGCCGGGCCGGAAAGCCTGTTAAACCCCATCGAAACTAACGTGTTGTATAGAGTGTGGCTGAAAATTACTTCTAGATTTTTCATTTTTGATTCAGTTATATTTATCTTGTTTGCTGTCTTTTTATGCTTGACTATAGGGAAAGAATTACTTCATATGGTAGCTGATGTTATACATTGAAATGATAATAAACTTCGTTTGTAGCTGTGTGATACAGTTCGTGATGATTTGCAGTAGCTTTTGACAATTTGATCGCATTATTTCGTGATGAAGAAATGTAAAGTATCAACTGGAGAGTTTCGTGAGTACTTATTTAATAATGTAGTGAGAAGTTATGGTTTCTGTGTTACTAAATTCTTTATATATAATGCAAAGCAATGGACAAATGTATGCCTAGACTAATACACATCCCACTGAACGAGTTTAGAGATCTACCAGTAGAAGAACATCCTTTTCAAACAAATCAGAAATATAAAAAAGATCGCTTTAAATTAACCTCTCTGAATTTATTTTACGAATGTGTAGAATAAAATTTAATATGATATACATTGAACCTTTTAACCCTTCTCTTCATACATAATATAGAGGATGGTTTCCTAAAGAAACCAGTTGTTGCAGTGGTATTGGCTGGTAATTCCTGTTTTACCCTGTGCTTAAACTTTTCAAAGAAATCCAAGTTTCTGTAACAAAGCTAATATGAAGGGATAATTACAACAGTACAAAGACAATTCGCTACCGGTCTTTTTCTTACTACGGTAGCGACCAGCTCATTTCGTTACCTCTTCCAAGTCATTATAGCTCGACAACTATTCGACGAAATGACGCTATATGCGAGGTGACGTCAAGAGGCTACAGTCTTTCCAGCCCTCAATCACCCACCTGCTGCTTACACTTGTAGTCGTAAATATTTTGTGTCGTTATCATTAAGCGTGCCACGTTTAATGACTTCAACAAGAAATGAAATAAGTTTAATGGATGACCTAAACTACACGTATGATAAGCAGGATGGAGATGTTTCGAAGCAATATTGGATGTGCGAAAATCGATCATGCAAGGCCCAGGTATACGCTTATACAGACGACGAAGAACGCAACATCATTAAAACTACAAAGATAATGTTTGTTCGATCGTTCGTTTCTGAATTTTGCGCAGAGCTACAGGAAGGCTATCTGTGCTAGCCGTTCCTAATTTAGCAGTGTAAGACTAGAGGGAAGGCAACTAGTCATCACCACCCACCGCCAACTCTTAAGCTACTCTTTTACCAACAAATAGTGGAACTGACTATCACATTCTAACTCCCATACGGCTGAAAAAGCAAGCATGGTTGATGTCACAGGAATTCGAACACGCGATTTTTAAATTTCGGGCCGAAAGAGTTAACGGAGAAGAGGAGCAGAGCCAACGTTTCGTATTCATTTCCTGGAATGTTCATGTAAGGACTAAAAATGGCATGCCACATGTATATAATGACATTCAAGGATTTTACAACGGACTGAGAAGTTCTATAACAAATGCTTATCCAAACATTTTGAATCTGATAAATGCTTGAAAAAACAACAAGCTTTAAGTAGGACAAAAATGGATCGTCGTCACTGTGGAGACACTGTTGGTGAAAACAAGTACAGAGGCACAGACCAACGCACAAGGCGGTTGCTACAGGCCTGTAATTTTATTTTCCTTGTTTTGGAATTTCGTGCAAAGCTACTTAATGGCTATCTGCGCTAGCCGTCCCTAATTTAGCAGTGTAAGTCTAGAGGGAAGGCAACTGGTCATCACCATCCACCGTCAACTCTTGGGATACTCTTTTACCAACAAATAGTGAGATTGACCGTCACATTATAACACCCTCACGGGTAAAACGGTAGGCATGTTTGGTGCGATGGGGATTCGAAACCTCGACCCTCAGATTACGAGTCGAACACCTTAACCCACCTGGCCGTGCTGGGCCTACAGGCTTATGACCCAGCAAATAAACTCCGCTTTCTTCGTGGAGTTTCTCACATCCTAAATCATTCTTTAAAAAGTTTAGACCTTTCATCATTTTAAATAAAAAGTTTTACATCATCAGGACCTTGTTTGAAGACTGTTTTTCTAATAAACTAATAGTAACGAAATGTTTACTGAGATTTTATAATGTTTTATCAAGTGGAATGTTTCTATAATTAACGAATACTGACGAAAAAGTTTTATTTTATGATCTTAAATAAGATATGTAAGGGAGAGGTTATGACACAAAATTTTGAGGTAGCGAAAAGACCAGTATCGAGCTGACCAATACTGAAATATTCAGTAGAGCTGTACAGCCACCAATGATAACATCGTTTATATTAGAATTATGATGTTGTTTGTTTTAGCTCATTTGAAACACTGAAAAAACAAATCCATTTCTCAATATTTCCAAGGCCTTCACAATACCTTATTTAGTATCCTACAAAAGGTTTGTATACAATATACCAAAATTTTTTTGTTGTAGGCTTGTAAAATAATAAAAATATAAAGAATAACAAACAAGCTGGTTTATTAGATTTTATTTTTATATGTGTACAACTTTAGCAGTCATTAGCTAAAGGTTTTAAAGTGTGCTTTTTGCCAGAATGGTTTCATACAATATCTTGCGATCTCTGTTATGAATCACTTTCGTGGTTCACGACAAAATGAAACAATACGACTGAATTCATGAACGAAGCAAAGCTGTGTTATTAGAATTGTGTACATGATATACCTGTAATTCACCTTAAGTTTGTTTATTCTAAATTATTTCAGGGGTTGAATCGCCTGGAGTGCTTGAAATATTAAGCTTATTATTTTCTGAACTAATATTAACTTTGAAACATTTTGAGCAATAAAACCATCTTCCATCTATTTTGAAACCTCAAAATTGTTTAGTTTTACCGAGTGCAATATTGTGTAATTTGTCAATATGGCTGTCCTGGTACGATCTGAAATTTCTTCATATTGTAACTGTTAGTCGTTAGAAAAAGTCCTTGGAAAAAGACCTTTTATTTCCTAATTGTGTTTCATCGATTCGTAGTTAGTGGACAGATGAATGAAGTGATTTACTCAACTAATATGTCTGACGTCCTCAATTTCAATCTTGAGGATTAAGAAATAGTTTTCACCTGGTAAGTCATTAAATATGTTTTCTCATGTTTTGCCTATCTTTGTAAATATATATAGATTACATTATATTTTGTTTAAAATGCCAAAAAATCAATTTGCTCAAATCAAGTAATCGATATTGAAATCGTTTCACAATGAAAAGGCATTTGAGATGCATATTTATAATAGATACTCATTAAGATGGATTATCATACCATTTATTTAAATCAAGTATCTGACCAGTTAATTTTAATTTACAAGCCTTGTAATACGTGATCTAATGGTGACTAGCGTGGATGTAAATAGTTTTAAAAACTTTGATCATCATACACTTTGCTGAAAACTATTACGTGTGAATTATTATAAATTATAACGGCTAAAAGAAAATAACTTAAATAAAAGTGATTTATGACAATCTCCTATGATGACAGTTCCGAGTTATTATTAAAACCAGTGACTAGATTAATAATGTATAAACCTGTTGTATCTAACTTTGATAGGAGCTACTACATCACAAAGGTGTTTTATTAATCACAAATTAAAGGTTCTATTAAATACTTCACAAACTTCTAATTAGCACTAAAACTGTACAAGTGCTCACACGTGCATGACGATGATTAATTTGTCTTTTACACACTCGCTATATCTAAATCTCACTGTGGGAAGAAAATGTTGAAACCACTCAGAGTTTTCAGTGGTTTAAGAATGCTATTTCTTCACTTACTCTTGACAATGAAGTATGGAACGTTCTAAGTGACATCACAAGTAAATTCGTATTGAATTTTTGGGATGACCACGTTGAAAAGCTGAAGTTCCGCGGTTCGCGTGCCGTTATTGCCTCGAACGTAAAGCGCGTTGTTCAGTTTGGGGCCTTCGGTGTGTTACAAGAGTAACGGTCAAATCCTGATACTCAGTCTGAGAAGGGTGTTTCCCCACTAACCTATAAGCATTTCAGTGATACAGTGGTATGTCTGCGGACATATACTGCTATAAACCGAGTTTCGATACCCGTAGTGGGTAGAGCACAGATTGCCCTTTGTGCAATTTTGGACATAACAACAAACAAACAAGAAAAACTAACCTATAGCTTAAAAATTACGGCCGGCTAGCAGATTTAGGCCTCGTCTAACTTTGTGTAAAAATTCATCAATACGAACAATCGAGACTTGTTAACTTTTATTATCTTTGCAACATTGATAAAGCTGAATAATTGGTGGTGTCGTAGTACATGATATTAACAATATTGACCTCTCTTTCTTATTTCTTACAACGAATGAGGTTATATAGTAAGAAATTAAACAGTATTAGAATTTTAAAAGAAAAGTGTAAAGCAAAACAAACTGGTTAATCGAGTCACGAGATGTTTCTTATTAAATGTTATATCACGAATTCGTTTTATTTTGCAAGATGCAAACAGGAGCTATCTGGGCTGACTACCCCTCATTTTTAAATGATAAACTGGAGCGCAGGAAGACATGATATCCATTTTTCTCCATCATTTCATACTGGTAAACGAAATGATAATTCGATCTAAGTAAGATTTGTAAAAGATTCATACGTGTTGGAAAAAAAAATGTTATTTTTGAAATTTGCGTAGTTGAATTAAGGAACATCCATTTTTTAAATGGAACAACCTTTGTGAAGTTTAAGTTCGCAGGCCACCATTTGGGCTAATCAAGCCGAACAATGGATTTTGACCATTACTCTTATAACACACCCACGGTACAGAAGTGTGGTAATGAAGCATGCACCATGAACCTACAGTTCGGAACGCTAGTCATTGGACCGCGCCAGGCACACTTATAAGTTAATCTGTTTTAGAGTAAAATCACGTTGAGTTATATACTGTATCCAATAAGGGAATCGAACCTCTGATTTTCACATTAAAAATGTAGACTTTCCGTTGTCCCACCAGGATACTACTCTACACAGCACTTCATTACCATTATATTGTGGCAAAGTGTTTTAAATCTTACCAGTGGTCGTAGCTAGTCTGCGTCTCATACTAAACACAGTAATATGATAAATATTTTTTCGTTAACACAATTTAGGATTTACGTTCATAACAAATGAAATCTGTTAGAAACCTCGCGCTTGATATACTGTTCAATACCTTAAAAACAATAAAACAAGTTAGTTAAGCTTAATATAAAAAGTTTGTAACAAAAGAATAATGTACAAGGTGGCCACAAAGTTAGTTCACTGAGAACGGTAAGTTAAACGTTTTTAATTTTATTTTTTTTCACATTAGAACTTGAGTGTATGTCAATGATAGATATTTTTCCATGCAGACTAACAGTGAAAATAAGAATTTTGGTATTGCAGATCAGAGCTATTAATATCCGCCGGTAGGACAGCGCTTGTTTGTTTGGTTTTGTTTGTTTTGTTTTTTTGATTTCGCGCAAAGCTACTCGACGGCTAGCGCAGATAGCCGTCCCTAATTTAGCAGTGTAAGACTAGAAGGAAGGCAACTAGTCATCACAACCCACCGCCAACTCTTGAGCTACTCTTTTACCAACGAATAATGGGATTCACCGTCACATTATAACGCCCCCACGGCTGGGAGGGCGAGCATGTTTGGTGCGACCTGGATTCGAACTTGCGACCGTCCGATTACGAGTCGAACGCCTTAACACGCTTGGTTATGCAGGGACAGGACAGCGCTAAGTCTTCGGATTTATAACACCAAAATCAAGGATTCGATTCCCCTCGGTAGACACAGCAGGTAACCCGATGTGATTTTCCTATAAGAAAACATACATGAAATAACTACTGGGCTATTCTGTATTCAAACTAAATAACTAAAAAAATTGTTCTGTAAAGCATTATTAAGTTCTAATTCTCGCACTGAATTCGACAGTTTTAAATATTTCTGTTAGTGTGTTCATAATAAATAGCATATTGTCTCGCATTTCTTTTTTTCTATATAATTGTCATATGCTTCTATAATATACGCTTGCTACCTGATTTTTAGTTATGTGGAAACGTTTACTTTTTTTCCTTTACTTAGTTTACATATGTATATATATATATATATATATATATATGTATATGTGTACAATTTTGGCACAAATATGTGGTCCATAAATCCACCTAACTTGCCTTATTCTAATGGATTTGTTTAATTTTTCTCTACAGTGTATCTCAGAAAGGCTGGTATGGATATTAACACTTTAACTAATAACCTGAAGATAACCTAGGAAGGTCGAAACGTTGTTCTTTGCTTTATTAGTAAAAGTGTTAATATCTATACCAAAAAATTAATTTATTAATTAGTTTAATAGTTAGTTAATTAGTTTGTTTAAGTATTAATCAGTGTTCAATAATAGATTTTTATTTCAACTGAATTTTTCGTCATCAAGAATTGTTTTTGACAGTAGATAATGTCTATTCTTTCCAAAGAAATATTGCAGTAACATGGAACATCCATAACACAGACTATAATATCCTTTACTAACCAAATTAATGACGCTTGTATATTAAAGCCAACCAACGATGTGGGAGAAAATATGTCATAAAGTGATTTTAACGACCGGACAAAAAAATCAAATTTGCCTGATGAATTCAAGTTTAATAATTTGATTCAGTTTTATTAAGAATTCGAATAAAGATAACACTTTAAGTTTGCAGGTATTAATTTTAATAAAGTGAAATCTTTGCAACGATACACCACCTACTAAAATACTGATTGCGTTCTTCACAAGTACGTATAATGCGCTTTCTTGTAGTCCGATCGTAATAAAAAAATTACGTGTTTTCATTCATAATTTGTCCAAACTCGTTACTTGACACACAAATAAAACACTCGGTCAAATTTTTAAATGCAGCCTACCCCATAATTCTTAGCCAAATCTCCCACCAGGAGCAGATGTATCTATCCGTTACTTGCAGGGAAACAAGTTCGCCTGAAAGTACTATATATCTACAGATAAAAGTAGTCATTTTTACTTAGCCAGTGAACACATATTTTATGTAATGTCAATTTTAAGTGATACAATTATTTTACATTTCGAATTCGCATTAGTATTTTGTGATTCCGCATTTAACACATAGCAGAATTTCACTCTGTCTTGGTTCTTCAGGTAGAAAACGTATAGAAATAAATAACGAGTTGTTCTTTTTTTTCGACTCACAGTCTGAAACATGAAACGAGACAGGAGGATCTAATAAAGATTACAGATCTATAATCTATATGTTTCACAAAAGTTAAATAAAATAAGATATATAATTTATCTTAAATCCTTAGTGTTCATCTTTAGCTGTACTATCAACAGTTTTCCGATGTAAAGTTTGTACTTTTCTCACACAGTCTAAGGCTAAGGTCAACATGTTTTATTTTTCTTCTTCTATAACTTTGCTATAAATCCTTAACGTGAGTTGGCAGTATCCTTGTATCCAATTTAAAACGAACTCTAGAAACGTAATGTGGAAAAGATATTTCGATTCAACTATTGCGAATAAATGAAAACTACACTATGAGTTTATTTACTTATTCACTTTTCGGTATAACACACTTAAAATGTAAGCCACATTTATTTACATAAAAGTACAATGTTTTGTGACCTTTAAATTTAAAAGTATACGTTACTTAATTTTAAATTAAAGCTACATGAAATCTATCTGTACTCTGTCTGCCGTCGAGATCGAAATAAGAAGTTTAGCATTATAATTCCGAGGAACCTACCAGATTTATATGTTATATAGGTCCCTATAGCAACGAAGCTAAGAATATGTTTCCAATACACCATGTTAAATACATTACTCTCATTCTATAAATAAATAAATTACGTGATCCTTGCCATGCATAAAATGTAATTTTTGATTAAACCTTTTAAAAATATATCTTATGAAGTTTAATAAGAATAAGTAAATTTAGGACAGAAAAATTAATAACTGATGCAGAAACGTGATAAAATAATAACTGATACAGAAACATGATAAAATAATAACTGATACAGAAACATGATAAAATAATAACTGATGCAGAAACATGATAAAATAATAACTGATACAGAAACATGATAAAATAATAACTGATGCAGAAACATGATAAAATAATAACTGATACAGAAACATGATAAAATAATAACTGATACAGAAACATGATAAAATAATAACTGATGCAGAAACATGATAAATAATAACTGATACAGAAACATGATAAAATAATAACTGATACAGAAACATGATAAAATAATAACTGATACAGAAAAATGATAAAATAATAACTGATGCAGAAACATGATAAAATAATAACTGTTACAGAAACATGATAAAATAATAACTGATACAGAAACATGATAAAATAATAACTGATGCAGAAACATGATAAAATAATAACTGTTACAGAAACATAACAAAATAATAACTGATACAGAAACATGATAAAATAATAACTGATACAGAAACATGACAAAATAATAACTGGTACAGAAACATGACAAAATAATAACTGATACAGAAGCATGATAAAATAATAACTGGTACAGAAACATGACAAAATAATAACTGATACAGAAACATGATAAAATAATAACTGATACAGAAACATTACAAAATAATAACCGATACGAAACATGATAAAATAATAACTGATACAGAAACATGACAATATAATAACTGATACAGAAACATGATAAAATAACAACTGATATGTTTTTCAGTTGTTAGAATGTCTTCAGAATCATTTTCTTTTCCATCGTTTTTATAAAATGATAAATATATCAAGAAAAAGTAAATTTAAAACTTTTACTGATTATTTTCTGGTCACGATGAAGACAGTATACGTAAGTATTTATTGAGACACAAAGTACAAGTGAAATAGTTACATAGAATTTGATCATCGGGTCAGGTAAATTACACTCATATATTTTTTTAAGATTATTTGCATTATCACCTCAATCCATAAGGCTTCTTATATGATTGTTTCCAAATACAGATTAATTAAAACTTAAACAAGTGTTACAGCGATGTCGTGAAGTGTGATATTATCAAATGGTAATTAATCAATCAACCTTAAGCCCTCAGGTTTCAACATTATAAAATTTTATACCTTTAGTGTTCTAAAGTAGCATTACATCAGATAGAATTTGTTATTATTTTAATAATTAATTTAGCGTATCAGAATAACATGAACTGGAATTTACAATATTATTAGAAAATCTACCAATAAACCCAGCTATTATATTTCTTAGTTAGCATAATGAAATTATCTAATAAAATGTAAGAATAACCGTGGGCAATAAATTGTATCCAACAAACACAAACCTGATAATTTTGGTCGGATTCAATATGATTTTGTACAAACACCTCACAAGTGAAAAACAAACACTTCTCATTAATTACAAAATCCAACTTCAAATTTATTTCTGTTAATAAATTTCGAATTCCATTTTAAGCATTTCTGATTGATGACGTGCAGGATGAAGTGATAATTAATTTAAATGGTAATTAATATTCAATTCAATAACTAAGTTAATTATAACCTGTTATGTTGTCATCTACTTATATGTTGATTTTATCTAATGACATTATCGATTAAATTATTATTAACACTTTTCAACTTTTCTTTCAGTTCTTATTGTAATTTAAGTTACAGATACTGATACTAGTTCCCCGCAGTGGCATAGCGAAATGTCTGCGGGCTAACACAGCTAAAAACCGGGTTTCGATACCCTTGTTTGGCAGAGCACAAATAGCCCATTGTGTAGCTTTGCGCTTAATTCTAGATAAACAAATTGATACTAAAAGCATTACATCGTATGTTACACATACACTTCTTGTTTTGTTTGCTAGCTCTCGGTTAACTAATCTTAACAATACCGTTCAAATATCTTTAACTTATCTCACATTCTTGGCAAGCTATGTTTTCACGATCAAATAAAATGAAAACAATTTTGACATCTCTTAATCTAACCTTATTTTTAATGCACAGAAATATAGAAAACCATATCACTGTTTGTTGAAGTAACGCCTGTAAATAGTATATATATTTTTATACGTGTGTATCTTTGTATGTGTGTGTTATATGATTTTCATTATGGTTTGTTGCTGTTTGGAATTGATCACAAAGCCACACAAAGTGGGGGGAGTTTTTTATGGTTTAAAACGTAGTTACAAAGATCGTAGGTGCTATCACACTGATCTGTAATATTTTCAAGTTCACGTCATAAAATACATTTTTATTCTCGCCTATAAAGTTGGACTATTTGTTGTTTCACATTTTATTGACTCGTCTGATATGATTGTGGTGATTGGCCCAAATACTTACGTGATTTCTTATTAGTTTATAACCTAATATTTCTTCTTCCCTCTATGACAACAAATAACCGAGTTACTGTCGTAGTTATTCCCAAACAAAGTGTTTTACTTTTAAAGCGTTGACTTAATCATGTCTGTAATGAAATTAAATGCATGCTTTCAATTGTCATTCGGAGAAGGGTCGGGTGTGTAGGAGGCGGGATGGAGCAGTTTACGTATCAGGCTGCGTGAAGAAAGGTTTAAGGTTTGTATTGCGATACAGCTGAACACGCAAAAGGTGCAATACAAGAATAAACGCCAGTTCCATTAATTGTCTCAAGATCAGACAAAGTCCTTGTTGTGATGAGTTCTTCTCAGTTCAAAGTCATAGATTATCATGCTCTAACCTTACGACTGTGCAGTGTGGGTTGGAAGTGACAAACGTCTAAACCAACTAATGGTGTGTTTCCGTAGTGGTAATAATCTTTCAGCAATATTACAAACTGATCAATAAAATTAGTAATAATAATATATATATATATATATACACACATTTCACAAGCTGTATTAATGTTTTATATTGCAACAATAAGTGCAAGTTTACAAATATCACTGAACACTCGAAAGGAACTACAATAACATACATAGCTATGTGCTTGCGTTTAGCGTTATACTGTTCTAAGTCATGTAATGATAAATTCCATCAACATACAGTAGCCTGTCCTTTCTTATGTGAAGCTTTACATTTGAAAGAGGACTTTGATTGAAACGTAAATAAGGTCATATTTGATAATAACGGCTGTGGTAATACACGTCGCAGAGTTATAATATAACATAATGTTCAAGGACAATGTTATTATGTGCATAAGATAAGTTTAATATATAGGAGCCCAGTTAAAATTTGTTCGTTTTAGATTTCGTTTAAAGCTACTCGATATCAATCTGAGGTAACCGTCCCTGATCTGGCAGTGATAGCTTTGTGTAAAACTTATCACAAACTAAACCAGAAAATTGTATCGAAACAATACACGTTTCTCTAAAAAGTATTTCAACACCTTATTTCTATGCTCTTACACATCATAGATAATTATCGCGAAAAGTTAGCAGCTATTGTAAATATATATATATCCAGATTTGTTTTAGATATCCACCTCTAAGTGTATATCTTATTAATTTATTTTGTATGTTATTTTACTTTGCTGTTATTGTATTTTGTATGTTATTTCATTTCACTGTTATTTTAGTTTTATGTTATTTTATCTTACTGTTATTTTATTTTACTGTTCTTTTATATTGCTATTATTTTATTTTGTATGTTAATTTATTTTGCTGTGATTTTATTTTTATGTTATTTTACTTTGCTGTTATTTTATTTTACTGTTATTTTATTTGTATGTTATTTTATTTTACTGTTCTTTTATCTTGCTGTTATTTTATTTTGTATGTTATTTTATTTTACTGTTCTTTTATCTTGCTGTTATTTTATTTTGTATGTTAATTTATTTTGCTGTTATTTTATTTTGTGTGTTATTTTACTCTGCTGTTATTTTATTTTGTATGTTATTTCATTTCACTGTTATTTTAGTTTTATGTTATTTTATTGTACTGTTATTTTAGTTTGTATGTCATTTTATTTTACTGTTCTTTTATATTGCTGTTATTTTATTTTGTATGTTACTTTATTTTACTATTATTTTATTATGTATGTTATTTTATCTTACTGTTATTTTATTTTGTACGTTTACGAATTAGCTTTTTAAAAAAACAATTGGCCTTTGATGTGAATACATTTATCACAATTCATTGGCACTTATGTAATGTTCAATATTAAAACTTACATTAAAAAACAACGATTATTTTATACACAGTTCTAAAAGGAGACCATTTTTAGTCTCAAAATGACAAAAAATACAAATATGTTGCTGTACAGAATGCAAATTACTAAAAGTTCTGATAATAACACAATGATATATGTTGAAACACAGAGTGTATAAGACTGCTTTCCAGTCTTATCAAGATTTTATTCTTTCAATTGTGTATAAAATAATCGTTTTTTTTTTAATTTTATGTTTTAACTGGAACATCCTATTTATACTAGTTTAATAAATATACCAAGAGACAGGTATTTTATGTGATATATATTTCATATCATTAGATTTAACAAAATATAAAGAACATTAGAATAATTGAGTAAGTAGCTGATTTTATTAATTGAAAAGTACTGGTTATTTTGAAATTATTCTACCCTGAAGAAAGTGAAACTCGAAATACCGAATAAATAAAAAATTCTTCAGATTATTATTATTGTTTTAACACAAGTGTTTACTACCAGTATTTTCAACTGTATGAATTTAAGTATATTATAGATTGATACTTGCTGAATTTTGGTTTGTTTATTTTTTAAGTCTCACAAACGTCTAACTTTTTAATCCTGTAATTATTTCTTCTCTACTGTTCCTTTTCCCTGAAACAATTATTTCATAGTTGAATCACAGAGAAGCATAATAAATAATTAATATATTTACATTTTCTAACACCAATGCTTGTAGTTTACTGTATTTTAAAATGGCTAAAGATAAAATTAACGCGTTTATGACTTTTACGATATATGCTTAAATAAGTACAATTTTTACACTATGTTTTGATACGAGAATTTTGATTAAGAAGCATAGTTAGTAATTACTATCCCTCATTAAGTATGTATTGTTTTCTTCAGATTACACGGTCTCGAAAACAAGATAATTGTCGAACACTCAGGAACTATACAACAGCGATTTCAGCTTCATTAAACACCTGAGTAAATTACAGTCTCCATCTTGAAAGGCAATTCACGGCTGTAATTTATGTGTCGCATACAGAGCAAAGAAAGCGATCGAAATGTGAATGTTTGCTAAGAGCAGTTTGAACTGTTGAAGAAGAAGGGGTTAAGTTAATAGGATATACCCATTTATATCCATAAGTCGTTAACAATGGTACCATCCTTCACTAATGATTATAGTTTGTTAAAACATTATCAACCACTTTCTGCTTAATAGCTACTCACTTAATTAACGGTCATATATAAAATGGTTGAAATAGTTATTTATGAGATAACAGAGCTAATTCAATACAACGTTCCATTTCCTCCAACAGTGAAAATGGCTTTTCTACAATCTTCAAGCTACAAATACATCCAATCAGATAACTGTGTTTATTGTGATACAAGCTTTACATGTCTTCTAATTTAATTAACTTAATAACTATATAGTAGTGCTTCTTAACTTTGTTTTTAATTTTTTGTTCATGGTACAAAGTGAAGAAGAAACAGTGAAATCATACCTGAACCAGGATCCAACATTAAAAACTGGGCTTCGATAATAATGAAAAATATGGCATTGGTGCAGTGTATAAAACAAAGTGTTTAGAGTTTAAAAGTCACTCTGTAGGAGAAACAGGAAGAAAAATAAGGACAAGGTGAAAGAACATGAAAAACGGAGAGTCAATAATAAAATAAACATATGATTGACAAAAAACACGAAATACATTTAAAAATTTTAAAGTATCGAATAGAGAGTAAACCCAAAAACATATTTGGGATCACTGTGAAAAAATAATTAAAGCTAACACCAGGAGTAATTTATATTTGCATCAGGTTAATTACGTTAAATAACATATACAACTATTATAATCATAAACACAATTTTTGATTAGATGTATTTGTAACTTGAACGTATGTTTATGCCATCATGTTTCACTATTAGAGACGAAAAGTTGTACTGAAATAAATATACTATTCCACACGTAGCTATTTAAAACGATTTGTTTTTCATATTAACTTATCTTTTATAGGAACACAGGGAAAGTACCTTACAGAAAGGTTCCCATGAGACCAAAAGAATTATTAGAAACGCATTACTAAGTTGTTCTTTTATGTAATCTTTTAAGACTTTTTTCATGAGTCAAATACTGGACATAGTACTGCTAGAAAAACGAAGATTCTATTTGCCGTAGTACATTAGTGAAAATAATTTTTCCCTTCACATGAAAAGCCAATAAAAACTTCAAAGAAACTTGTGGTGAATCTCAATGACTTCTAAAATGTACTATATTAGTCCTTTGAAAAAAAATTATTTCATAAAAAACAACTCATTTGAAAATAAATATATATGCATTTATGATTCAAAAGTCTTTTGTTAAACAACAAATGCATGTTTATTATAATTTGAAACACAGTTTTCTATGTTTCTTTGACAAAATTAAATGATATTTAGTATCATTTAGTACCAAGTGTCATAAAGCAAGTGTCATAAGTTGGATTCACATCAACATTTATTTAACTTCTAAATTTAAACTGTTTTTCAACTCAGTTTCAGGCCATTTGAAATTATATAGTTTATGTAATAATTGTCAATATAGACTAAGTAACCATTCTAAAACTAAAATATATGTAGAATGTTAAGCTGTAAAATATGTAAATAAGTTATGTGTCTGTTTTAATGCCCTACGAACAAAAACCACTAAGATTGACAAACATTATACGGCTTTGATAGACAAGACAATAAATTTATATATCATTAAGTTTGAACATATTAATACTAATATTATCTGGCTTCTATTAAATCATTGACGGCTTATTAATAGTTATAGGTCAAAAGTTGAACACGTCTGTTTCCACTGATTAATACTTGTTTTATTGATCTTGGTACTCTGGATATCTTGTCAAAGTTAACTTGCTTAGTTTACCTGAATCATCTTTGTTTAAGAGAAAAAGAATTGTGTTACTTCATAGTCACGATTTTCTTAGTTAATTTCATCTTTATAACATGAAAGATGAGCTTACGGAGCTAATGATCGAAATCTTGCGCTAATACTTTCTACAGTGGAGAACTAAGACGTTCAAGGTGTTATTCGTTGTAATTTATAAAGAAGTTTGTGAGATATTTGGACATTCCTTCTGTTTAAAAAAAACAATGCTTTGATATTAGCTTAACCACTGAATACTATAAATATTCAGCAATTTATTACAGATGTGGTATTCATAGAATAAAAACAAACTATAATTCATTTAAAATAAATTGAAATTTATATTCAATACACTGAATACATAGTCTTCCTTAATTCTGATCTTAAAAGATAGATGGATTATGTATTTGTATTTTTTCTTATAGCAAAGTTACATTGAGCAATCTGCTGAGCCCATCGAATGGAATTTGAATCGTTGATTTTAGTGTTGTAAATCCACAAACTTACCGCTGTACTAGCGGAGGTTGAGCAGGAGTGAAGGCATTTAGTTACTGTCAAGTTTTGTGATGTTATTAACTAATCGAAAAATGAGGGGTTAGATTCACCTCGGCTTTGCTATAAGGAAAAAACATACACACATTAAGTTATTGAATTATGGGATTCGATTATCGTTCTTATATCGTGTCTACGGATCCAAAGCACGAAGCGCATTTTATGGCAACATTATGCGAATTGTGATTACGCTAACCACTAGGCTAAGTCCAGTTCTCCCATAAGTACGCAAAATTCTATTTAATTAAAACTAATTAAGAAACTGGTTCACGTTAAAAATTTGGTTTCGGTATAATTTTAAGTTCTGACTAATTTTATCATTTCACTTAACCGGTGTTCTACTACCTGTTTATAATCAATGTTTCTGTTCGCTTAATTATTCTATGATAACTTTGAATTAATAAGTTCTCAACTAACTAAGAGTAGGAATTTACTTAACTCTATATAATTACAATATTAACTAATTGTAAGAATTCAATTAACGTTTTCCTTCAGAGGAAAACGTATGGTCTAGCAAAGCCAAGTCTCAGCTGTCTGGTAATAACATGTTAATAAAATAAAACTTGTCCTGCCGTATTAATTCAATGTTTACCAGTCGAGTTCTGGAAAAAGTAATTGCCAATTTTCTCTACGATTTCAATCTTCCAAACTTAATCTCCCGTAAACAAAGTGAAAACAAAAATCATACGAAAAACAATCCTGATCATAAGATTTTCTCGCGCCATTGATTCTTTCTGTGATTTAGTGATGAATCATTAAACTTATTTGATTACAACGGATGACATTAGAGTAACGCACAAGGAATTCTGCAATTCAGAAACTTTCTAAAAAGCCAATTTTGTAAGCAATAACTAAGACATAAATGTTTGTGTTAAATCATTTACTGTCAACTTAAAATTGTGTAATAGGTAACTTTTCATTCAAACCTTTCATTTCTGAAATTTCCGTCATACATTGAAATATGATATTTGTTTATTCATGATTAACTTTGATGCCTTTCATACATAAATTAAGAGGTAAGACGTTCTACCTTTCACTGATAGACGAAATATAAATATACTGATATATCCAAATAATTATATCCCAACTGGAAAAAGAACTTAAAATATTTGCTACAAAATCAAGCTTTATAATGCTCCTTACACATCAACAATTATAAAAATCATTTAATTTTTTTTAAAGTCATATGCCTCCCGCTAGTACAGCGGTATGTCTTTGGATTTGCACCCCTAAAATCAGGAGTTTGATTCCTCTCATGGAGCTCATCAGATAGCCTGAATTGGCTTTGCTATAAGAAAACACACAGTCTTCAAGTTATCTATTCTCTGTGTTAGCAATAACTACAAAATTCGTGTATTACAGAAAACTCGACACAGCAATTGAACACAGTGTGTACATATTTGTTGTCTGTTTTAAATCTTGTGTTTCATGTTTCTTTTTTCAAATTCGTGTTTTAATTATCACTATATATTCACTCACATAATGTTTAAATGTAATGTTTAAAAGAAAAGTGTTACTGAGTATTTAGTATGAAATTCTATATTATTAAACAATGTAATAAGGAAGTACTCTTTCATAAACACGTCATAATTTTGAATAAATTGTAATCATATAATGCTTATCATTATCTTACAGTGTCATATATTTCCTACTGTAAGTGTACAATACACACACTTATTAAAGAACATACGAAATGATAAAATATTAAGTGTATCATATACAAATGAAATGTAATTTGAAACATTCTATTCAGTCTAAAACCAATTAGAAGCTTATTTCTTCCCGGGTTTCACCGATATAAAATATCTACACGAGTTGTATTTAACTCTTGTTGGCGCCTCGTTTCTTTTTATTCTTAATACTATGAATGTTAATAATAAAGTTCTTGGTTTTAATATCTGGCTTATATGTGACTATAAGATACTCTTCAAAACAAGAAACGCAAAAGGCAAAATTTGAGACATATTGTTGACAAGTTTATTCCGGGTAGTTCTGTATGACATGTGTGAAACTTTGCACATTCACTGCTGAACATCCAAAGTCTGCAAAGGCGAAGCCCACGCTCACTAGTTGAAGTTTAACGTCACTTAACGTCAATAACGAGTATGCCCCCGTGAGCTTCAATAACTGCTTGGCATCCCCTGCCCATGGAAGCAATGAGATGACGAATCACATCCTGTGGAATGGATGTCCACTCATCCTGCAAAGCTGCTGCAAGCTGAGGTAGAGTCTGCGGTTGAGGTTGTCGCCATCGCAGACGTCGGTCCAACTCGTCCCAAAGATGTTCGATGGGGATTAAATCTGGTGATCTGGAGGGCCAGGAAAGAACGTTGATGTTGTGGTGTTTCAAGAAGACAGTGGTGAGTTGGGCTGTGTGAGGACGGGCGTTGTCATGTTGAAAAACGTCATTAACGTTCATCATGATGGGTTGCACATGGGGCCTAAGAATCTCGTCGACGGTTGCGTACGGTTTGATCGGAAATCCTACGCAGCCCTGGTATGGTTGAGGCAGTAGACGTCGCAGTGGTGGTCCTATCCCGAAGGTGCCTAACCGGATGTTGCGATCTTGTGCGGGCGTGGTCACACGAGGTCTGCAAGATCGTGGACGGTCACGAGTTGATCCATGTTGTTGGTGACGATTCCATAACCTTGTGATGGTGCTTGGGTGGACATTCACAGCTCTGGCAACATCTGATCGAGATTTGCCTGCTTCCAAGCGACCAATGGCGTTGCTTCAGTCAGTCTTGGCGTAACTGTATTGCGTGTCGGTGGCTTAACACTGAGCTATGGAAACCGAGAACCCGTCACTTTTATAGGGATTTTGCACATGTTGCACTTGCAGAACATGCAGATATCTCAAACAACTCTATTGGACACGAATGCGTTTTGACGAAAAATCCATTGTTTTCATCCGTTTTCAAAGTGCACAACTTTTATTGTCATTTTGGTCTGACAATCAGTGCCTTAACACGTGTAACATCACATACTATGAGATTGTAACGTTATTACATATATTTCTCTTTAAAATAACAAAAATAGCCCTTTTGGGTTTCTTTTTTTGAAGATTATATTTATGTCTACGTAATGTTTTCTCGTAATTCATTTCCATAACATAATCAAGATGTTTCTTACGTATCAGACATAAAGAATTGTAGTTCTGACAAAGTTAAAGATGTTCCCATCTTTAAAATGTGTATTTTTTCTGTTAAACGCTTTTTCCATGTGTCGATTATTTTTAACAACTTCTTTCAAACAGTTGTTTTTTTGAAGATTTCAAAACGTCTGTAGTTAATCACTTAATTGTTTACAGAACATATATTAAATGCTACTTGCATAATACACTTCAAAGTTCCTAGTTTCTGTTGTATGGAGTGGGTGGATTCCCAATTGAGGTATTGTTCTGAGTTTGACATTTTTATATGAACTTTGACATCAAGTCCTGATTTTTTCTTATGATGTGGATTTTTAGTAAGTTTATGGGAACATTTTCTTCTTTTTCAATTGTAAAAGAAATGCTTGAATGTACGTCGTTTGCGTGGTTTAAGAATCTTTATCAGAGCTGAACCCATAGAAACGTTATCGATATTTTTCAACCAGATATAGTTTTGAAAATTGCTCTGTATAAAAACCTATCAGTTGAATTAAAATGTATTTCTTTTTGCATGTAAAAATGCTCCTCCTCCATAAAAACAACGTCGATTTGATAATAAATGTTGTTATAGAATTTCGAACACAGTTTCATACTTCATGGTGAGTCTAAGGTTAGAAGGTTTGATAAGGATGTGAATATTTTGCGTTTCAGGTCTTTAATAATTAGTTCAATGGTAAGTTTGTATGTTTATTCTCTTAGAATTTGTGTATATAAGTTTTTCAAATTACAACTTCCCATTTTCTGTTTTATATCCAATTTTTGGTAAGAAGTCAATAAAATATGGATATTTTTGATGGTGTTATATGTTGAAATGATACAGGCCAAATATTTGTCAAGGTTATAGTTAAAGAAACAATAGACTGGCATTATGATATGGGTTTTAATAGGTATTTTACACATTTTGCATAATTATGAAAGTTGCTCATTCTAATTAGTTATGAGTTCAAGGGATAAGGGGACTTGTTTTCAAGCGCAATTTGACGTTTTCTTTTCGGAACAGATTTGTTTATTTTACATTGAGTGTTTAAGAGTTTTTCGATTTGGTGAAGAACGTTTCTTAGAAATTATTTGATTGAATGAGTTTTGGTTTGTAGAAACTTGACTGGAAGGTTACTGTTGTCTTGGGGTCTGAATTTGTTTCTTCACGATGTGGGTTTGTTGGAATCTTGAATTTTGTTACCATCAAAATTAGCTTCTTAGTTCTTTAATATCGATGAAATCGTTTTCTAAACAAGTTTTTTCTAGATCAGCTTGTTGTGTGATTTCACACTGTGAGTTATTTCAAGTCCTTATGGGTGATGCATTAAAGATACTTCTTTTAGGCTATACTCAGTATTTGTTTGTATTGGCCAGTTGTATTAACCACTCACAGTAGTGTGTTGTCGGTAAACACTAAAATGACGTCACATAAGGGACACTTAATGTTGTATTTTGTACTGTCGTGGCATCAGTAGAACGCGTGCACACCATTAATTACGATAAGTATTATGCACTATAAATATGTTTGTTACTTTAATTTTCGTTTTAGTTAATTTTGAAACAGAACACTTTCTAGAAAGTTGTCGTGACACCATTCCTACAGCCCTCCCTTAGAAATTATAATTCGCATTGTGATTACTTCTTCTTAGAAGCATTTTTTGTAAGTTAAAAAATTGTCTTCCCAAAGTTATGCTTATTCCATAAATAACTCTAAGGAGGTTGCCCCAAGCCTTCAGTACCGCTTCCCCACGAAAACACCACTCGATATGGGAAGGTATAATTTTAACTATACAAAAATTCAAATATCGCAAACAAACACAAATTAAAAAACTGAAATGACAGGAATGTTACATAAATTTTCCAGATTTTTCTTAATCGGAGTTTAACTTCATGCCAAAGTTAATCTTGTTGTTGAGTAATCATACAATATGATAAAGAATTTAGAATTATTAGACGTCTAGTCCAAGCGCTAGAATTTTAATAGCAGAATGTTTTAGTAATATATGTTTACATTTAGAAATTCAAAAATATGTCTCTTCCTCAAGGTCCGTTATCATCTACAAATGTAACATCATACAATGTTCGCGTGTGGTAAGTTATCCTCAACGTATTTTTGTTCTCATTTTTGCAAATTCTTTTGTTTTTCCTTCAGTAAAGATAAAATACCATTTTAAGAATAAAGGTTCATTAATACACCCCCCGCTAGTACAGCGGTATGTCTTCGGATTTATAACGCTAAAATCAGGCGTTCGATTCCTCTCGGGGGGTTCAGCAGATAGCCCGATGTGGCTTTGCTATAAGAAAATACGAACCCGTTTCAGAAAATCTTCTATATTGTTGAACCCGTTTCAGAAAATATTTCTGCATTTTGGCCTGGCATGGCCAAGCGCGTAAGGCGTGCGACTCGTAATCCGAGGGTCGCGGGTTCGCGCCCGCGTCGCGCTAAACATGCTCGCCCTCTCAGCCGTGGGGGTGTATAATGTGACGGTCAATCCCACTATTCGTTGGTAAAAGAGTAGCCCAAGAGTTGGCGGTGGGTGGTGATGACTAGCTGCCTCCCTTTAGTCTTACACTGTTAAATTAGGAACGGCTAGCACAGATAGCTCTCGAGTAGCTTTGTGCGAAATTCCAAAACCAAAAAAACAAACATCATTAATACATTAATTATTAGCTTCTAAATATAGAATAATGGTATGCAGTGACTTATAACTGAAACTCATTTTAGAGTTTAGAAAAATTCAATCCTGAGAGCACTTGTACAACTGGTGCTTGTAATACTAATAAAACGAAAGTTTTTTTATGCACAAATAGAGAATCAGCACCAAAACACATACAGAAGAAGAAACTCGACTATTTTCGACGCACCACAAAAAGTTATTGTCATTTTGTATAGTAAATTATATATATAAATAAAGTTCCTTTAACAGTGGAAATGTAGTATAATATAGCTTAAAATTATTGGAACAAGTTGTAAAAATACCATTTCATTTTTGATAATTTTTAACAGAAATGTGGCAGGAAAAAAATAAAAATTTATTTGGGAAGTAAAATGGATCTGAAAGCAAAACAATATATATAGTGTTGAAGTCCCTATTCACTGCCAAAAATAAGAAATTGCTCCACTCATTGGGGATGTAGGTGAGTTATAAGAGTGACTATCAAATCCTATTTGATTGGAGTAACCTACAAGTTAGTTGTGGATGTTGTTGACCAGTTGCTTTCCCTTTTTAAATTTAGAGATGGCTAGTGAAGTAACCTTAAGTTGTTTTGTGTGAAACTCAACAAAAGCAAAGTAAGAAATATAAAAATAGTGAAGTATAAAAAGCATACAGTATTCCACTGATGATCCCATGTTTGAGTTTTTTTTTCCATCCGTAAGTAAAGTTTACCTTCTAATTTATAACTTGCAAACACATTCATACATAATACATGCAATGGATTGGCTTGAAATCTTAAGATGTACCTCTAAAACTATTTCCTTCAACTAATTAATTAATAGGTTTACTTCAACATTTAATAGAATATAAAGTTCGTCATGTTGAACTGCTGACAATATAAAACGAACAGTAGCATAAAAAGATAAAAGAAACAATTGCTGATCTGACCAATGATGTAAGAAAAATATAAAATTATGGTTTATTAACAAAAGTCAAGGTACGACTAAAACTCTCTCTCGAATACTTCAAATTAAAAGAGCGTTGTTTATGACGTCATATGACGTCATTTTTTCTAATCTTCTTAATTAATAATTCAAAAATTTGAAATAGACGAATGAAAATTATTCTTCTAAGAACTTTGTGAGTTGCTCACTTATACATATACAATCTAGGGAAGCCATTTTTATGATTAACTTCATACTTAGTATAATTTTCAGCGATTTTCTGTAAGATTTATACAAACAAATTTTATTTGATGATAAGAACAAATCATCGAACCATACTTAAATGAAACTCTTGCTTATATCATACTGGAAAAAAAATTATTACGTAAAGTGAAACTCCCCAACTTCGCGAAATTTTTATCCTGGGTGCATATAGATTTTACAAATAGGAGTCACGATTTCCCCCTTTCGCCTCCGTTTACGGTTACGGAGAACTTTTGTTTTCCATTCTCAAAGTGCAGATATGACGTCATGAGTACGTCACTTCGGATCTAATCACTGGCGCCACGGGAAATCAATTGGTATCATGTAATAAATAGACTTGTCCCAAAATTGTCCAATATAATCAAACGCCTATTCTTATGAACCCAATCAGAGCTTAAAATCTGAGAAAAATATTTGTCTCCTAGCTAATGACTTCTAGTTTTGAACTAAAGACGTCCTAATCAGACACTTGTTACAAATATAAATTCTGAACTACAATTTACACACATTTCGAATTTAAAACCTACAATTAAGTCGTTGTTGGGAACATAGTAAATAGCACCTGCTGTCAAACTATACAGCAGAATTTCGGATATACTTTTAGCTACCACAAGTCCAGCTTCTCTAATGAGTTCTAATCTTCATATGAAGTCCTATTGGGTAGCGACTTGCTTTGGATAAAACATAGTTACATTAGGAAATGGTTACTAAAAGAAAATCTGGATGCATATGAACCATTTAATATAGGCATCTTTGGGACTGGAAATACGTCATTATCTTTATTACAAGGGAATTTCATTACAGTATTTGAATAACAAATATTAATTTTACAATATAACATGAAACTATTCTAAGAGCTTTTAACACATTGTATGAACAACAATACAAAGTGATTGTTTGTTATAAACAAACATTCTATATATTACGTTCAACATTAAACAGATTGAACTAGCTTCTCCTTTTTTATAAGACAGCTTCTAAATATAAAAAACTTGAATGTTTCTGCTTACTGTTTACAAATAGCTTTAAAGATTTAATGTTTCAAAAAAGGACAACATTATTTATGCATAAATAAAAGAATTAAGTCTCAGTAATTAGAAGGCTCGTCTGGGAATGGAATCAAAGAATACCGCTTAGTAAGAAGTCCTTAGAGGAAAGACTCTATGTGACTTGTGAAGTCAGAGAACTGAAGTTAGTTCAGTATCTAATGTTTACTAAAATTTTAGTCAGGATATTTACGTGCAATAAAATTCAAATATTTTCATATTAAATTTAGTATAGAGATATAAGATGCGAATAATAACTGAATTTATTATTACTATATTACTATAAAATTATATAAACTTATTTAACCAGAAGATTTGTAGCACAAGTTATGTTTAACTCTTCGTTTGGCATGCGATATGAATTGACGTGTATATACACATATATCTATATATAAATAATATATGTTATATATATTAATATAAATAATCTTGGAATAAATAATGTTATTAACACTATTTGTTCAACAGAATTAGAAATTGAAAATACTTCAATATCTAATACAGAAGACATCATTTAGATTTGAAATTTAAATAATTGATAAGGCCATCAATGTAAATATTTTTGATAAAAGAAAATATTTTACCTTTCTAATTGATGGTTTATTCTCTTTACTAGTAATGTACTATACCATTCTATTATAAGCAATATAACTTCACAATTATTCACATATTGTAAAATTTGTAATAAATTACAATATATTATCTGTAATATTGAATTACCAATACAAATATTAATAGTTAATGGATTTAATAAAGAAAATTTAAACAAAATTATTAATTATTCTGTAACAAATATAATAGCGTATTAAATAAATATACTAGTTTGTTTAGATAACTGGATGAGACGCTTTATACCAGTATAATTCGTCTTCTGTGCTATCAATTATTGCCTTTCTACCGTATTGGGAGCTGGAATGTTAACTTCAAGAGGTAAGTTTTAACTTACTTACCCATAGATGGCAGTACCTAATTTTCTTATTCTTATTTCAGTTAATTTTTCTTCTTTACTTTGGAGAAGAGTCACCTTCCCACAACTGTTTGCAGGTAATGAAGAGTAATATATAGGTGGGACGTTGTGAGCTTGAGCACCCACATCTCGCTCTCCTAATTTCTATTTTTATATCTATTGCTATTTTTTTATTTCTTATGTGAGACTAACAAATGGAGATTAAGACTGATAGATGGTGTATCCCCACCGCAATGTGGGTCCTACTTCTCAGTCACCTCCAAAACCTAGGGTACATTTTATAATCCCACATTATAATTTTTACCCTGGGATCTTTTCAATTAGTGCAGAGTTTTTTGTTAAACTTATTTGTTTCGGCTTCTTTTTTCAGTTATAACAAACTAATATAATTAGTAAGAGGTTTGGATTTGCTGTTTTTTGACGCAGTCCTTCCTTGTTATTTTTGCTTAATTTTATCAAAATGTATTAATTTTCACTGTACACACAGATAATGTAAAACAAACATCTATCATTAAAGATTTTAGCCAAAGAGTGGTACTTTTGTGGTTACAATGATCATTGTAACACAATCTTTACTGTCTAACGAAGGGCATCGCACAAAATAAAGTGAAAAAAGTTTTCATTTAGTCGTGTCAGTGTGTTATTTGTCATCATTTATTAAGGTTTTTTTTTTACGTCTTGCGAAAGAACTCTTAATATATCTGTGCTGTATCCACCATAGATATCGAAACCTGATTTCTAGCGTTTTAAGCAGGTAGGCGCATGTGAAAGAACAACAGGCATTCATTATGTAAAACTCTACCATGACAAGTTTTGGTTGTTCAAAGATACTTCGTCTACAAAATTGCAAGAAAAAACTAAGTGTTTCAGAAAGAATTGTATGAGAGACTTTATGTTTCAGTAGAAGCCGTATGAAACACTCATCTTCATGTTTCAATAAGTTATATGAAATACTTTAATTTGCAGTTGGAGCTATAAGAAAAATTTCATGTTTCAGTTGAAGCTGTAGGAAATACTATATGTTTTAGTAAAAGCTGTATGAAAATCTACACGTTTCAGCTGAAGTTATATGAAAAACTATATGTTTCAGTAGCAGCTGTATGAAAGAATATAAAGAGGGTATGTGGAACTGGCACTGTTAATAATAGAAATGGTCGAGATAGAAAACCAACGCTCACCAATAGCGTTATTAAGTGTCCCAAGGTATTTTCTTTGGGTGATATACGACGGTCAGATGTCGATGACACCACTGACCAATACGAGAATGATGGCCGAGGGCAATAAAATGCGCATTAGCATGAAATGGTTCCGATGTATGTGTGAAAGGTGCTGTTTTGAAGATGCAATCAAACCAAAAAGTGTAAATAGGCATCAGAACACGGATATGGAAAAAGGATTGATGGAGATACGTTTTCTTTACAGATGAATTCAAGTTCGAGTTGTCCGCCAATAGCATATGCAACGGATTTGCTGTTATACGTTTATTTCAATACCGATGTTTGTTTCAGTTTGATGCATATGACGTATTTTGTTGGATATGTATTGCGCAAGTTCCGTCTGTTCTCTAACTTTGTAGAAGAATCAAATATATTTATGTTAAAAAATAAAATTGTGTGTATTAATATTGTTGGCAGATATCATAAGTTTGACACATATCGAAATTCAAATAACTTCTAATTAAAACTAAAATTTCCTGCTTTTTGAATAGTGTATATAATATAATTAATCTGAAATTCACCGAGATGAATTATAATACGTAACACATAGACTTTGTAATTAACAGAATGATGAAATAAAAGTGTGATTATAATGTAATGGTGATGGTTTTGTTGTTCATAACATACGGATTTTTCACAAAACATCAAATCATATCTTCTTTTATATAAGTAAATCATTTTCATTGCAATGAGACCACATTATCCTTAAAATGTTGACAACATACATTTCAATAGACGAGTCGCAACGTTAGTCTTATCAATCGTTCTAGAACCCAAACATAATGCTAAAAAAAGTTCACTATAGTAAACGAAATAATAATTCTAGAACCCAAACATAATGATAAAAAAGTTCACTATAGTAAACGAAATAATAATTATAGAACCCAAACATAATGCTAAAATATGCTCACTGTAGTAAACGAAATAATAATTTGATATGAGAAAGAGAATTTTCTCCCAGTTTGTAAATATCTTTAAGTGATAGAAAAGATTGACTATTCTTTGACAAATCTGCATAGCTGAATTATGGAAAATTTGTTCTTAAAACCAAAACATCTTTTATGAAGTTGAAATTCGCAACTCTATGTAATCAATGAAAATAGTTTGACGATGGTGATGATAACTGTATGAATGTCTATGTAACTATTTTCAAGGAAATATGAAGGGCATCAGTATATCTTTCGGACTTTAATCACGTTTTAAGGTAAATAAATTAAAGGCACCCTAACTGCTGACAGGTACATGTAGGTTCTGATGCATTATACATTCTCTTAGAAACACTACTGATCAAACAGAAATTCACTCTTTAGCAGTGCAATGATTTCAAACACAGGGAAAATGCTGTTGAATGTTATCTCGACGGTAAAAAGTCAGTCTTAAATTTCACAGAGTTTCGATAGGAACATTTTTAAAACATTAAAGTTATGTATATATAGGTTTGATAAAGCTAGCATGGCTGAAAAATTGTCCACAACTGTAGTGGTATTTAAAAATAATGGTTCTTGACCCTATATTTGCGTGATATATGACATTAGGAACAATAGTCCTCAGCTGTATATTAACTATTTTATTCGCGTTTCTTCATAGTTTATCAACATGATTATCATTATACGACCTAACAAGTAATCTTGTTATCACTGCACAAGACTGTTTATCAGTTAACGCTTACATAATATATTCAAACTATGTATCCTACTTACACATAACACACTTACTGAAAGCAACATACATCCAAACAAAAATGAAGTTTTATATTCAGTAAGATAGTTTTATATTATATGTAGTATCTCCTTATCTATATAATTACAAGGGACTATTTTCTTATTATTAAGGACTTTTATACTTATGTTCTTAAACCTTGTTTTCTCTACGAAATATTTTATGCAAACTAAAGACAGAATAGTGACAAACTGAAGACAATAGAGTGACAAAAAGAAATTTATAAAATGGATCATTTTAAATATGTTTTATTTAGCTAAACAAAATTATTACGTAATACTACTTTTACGTTTTGTCAAAACACAATCAAATAGCTTGATCACACATGTAAGACAATACTTTCCAAACGACCTTTCTATTATACAAACTAAAAAATATAAGCATTTTTACAATTGTGTATGTCCGTCAGGAAACGACAAATGATCAGATATCACGTCTTTTACTTTTGCTGAAGAGTATACTTCTCTGCACAGCATATCATTTCAGTTTAATAAACAAGTACAAGTCATTAACCACTTACTGATACATCTTATCAATGAAACGTTTTGTTCTACGACAGAAAGAACTCATACCTCACAATAAGATATTTTCAGGACTTTGCGCTTTCCAGGTGAACCTCCAGATACAAAATAAGTTGCTTACAAATTTCGATTTTTGTAACACGAGTGAAAGTTTACAACAAGAAGGTGTCTACTCATAGCATTTTCTTTTTTCACTATATTAAGAAGACTAGTGTTGCACGATAGTCTTGAGAGTCTATTGTTAGTTTTTGTTCAAACACCAAACTACCATGAGCTGCTTAAAATGTTTTTATGTTAAGGTGTTTATTGTGCACCATCTGTATACACACGCTTTATGTTAATATACACTGAACATAAGATTTAAAGCTTTGTAGCTGTGCACGTTCGTTCATAATTCATTGTATGCATGGCAGAACACATGTGCGTGTCTTGAATACTTTCAAAGTTATAAAATTTTAAATAAAATGTTACGTATAGTAATATTATTATAATATAATAAACAGCTTGCGTGTTAAGGCGTGCGACTCGTAATCTGAGGGTCGCGGGTTCGCATTCCGGTCGCGCCAAACATGCTTGCCCTTTCAGCCGTGGGAGCGTTATAATGTGGCGATTAATCCCACTATTCGTTGGTAAAAGAGTAACTCAAAAGTTGGCGGTGGGTGGTGATGACTAGCTGCCTTCCCTCTAGTCTTACACTGCTAAATTAGGGACGGCTAGCACAGATAGCCCTCGAGTAGCTTTGTGCGAAATTCAAAAAACAAACAAACAAACAATAATAAACAGCTTGTATATTTAATTTCGATCAAAATCGCTCGTGTCATATTATATTGGTTATACGTTTTCAAAGGTAATAGAGTCAATCTTCAAGTCTATTGTTTGAATTAAAAGTTATTCTTTGCATGGCTTATTAAATTCTTGCCTTTGAGTTGATCAGTTACGATCTTGTTTAAACTGGTTTCAACTTACACAAGAGGTATTACACCTTAAAAAACAACGCTTAAAGTCTTTATAGCAAAGTCACATCGGGACGTCCGCTAAGTCCACCAAGGGGAATCGAACCGCTGATTTCAGCGTTGTAATTCCGTAGGCTTGCCGCTGTACTACCGGGGAGCCAACGTCTTTCAACTTAAAGAATATATAATATTAACAATATTAGCATAGTTACATTTTCAAATCATTGATTATTTACATAATATTTATACGTTAATTCGTATTCAATGTCAAACGCAAAGTTAAACTTAAATATTACAACAATTATTCCTGTTCCTTTGTTAATTTAGAAACGATGGTTCAGTTGTTGTTCACATATCTCTATAATGCACAAAATATTTGAACTTTATTATAAATTTTTCTACGAATAGATATCCTGGCTAAAACGTTGGTACGCAAGTCACGTCGTCTCCTTCGTCTAAGAACTTCACACCAAACGGTATTCTTTGATGTTCATTCCCTGACGAGCCATCTAATTACTGAGATTGAATCCGAGAAGTGTTATTATCAAATTTCATATTTTGTATTAAATATTACGACTCATGACTTGTTTCTAGAACAAACCTTTTTAGTGTTTCTCTTAAAATTCCTTAAAAGCAGAATCATAAGGATGTTCAATGTTGGCATCCTGTTCAGTTGAAACAAAACTTTGTCAATACAATTTAAGGGTCATACATATCTGGCCGGTTTAATATGAGATTACATTGACAACAATAAGATTGTTTGATTGAAAATAAGCAGGAGGCTACACCATGGCCTATCTCTGTTCTGTACACTGCAGGTATCGAAACCTGCTTTCTAGCAATATGAGTTTGCAGACATACTGCTATGCCACTAAGGGGTTCGCATATGACATATTATTAATTTGTTTCTTAATGTAATTATTGAATCTGTTTGGTATGATAATAAATCTTTATATGAATTATTAAGTGGTACTCCTTCTTCATGGTGTTGCTTTCTATACACATGTATGTATTTAATTTTGTACAACGTGTTATTCCAAAGTTCTTGATAACAATCACTATACATCTATAGCAATTATTATATACCTCTAACAATTATCAAATATATATATAACAGTCATTATACACCTATAGCAATTATCAATTATCTATGACAACCATTACATATCTATAAAAGTCATTACATATCTATAACAGTCATTACACTTCTAAAACAATCGTTACATATCTATAACAGTCATTACATAACTATATCAGTCATTACACATCTAAAACTATCATTACATATCTATAACAGTCATTATATATATATAACAGTCACTATATTTCTATAACAATCATTATCTTCTATAACAATAATTAGATAGCTATAACAATCATTACATACCTATAACAGTCATTAGGTATCCATAATAATCAGTATATACCTATAACAACCATTAAATATACACTGCTGGTCAAAATCTTAAGGCTAATGAATATAAAGAAAAAATATGCATTTTGCGTTGTTAGACTCAATCACTTATTTGAGTAGAGCTTCAAAAGATGGAAATAAGAAAAGGAAAAAAAAACACTTTTTTACCATTTAATAGGGAAAATGTGAACACTATGAGATTAGCCTAAATACTAGCTGGTCAAAGTTTAAGAATCGGTAAACACGTAACGAAATTTAGTCATTTATGTTGAAGCATTAGTGTTGTCAACATCGTCCACTGACATTTCCTGTGTTACATTGGGTAAAAACATGGCAAAGGCTAAAAAGTTGACAGAGTTTGAACATGGCACAATTGTCGAGCTGCAAAAGCAAGGTCTCTCTTAACGTGCCATCACTGGTAAGACTGGGCGCAGTAAAACTGCTGTTGCAAATTTCTTAAAAGACCTTGAGGGATACGAAACGAGAATTTCAAGTGGTCGGCCCAATAAAATTGAGCCGGAGAATTCGACGGGTTGTCCAGCAAGACACCAGCTAATCGTACAACTAGATTAAGACCCTTACGGACGTAGAATGAAGCTCAAGAACAATAAGACGGCACCTGCAAGAGAAAGACTTTAAAAACCGTAAACGTCTTCAAAGGTCACGCCTCCTTTCACACCACGAAACAGCTCGGTTAAACTTTGCTGAGAAGCACCAAACATGGGACATAGAAAAGTGGAAGAATGATTTGTTCTCTGATGAGAAAAAATTAACCTGGATGGTTCAGATGGCTTCTAACGTTAATGGCACGATAAGGATATTCCATCGGAGACATTTTCTACACGACAGAGTGGAGAAGGTTCCATCATGAACTGAAGTGCTTTCTCCTTACATGGAACAATGGAGCTTCAGGTTATACAGGGGCGTCGAACAGCAGCTGGCTACATTGGTATGTTAGAGTGAGCATCCTTACTGACTGAAGGCTCTCATTTGTGTGGAAATGACTGGATCTTTCAGCAGAACAACGCTGCAATACACAATGCCCGCAGGACAAAGGACTTTTCCATGGCGAATTACGTAATTTTTTTGGACCATCCAGCGTGTTCGCCTGAACTGAACCCCATTGAAAATGTTTGGGGGTGGATGGCAAGGGAAGTTTATAAAAATGGCTGTCAATTCCAAACATTGCATCATCTTCGTGAGGCCATTTTCACCACTTGCAATAATATTCCAGCCAGCCTTCTGCAAACGCTTATATCAAACATTCCAAATCGAATGTTTGCAGTTATTCGCGATGACAGCCATGCAACTCACTACTGAGATCTCTTACGGGGCATTTCCTACCCTATTTAGAATTTCTTTTTGGTATGGTCTTAAACTTTTGACCAGGTTAATATTTTGGTTAATCTCATTATGTTTACATTTTTCCTATTAAATGCTAAAAACGTTTTTTATTTTTATATTTCATTTACTTATTTTCATTTCTCGAAGCTTTATTCAAATAAGTGATTAAGTCTAACAACGCAAAATGCATATTTTTTCTTTATATTCATTGACCTTAAGATTTTGGCCAGCAGTGTATATAACAATAAATATTTATCTAAAACAGTCATTATATATCTCCAACAATCATTATCTATCTACAGCAACCAAGAAATAAGGAAAACATATCTATAACAATTATTACATATGTATAACAGTCATTACACATCCAAAACAATCATTACATATATATAACCATTATTAGATATCTATAACAATCGTTACATATCTATAACAGTCATTTCATATCTCCAAAAATAATACAAAATTATAGCAATCACTATATATCTATAACAATCATTATATAGCTGTAACATTAAAACATATTCATAACAATCCATAACGTATTTCTAATAATCATTACATACCTATAACAGTCATTACATATCTATAACAGTCATTAAATATCTATAACAATCATTATATAGCTACAAAAATCATTATATATCTATAACAACTATTACATATTTATAACAATTATTATATAACTGTAACAACCATTATGTATCTATAACAGTAATAATATTTCTGTAACAACCATTAAATATCTATAACATTCATTAGATATCTATAACAATCGTTACATATCTATAAGATTCATTACACATCTATACCTGTCTTGTATATCTATAACAATTGTTATATATCTATAGCAACCATTATATATATTTATCAATCATTATACACCTATAACAATCATTATATAGGTATATCAATCAGTAAATACCTATAACAGTCACTAGATATCTTTAACAATCATTTTATATCTATAACATTTATTATATATCTATTACAACCATTACATATCTATAGCAGTCATTACATATCTATAACAACCATTACATATCTATAACAGTCATTAAATATCTATAACAATTATTACACATCTATACCATAAATTATATACCTATAACAACCATTATATACCTAAAACAATCATTATATAGTTATAACAATCATTAAATATGTATAACAGTAATTATATATTTATAGCAACCATTATATACCTTTATAAATCATTATATATCAATAACAACCATTACATAACTGTAACAGTCATTACATATATATAACAATCGTTATGTAGCTATAACAACGATTACATATTTATAACAGTCATTACATATATTTATAAACGTAATTAGAAATATATATCAGTCATGATATGTCTATAACAATCATTATATATGTTTAAAAATCATTATATATTTATAGTGATCATTATATATCAATAACAGTATTATATAGTTATAACAATCATTACGTATCTATAACAGTCATTACAAACATCTAACAGTCATTAAATATCTATAACAATCATTATATAGCTACAAAAATCATTACATATCTATAACAATCATTACACATCTATACCATTCATTATATATCTATAACAGTAATTATACATGTATAGCAAGCATTAAATATCTATAACAATCATTACATATCCATAATAGTTATTACATATCTATAACAGTCATTACATATCTGTAATAGTCATTAGATATCCATACCTCTCATTATATATCTATAACAGTCATCATATTGCTCTAGCAATCATTGCATATATAAATAACAATCATTATATAGCTATAACTCTTTTGTCCGTTTCTGAATTTCGCGCAAAGCTACTCGAGGGCTATCTGCGCTAACTGTCCATAATTTAGTAGTGTAAGACTAGAGGGAAGGCAGCTAGTCATCACCACCCACCGCCAACTCTTGGGCTACACTTTTACCAACGAATAGTGGGATTGAACGTACATTATAACGCCCTCACGGCCGAAAAGTCGAGCATGTTTAGTGTGACGGGAATGCGATCCCGCGACCCTCAGATTACGAGTCGCACACCTTAACTTACCGTGGCCATGCTGGACCAAAGCTATAAGAACCATTTCATATCTATAACAGTCCTTATATATTTATAACAATCATTATTTATCTATAACATTCATTGCACATCTATACCAGTCATTACATATCTATAAAATTAATTATACATAAATAACAGTGAGTATATATCTATAATAATCATTACATATCTATAACAATCATTATATAGCTATAACAATGATTACATATCTATAGCAGTCCTTAGATATCTATAACAATCATTATATATCTACAACAAACATTACATATCTATAACAGTCATTACATATCTGTAAAAATCATTTTACATTAATAGTAATCATTATACATCTATAACAATCATTATATAAGTATAACAACCATTATATATCTATAACAATCATTATATAAGTATAACAACCATTATATATTTATAACAATCCTTACATATCTATTTTTCTGTTATCTAATCTTGGTAAACCACAATAAAAATTGTATAAGTTTTAACTTTTTTAGACTTTTATAACATTGAGTCGAACCAAATTCTGATTTCATTTTTTAGATGTAAGAAACTGTACTCCAAAATTAAAATTAGTCAACTAGGAGTTCTTAGATTTTAGCTTAGGTATTATTATGAGAATTGTCAACGTTTCAAAATTTATTAGTTTGACTTTACGGTATAAAGACCTTAGGAATGAACTACGTTTTATTATAATTTAATATTCGTTTCGACTGTTTTTTTTTATGATGAAAAGAGCTTCAACTTTTTCTGGTTCATTTTTAGCGACGTTTTGAGCAGACGCTTCATCAGAGAGTAGAGATAGTGTAACACTGTTTCTCCAGCCTGAAGGTAGGTGACTGCTTTAAACACGCACAAAATAATCCAGAAAAAAAATCCCTTTAGACGTATCAACTTATTATTCCTTGTCGTCAGTTATCTAGAGTGCACATGGTGTTAACAATAAAATACAGTTAATCCTCATGCTTCGAACTAAACGTTTGATTTAACTTATAGTTATGTGTTTTTGCGTACTAAACACAAACTATGTGTTTAGTACACAACCATTACACACTGGTGAGTATGTTTTCCTTATTTTGTATTTGTGACGAATTTTCAAACAGCAGTTAAAAAAGTTAAACACCAAAACCTTTTTCGGTATGAGGCAATTCATTCCTCTTATAATAAGAAAATGTTTGAGAAACAAATGTAGTATTTTACTATGTTAGTTATATCGTTTTTTGGCAAACGGTACACTAAATAATTTATTAAACCTGACATTTTTGCTATAAGACTAAGGAAGAAGTTTCATTTTTGATATCACTTCGCTTACTATGTATTAAGAATAACAGGACATAAAAGAGTTGTAGTATACATGTACAAAAACAATTAATTTATGTAATTAAACCAATTACAGCTTTATCATGGCTTTTACGGAACAAAACCTGTAGAAACGATTTCCATGAAATATACAGTACCTATGAATTTGGTTGGCATTCATTTGGTATCAAAAAGTTATCTGTAAGTCGTATTGTTTCTAAAAACAGAACTTTACCTACTGAAAAGACACGAACGATTGAAAACTGTATTCTCATATTTTCTCGAAAATTTTTAAGATATAGGTTCGAAAGCACTCACCTAAAACGATGCAAGCGAAACTAATAGTTAAACAGGGCTAAAAAGAAAGGATGAGAAGGGATAATTCTTGTTTCTTATCATAGTATGTTATTATATGAAATTATGTGACAAATATATTTTATATAAATTGAAGTCAGTTTGAATATACTATAACAATGACTAAGCGACTGGTTTCTGTGTGCGCAATGCTTGCGTTAAATTAAGAGTATCGTAATTATTTTCATGGATCGCCACAAGAAGCTACTTGTGCTATAGATCATCATACTAAAAACATTATTTACCACTTATGACTCATGTTGGTGTTAAATATTGTATAATAACTAAAGTATTGACATGCGATCTTTATCACCATTTTATTTTACCTGTTCCTCTCAATTAAAGTATAATTTAATCATTGAAGTAATGAATTTTTAAAACTAAAACAATCTACTTAAAACACGCGATTTTCGTTCCACTTGTTACTTTCAACCATTGTTTTCATCACAACGTACACGTATGTGAACCTGAGTAATGACGTCAGTATTATTCTGTCAGCCATATTAATATAGAGTAGGCTGTACTCTCGTGCAGTGTTAAACATACATCTGATACACTAACTTTTGAAAAAAGCAATATTGAGAATTATAAAAAGCTGAAAGAAACATAAACCCCCCTGTATTTCTCTTATACGTGGGTGCTTTTTATATGACCTTTTTTATTTATAAAAATGCTTAGTAGATTTTTAGGAGTTTTTCCTTATATCTTATTGTGTACAGGTTTGTACTGTTTTACTCAGAGCTGCCATAAGTATATTCTTCAGGATGATAAATGATTATGGGATACATAAGGCACAATCATAAATTTCATAAACTAGCGTGTTATTTTGTGTCTACTTCAAAAACATGTAGAATAAAACAGGCCTTAATATTATGTTTCATTTTTAATGACAAAATTTAAAATGGGTCATAAAATTACTACCACCATATAATATATCTTAACCTCATATTTCAACTAACTGAAATATAAATTTTGCGAAATCGATCTTGACTATCAAAAAGACAAATTTCTTTGTGAGCTCTTACATATTATAATTTATCTTGGACAAGTTACAATTTATTACGTTGATGCACCTGCACACTTCTCTTGGCTCGCTAGCTTGAAGCACACGTACATTTCTCACCTAATGTCCTCATAGAAATACTAACGTCCGAAGTTAATTCAGTAAAGTTAAGCTGTTTGTAATGTTCGAAATCTATAAATAAGCCTGGTTAAATATCTGTAGTTTTCCGATTAATAAGCATTTATCACAATTATAGCTTCCTAGGTTTGTAGTATACTGATTTAATTGACCAACAATATTATTCTATCTCTTGACGTGCCGAATTATAAAATTTTAATGTGATGTTCTCAAAAGCTCAATAATATTCGAAGATATCCTAAAGTTCTCATAAAACATATATTATTGATTCTTACTCTCGAGAATCTTCTACAAATTTAGAGAATAGGCGGGACTTTTGCAATATACATTTTACAATGTAAGTTACACTTGTTTCTAAATATATATTAAACTGAAACAAACATACATATTAAAATATATATAAATTATTGAACCCGTTACAATAACAATCAAAATTAAGATCATTCGTGAAATGAAGTTGTGATGTATTCATAGAATAAGTATCGGAAAAAACATCACTTATGTCAATAACTTCTAATAAAACTAGTATCTTTTGGTAATACTACACTCCAATAATGGCTTTCATGTTTTGATGCTTGGAAACAAAGATATAACTTAATATTGTTATTAGTCTGTGTAGTGAGAGCATACAATGAAACGTATAGTCAACACAAGTGAAAATACATTTGTTGATGTTTTAATTTAGAGTATCCTTTGATTAAAGTGGTTTGTTTTTTATTTAAAACATTTATGATGTAACAGAAAGTAGCTTAATTAAAAATGATTTAAGTTTAAAGTTAAATCAATATTTTTACTTTCATGTTATATTTCATGCGTAAGCTAGGTAATCCATACTGTATCTTTACTTTAGACTTATTATATTAACATTCACTACATTTATAAGGTTTCACTACTCCCTCAGTAAAATCGTAATAAGCAGACATTAATCGAATTATGTTCTAGAATAATGTATTTTGATTTTTATAACTCTTACTATTTCCAGAAATTAAGCGTGACGTGACACACACTGGCTTTTTTTTATGTAGGGTAAATATACTGAGGATTAATTACATTTTAAAATAAACTATATTTCAAGTCCTGTTTTGTTCGTCGATACATTTTTTTCCTTTATCTTAATATGATGGCTATTGTTATACTGCGTCTGCTGTAACAAGATACTGAATACGATGGAGTGGCCAGTCTTTGTTCACACACCTCGAGAAACCTACACGTGTCGACTTTCAAGAGCACGCTGTTTGTTTGTTTTTGTTTTGAATTTCGCGCAAAGCTACTCGAGGGCTATCTGTGCTAGCCGTCCCTAATTTAGCAGTGTAAGACTAGAGGGAAGGCAGCTAGGCATCACCACTCACCAACTCTTGGGCTACTCTTTTACCAACGAATAGTGGATTAACCTTCACATTATAACGCCCCACGGCTGAAAAGGCGATCATGTTTGGTGCAATTGGGATTTGAACCCGCGATCCTCGGATTACGAGTCGAACGCCTTAACACACTTGGCCATGCCGGGCCCAGAGCACGCTGAGGCAGATCAGTAGCAAAAAATTCCATTTTAACTACATTAACCAAACTGACTAATATTTAAATGAATGGAATTACTGTAATTCCAATCTCTTTATCATGAAAACACCGGCTGATTTTAATGTGTGAGTTTCGGTTGATTTTAATGTGTTAGTAGACGTTTGAGAACTTTCGACTTGTGAGCTTTTGGTAACTTGAAATTCTCAAAGTAAAATATGATCAGTTTAACTGCAATAGAATTTTGGGTCATACGATTCTCTTTCGTAATCACTGTCATCACGTTGTGTATGAGGGATTGCTCTGTATTGGCTTGTAGTGTGATTTTGTAGCCTGTTGATGTCCAAACGTCTACTTTGTGAGTTTTTTGTTGTTGTTGTTTTACTGTAAACACTGAGGCGCCTTTCTTTGAAATGTTTTATTACTTTACATCATGGCTTGGCATGACCAGGTGGTTAAGGCACTCGTCTCGCAATCTGAGGATCGCGGGTTCGAATCCCAGTCTCACCAGATATGCTAGCCTTTTCAGTCGTTATAATGTACGGTCAATCCCCTTATTAATTGTTAAAAGAGTAGCCCAAGAGTTAGCAGTGGATGGTGATGACTAGCTGCTTTCCCACTAGTCTAACACCGCTAAAAGTAGGAACGGCTAGTTCAGATAGCCCATGTTTATCTAACCACCAGATTTAAAACATAGAAACGCAACATCGTTTAACGATTTCATGACATGAGTGTCCTTCTTCGAAAAGTCCTCCGCCGGAACAACGCTAAGTCTTCGGATTTACAACGCTAAATTCAGAGGTTCGATTCTCCTTGGTGGGCACAACAGATAGCCCGATGTGGCTTTGCAATAAGAAAACACACACTTTTCGAAAATGGTTATTATGTATACCTGTATTTATTGATACTTATAACCTTTCAATCATAAGTCTAAGTTTGGCAACATTGAGTTGTCAAATGGCAGAAACCTGCCTCAAGCAAAAAAAAATATATATATATATATATGTGCTGATAAAGTCGACCACGCCACAGATCTTAAATTTGCGTTGTTATAAAGCCTTATTAACTCTACGCATTATAATGCCATACCGATAAAGTTGAAAAGGTTCATTGAAAATGCCAGCACAGATTAATTTCCTTTATTGAGATTATACTGTGCAGAACTAGGGTACCTTATACATTATGCACACACCCATCACATAGTTTGACTTATTAAAACAGCAATCTTTGCTGTATTACAGCATTGTCAGTTGCGATGAAACAGCTACACTGCAATCTTTCCGGATCACTTGTTGCTTCGCGGTAAAAACTTATTATAAAAAGATAATGAACAAATCAAAATTCATTGTTACTCCCACTAAGAAAGCTGTGTTATTTTTCAAACCACCTACGAATTAAATTTTGGAAACAAATATGAGTATACTAGTTTTTCGTTACGAGAGTTAAAAGTCGTACTTGCTTGTTAACAAGTTAAAGAAAACATCAATGAAAGGCGATATTTATTTCGACGTCATTGACAAAAGAATTTTAAGAAACGCAAGGATTAATGGTTGCATTGTTGTTAACGCAATAACATAAGAAAACTGAAGCTCGAAAGCTACCGATAAGAACTAATCGTGATAAATGTGCGATTGCCCATAGCCTTATTATTGTTTTTTACTCTCTGGAACGACAGTATTTAATAGAAATTTGTTTTGTTATGATCGATGTATCTGGTGTATAGAGTACTAAGTAGTTTGAATTAACGACTGTTTTACAAAAAAATGTTCTGTCAGTAAGTTTGGCTCCCGCTGGTACAGCGGTACGTCTCCGAATTTACAACGCTAAAATCAGGGTTCGATTCCCCTCGCTGGGCTCAGCAGATAGCCCAATTTGGCTTTACTGTAAGAAAACAAACAAATCAGTGAGTTTTTGACTTACAAAACTAAAATACGGGGCTCAGTTCCTAGCGCTGAATATTGTACGCAGACAGCGAATTATGTTGCTTTGTGCAACAACACCTGTACAAAGATGTTAATATCAAAGTATGTGTGTAGAAATGAGAGTTTTGTCTCTGAAACACATTTTAATGCCTTTCTTTCATTACGAAACTATTCTTATCTTAGGGGAGGGTATCCAAATAGAGATAGAGACAGCTAATTTAAAGTACAAATACTGAATAAATACACAATGCCACAAATTAAAGTATAGTATTGATAATATTTAGCTTGGTTATATGTTCTCGATAATCGTATTAATTAAACAATATAATTTAATATTATCTTCAGTGATACTAGTAATATGATGTTATAGAGAAGATCTGATAATATTCGGTTTTCTCAAGTGTTTATCTTGATACTCCAGTTACTAATTTCAATTAAAATAACACATTTTAATAGGCTTATAACTTTCTGTAACAGGCTCACAAAGTAACTGAGATGTAATTTTTCACTTTAACTAGGCTGTAGAAAGACGAAATCTTTGATCAAGTTAAGTTCTCTAAATTAATGAAAACCGATATTTTTGAGGTAAACTATTGCTAAACATCAAGTTATCTTCCTTTAGCATTATTCTTGTTTGTTCGTTTAGCCAAGAAATCTGTTGGTACATGAGGCTTCATTTTCTTGGTGAACAAAAACGAAGCATGCCGTTAAAATAAGATATTTTAGTGACTAAGACGTAATCTTCTATTTATTTAAGGTTTCTTCATGTTCAAGAAAGTCTACTAGCGACTAGGAAAGTGAAATCCTCTGAGGACCTTGGCTTGCAACAAAAGGCTCTTAAGCTCTCAGTAAGTTATTTTCTCTACACTGTCCATCATTTGTTTCTGGCTCAATAATAGATTCAAAAAGTGATACTTTCTCTCATGTTAAAATAAGTTCAGCGATGTAAGTTGACGTCTTCCTTATAGTCACTTTTATAACGCTTTGAAATTTCGTAGCTTTTCAAAAAAATGAGAATAAATATTAGAATTATTCGTTTTTCCAAGCCAATATCACATCTTCTCCAAGCTATAAAAGAAACAGTAAGTTGTTCAGGCCTGTATTTATGTGATTTCCTAATAAATTGATCATAATATCGAATGGAAACAACGGACTTTGAAGATGACTCCAGTTGCTAAGAAAAAAAGCTTTTGTCTCAGAAGCTGTGGATACAATATAAAAGTGAAGGTCAAATCTCACTATTAGGTCAGACAAGAGTGGTTAAAGAATAGGTGGAAGGTAACGTTGACCTGCTACCTTTCTTCTAGTTTATTAGTTCAAAATTAAAGATGACTGTGCGCAAATAGCTATTGTATGAGTATCTTTGGGTGAAATTTATAAACACATTAACTGACTAACAAATGGAAACATTTTATTTATTCTCTTCTCTGGTTGAAGTCGTTGTTTGATCGTTTATTAAACAATTAACTAGCAATGAAGATGAGATTTGTACATTTGGAAAGAAAACAACAGTATTAGGTAACGTAGGTGATAAAAATAACTTTTAGACTTTTGCTCAGTTATGAAAGGAAATAAGACAAACCAACCTAAAGACCTTCCGGTATATTGTTAAAAAATTATCACTATCTTTGCACATCTCTTCGTTCTATTGTTGTTACTTTCTTGATTTAATCTGCTCATATTTTTCTTCTTTTTTTGTTCTTAGTGCTTATTGTGATTTACACAAAGTTTACTTCTTATCTCTAACAGTTAGCTAGGTACATTTCTTCTTCTTAGTTAACAAACCTTTCTCATCCAAGATCTACATCATCTCTGTCTCTCTCGCTCATTCATTTGTTTTCATATCTGTCTATCCAACTCACTTGAAGTGCCTCCCTCAGTTGGAAGTTGTTCTCCTTCCTCGACAAGTTTTACAGCCCTAACAACCTATAATTACCTTAACCTTTAACTCCCAGCTACTGTCTTGCACTTTCAATATATTTGCCAAATAAACCACCGTCACATTTCTTACCATAGTAACTTTCTTAAATTTCTTTGTCGTGTATGAAGCATTATCTCAACTAGTGTATCAAAATATAAGAAACACCCTCAACTTTAGCGTACATATCCCTCTAAAGGTAAGTCCTCATGGACATTCATCTTCTTAACTTGCTCCTTTCTCTAGGTGACTTTTCAACTCAAACTTCAGATTCTGTTCTCTCGTAAATCAGCGATTTCGTCTGGACACTTTCTGTTTTGAGCCAGAAATACAGTACCATTAGCATATCAAAAGTATTGTATCAGTTTTCTCCAGTGCTGACATCTTTTCCATTATCCAGATTAACAACGACAGATATTCCTCATGATGTCATTCCCAGCCCTATTTAATGACAGTGATGATCAGACACACTGGACCTAAAGAATAAACTGGTTGCTGCATTCCTCGTCAACTCTAATTTTATCTTTCGCAAATATGTACAAAAACAACATTAAATTGTTTGTCATGTTTATTTCTCTAATATTCTTAACATCTTTTAGTGGCTTACATTAAAACCTTGGAATAACAGATAAACGTCAGCCACAGCTCCATGGGCTTTTACTTCTCTTTTGCGAATGATACTTTTCTGTGCTAAAATTGCATTCAAAGTACTATTACCAGCTCTAAGCCAAAACTGTTCATCTGTTAATTTTCTCTCACTCACTGCAATCGTTATATTCGTATAACCTGCCGAGCTTTATGAGCGTACAATAGGAAGTTAATTATCTGAAAAATCGTTGGCTACATGATTTTCATTGCATTTTGCAATAGTCACCATCTTTGCATGGCCAGGTGGTTAAGGCACTCGACTCGTAATCTGATGGTCGCAGTTCGAATCCCCGTCACACCAAACATGCTCGCCCTTTGAGTCGTGGGGGCGTTATAATGTGACGGTCAATTCCACTATTCGTTGGTAAAAGAGAAGCCCAAGACTTGGCGGTGAGTGGTGATGACTAGGAGCCTTCCCTGTAGTCTTGAACTGTTAAATTAGGGACGGCTAGCGCAGATAGCCTTCGTGTAGCTTTGCGCGAAATTCTAAACAAACAAACGAACACCACCTTTGACAAAATTCAATCTCCTTGCCAGGCAGCTCACACCTATATCACATTTGTGACTTTTTCTGCAACTTTTTATTCTACTGTTTGGTTTGGAGCTTCATAAGTACATACGAACTTGAAATTTCTCGATATTTTATTAACTTAATTTAAGAGCAACCTGATTCATCCAAATCGTTCAGAAGACTTTCTCTACTGAGTTCATCCTTTTTCTGATATTATTTCTAATGGTGTTTTTGGCGTTTATTTCTTTGCTCAGCGGTTTATCTTTCATCATACAGTCTCTTTTAGTTTCTATTTTTTGCTGATTTCTTTTACGATAGCAAATGTGTTTAACTTCTGCTACTTCTGTTTGGGGTTTCAGCTTCCCATGCTTTTTCTTCCATTACAATCTGTTTGCATTTCTGCATTACTTCTAACATTCCAATTAAAGGTTTATTACAGTTCCTCAGATATATGAATTCTAATGTCATAATATGAAAACAACAAACATTTTTAGAGCCCTTGATTTTAATCATAGTTAAAATATACAACATTATGTGTCACCTTGATATAAGTTGAAAATAATATATATAGCATCTGAAAATCAAAACTTCGTGGTTTGAGTACTAAACAAACGCACCTTCATATCTATAATCTTTAATTGCCTATGATAAAATGTTTTTTTCTGTCACATCACTATTCCTACTTTCTTATGTAGCTGCAGATGTTTGACCTCTGCCTATGATAAACTGTCTGTTTCTATCACATCACCATTTTTACTGCCTTACACATGTATGTAGCTGCAGATGTTTCCATTGGATAATCTGTTGTCACTGTATGCAGTTAACAAGTGTTACTGAATAGTTGCTAAGCGTATACTGAAGCGAAAAGGGTGTAACAAAGATGGAAAAAGCAAAAAAATAGACTTTACCAGTAAAGACCACCTTGGATTTTGAGTAAGTATTAAAACATGGATGGACATAATAAAATGAAAATGCGGAAGATGTGAATGTTTACTGAAATAACTTTTATTAATATTGTAAATAGCTTCTCGGCAAATATTAAAATAGAGTGGAAATATCTGAGATTGGATGACATAACTATTGGTCAAAATGTATACAATCATCAGGAAAGTTTCACAACAGAATGAAAATAGTTAATGTGGGTGGGCCTAATGAAAAATAAATGCGAGTAATAATCTACATAATTGTTCGGTAAGTATTAAAATAGAATGTAAATACTTAAGACAGATGGATCTGATACAATAACTGCATGTAATAATCTAGATACGAGGGCTGTTCAAAAAATACGCGGACTGTTTGAATTGCGCGGCTCCAGTTGATTCCAGGGGAATCCGCTTGGTGTCGCTAGGTTCGCACAGATCAGCTGATTACGACGCCATTTCCCGATTGCAGATATCTTCATTTGTGTATTAGCTACGCGGTTTTAAGGGAAGTGCGATTTTTTCGTTTGGCGGATTTCAGAATGAATGACCTGAAGGAGCAACGACTCACTGTGAAATTTTGTGTTAAACTTGGAAACTCTGCGACTGAAACTTTTGCTATGCTTAACACGGCTTACGATGATGTTGCTATGAAGCGTACGGCATGTTTCAAGTGGCATGAACGTTTTAAGGATGGTCGACAGTCCATTGAATATGATGAGCGTCCTGGACATCCTTCCACGTCAACTGACGACCCACACGTCGACAAAATCAACACCCTGGTGCGGGCAAATCGACGTCTGACTATCAGGGAGCTTGCTGAAGAGTGTGGGATATCAGTTGGATCTTGTTACGAGATTTTGACCGAAAAATTGAAGATGCACCGCGTTGCTGCGAAATTTGTGCCTCAGAACTCGTGAGATTTGGCCAAACACTCGATCACTGTTCTTCCCCACCCCACCCTACTCACCTGTCCTTCTCCTTGAGATATTTTCTTGTTCCTCAAACTCAAAAGACCCTTGAAAGGAAGAAGATTTGAGACGATTCCCGAGATTAAGGCAAATGCGACGAAGGAGCTGGAGGACATTACAAAAGAAGCGTACCAGGACTGTTTCAACAAGTGGAAACACCGTTGGGATAAGTGTGTGCGTTGGGGAGGAGAGTACTTTGAAGGGGTCCCAGACCTGAACTTCTAAATAAAGTACATTTTGTTTTATGACGTCAGTCCGCGTATTTTTTGAACAGCCCTCGTATTTATTTGGTAGGCATTGGGACACGAAAAATAAATTCGTACCTACTTTATATTAGTAAGAATGTTTACACACAAACATGATATTTTTATCTTTATCACTTACGGCCCAACATAGTCACCTGAGTTAAGGCGTTCGACTCGTAATCCGAGCGTTGTGGGTTCGAATCCCGGTCGCACCAAACATACTCTCATTTTCAACCGTGCGGACGTTATAATGTGACTATTCGTTGGTAAAAGAGTAGCTAAATTAGGGAGAGCTACCGCATGGACGTTATAATGTGACTATTCGTTGGTAAAAGAGTAGCTAAATTAGGGAGAGCTACCGCATATAACCCTAATGTAGGTTGGCGCGAAATTCCAAAATAAAAAAAAAAATCTTTATCACTTCCTGGGTACAACCATTTTAGTTATAATTTCTTTTTAATTTACTAGATCATTTCACAAAATTTCAACTTTACTCTTTTAATTCTTTGATCTATAGTCATTAAAACTGTTTATAATGACTTCATTTTTTATGTGAAAAACGTCAATAGACCAACCTTTGAAATAAACAAGGCTTAAAATTAGTTATAAAAACCACGTTAACTAACGATGAAGTTTCCAAACATTCCTCTTGGCTTGTCGATGGCGAAATTAAAATCACGTCTTTTGTGCAGTGAATTGTGAAAGATAAAGGACAGGTCTGAAATGGTGTTTTTTTCACGCTTCTGGTTTTGAATCAGCCACGGACAAATTAAGAGAAATAAGTGAAGAAACGTACGCAGTTAACACGAGTTTTATAATAAATTCCTGGACTGTTGATTTTTAAACTTCCTCAGCCTTCGATGTTTAAACTGAGTTGAAAAGTTTCACCGAACATTTTCTTTGCAACATTGTCTTCTTATTAAACTATAATATTTAGTATAATACTATAGTATAATGATTTACATAAAGTATTTATTTCTCTGATTTGTATTTATTGGCGTTTACAAAAACTTGATTACCCAAAAGTAATGCTAAAATAATATTGACATATTATTCATTATTGTTACTACTAGTTCTCCAGGTTCAGCACTAAATATTAAAACGGGAAATTATGAAGATAATTTCAACAAAACATATAGATTTTAGACGGCCCGGCATGGCCAAGCGTGTTAAGGCGTGGGACTCGTAATCTGATGGTCGCGGGTTCGCATCCCAGTCGCGCCAAACATGCTCGCCCTTTCAGCCGTGGGGGCGTTATATGTGATGATCAATACCACTATTCGTTGGTAAAAGAGTAGCCCAAGAGTTGGCGGTGGGTGGTGATGACTAGCTGCCTTCCCTCTAGTCTTACACTGCTAAGTTAGGGACGGCTAGCACAGGTACTCTTGTGGAGCTTTGTGCGAAATTCAAAAACAAACAAACAAAACGATTTTAGACACAGATAAATTTTGTAGAGAGTGGATTTAAAACAAATTAACTAACGGTGGCAAAGAAAGTATACTTTAAAAAATCAGTAAGTCTAATAATAATATATGGTGCAACTATCTGAAATAATTTACATATTCATATTATTTAATAATGTCACATATTGACGAATGGATTTCAAGGGAATTTCTTTAGAAACATTTACAAAAAAAAACAGTACTTGATAAATGCTATTTGCTTCTTTCCATAGTTCACGATGAAGGTGCATACTTCCCGATCGCACCAAACGTGCTCGCCCTTTCAGCCGTGGGTGTATTATTATGTAACGGTCGATCCCACTATTCATTGGTAAAAGGGTAGCCCAAGAGTTGGCGGTGAGTGGTGATGACTAGCTGCCTTCCCTCTAGTCTTCCACTGCTAAATTAGACACGGCTAGCGCAGACGTCCCTCGTGTAGCTTTGCGCGAAATTCAAAACAAAACAAAAACAAACTTGGTGCACAGTATGATCTACAACTCGTACTTTTTAATCGTATTCCTGTTAAAAACAGTGGCAAGATAAAACATAAGGTGAGAGTTTAGTTATTTGTTTAAATTAAAGCTTCAATTCTAGCATTTACTATTTTGTTGCTCTTCCAAATTTTTAGCTATGGAGTACTTTTATATAAATGCAGCATTAATTCAAGGATAGGAAATTACTCGTTAAATCAGTCACTTATTTTATATAATATAAAGTAACTCCGAGTAGGTCAAAGATAAGTTTACTTACTTACAGCAATAAAAGCCACGACTCGTGGTGGACAGAGCTTAGGTATCAAGTGACCTTTTATGTAGTTATACGTTACAAAATTGTTTGTTTTGGAAGTTCGCACAAAGCTACTCAAGGGCTATCTGTGCTAGCCGTCCCTAATTTAGCAGTGTAAGACTAGAAAGAAGGCAGCTAGTCATCACCACCCACCGCCAACTCTTGGGCTACTCTTTTACCAACGAATAGTGGGATTGACCGTCACATTATACACCCTCACGGCTGGGAGGGCGAGCATGTTTAGCGCGACGCGGGCGCCAACCCGCGACTCTCAGATTACGTGTCGCACGCCTTACGCGCTTGGCCATGCCAGGCCATGTTACAAAAGAAAATCAAATAATAATTTACCACGAATGTGTAAAATATTCTCGGTGGAGCTACCCCTATTGTTTGTTTGTTTTTGAATTTCGCACAAAGCTACTCGAGGGCTATCTGCGCTAGCCGTCCCTAATTTAGCAGTGTAAGACTAGAAGGAAGGCAGCTGGTTCTATGGTTCACCATAAAATCTGCAAAATAAATACATCTATTCCAAATTTAGTACCTATTGACTAATCAACTATATATTTTTCTCGATAATTCAAGGAACACTATATATATATTTCTATTTTACAAGTACGCATTTATTCACTTACAACTTAACCTTTCTATTATATTAGTAATGTTTATTCTCGATTAGTCTTGGTTTCTGTTTATCTGTGCAATGACAAATTGGTAAAAGGGTAGCCCAAGAGTTGGCGGTGGTGATGGAATCTAATGGTGATAACTAACTAACTAATAGACTAGGGAGCTTAATTTAAAAAAAATTAAGCCTTAAACAGACTTTTTATAACTTTTAATTGGCACACGATGTCACATACATTATCATTGTGTAAATAAGGATTTATTCACTAATCAAATAAATCTTGTTATTCTAAACATACGTATATATTTACTACTCAGACATTTACTATTTATAAAGAGCAATACTTCCTAATTTATTACTAAATTTGTATTCACTGATCGAATATACATGTCTATTCTATACATAATTCTTCAGTTACTGACCTGATATCCATTTCTATTAAAATAGTAATTATTTATTAATTGGTTGACTATACACTATTAAACCTGTAACTAGTTGAATGCAGACAGCTTATATATTTTTAACGTTGTTGGTTGTTTGTTTAAAGAGGCCCGGCATGGCCGGGTGGGTTAAGGCGTTCGATTCGTCTTCTGAAGGTTGCAGGTTCGAATCCCTGTACGCCAGACATGCTCAACCTTACAGCTGTGGGGGCGTTATAATATGGCGGTCAATCTCACTATTCGTTGGTAAAAGAGTAACCCAAGAGTTGGCGGTGGGTGGTGATGACTAGCTGCCATTCCTCTAGCCTTACACTGCTAAATTAGGGATGGCTAGCGCAGATAGCCCTCGTGTAACTTTGCACGAAATTAAAAAAACAAAAATATTTAAACTCGCAAACATCAAAAATAGTTTCGAAAAATATCTCATCTGTTTTGTTTTTTTTCAAAAGCTAATCCTGAGCTGTTGTCTAAAAATAACACAATTATTAAGTTCTGCAATCGTTAATCATACAAATGAGTTATTCCTTACCAAGCATTTTTATCACCGCCCGTCTAGAAGAATGGTGGTTTCCTCGAGTATTACTAAGTTCAGGAGATGACTCCACGCGACCAATGGTGGAGCGCCGCAGCTTGAGTCCAATCAGAACGTATAGCAGTGAGATAGCTGTTAGGGGAAGGAAGAAGAAAAGGAAGGTAGATACTTCGAAGATGTAGGGTAACATCCGTTTCATACCGCACGCCGCAGACTCAGAAATAAGCGTGTCGTTATATTTCAGTTGATAGACTATACCGAACTGGAAGACGACAGGAACGGAGCATAGCGCAGCGACAACCCAGATACCAACGATAATTTTAATGGCCCGAGACAGCTGGGACATTCGGTAGGCTCGGAGAGGACGGCAGATTGCCAGGTATCGCTCCACAGTAAAAGCCGTTATAGTTAAGATGGAGGCGTTGGTTGAAGTCTCTGATGTCAAACCTCTGATGATACAAAAACTTTCTCCAAAGATATATGGATAACTCTGCCAAAGAAGGTAAATCTCTTGCGGTAGGCCCAAAACCAATAGTAAAACGTCAGAAACTGCCAGACTGAAAAGGTAATAGTTAGTAGCAGTATGCATGTACTTGTTCCTAGCAATGACCACACACGTGCAGATGTTACCTATGACCCCGGTGAGTAAGATAACCGAGTAAATTGAAGTCATAGGAATGACCATAGAAAGAGCAGCGCGTTTGGGGCCTAACTGCTCCAGTATATATTTTGTAATATTTACTTCATTAGCCATAATTAGCACTTAAATTTGATTCGATAAAACGTTCAAAATGCACAAACAAAGCTGGTAAATCAGATAAGACTCAACTAAAATACTCTTCGTACAACTGATGTCAGTAATCTGAAAGTTAATAACGTTTGGTTAAGTTTTTAAAAAACAAACAACTTATTGTTAAAACCATATGCTTGGTGTGGTAAGTGAGCTAGATTGTCGTATTCTAGACTCATTCACCAGGACTCAAACTGTGGCTGGCTTCACGTTAGAGACGCTCAACCTCTCCAAAATACGCAGCTCAGCGAACTGAAGCTGCCCGCTGTGAGCTGCGCCGTGCATGCTACAAGTTTCCATTATTCCAGCAACCTGGTTGGATAAATGTCGCCCAAAATCGATACAATCACGCTTTCTGTTCTCTGGTTCATAGCTTTTCTCATGATCTAAAATCTGAGGGGTCCTGCTGCAGAAGTGGAAACTAAAGTAAGCGTCCTGGCTAACAGAGAAAACATATTTTTTAATTTACACCTGTGTAATGCTAATTTGAAAAGCAGTAAGAGAGATAACATAGCTTTGGCTACGTGAGTAAATTCCACACGAGGTAAGGATTTAATTTCTCGTATCTCTGAGTAACCAAGACGATAAACGTATATGATACTTAAAATAGACAAAATATTACATATCAGAGTACTTTTTGCATCTAAAGTTTCAGATCATATGGCAACAATATTGAGTTCAAGAAAACGAAACTAAGAAATCGAAATGAAAACTTGTCTAAGCCCTTTGTGAAAACACGTTGTGACGTAATAAAAATAGCTAGTATTGATTTCGGCTTTTGATATTATAAACATCTATTATTAATTATGTGAGAACAAGATTATTCTGTGATCTAATTGTAAACGAACAAATAATTTTTATAAGTGGTAGTTCGGTGAACTTGAATCTGTGCTTCAGAATGCCCACATTGTCTATTGGTTTGTTTAAATGTTTCGTTTGAAGTCTTTTTGTGTTGGAATTTTGCACAAATCTACTTGAGATCTATCTGTGCTAGCCGTTCCTAATTTAGCAGTGTAAGACTAGAGGGAAGGCAGCTAGTCATCACCACCCACCGCCAACTCTTAGGCTACTCTTTTACCAACGAATAGTGGGATTGACCACTACATTATAACGCTCCCACGGCTGAAAGGGCGAGCATGTTTGGCGCGACGGGGATGCGAACCCGCGACCCTCAGATTACGAGTCGCACGCCTTAACACGCTTGGACATACCGGGCCTCGTTTGAAATCAATACAAATCATAACCTACTGATTTTTCTTAAGAATGAGGCACCAATGTTTGCAAAAATAGTCGATTTAATTCAAACTAGTTCATAACTAGTGTCCTTGCTTTTATAATTTGATTTTTAAAAAATCCTGAGAATCGGAAATTGCCCATACTGGATGAGCGAGAAGAGTGAGTGTGCTCATAGTTTGAAGAAGCGTCTATTTCTTTGACAGAACGTCTTTATTGTGTCAAACGTCATTCCTGTTCTTAGTTTAATGATTCGTCACCAAATGAACACTGACAAAAACAAAAAGCCAAGAAACTTTGAAACACAACGGCACTGAACGCTTTATATTCCGTCTTGGCTAATTAAAGGTTTATTATACGTTATTCGGTTCACTTTGTTTTTAATTGGAATAAAAAAGAAACGTAACGAAAATGTTTAGGAACATAGTACTGAACAAATTTCGGAGAAGTGGTTTTATTTACATTTTTACAGATAGATTTCTTTTCAGCTACAGTTAGAAAATGAGTAATTATGATATAAATATTCTATATAATTATTTGGAGTATGTTGTATAAATTGATAAAAATACTTCTGAACAATCTGATTGGTGATCATAAATCAGTTCTATCAACAAGTCTAAATCTTTTCAGAAACTCGAAAACAGTTGAATATACAGTGAATAGAATACTATGTAAAATCCTATTAATAGTTTAAAATATATTTAACCTACATCACTAACATAACTGACACTTCAAAGCATTCATATTTTTCTTTGTGCATGATGCAAATCAAGAAATATATTGAGTCTTCATCGCTAATATATTTTACATGTTAAAGAATACGAAACTTTCTCTGTACATGATGCAAATCATAAAATATTTAGTCTTCATCACTAACATAATTAACTCTTTAAAGAATGCAAGTCTTTCTTTGTACATGATCCTACAATAATATAGTAGTTACTTTAAAATTTATTAATTAATCGACGTTTATCAAGTTATTAACACTTTTTCAAAGATATTTTCATGAAAGGGGAATAAAAATACCAAAATTTATTTCCTAAACCAAATAAACAAACGTACGCTCCTGCAACACTGATATATTTTACGAAAATATATCTAATTTTCCTTCTTAGCGTAGCATGCAAAAACATGAACTCAAATGAAAGTATTTTCTTATATTGTATGTATAATATATATTGTAGCACAATATTTAACTCTCAGTTTTGTTACAGAAATATACAAAACATCCCCTTCAAACTTGCACTCAAATGTAAGCAAACTTTTAAATGTTTGTTTGTTTGTTTTGAAGTTCGAGCAAAGCTAATCGAGGGCTATCTGCGCTATCCGTCCCTAATTTAGCAGTGTAAGACTAGAGGAAAGGCAGCTAGTCATCACCACCCACCGCCAACTTTTGGGCTACTCTTTTACCAACGAATAGTGGGATTGACTGTAACTTTGTAACGCCCCCACGGCTAAAAGGGCGATCATGTTTGGTGCGACTGGGATTCAAATCCGCGACCCTCAGATTACGAGTCAAACGTCTTAACCCATCTGGCCATGCCAGGCCCAACTTTTAAATGCATCAAGTATTTTCGGAACTTTTTGTTAACACGAGATCACTTCTAATCGAGCATCTTTCCAGTAACTTATAAATTAGTTATAAGTGAATCAAAATTATGTATTGACTGCAAAATCTTGGGACTTCGTCTTTCTCTACACATCATTACAGTTAATTTCAGTCTATATTGGTCTGCATTAAGGACGATTTCCACCAGTGGATAAGCCGTAATCTTCAGAGACTTCCAACGTTAAAACCAGGATTCGATTCTGTGTGGATGACAGAGCGTAACCAGACCATTGTGTAACTTTGCACGAAAACAAACTTATAAACCGAATTAAGGAAGCTGCTGTTAGACTTTTAGAATTTATTTAACCGAGATGGTAAAACAGTTCAGAAAAATATTAACATACGTAAAACTTTATTATATACTTAATAAGTACAACATTGAGTAATTTTTATAATTGTATAAAAATTATGCTTTGACAGAGATACATGAAAAAAATAACATTGATTCTTCAAAAATCAGGTACCAAAGCTAACAAAGTACAAAGATAATAAATTTATATTATTTTCATAAAAAACTTAACTGAAATATACAAATTGGTTTACTGTCAGATTTAGTCTGTTACTAAAATATACTCTTCAAAAAAGAAACGCAAAAGGGATATTTTATTATTTTAAAGAGAAATATATGTAATAACGTTACAAGCTCAGAGTATGTGATGTTACACGTGTTAAGGCACTGATTGTCAGACCAAAATGATAATAAAAGTTGTGCACTTTGAAAACGGAGGAAAACAATGGATTTTTCGCCAAAACGCATTCGTGTCCAATAAATTTGTTTGAGAGATCTGCATGTTCTGCAAGTGCAACATGTGCAAAATACCTATAAAAGTGACGGGTTTTCGGTTTCCATAGCTCAGTGTTAAGCCACCGACACGCAATACAGTTACGCCAAGACTGACTGAAGCACAACGCATCAACGCCATTGGTCGCTTGGAAGCAGGCGAATCTCGATCAGATGTTGCCAGAGCTGTGAATGTCCACCCAAGCACCATCACAAGGCTATGGAATCGTCACCAACAACATGGATCAACTCGTGTGACCACGCCCGCACAAGATCGCTACATCCGGTTACGTCACCTTCGGAATAGGACCACCACTGCGACGTCTACTGCCTCAACCATACCAGTGCTGCGTAGGATTTCCGATCAGACCGTACGCAACCGTCGACGAGATTCTTAGGCCCCATGTGCAACCTATCATGATGAACGTTAATGACGTTTTTTCAACATGACAACGCCCGTCCTCACACAGCCCGACTCACCACTGTCTTCTTGAGACACCACAACATCAACGTTCTTCCCTGGCCTTCCATATTACCAGATTTAAACCCCATCGAACATCTTTGGGACGAGTTGGACCGACGTCTGCGATGGCGACAACCTCAACCGCAGACTCTACCTCAGCTTGCAGCAGCTTTGCAGGCGGAGTGGACAGCCATTCCACAGGATGTGATTCGTCATCTCATCGCTTTCATGGGCAGGGGATGCCAAGCAGTTATCGATGCTCACGGGGGGCATACTCGTTATTGACGTTGAGTGACGTTTTTTTCGAATTTTTGACAGCCTGTGTCCTAACTGTTTGCAAGTTGTTGTTGTTTTTTAAGTTTCTAATAGAGAAGGAAAGTGAAAGGATGCAAAATTGTATATTTTGAAACTCTAATGTCATTGCATCTAAGAATTGGCCCGGCACAGCCAGGTGATTAAGGCGCTAGACTCCTAATCTTAGTGTTACGGGTTCGAATTTCACCAAACACTTTCAACCGTGACAGTGATAAAGCTTCAACCAAATCGATAACTAAATTTGCATTAACTTTATATGAAGACAAATACTGAATGGCACAATATGAAACTTTCCTTGATGGAAACCTTAATTCTTAGTAAACAATAAATAGTATATTTAACTGTGAAGTATATTTATCTGTGAAGTAAAAGGGTATCTTACAATAAAGATTATCCACAATGTGTGTGTTAGCATAAATCACCCAGAGTTAACCCGCTTGATTATCATAAATTTTCGTATGGTTTATGTTTGTTTGTTTGGAATTAAGCACAAAGCTATGCAACGGGCTATCTGTGCAATGCTCACCAAGGGTATCGAAACCTGGTTTCAAGCGATGTAAGTTTGGAGAAATACCGCTTTCGGATAATAACTGAAAAATATCCAACAATGTACATGAAACACTTTATGTAAGCTTTTGTCATAATTTGGAGATGTAAAAGATCCTGAAATAAGGCACATAATTACCTTTAAAAGAAATTTGAAGACAAGCAGGCCCGGCATGGCCAAGTGTGTTAAGGCGTTCGACTCATAATCCGAGGGTCGCGGGTTCGAATCCCGGTCGTACCAAACATGCTAGTCCTTTCAGCAGTGGGGGCGTTATAATGTGACGGTCAATTCCACTATTCGTTGGTAAAAGAATAGCCCAAGAGTTGGCGGTGGGTGGTGATGACTAGCTGCCTTCCCTCTAGTCTTACACTGCTAAATTAGAGACGGCTAGCACAGATAGCCCTCGAGTAGCTTTGTGTGAAAATCAAAACAAACAAACAAACGAAGACAAGCGTACTTGAATGAGTCAGTTATTACCTTTTACAAAGCAGGATATGCAGTTCGGTTATTAAGTGTAAGAACTAAAAAAAAAAATGAAGATGAACATTAATTGATATTGTACCTTCTAATTTAAGCCTCCTAAAAATATCCTCAAATAATTATGTCACCCGCTGGTACAGCGGTAAGTCTACGGATATTCTACGCGAAAATCAGAAGTTCGATTCCTATCGGTGGAATCAGCAGATAGCCCAGTGATTTTGCTATTAGAAAAAACACAACGTTATTATAAAAAAACACAAAGTTTGATATGAAGAAATAGAACTTAGGATGTGACAATTATAAACATTTGAAGTATCTTTCGTGATATTTATATATATTTCCATTCTACTAGTAATTCTATATATTTAGAATTCGAGCACAGTTGAACTTCATTAGATGAAAATGGGTTAGCATAACCATTAAAGTGAAGCTCAGTGTGCAGAATTTTATTCATATAATATTCTTTAAAATACAGTGCAGTCTTATTACTTTAAACTTGTTATGCTCAAGCACATACTTCGGTTTTTCTAACCTAATTTTACTAAGATATTAAATGAAGCTCGAATTATATGAGTAATTATTAATACAAACTGAGAAATAATGCTAATTGTTTTACTTCATCTGATTCATAACACAAAGGAAAACAACTGTAGGAAGAATCTGAAACATTTACCGATATTTTGGCTAAACAACAGCAGGGACACTTTTGATATTTCGTTACACTTTAAGGCTATTAATATAATCACTTATTCATACTGCGTAAAATGTTATATAGTGTTTGTAACTCTACAGTTTGTACTTTTCTCTCTAATGTTCGAGAAATCTATGGCCTGGCATGGCCAAACGCGTAAGGCGTGTGACTCGTAATCCGAGGGTCGCGGGTTCGCGCCCGCGTCACGCTAAACATGCTCGCCCACCCAGCCGTTGGGGCCCGTATAATGTGACGGTCAATCCCACTATTCGTTGGTAAAAGAGTAGCCCAAGAGTTGGCGGTGGGTGCTGATGACTAGCTGCCTTCCCTCTAGTCTTACACTGCTAAATTAGGGACGGCTAGCACAGATAGCCCTCGAGTAGCTTTGTGCGAAATTCCAAAACAAACAAACAATTCGAGAAATCCGATGAACCTTGTTACATATTACTATTTCAAATAGCCAAAAACTAAGTTAAATACATGTTGATATGTGTTCAATTTATGACACTTGCCAATAAGATTGATACACACAGTTTCTTTTTTGATAAAATTACATTTTAATATACAAACAATAATGCAACTTACAATAACAGTTATTACAAGTAAGGATTTATATACAGAACTTTTTCAAACTTACAAACAATATTGATTCTTCTATCTGGTCCGAAACTTCTATGATATCTCATCGATGGTTCATGATTAACGAATTAATTTCTAGTCGATGTAGATACAATTTACTTGATAAAGAGCTGGTTAGTTCTGTATTATTTTTTCTTTGCCAATCACACTTCAAATATTTCTTATAATGAATTTATGTGATGTTTCCGTTAGAAGATTAATATCCAATGTGAATCCGCTGAAGTTATATAGTTTGTAATGTTTGAAATTTTTAAATGTTCCTGTCAAATGTCTGAATTTCCCGATTAATAAGCGTTAATCACAATTATAGCTGCCATGGTTTATAGTATACCAACTATAGAAAACCAGTAATATATATTGTTCTTGGCACATCACGTTGGTTACATTTATAGAGGTAAGGAGAGTTTTAGAAATGTCAGCCTACACAACGATACTGAAGAAAAACTGGTGTTTACTTACAAAACATATTATTGATTTTAACACTGGGAAATCCTTCATAATTTTAATGAGTAGGCGAGAATACCGCAATAGAAATTTAACAGTATACGTTATGTATATTTCTAAATGTAAAATGTAATGGTAGATCCGTCAGAACCTATAATAACTGTTTTTATTATACGTTTATCATACTTTGCACTTTTTATTACAAATTTATGTTTGCTACTCATAAATAATAATAAAACCGCGACGAGAAGAGAGCGGGTTTTAATGGTTGTTTTGTCAGCAAAATGAAGATACATTTCACCAAGTCCTTGTTTCAATTTGTTGTTGTAACCATTTCTCAAGCCCAGGTGGTTAAGGCATTCGACTCGTAAATCTAAGAGTCGTGGGTTCGAATCCCCGTCACACCAAACATGCTGGCCCTTTCAGCCGTAGGAGTGTTATAATGTTTTGATCAAACCCACTATTAATTGGTAAAAAAGTAGCTCAAAAATTGACGGTGGGTGGTGATGACTAACTGCATTCCCTCTAGTCTTACACTGCTAAATTAGGAACGGCTAGCGCAGATAGCCCTCGTGTAGCTTTACACGAAATTCTAAACAAATGACCCATATATTTAACACTTATTTAGCATAACTTGTACTTTTCTGACGCTTAATATTACTATAGCACAATTTGTTCTTTAAACTTCTGTCAACAGAACAACTAAAATCCTTTACACGATTTAATAGTGTCGCTATACGACAAAGTCACAGTTTCCTGTGAAATATTCATTGAAATCTACATTCTCACAATGTATAGGTGTAACAGGTTTGTGTTTTTAGTTCTAATGTATCGTAAAGTTACAAGTGTTTGAGAAGTGTGTGGTAACTGAGCATATAATAAATAGTTGGTAGACAAAAAATAACCTTCTATATTAAATCATCTCGCTTCCCGTAGTTATTATAAGCTATCCGTAAGTAATATACGTTTACTTTTTACATTAAGTCTTTTACTTAATCACATAGGTTAAATTTATCTTATAAACATAAGATAACACCAAATGAAATACAAAACGTGTTTCGTGTTTTCTTATAGCAAAGCCACATAGGGCTATCTGCTCAGCCCACCGAGGGGAATCGAACCCCTGATTTTAGCGTTGTAAATCCGGAGACATACCGCTGTACTAGCGGGGGGCTGAAATACAAAACACTGATCTATAGATGTTGGTCATATAAATTATCACGTTGCTAAATTGTCCAGTTAGTGCTCAGAATACAATAGATAAAATTCTTTCTCATGTTGATGATGAACACTGAGCGGTTTTTAAGAATCCTCTGACGTTTCTCAAACTCAGTACTTTTACTCTGAATATCAAGCAAATATATCTGAGATAAATAAACGTATATTACAAAAACTCCATAAACGTTTCAAGTTCAATTTGAAAATGAAGAACTGGGTGTTTCTTTTCGTAAACATGTTACGTTAGAGAATGAATGATAAACATATTTGAAGCTTAGAACCCAGACTTCAACCTGTTCATGAAATAAGTTATCTCTCAAACGACACAAATACACAGAAACATCAACTCGTGACAAGCGTAAAAACAACGACACAGATACATCGGCTATTATACATTAAGTAACATTCAACATCAAATTCATGTTATAGACTAAACTGACTGTCATACCCAGTTTAATCTTGTTGTGGAAAATATTGTACTGCTCAGATTTTTCTTCTGTTTTTTCCAAGACCTTATCTCTTCCTATGCAAAGGAAATAGCATTACAGTCGAAATTTGTAAATTGTGTTTGCATGTTTCTTTTGGAGCCTTTGAATAATGTACTAGAATCTCTATCTGTGTTATCCTCCTTCTAGCATAGTCAAGTTTTCCGAAAGAGGGCTAGTAAGCCCTCTGGGTACAATATTTTGCCTAAATATCTCTTTCGCAAACTGCAGTTCCTCAAAGTTGGCATAATTGAGTTGTTTTTCTTATGCACCTTTGCTTTAAATATTTTACGTATGTACCATAGCAAACAAAATAAAGTTCGAGATGTTTCTACTTTGTTTGTTTTCAATAATACTGCGACGTATGTTGCAGATACAAAACAAACAAATAGAATAGATAGAATAATAAATAACGTGAAATGTTTCCTTCGAGAAAATGATTTTTCTATCTCACTCATTGATAACGACAAAAAGTCACTTGGCCTGGTATAACGAGCTGATTAAACTTTCGACTCGTTATCTCAGAGTCGAGAGTTCGAATCCCCGTCACACCAAACATGCTCGCCTTTTCAGTGGTAGGGGCATTATAATGGTCAGTCAATCCCACTATTCATTGGTAAAATAGTAGTCCAAGAACTGGCGTTGGTGGTGATGACTGGCTGCTTTTCCTTTAGTCTTACATAGCTAAATTAGGGACGGCTAGCACAGATAGTATTTGTGTAGCTTTGCGCAAAAATATAGAAAAACAACAAAAGTCACTTAAATATCTTCTACATCCGTTAATTGAAAACGTTTGATCTTTTAAAATGCCTAATACTGAAAATACTTTTAAACATGAATAATATATATGAAGACATAAAAATAACGTGCTCTAAAAAATATTTGTCGTAACATATAATTCCTTTTTAATTCTCCATTTTAAGCCAGGGTCCAAGATACATTTGTCAACGACTCGACACGTGCATCTTGTTTATTTAAGTAAAATATATATATAACTTTAAATCCCACGTTCGGTATGCTCTCTTTCATTAATAAATATTGATTCTTTCGTTACAGTAGCTTGTCAGTATAAATTGCGAGATTCGATTAAGATTAATCCATTAGTACACTTAAGGTGTACCATTCTTCAAGTCTCGAAGGACTTAAATTATGAAAGGTTGTATCACGCACAATCTCCGCTACCATAATCACTGTTCTCTCACAAGTTACACCGACACAAACGCTGGGATAAGTTGAAGGCAGGAATTCTGTGATAGGAGTAACATTAACTTGTTGAATAAAGTATGAAGTTTAGATCTATTCTAAGGACTATGACGGTAGCATACAATAATGGCTGTCTCTAACACCTTGACATTTTAACACATGAAATCTAGAGAGCCCAGGTGTGACGGTTGCTGCAAACACCTTTTCGCATTTCTGTTTCCTACTTGAATTTAATTTCGTATTAAAACTAACAACGTGATAAACGTGATTTGTATAAAGTTATAAACAGCTAGAAGAAGAAAAAATTCTTTCTCAGAAAATAAAAGTTTTTATTACATAAAAAACGACACCAATGAAGAAATTGATGAAGAGGTTATAGCCGACATATTTTTTTCATACCATCGGAAATCAATATGTAAAAACTATTTAACTATTTTGTTAGCGGTATCCACAGTCCTTAAATTAATAAAACACTGAATTACTTTAGTGTTATTTTGTACCATCTATTAACATAGAAGTTAAGTTTTTGAGAACCCAAGTCTTTCTTAGTTTAAAGATTTCCAATCCTTTATTATTTCACGTTCTGTGTATTTTTCTGCAAACCTCTTCCCGGTTTAAGAATTGGCACGTTGAAATTTAGCAGACGGACTTGAGATGTGTCTATTTCCATCGCCAGCCATAGATTAACATTCAAGAAGATAGCTGTGAAAAGGACAGAATAAAAAGACAACATGCCTCAAACTGAAAGAAAAACCATCAAGGAGGTTGGGAGAGGTCGAATGTATCTGATCCTTCCAGATCTACACAATGTACTGCGAACCAGCTGACAAGCTAGAAAGACCAAACATGGCAAGCATGCTTGGACACTATGGATGATTCACCAAATGAGATACATTTTTGGACGCGGGACCTTTTCGGGTAAATATAGATTTGTTTGTTTTTGAAGTTCGCGCAAAGCTACACGATGGCTATCTGCGCTAGCCGTCCATAATTTAGCAGTGCAATGGTAGAGGAAAAGCAGCTAGTCATCACCACCTACAGCCAACTCTTGGGCTACTCTTTTACCAACGAATAGAGGGATTTACCGTCACATTATAACGTCCCCACGGCTGAATGAGCGAGCATGTTTGGTGCGACGGCGATTCGAACCCGCGACCCTCAGATTACAAGTCGTACGCCTTAACACGCTGGGCCATGCCGGGCCCATTCTCTTGAATGTTTATTTCAGGTAGTATAAAGCAAGCAAGCAACGTCGATAAAACTGACGACAAAAACTGATAACTATCAGAAACTCAATGGCTGGTATGGGACTAAGGGGATCAGTGAATCCTATGCCAAGAACTGGATGGGGGAAAACTGAAGAACTCCGAGAAAACCCACTTTCACTACTCAGACGCCGAATTGCCTATCCGGAAAGTGCCTTAGCTGTGCAACTGAAATAAAATATGAGGAACATTGATGGTTAATTTACTGCAAATTTCAGATAAAGTATAGAAGTAATTGGACATAAGGGAATGTTAATCAGTTTATTGGAACCATTCTGAATAATAAATCCTACCGAATATTTTACGTTAGTAGTTGTATATACCTAAACAGTTTTTGTTTTTTAAAGATATGTAAAATATTGTTAAAACTCTAAAAAGTAATTATTTCATTTTTGGTAGAAATCATATATTTTACATGCACTAAAGAAAAAACCGAAAGCGATTCAAGTTTTAACAAACACTTTCATTAAAATTTATTTTAGAATTTTGAACTATCGGAGTTAATGTTAAATATTTGATTTAATTACTACACTTCGTCATTATAATAATACCACGAGATAATTTCATATGTTTGTCCTGCTTTTATACGATGTGAATGAATATTCTATTAAAATGTGATGAATAATCTAAATGAATAAATTTTTGTTGTATTTCTTTTTTTAATAACTTTTCTATCACTTTTACAAGTAATGTAATAAACCATAGTCAAATGATTGTGACCACGAAATAGTTATTTATAAGCCTACATAGCTTTAGTAATATTATTATTTGTTCTTAAGTTGAATGTAGTGAGGGCCCGGCATGGCCAAGCGTGTTAAGGTGTGCGACTCGTAATCTGAGGGACGCGGTTTCGCATCCCGGTCGCAACAAACATGCTCGCCCGTTCAGCCGTGAGGGCGTTATAATGTTACGGGCAATCCCACTATTCGTTAGTAAAAGAGTAGTCCAATAATTGGCGGTGGGTGGTGATGACTAGCTGCATTCCCTCTAGTCTTACACTGCTAAATTAGGGACGGCTAGCACAAATAGCCCTCGAGTAGCTTTGTGCGAAATTAAAAAAAAAAAATCTAGTGATACTCAGAACTGTTGTGACCTAATCTGCAGATATTCGCAACAATTTTGCACTAAAGCACAGAGTTCCCATGTTTTGATAAACAAGGTTAACATAAGTATAAAGAATGCTCTTAAACAGTTACTAATTATAAGTTAAACGTTTTAAGAGCTGTAAATAACTTTCAGGTTTATTTATTCAAAAGAACAGCACATTATATGCTGGACCACGCCTACTCAAAGTAAGAATTTCGTTGCTTTATAATTCAACCTTTTTTTGCTGCATTTTGTTTTTTTTAACAAAAATGTGGATTTTAAATAACAGTTTCTTCAGATTAATCAGGAAAGGTGAAACAACATAAACTTTATTGTATTTATACAAGAACAATAAAACAATTGGTTATTTCGCATATCTGTATCATTTAGGAAGGAATCTTTTATTTTGTTATTTAATTTTGTAGGTATATTTGTGAAGTGTGTGTGTGTGTGTTTTTTTCGTATAGCAAAGCCACAAAAAGCTGTCTGCTCAGCCCACCGAGGGGAATCGAACCCCTGATTTTAGCGTTCTGGTATATTTGTGAAGGACGAAATAAAAATTTGTAAAACGAGTGGAAAATGGGTAAGGGAATTATTTAATAAAAATATAAATATTTCTGTTGTAAACCTTGCTGGACATATGTTTCTTACTAAGTCTTTTGTATGCTTTTGTGTAATATTCTATAAGAGAGGTAATAAAGATAAGAACATGTGAAACACTGCCGAATGAAAAAAGAACACGTGCGAAAATAATAACAAAAATCCAGAAATAACTGTAATTAAAGCTTCGAAAACTTTTACGAAATCCACAGGCTTTTGATGTTGGTATCGGAAGTCAGTTTATGATCTAAACTGTACGCGATAGATTCTCCATGATTTGAAGCCTAAGAAACGTATCGTGTCTCAGAGCTTAAATTAATTTTGTGACCGGTGAAAGTGGATGATAAGATATCACATTACTGAATACAGCGCCACCACTTGAAGCAGACAAGTACAATTTTGTCATGAAAGTGACGGAAACTAAATGGTTTCAGCATAAAATACAAAAAGGAAAGATAGCAAATATAATTAATGCTATACTTATCTCCGACTATAGATAGATCTGAAAATCCATTTCTATTTAACCTCCAACACTCAGTATTGTCGAATCAACTCAATTTCTTAAAAGAACTGTTCGTACTTTTCATATTAACAAGATGACCAGATTGAAACAGGTAAACAAATCAGACACTGAGAAATAAACCAAAATATAGAACACTTTGTTCTGAGCTTTGTTCTCGTAGAAAGATTGAACCAGTTCAGGTCGAAGGTTTATCAGATTGTTTATAAATCATTGTTTGTTAATTTACTGCTAATATTCTCTGTTATCTACTGGGTATTCCGATTAAACTGATACTGAGTTTGTCGATAAACCAAATAAATAAATACCAAAATAATTTTATTAAAATAAAACAAACTAAGAAAGGTCTTAACAAACAGTAAAAATTGTACTCAGTAAACAGATACAAATTAGTTCATTAAACTCTTCATAAGCTAAACATAAGCTGATTAGATAACAAAATAATTGTCAAATCAGTAAATTTTTTTAAAAGGCATAAAATCTTACATGAGACTATGGCATCCCCTTACCTCTCTGAGAGCAATAAAGCCCCTTTTGTGAGAGTATGTAGCGCTATATATTCGGTTTCGATACCTCGGTGGGCAGAGTCCACTGTGTAGCATTGTGATTTACTACAAAAAAAACGAACCATAAACTACTTATATCTTACAGAGTCTATTTGTTCGTTTGGAATTAAGCAGAAAGCTACATAATGGGCTATCTATGCACTGCCCACCAGGGGTATCAAAACCCAGTTTCTATTGTTATAAGTCCGCAAACGTATCGCTGTGCCACCCTGCGTAAACCCTCTATTGGTCAGTTAAGCTACATTTGGAGTACAAATGCATCCCACATGTATACCTAATTCTACTTTTCAGCGTATTATATTCCGATATCCAAATAGAATTTAGGATTTGTTCTTATGCTTTTATCTTAATGGCAACAAAGAAAATGTTGGGAAAGTTTTAACCAACTGCCAAAAATAATAAAAAGATTTGTGAAATATTTTCTGTTCATGGAACATTTTTCAGACCACTGAAGTTATAGTTCTTTAGGAGGTTCTGTGTTCCCGACATAGTCAGTTGGTTAGGGCGCTCAACTCGTAATTTGAGGATTTGTTTCGTTTGTTGGTTTGAGTTTTGCGTAAAGCTACACCAGTGCTATCTGCTAGTCATCACCACCCACCGCCAATTCTTGGGCTACTCTTTTACCAGCGAATAATGAGACTGAGTCGAGCATCAGACCACCTGGCCATGCCACACAATCTGAGGGTCGCGAGTTTGAATCCCCATCTCACCAAACATGCTCGCCTTTTCATCCGTGAGGATACTACCATGTTACGATTAGTCCCACTATTCGTTGGTAAACAAATAGTTTAATATTTGTTTGCGGTGACTAGCTGCCGTCCCTTTGGTATTTCACTGCTAAATTAGGAATGACGAACGTAGACAATCGTCGTGTAGCTTCACACAAATTCAGTACGAACAAACAGGTTGTGTACGTTTTTAAGAGCATAGTCATTCAAATAACCTCACTTTAGGTGCTATTACATCATGCTACACATTTACCGAATTATGTATGACAAAATTAACGAGTAAGTCATAAAATATAGTTAATAAGATATGAATAATGACAAGATGCACATTATAAAATGCAATCACACTTGTAACTGAAGATAAGTGCAACGTATCTGAATTCTCAGCCCAAGCCGACAATTAGATGATTGTGTCTGAGAATGTGTCTCCATTTGAAAGGATGAGAAATATGTTTTAGATATACCAGGGAATGACAGTTGTGATCCAGTTATTCGGCACCAGAATAAGTAAGCTGCTCAGAAAGTCCGTACACAGGAAGAGAGGTCATAGGCGTGGCTTGGGTTGTTATTGTGGCCATAACAAGAAATAAAGAAAAGGTGAAACTCGAGATCAAGTGACTCGACATGCTGGTCAAATTGAAGGGAAATAGATAACCAAGATCTTGATGCAAGGAATAGAAATATGATAGAATAGAGTGAAAAATGTGGTAATTTGCACAACACAGAATTTACAAGATATTATCTAAATTTAGCTTAGTGTATCAGAGTAGGCTATAAAGATACCATCAAGGAAACGTTTGGACTGTTTATAACCGGAGACGCTATCTGTATTACAGTAAACGAAACAGAGATGCTGAGCAGTCTTATAAAGAATATAATATCTAATATCCAAGTCGTCAGAAGCAATGATATCCATTCGCCAGAAATGACCAGAAGGATTTATAGATTTACTCATTTTGGTGTACTGTGATAATTATGAACCACTAGAGGAATTATAATCATCAAAATGTGGTTGTCCTAATTTTATTGACATATTGAGCTAGAAACATTTCCACACTATCATGCGATTCATCAGATTTCATAACTGAAACATGAGAGCCAAGAAAAGGACAACGGATTAATTGGTACTAGTAAGAGATATCATGTGAAGCATGAGAGCCAAGAAAAGGACAACGGATTAATTGGTACTAGTAAGAGATATCATGTGAAGCATGAGAGCCAAGAAAAGGACAACGGATTAATTGGTACTAGTAAGAGATATCATGAATATGTTTGTGGTACAGCTGCAAAAGTTTTATAATCTAGGTACAGATATAACAGTTAATGAATATTTGGTGCCTTTTACAGGTTACTGACCATTTCAACAGTACATTTACATTCTAATTAGCATCCTGTGGTGTCAAACTACGATGGTCTTGTGATACCAATATATCTTACTTTCTCAATAGAAAAGATTTAGGTTGACAGCTGAAGATTAATGAGAGCATATCTCAGGAACGAGAGCTGTAATGCCTAGTTTGGTACCGTGATAGAAATATGGCAGTGGATAGTTTCTCTACAGTACTCCTGGTTTAAGAGTTGTTGACTAAGAGACTTAACTACATAGGAGCTATCAGTTTGAACAAGTCTCAGATACACCCAAATATCCTCGCAGGAAGTAGAGATAAACAACCTATGGTATTTGATTTCAGTGTTAATCAACTCACCACTGCCTTTTGTGTACCAAAGAAAATAAAAAAGCAATGCTGTTTTCTATGTGCTATGTCGCTAATCGACTTAGCCTGAAATCACTCTCCATTACAATAAAACTGGAAAGAGAGCTGACTATTTTTAAGGGACTGGAATATCTTGGTAGTTGAAGGCTCGACTCGTAATTTGAAGGTAGCAAGACCGAAACTCTCCAACAAACATGCTCACTCTTTCTGCCATTGTAGTGTTATAATATGAGAGCCAACCCCATTATTTGTTTATTGAAAACAGTCTAAGAGTTGACGATGAGAGGTGTCGACTTGCTACCTCTATAAGCGCGTAACCTCTAATTTTTTTTATTGTTATATGTTTATTCTGCAGGTAGCACGTAAACAATTCTACATATCGCCTCAAGTACCACTAACAATACCAGTTATGCTTTCTTTGAATGGACAAACTAGTTTGAGCAATTCCAAATATTCACAAGAGCAGTCGATTGGATATTTTGTCCTGTGGAGCTACTTTTCTGTTTTTATCATAAGTGCAACCAAAATAAAAAGTGGGAAATCACAAATAACGCGAGTTAACTTACGTGCAACTATAAAATCCCTAAAGACAGCAGCGCTGGAAGAACCTGAAACGGTCGATTAGCAATTGGATATTACTTGCTAACTAATACAGTAAATTATTTGTTATGCTTATTTTCTTAGTTATACTGTGAGAGGGACATTTCATTGAAAGAAACTAAAGGTTACATCTGATGTATTGAAACAATTTTATGGAGAATGTGACTTTTGTTAGTAAACCAGCTTGCTTAGCAAACACTGATAGAAAGTTTGTTTTGAACAACAGCTTTCAGAACTCTTGACTGATTGCCATTTAAGAAGAAAAAAATCATTAACCCTCCAAATGCCAACATATGCTAATTTCTGATAAACAATACAGCTATCTGTTTGGAAAATTACTTATAATTTTATAAGGATTTTGTTCTGACTTCACGTCTTCTACTGAAACTGAGATGTAGTTCTGAAATAACGTTTTGTAGACAAAACTGTCCGCATCATCGCTCTAGTATTTTATGAAAAATATATAAATAAAAACATCGTTACGAGAATTCAAGTTGTTTGTTTGGAATTAAGCACAAAGCTACACCATAGGCTATTTGTGCTTTGCTCACCACGTGTATCGAAATCCGAATTTTAGCGGTTTGAGTCTGCAGACATTCCGCTGTGCCACTGGAGGGCGAATTCAACTTAAAGCGTTTAGTTGACATAGTTTGATAACAAAACAAACTATAAATAAAATAACGTAATTCTGCTGGAAACTATAGTATTTATAGTGTTTGTCATAGTGAGAACTCAATGAGGAGCTGAAGGGTCGAGTTATCCTATAACATTATTCCTTTACGTCACGGGTCCTCATGGCCTGATAGTCAGAGCAACGCTTCTTTGGAATTACGTTTGTTTAGGTTTCGTACAAAGAGTTCTGTTTGCGTTACACAATTCAAATTAGCTATGGTATCTGTGTGTTTTAACATAGAAAAACCACTGCAGCCGAATTTGTTCTATGCTATTTCATTGATCAGATATGTAATGTTAACACCCAGAAATGAATAAGAAATTGTAAAGCTAAACCTAACCTGTTTGCTTATTATAGAGCTAAACTTAAGAATAAAATTTATTTTGATTGCTTGAGATTTTAGTATAAAAACCAATTACAGACATTCATTCAAAGGTATGTTGAGTATGACGTGGCTAAGCAGCAAGGAGATAAGCTTCACATTAAATTATCTTAATTCATAGTAGGGTATTCATAGTATTATGCTGTGGCGCTTCTGTAATATGAAAAGTTAATTGTGAGTTTGGCATATGTATATCTATATCTATCTTTCATCTTGGATGAGTATAATAAAAAAGCGCTTCATTTTTAAACCCTCAGGGTCACTCAGGGGGTCACGGGTTTAAATTCACGCTTCACCAAATATATTTATTCTTAGCCGTTTTATTCGATTTTATTAACCAAACTTACATCATTCTAGGCTAATTCAGAAGTGTTTACTATAGCATTACAACCATATTTTTTTAATAAGAACTGCGTTTAAAAATTATTTTCAAAAATTTTCTTATCTAATAAACCGAAACAGTTTCCATCTTATGATAATCCATATTCAATATCTGTTGTTTTTATAAAAATAATTTATTAAAACTCTTCGCTGATTAAAGACACTTTTAAAAAGTCTGCTTATTAAATCGATTTAAGAAGAAAATAATGCTAAATATTGAATTTTCACTATTTTAGCATGGAGTAAATATTCCCAAAACATTTCCTCGTTAATATATTTTAAAGTTCGTTTCTGTATTATAACATTTTTTTTATTTATCTTTACTATCTTAATTGTCATGCATTCTCTCCTTATATGGTCAGCCCCTTCCTTCAGTGGCACAAAGGCATGTTTGCGGACTTACAACTCCAGAATCCGGGTTACGATACCGTTGTGGACAGATCACAGAGACCCAAGTGTGCAGTTTTGTGTTTAAACTTGAAACGAACAAACAGTTATTTAATCATTTGAGCAGCCTTCTACTGTGCACGTAAACAACTAATTTCTTACATAAAAAGGCATAACCGAAAAGTTTGTTCGTCAGATTTATTTTAACGTTTTTTTTAAAGTAAATACGTTTGATTTGTATTATCTCAAAGACTAAAAACAACTACTAATCCTCTTGCTATTACCTTCTAGTTATCTACAAACCCAATATATTACCTGTTTTAGTGTAAAAGAATTCCGTACAAAAATAAAAATGAAGCACAGCTATTCCAAGCTGTAAAGCCAGAGATAAGGAAAAGTTTAGGTAGGAAGGTTATTTTTAGTAAAACATGTTAATCAGTAATCCTTGAACAACATAACAGTAACAAAATAAATAACTGTAACTCAAAGCTGGAAAATAACGAGTGAAAAACCCGGTCGATCAGTGAATACCTTACGTAGTTACAATGCTAGAATTCAGTATTTGAATTCTTGCTGTGAACAGAGGGCAGATTGTGTATAAAGTAAGTGAAATCATATTCTCACAAAAGGTTTCAAAAACAACTATCTTGCCATTTCTGGTTTGTTAGGGATCAAGCACAAAGCTACACGATGAACTATCTGTTCCTTCCCCACCTGGCTCGGCATGGTTAAGGCGTGTTAAGGCGTTCGACTCATAATCCGAGGGTCGAGGGTTCGAATCCCCGTCGCACCAAACATGTTCACCCTTTCAGCCGTGGGGACGTTATAATGTGACGGTCAATCCCACTATTTGTTGGTAAAAGAGTAGCCCAAGAGTTGGCGGTGGGTGGTCTGCCTTCCCTCTAGTCTTACACTGCTAAATTAGGGACAGCTAGCGCAGATAGCCCTCGAGTAGCTTTACGCAAAATTCAAAAACAAACAAACAAATCTTTCTCACCTTGAGTATCGAAACGTAATTTCTAGTGGTGTGAGTCTGTAGACATACCGAAGTGCCACTGGAGGGGACTGTCATTTCGAGCTGACCACTTTACGTGTCCACTAATTTCGATAACAGTTTCAATAGTTCGTGAATTTCTTTAAGAATATTAAAAAAAGCTTGTTCACTGTAGGAAATGAATTTTATTAAAAGCTGTTTACAAACGTACAATCACAGTGGAAAGTACTCCTTACGGAGTTACAATACGGATTTACAATGCTAAAATTCAGTGTTTGATTTCTTGCTGTGAACAGAGGGCATATTGTGTATAACATAAAACAGGAAAATATATTACACAAAAGCAAAAGAATGTTAATCGAATAAAATTTTGCTTATTATTTTTAGAATGTTATGACGCGTATATCAATAGATAAATACACTACATGGTCAAACGTATGTGAACACCCGACCATCACATCAATATGTTGAACATCTCATTCCATTAATATGAAGTTATTTCCCCCTTTGGTGCGACAACAGCCTCCACTCTTCTGGGGAAGCTTTTCACAAGATATTGGAACATGGGTGTAGAGATTCGCTTCTATCTAGTCACAAGAGCATTACTGAAGTCGGGCACTGATGTCGGGCAAGAAAACCTGGCTGGCAGTTGGCATTCCAGTTCATCCCAAAGGTATTTGATGGGGTTGAGGTCAGAGATCTGTGCAGGATAATCAACTTCTTCCATACCAACCTCAGTAAACCATGTCTTTATGGACTTCGCTTTATGCATGGGGGCATTGTCATGCTGAAACAGAAAAACAGCCTTCCCCATACTGTTATCACAAAGTTTGAAGCACACAATTCTCTATAAAGTAATTTGCTGTAGCATTAAGATTTTCCTTCACTAAAACTAAAGAGCCTAGACCAAACCATGAAGAAGAGCCCCTGACCATTATTCCTCCTCCACAAAACTTTACAGTTGGCAATATGCATTCAGGCAGGTAGCATTCTCTTGGCATCTGCCAAACCCAAATTCGTCCGTCAGACTGCTGGGTAGTGAAGCGTGATTCGTCACTCCAGAGAACGCGTTTTTACTGCTCCAGAGTCTAATGGCGGCGTTCTTTACACCACTCCAGCCGACGCTTGGCATTGCGCATGGCGATCTTAGGCTTGTGTGCGGTGCTCGGTCATGGAAACCCATTTCGTGAAGTTCCCGACAAACAGTTCTTGTGCTGACGTTGCTTCCAGAGGCAGTTTGGAACTTGGAAGTGAGTCTTGCAACTGTAGACAGATGATTTTTACGCGCTACGTGCTTCAGCACTCGGCGGTTCCGTTCTGTGAGCTTGTGTGGCCTACCGCTTTGTGGCTGAGCTGTTGTTGCTCCTAAACGTTCCACTTCGCAATAACAGCACTTACAGTAGATTGAGGCAGCTCTAGCAGGGCAGAAATTTGACGAACTGGCTTGTTGAAAGGTGGCATCCTATGAAACGTTGAAAGTCACTGAACTCTTCTTTACAACCAATTCTACTGCCAATTCTTGTCTTTAGAGATTGCATGGCTGTATACTTGATTTTATGCGCCAGTTATCAATGGGTGTGGCTGAAATAGCCGAACCCACTAATTAGAATGGGTGTCCACATACTTTTGGCCATGTAGTGGTAATATAATTATGACGTCTAAGAATGTTATAATTTTATCATTATTTCTTCTCGTACAGAAATACTTCCGTCAATTTACTTTGTTCAGTTTTTTTCTCTTTGACTATTAGATTTTATATGTATTTTGACAAAAAGGTTAAGAAAAACGACCTTCACAACTGAGATGATTAAAATAAAACTTTTATATTAACTGTTGTTTCATCTTGCGACTTTTTCAGGGCTAGTACACAAAACTGTGGAATTAGAATATTCATTAAACTATAAAATTGCTTGTATTGCTCTTGTTCTTGAATCTTCCCTAACTTGCTTCTAACAGTGTATAGAATATTATTTTTGTTGCCTCGCTACTGTTCTAATATTGTAGTGTAATTATCGTACTAACAATACGGCTAGACTAACATATGTAATACATTAAATATATGAATAATAAGTTTAACTAGAATCATAGAATATTTTATCATTATCCAGATTCTAAAACAAAAATTTAAAGTTGAACTGGAATTAAACACGTAGCTATACAATGAATTTTCTTAGCTCTGCCCACCCCGGGTAACAAAACCCGGCTTCCAGGGTGTGAGTATACAGACATGCCGCTGTGTCACTACAAATGTTAATGTTGAGAAACACATATTGTAAGACTGTATGATAAGCCAGAGCACTTAAAGGTTGAACTGAATACAATAACATCAAGTGCACTGATATGACACTGGCTTTTGAGTGACGCATTACTTATACGTATGATACAATATTTCTTCTAATTTTTGTATTTTTATCGTTAAGGTATGCTTGTTTTGAATTTTGCACAAAGCTACACGAGGACTATCTGCGCTATCAATCCCTAATTTTGGAGTGTAAGACTAGAGGGAAGGCAGTTAGTCATCACCATCTACCATCAACTCTTGGGCTACTTTTTTACCAATAAATAATGGGATCGATCGTCACATTATCACTCCACACACACTGCTGAAAGAGTCAGCATGTTGGGTGTGACGGGGTTTATTGTTAATGAGTATAGTTTTCATATTTTTTTTCGTTAAAATATTGTTTCTGTGTTGTTGTTATTGTTTTGGAAGTTAGATGAGTATAGCTTCATATATTTTTTGTCGTTAAAATATTGTATCTGTGTTGTTTTGTTGTTTTGGAAGTTAGATGAGTATAGCTTTCATATATTTTCTGTCGTTAAAATATTGTTTCTGTGTTGTTGTTGTTGTTTTGGAAGTTAGATGAGTATAGCTTTCATATATTTTCTCTCGTTAAAATATTGTTTCTGTGTTGTTGTTGTTGTTTTGGAAGTTAGATGAGTATAACTTTCATATATTTTTTGTCATTAAAATATTGTTTCTGTGTTATTGTCGTTGTTTTGGAAGTTAGAGACTTTAAAAAGGTTTTGATTTTCTGTATTAGGGTTCAGATTTTTATAGGAAGTGTTCTGTAATGACATTTTCGGTTGATTATACGTATATAATGCACTCATGTGTTCTGAGATGAGCGTGTGAAAAGGTCTTCCGCTCTTCTCCAAATTATGTTGCGTTCTAAACTCATTAATAAAATAACATCAAATAAGAAAATGAAAAGTAAAGATATTATCACAATAACGAAAAATTATCGTAAAATAAATTAAGCCTAAAAGGCTAGCTTTACTTTCGAAACAAAGTTTTAATAAGTTTTAAGTTATCAATAACTGCACCGATGTTTGAGCTGAGCGCCATGATTTCCTATTTTTATTGCATCTGTCCATGTTTTCTGACGAACGTATAGTTATACTTACATTGATGAATGGGTTATTGAAGTATCTCTTTTATTAGTTTTCTAATGAGGAATAGAATATTTTAAACCTATATCTGATTTCCTAAGTTTCAGTAATTTTATTTGCACTCGTTGAATTCATTTTAGGTCCCCTTTGCACCCATAAGCAGATTAATTTTTTTGTTATTATTGTTAACACTAAACAGTTATCATTTTACAACTGCTTTGGGTGTATGAATCTGTTGATAGCTAATATGTGATCTTACTTGAATGCTATTAAATTAAATAAATTCAGAACAAGCGTGTCCATTAATTTCAAATATCTATTTCTGTTTTATAGGTCCTCTCAACATATGTTTTATTAGCGTTGTTTGTGCTTATTGTGGTGTGTAAATCACATAAATTTTTTTATAATTAACGTATCATTACATTTAACTGTTACTGATTCACTCACACTAAAACTAATTTATCTATTAATTTCTGAGTTTACGAATCTATGCTGAATATGTTTTATTGCTTACAAAAATATGCTAATGCTAACATAACGTATCAGTGGAATTGCATCACTATAAAGTTTCTAATGACACTTCATATGTTTGTCGTTTTTTTGTTTTTTACGAAATACAACAAAAAATACACGAAACATGGGAATTAAAACGATTTTGTTGTTTTTTGCCAACAAAAAAAAAGGAAACGTAAGATCATCCAAAATAACACTTAGGAACATTCTGAGATATTAACCTCATCTGTATTGTCTGATGAAAGTCGAATCATAGTTGATAGTCTTTTTAAGGTAATTGTCCGAAACCAGAGGTAACAAAATCACCTGCAACGTCAAATGACATTAACCCTCTGATTAAATGTCTTTTCGTCGTACTTCCATTGGCTTAGCGGTAAGCTTGAGGATTAATTACACTAAAATTGGGAGTTAGGCACCTGAAGTCAGAAAATCACTATTTAGTGTTCAACAACAAACAAACAAACAATCTTACGTCAAAATACAACTTTTTATTTCGATATCTGTGGTGGGATCTAATACAACAGTAAGTCTACGGATTTACAACGCTAAAATCAGGGGTTCGATTCCTCTCAGTAGACTCAGCAGATAACCCCATGTGGCTTTGCTATTAGAACACACACACATACCTGTGGTAGGCAGAGCACAGATGGCCCATTGTGCCTAATTTCGATAAGAAACAGCCTTTGTAGTTAGGGAGAGTGTAAATAGTAAAATTGTGCATAAAAACATGAAATGTTTTGAAGATATTATTACAAGACGGAAAACCTATGTGAAACTGGTGTTAAACACTCACAGCGTAAAAATACAGTATTAAAGTAATCTTATTTTTATTGGTTACCTAACATTAATAATTAAAGTAATTATAATGAGAAAGGGATACAAAATAATTAGTGATAATAAAACATAAATTAATAAAGTACATGTGGTATCTTATGCTAATTACCTCCATTAAGTGGTTCGTAACTAGAGACAGTGCAATGCTGCATGTGCATGTATTGACAAAAAAAAATGGGCTTAGAACTAATCCGTTAGATAGCTTTACCACACAACACGGTTATCACAAATCTGTACTCTGATACAGTGGAATTTCAAACGTCATATTATTCAGGATTTACAGTTATAAACTGACAAAATATGGAAAGAATACAACATCTCAAGTAAGAGAATTGAAAAAAAACGAACGTTATGTGTACGAAAACATCGACTGATAAATCAATAAGATTAATTTATGTTTTTTTACAGAGCTAGATGGACAGTGATAAATAAAAAGTATTGGATATTGTTAACTGTGTATGCTAATGTATATTAGGACATTTAACAATATTATTGTTAAAACGCTAAATCATAAACCATTAGCAAGAATTGACATAGGGGCAAGCAACTTATCAACATTGGTTAGATTCCAAGTCCTACAGGATCGAATAATAGTAATTTTGATAAATCTGCAAAGATGTGAATAACCTGTTCAAGAGGCTAACAACTGCAAAAACGTTAAGACCTCCATCTTTGCAAATGCATGAAAGTGGGGCAGTAGAAAAACGTGTTTGTTTTTGTTTGTTTGTTTTGAAATTTCGCACAAAGTTACTCAAGGGCTATCTGTGCTAGCCGTCCCTAATTTAGCAGTGTAAGACTAGAGGGAAGGCAGCTAGTCATCACCACCCACCGCCAATTCTTGGGCTACTCTTTTACCAACGAATAGTGGGATTGACCGTAACATTATAACGCCCCCACGGCTGGGAGGGCGAGCATGTTTAGCGCGACGCGGATGCAAACCCGCGACCCTCAGATTACGAGTCGCACGCCTTAACGCGCTTGGCCATGCCGGCCCAGAAAAAATGTGAAAACACTACTGAAGTGAAAACAAAGAATTATAGAATTTGTGTTTCCAAGATTTGCCTATATTTGATAACAATGATAACAACTGGATGGCAAATGAATCGATCTTACACTGCAAGACATGAAGATAGCACATCTTTCTAAATATATTTTATATTGGATGAACATATAATTTTAAAGATAAATTAAAACCATCGCTACTGATTTCAAGTTCAAGGTCACCTTTTTGTTCCAAAACAACATGAAAATTTGTTGTTTATACCAAAACAATTTCGAAAAGTTATATCTATTGAAAAATGATGATAAATTTAATGATGCAAAATTAGTCCACCATTTATATGATGTATTTTAGATCTTTTGTTCCAGATTAGCACCTCTATACAAGATGTGAGTACAATCTTGATTCAATGTCTTCCATCAAGATAAGATCAGTTATGTATGACACCACTTACAATATCGAAGTTCAGAAAGACACACGAAAGTATACCCAATACTTACAAAGTTGTTTATGAATTATATTTCTATGTACTTTTTAGTACATTGCAGTGTATAGAATCACGTAACAGTGTTTATTTTTCAGTGATTGCTCCACATTTACGATTATTCACTGGTGTAGTTCGCCTCCTTTAGATGGATGCTTACAGTTAAATCCTAAGTTCCAATCGTTGGTTGTTTCATCTTGAAACACCTGTCGGCAGCTGATATTACAGCCTGGTACACGATATTTATACGTCATAATTCATAAAACATTTACACTACTTAATACTTCTTTAAACTGTGAAATTTCTTTCAATACTATAACTATTAGTACTACTATTACAGCAAACGTGAAGACAAAACAAATAACTAAGTTTGTTGTAGCACACGTCTTATTGTAGCGGCCCCAGTTGGATAACTCTGAGATTATCGACCCTATTTTTTTGGGACGAGACTCGACAATTATAGAGAAAAGAATCTATGCATTCTATCGTGTAAATTAAATAAAACAAGGGTAAAAATAATCGTTATATTAATATTGTATAAAAATATAATTTGCACAATAGTTAAATGATTGGTGCTTGTCGTTATGGTACTTTGTTTTTTTCAAATAAGATCTCAATTTTAATTCACAATATGAATTTGAGTTTCAATCAGCAACAGTACTGTAAAATACATATCGTATAAAGAATTGTTTGTTTTGAATTTCGCGCAAAGCTAAACGAGGGTTATCTGCGCTAGCCGTCCATAATTTAGCACTGTAAGACTAGAGGGAAGGCAGCTAGTTATCACCACCCACCACAATGTTTGGGCTACACTTTTACCAACAAATAGTGGGATTAACCGTAACATTATAACACCCCCACGGCTGAAAAAGCGAGCATTTTGGTGCGATCGTGATTCGAACCCGCAACCCTCAGATTACGAGTTGAACGCGTATAACCCGCCTGGCCATGCCGGGCATACTAAAAAGAAAGCTAATTAACTCTTCAAGAAAAAAGTACAGCACTACTACTGTTCTTATTTACACTAAATTTTGTATTTTAATGAAATAAAACGTGAACTCACCCTTGTCATTGAGTTAGACACGTTACCATATATAAAAAAAAAGTAGCAAACACGTTACTGGGTGATTCTCAGAGAAACTTGTTAGTGCGGCCCGGCATGGCCAGGTGGGTTAAAGCGTTCAACTCGTAATCTAAAGGTCGCGGGTTCGAATCTCCGTTGCACCAAACATGCTCGTTCTTTTAACGGTGGGGACGTTATATGTGACGGTCAACCCTACTATTCGTTAGTGAAAGAGTAGCCCAAGAATTGGCAGCGGGTGGTGATGACCAGCTGCCTTCCCTCTAGTCTTATACTGTTAAATTAGGGACGGCTAGTGCAGATAGCCATCGTGTAGCTTTGCGCGAAATTAACAACAAGCATTAGTTTTAAAAATTGTTAAAATGTCGTATATTTTGTTATTGTTGTGTTTCTAATATAATCACATTTTAGCCGGTTATACATCCTTTCTTTGTATAATGAGCTTCAAGTTTCTTATATAGAAACTTTCATTTTTCAGGACGTTTTTAACTCAAAAGTACATAAGAATAATATTAGTAAAACCTGTTAAATATTTTTTTATATATCTAATTTTATAGATATAGTCGCATAATATTCAAGACGACGAGAAATCCACTTCAAATAAAAATGTATCTCAGAACGGCTGGTATGGGTATTAACACTTTTATTGATAAGGAGAGAACAACGTTTCGACTTTCCTAGGTCATCTTCAGGTTAAGAAAGAGAGAGTTTGAATGTGACCTTTGAAGGACACATGTCTTAGGGACGAGAGTATAAAGGGTACGTAATTATACGGGGCGTTGAAGGTGGATAAAAGGTTATTAATTAGTATTAGGTATAAAGGTGTTTTTTTATATTGGTTTAATTTTGGTTTTAGTTACTGTATATTGTATAAGTAGGACGTCTTTGATTTTACGTTTGTTTATATTTGTTTCCCTACTTAGGATCTGAGTGTTTTCTATGGTTATGTTGTGTTTATTTGACTTGCAGAGTTCAAAAACGTGTGAAGGTGTATTTTTGTGTTATCTGATTCTAGTTTCATTTTACTGCTTCTTTCTCCAATATAGAAGTCGTGATAGTTGTTATATTGTATTTTATAAATTATGTTGGTATTGTGTTTGTCGATATAATTTTTGTATAGTATGGACTTTAGCTTTGTACCTGGTTTTTGAATAAATTTGGTCTTTACTGTAATGTTTTGTTATATAAAAAACTTGTAATCTGCGTTTCTTTAAAGAGCATTATTGAGTCTTTCAAATCACTTTTAGCACAATATGCAACAGTCTTGTCTTCAATAAATTACATTGAATTGAAATACAACAAGATATCAGTAAATGTATTTAAATGCTAGGCAACAAGAGCTTTTGAAAATAATTCATGGATTCATAGAACAAATATGGATCTTACTGTATCTATATTTTCTTCAGTTTTTTATTGTTTTGTTTTTATACTTCTGCATGTATAAAGTTTCCTTGTAGGCTTTTTCTCAACATAAAAAGCCTTCCCACGTACGGAGAGAACACAATCACGTTAAGAGACGGCAAAGCTTACATGGATCGCACATTGGCTCCGGTATCGTTGGTAAATTAAAGGAAGTATGCGGATTTTTTCGGCTCATTAAATTTTAATGTACAACCTAGGTATCACGTGCTGCGAAACATCTCGGTGAAGTTATATGGTCTGCAGACGGCCATATAGAATTGTGTCTCGTTTTCTGCAAACGAAAGCTTACATACTTGCATGCCAATGTACGCATCGTATGTCAAGTGCTTGATAAATATCCACACACTATTATGACTATTCGGAAAGAAACCAAATAGCACAGCAGTTTTTCTGTTTGTGTTTTATTACAAGAGAATAATAGTTTTTGAGTATTATCTATAGTAGTAATTCATTTAACTTTACTAGCGGGATGCTTATGACACCAAATACATATTCGTTGGATCATTCTCCTTGTAAAATGTAAATTTACTTGTAGATACGCATAAATATCCGAAAACTTCGTGGAATTCTTCCCAGTTAAGCCAACAGGTTCTTACTTCCATGTCTCTCTCTTACATTTTTACAAATAAAATTACCCATCCCCAGTAACGACAAAGTTTAACTTTTTCTGTCAATTTCAATTATTTTATGAACTTTAAAAAGGTCAGTTGTATTGAGTGGAACCAATCCACTTATACCATCCCCGTGATAGATAGTTGTTGAGCATTTCAGTCATGCTAAACCCCACCCTATCCCCAGTCTGCAGACTCACAACCCTAGAAATCGGGTTTCGATACGCGTGATGGGCAAATAGCCCATTGTGTCGCTTGGTATTTAAAATAAAACAATGCAATCATGCTAAGAGCCACTTAACAATAACACACAGTAAATATACGTTTTTATTTAAGTTACGTCACGTGAACGGTATTATGATTAATTCCTAATAAGTTTATGTAGAATATCGTGCTTGAAGAATAAAGGTTGGCTTCAACATTATTTATGTCTTTTATTGTCATTTCAAAAGGGAATGTTGAGCTTTGTCTTCGTTTACAGCTTTTCAAACGCGAGAAGCTCTACGGTTCGTATTATATATAACATAATTCAGTCTCGATTATAGGGATTTTCTTTTCTTTGATTGTTCCTTATGAAGCGCAATACTATGCTATGGACTTCGTCACTGTGTTCGCCACAGGTAAAAATTTTCTAATTTCAATGTTGGATTCCAGCTGAGCTACCAAGAAATAAGATGTTCTAGTTTTACTATTTGTTTTTAGTTGTTGTTCTATTTATAAATTTTGAGTGAATTTCAACTGTAAAACATAAGGATGCAATAGTAAATTGTTTTCATTCACATATATAACATAACAGTTGTTATTAATGATGATATAAATAGTGTCTTAACCACTGCTATGTCTGTCGTATCCCAACCAGCCTAATGAGCCATGGGATTATCCGAAAGGACTCGTCGGCACTATATATAGCAAACATAGTATGCTTGATATAGTGTTATGCATTGTTTTTTACTTTCAATTAATCTACCAGTAGATCAATGATAATTTTATAGATTTACTAACGTTAAGATCCAAAGGTCAATTCCTCGTTGAAGATAAATTGCAGGTAGTCCATTGTACAGCTTTCCGCTGAACAAAAAACAAAAAAACCTAACAATCACACTTTCTTACAAAACAGATTGGAACACCCAAATTATGTTTATCTTTTTTATTTCATAATGTTAAAACTGGACAATTTTATCCCGAATTTTTCTTATTTTGGTGTACGAATCTTATATTTTAGACATCAGTGGAGTTATCTACGAAACCGATATAGGCAGAAGACAAATATAAATACTCCTGATGCTCACACTCAAAAAACGTTTTTGATCAGAATAATATTAATAACATATTTACTAACAATTTAGTATTAATTTTCTACAATATTTCAGTTTCTTCCTTCAGTTTAAATCACTGCCTTGGAGCACGAGATAGGTACTGATAACTAAAACCAAAGTTCTCACTTCATATAGTGGATGAATTGGGTGTATTTTATACAAAAGAGGTTTTTGATTTAATGTTAATACTGCGTGAATTTTCATTTTATTATTTATTACAAATGTCTTGCTTCATTGCTTGGTTTAGAATAAAGCCACATTATGCTGTGTCCACTGCAAGAAACCGAACCCCTGTTTTAGATTTATAAATCTGTAACCTTACGCTGTCCAACGGTGGGACTATTAGAAAAGAGAAATAGATGTTTTTATATGGTATTCTACAAAATATATAACTTTATTTCAGAGCAACGAATTTCTATATATGTCTTGACAATTCCGATTTAGTGTGTGCATGAGGATATAGATTCACGTCTTGATATTTGCAAAGCTGTTGATCCAATATTTTATTATATGTGTTAATGAACAGGACTACATCACTCATTACATAACGTGGAGCATAGTTATGAATAATTAAATCTACTTTATGTCTTATACACTTCATGTTTACTAAATAGTTCTGCAGTGATACAAACAAAACTTGATTAAAACGACACGGTAAAAGAAGGAAGTTTAAGCCCGCTAAAGATTTCTCTTATGATTTTATTGTGTTATTTATTAATGATCTTAGTATGTTAACATAGTCAGTCGAAGTTTGATGATTTACATATTTAATGAATGGCTGGCTACAAGATAAAATGTTAGGCTCAACACATGTATCTGCAACTCGGTAATGAGATTAAAAAATAAGGTGAGTATTTAAAGGGCTTCAAATTGTGACGTAACATAAAACATTTTTTTTAATAAATAAGAAAAATCTGCTTAGTGTGGTATATGCAATCTGTCTTGTACCACAGTCTTCATGTTTTATTCAAAGGTAAAATATAGTTCTTATTAATGAAATACCAGTTAAGTCATTCCTTCATTTGAGAAAAATAACCAGTGAGAATTACAAACAAACTGGTCGCAAGAAATCGAGAAAGTGTTTTTTAAGTTCGAACTGAAAATAAAGTATGACCTCAATATTGCACAAAAACGTCACTGATTGGAAGTGAGACTCTCCAAAATTAGAATCAAAAGTCATTGTTTAAGATATGTAACTTTCAAATTGAACAACAAAAAACTTTATTTAAAATATGATATCTGAAACCTGCACCAAAATTCTTTGTTTGAAAAGATACATTTTCAAAATTAATGCTAAAAACTCTTTCTGAGAAGAATGAACTCCAAAATTAATATCAAAAACGAATGTTTAAAAAGCCTCATCTTTAACATAAACTGTTGTGTGTCTAAAGTTAAAATTTGTTGTTTAAGTTGGTTTAACTACAAAAGTAATATAAAAAGTTACTGTTTAATGATATTTTTTATCCTATATTAATATCAAAAGTCACTGCAGGAGAAATTGTACTTTAATATTAAAATTCAGGGCTCAGGAAATGCAATGCTTAAAATTAACATTACAGATTAGGAGAATTTACAGACAGCATCATAAGAAATGGTGTATGAAATACTGATAATTAAAACCAAATTTATCAAAAAAGAAACACGTTTTACAGATTAAGATACTAGTTTTTTACGTAATGTTTATAAATAATTTATAATTTTTTAAAGATGTTACTCAATTCTTTGTTTAAACGCATTAAGTTCTTATAATGCGGAGCTATAAAGCTCGGTATAAGAATCGATTTGGTTTGAGAGATGAGAAAGGAGTCGACTTTTGGTAAATCCCTGAGGTATTACAACACTAAGTGTTAGAGTCTTACTGGAAGAGCAGCGGCCTTTCTAATGGATTTGAAAGTTACATCAAGTGCTATGCTGTGCGATGGTTTAATCCGGTATGTGGGACCAAGGTGTGTTTAGCTTGACTTGGAGAAAGATAGGTAAAGGACTAGACGATCACATGTGTTTGTTTGTTTGTTTGGTTTGAATTTTGCGCAAAGCTACTCGAGGGCTATCTGCGCTAGCCGTCCCTAATTTAGCAGTGTAAGACTAGAGAGAAGGGAGCTAGTCATCACCGCCCACCGCCAACTCTTGAGCTACTCTTTTACCAACAAATAGTGGGATTGACCGTCACATTATAACGTCCCCACGGCTGAAAGGGCAAGCATGATTTGGTGCGACCGAGATTCGAACCCGCAACCCTCGGATTACGAGTCAAACGCCTTAACATGCTTGGCCATGCCGGGCCTCGATCACATGTGAGAGCGAACGAATAATCGCAGAAAGAGAAACATAAAAAATGCTGTCATTAAGAACAACCTAATTATAAGCCTAATTTTATTATAAATTATTAATATAAATTATAAATTATAATTATAAATTATAAATTATTAATATACTATTAACCAGAAGTTTGTTATGGTTAAATTTCGTATGGGTAGTCTCTGGTAGAAGTAAGTAAAACACTAATAAAGTTGAACAGTTTGTTTGTTTATGGTTAAGCACATGGCTAAACAATGGGCTATCCGTGCTCTGCCCACCACAGGTATAGACACCCGGTTTCTAGTGTTGTAATTCTGCAAACATACCGCTGTGCCACTGGAGGGGTAGAACTGAAAGGGAAAGTGACATGCGAGTATATGTCGATCGTATTAAAGTCGACCCATAACAAAACTTGTCACAAACAGTCTACAATAGAGTGCGTAGTGTAAGAAGAAGTCAAGATGTTGATAATTGTGATGGAGCTAATAATCAAGATATGTCTTATTTAAATCACAACTAGTCAGCCACAAAAAAGTATAGCCTAAGAATTGGTAGTTGATGCTGTAACTAGCAGCATGCTCTCTACCTGTCAGCTCAACGTCCATGTTATATTTGCCCAAAAACTGAAAAAAACACGAAATAACGTATTGTGTTTCTAAATGTTTTCTTAGTAATAGATATATGCGATAAAACTTTTTGTAACTTTGCGGAAAAATCTAAAACAAACCAGTTTATTGTGTTTTTAATTGTTTTCTTAGTGATGTATATATGAAAAATATACCCTTGTGTATGTTTGCGAAAAAAATTATAAAACTATAGGGGCTCTCAGTAGAGCACACATCTCCGCCATGAACCGTTAGTCATATTCGGTCTTCTACACAAAACTCTGTCCGTATGTCCGTTTTTACGGGCACGGACTACTTCAGGGAAGGCAATGAGTAATAATATTCTAAATATGTCCACCCAATTTTATCAAAATTTGACAAATTTTTGACAGAGTTCTGAAGCAAAAATAGTGCAAAAAATCAGTTTTCACATTGCCAGATAGAGAATTTTTTATTTCCGTGACTTTTCTGTGACCTTGACACATAACCTTGTCCAAAACTAATCACTTCTAAGTTGGGTCATAGTCCAAATGTGTAGCAACGTTCATCTATATCCATTTAATCGTTTATAGGAAGCTTTCTGACAAACAGACGTACAAGAGTGAAAACATAACCCCTCTTGTAACTTTCGCTTCAGTATCGTGAATTTTATTTTTATAGGACGTTACAAATGATCTATTTTAAAAAGTGTTTGAAAATTTTCAAAAACCATATTATAACGATGAAGTATATGTCAGATATTGTTTTTAAGTGAGATACGTTGTTGGAGATAGAATGCTTACTTTATATATTGGCTTACTAATTTGGAGAAAAAGAGAAAGAAATATTATATATGAGCGCAATTTAATGTTAACTTGTATTTTTTTTAGCGCGCAGAATTAAAATTCTAAACAGAAATAACTTGGGAATAATAGAACTACTACAGTGACGAATACGTTACTGGTTGACCCCAGTGGCGCAATAGTATGTCTGAGGGACTTGTAATCAGTGATGATGAGAAAACCCACATGTAGAGAAAAAACATGTAGAGACGGCTGGTTTGGGCTCAGGGACTTATAATTCTAAAATCCGGGTTTCGATACCCGTGGTGGGAAAATCACACATAGCCCTTTGTGTAAGTTTGTGCTTAATTACAAACAACGACCTTACTGGTTTGAATGTCTTCGTTACGTAATTAGTATATTATTTTGTTCGCTTAAGTTTCCTGGTTGTTATTACGTGCCAACCTTACACAGTCTAGCTGTGCTATTTGATAAAGTTTTACTAGATCCGCGAAGGCCCAGAATGGTCAGGTGGTTAGGGTGCTAGATTCGTAATCTGAGGGCCACGGGCTCAGATCCCCGTCACACCAAACATGCTCGCTTTTTTAGCAGTGGGGGCATTATAATGTGATGATGAATCCCACTATTCGTTGGTGAAAGAGTAGCCCAAGTGTTGGTGGTAGGTGGTGATGACCAGCTGCCTTCCCCTAGTCTTACATTGCCAATTTATTATTTTAACAAACGCTAGAGACCATGTATCCCTGTATTGTGACGCGTCGTTGCAAAACACGTTTATACTTCAAAATAAATGTATATTAATCATATGAACCTTGTTATGTATAATCGCTTTTCAGCTACGGTGTCTGTCTGCCAGTAAAAATAAATTCTGTATTTATGAACAGTTTAAAAACAAAGCAGTGTATAATTATTTACAGAACTACATTGTTCTCAACTTTAAATCACCAACCTGTAAACGTTCTTATTTTATACTTGTTAAAAATGTATAAAGATGTAGTTTCAACTTGTTTCACACACGGCTAAGTTCTTGACTTTTGACCTACTAACCAGAGGGAAGCCAGGTAGTCAGTAACACACCTCACCTTACGTCCGTCCTATCATACAGTTTTACTCATATTACACACCAACGTCTTCAGCAGCATTACGTCGCGATTTTTGACCTTTGGATCCAGAACCCGACACGTCTATCGCTAGGCCAGACAGACTAAAGGGTATAAATAAAATAGGTTTCGATCTATGTTTCTAAAGTAAACTCACTATTACATGTTTATTGTTAAACTATATAATCAGTATTTTTTCCAAATATAAAAACTTCATCAATATATAATTTTTTTAAGTCCATCTCAAAATAAAATTCTAACTGATCATCTAGATAATGACCAGTACATTACTGTAGTGAAATCATTCGTTATATAGGGCTTTATTTTTTAAAAAAATATTCTAGTAGTTTCACAACACATACGTACAGATATTTTATCTTCCGTTATACAAGATCAACACAAACTATATTAATTAACGTAAAAACTACAAGTTTTATGTTGCACTTCAGTACACGAACAACAAATTCTGTACAGTCAGTATCATTTCAATACTCATAAATTACCTTCTTTATCTCGTTTAGCCAGGTAGTTGGGGTGCTTGACTCGCGTTCTAATTATTCCCGTCACACTGAACATGCTCTCCCTTTCAACCGTGAAGGCGTTATAATTGGACGGTCAACCCCACTATTAGTTGATAGAAGAGTAGACCAAGAGTTGGCGATGGGTGGTGATGACTAGCTACCTTTTCTCTAGTCTTATACTGCTAAATTAGGGACGGCTAGCATAGATAGCCCTCGTGTAGCTTTGCGCGAAATTCAAAAACAAACAAATTCTCTCGTTTTGAACGTTACGTCAGGCGTGTCCTTATGATTAACATACAAACTACCCATTGGAAGATTCAAATCGCACTTCGCCACTAAACTGACCCCAATTTTAAGCTATGGGAACACAAAACTTACAACAGTCAATCCGACTAGCCCCATAGGCGGCAGCTGCTGGCTGGTTGCTTGGTTTCTCTGATTAATATTTCTGGGTTAGTAGCAGTAATACCTGAAGCTTATGAAGTTTATAACCATAGTTAAGCCTGAAGCTTAAGGGATCTCTATTGACCGAACCGTTGGGATAAAGTATTGCACGAAACGTCCTTCAGGTAGAAAATAAGTGCAGTCAGTCTTAAATATAAGTTCATACTTGAAAAGATAATTTTGTTCACTCCAGTACAAATTAAGATATTCAACCTTAACATCGAATATTTACTGTTAAATCATCAGACAAGACTGATAGTTTAAGTTCAAAAGTAAAGGTGTAATTTGTGCGACAATAATATATCCAAATACAAAGTCTGTTTTTAATCATTCACTTAAAAGATACAGTACAATTATCGGGCATCAAAAATCGTTTTTCTCAATGACTTTTAACTGTGAAAACCAATTTCGGTGATATTATTTCTACAATGTCATTAATATCAGTCTTAAAATGTCTCTTTCACGTAAATTGCACATAAAAAAGTTTTGTTTGTTTTAAATTAAGCACAAAGGTGTACAATAGGCTACTTGTGTTCTACCCACCATGGGCATCGAAACTCGGTTTTTAGCGGTAGAAGCTTACAGACATACAGCTGTGCCACTTGGAGGCACATAGAGAATTTAAAAAATACATCTATATGATTATTTCCTCACATGTGTGTTAACGTCAAACTGCGACATAATTCATAACTTAATGTCAGAAGTATACGAAACCAATATTATCCTTGGGAACTCCTTAACATCCATACGGTAAAAGCATTAATGCATTTTTATGGCTATTCTACACCACAAATGCGCTTTTACCTCGTCTTGTTTATGAAAGATGACTAAGAAAAAAAGTAACTGAAAAGAAATACGTCACTACTTTGCGTCATACAACGCTGTTATGCTACCTTTGTCACTTGAATTAATTTATTGGCAATGTAGTTGAAGTTGTAATCGTCTTTAAAAGGCGAATATATATTTGCTCGTGTTCAATAATAACGATTCCTTAGATGTAGTATCCGTGTTTTATAAACAGACAAGTTTGACTGAACTTACAATGTGTATTTTATTGATTTTAATCTGCAAACTTTGAGGTTTGGAAAAAAAAAATTCACGTTTTCTAATATAAAATATAAGTATGTCTTTAAGTCCCCCAATGAGATAGCAGTAAGTTTACGAATTTATAACGCTAAAATCATGCGTTCGATTCCCCTCAGTGGATGTAGCAGATAGCCCGATGTGGCTTTTCTATTTTTTTAAAGAATGTAATTTGAGATGAGCTTACGAATTGGTTGCTTTAATCTAGGCTTAAGTTTGATATGCATCATACATTTCACTTAATGTTGTTTTTTTAACAATTTTGTTTGTTTGTTTTGAATTTCGCACAAAGCTACACGAGGGCTATCTGTGCTAGCCGTCCCTAATTTAGCAGTGTAAGACTAGAGGAAAGACAGCTAGTCATCACTACCTACCGCCAACTCTTGGGCTAATCTTTTACCAACGAATAGTGGGATTGACTGTTACATTATACACCCCCACGGCTGGGAGGGCGAGCATATTTAGCGCGACGCGGGCGCGAACCCGCGAATTACGTGTCGCACGCCTTAACACGCTTGGGCATGCCAGACCTTTTAAGTTTGTTGTTAAGGAAAAAGTATAATTTATAATATCAAGGTAGTGCGTCCATATACAGCTTATTTAAATGAATGAGTTATTTACTGGATTGCCCGTTCCTTTGAGTAGTATTTATAATACTCTTACATTTTGATTTATAATTTAGTGCAAATAATCGATAATGAGATATAAGCAAATAATTTTTTTTCGAAATTAGCAGTTAGAGTTTAGTTCCAAAATATTTCAGTAGGATTGAAATTATCGTGAATTAGAAAGATAATGAACTTATAACGCAAACTAAACAGGAATTTTAAAACTGATTGTTGATGGATTGATTTAAAATATGAGTTTAATACTTTTGACATTAAAGGCGTTTATTGTCATAATTATATTATAGGAAACCACAGCTAATTTAAGAAATTAATTTAGACTTGAATAACTTACTACATACCACAGAAAAATATCAAGTCTGCTCGCATTTATGAAGTCGTCTAATTATCCAATAAGCATGTGTATATGTAAAATTAACTGAGAGAACATAATTAATAAAACTCAAAAACATTAAATGGTTACTATTCAAATAGTAACTAAGCATAAACTATATTATCGTAACAGATAAATACAAGTCAGTTTGCCAATTAACAAGACATGTACATGTAGCATGCAGTTGAAGTACCTCTGTGGTGAAAACATTCGTTGAATACTATAACTGAAACCGAAAGAATTTATGATTTACAACTTTAAAAACCAAACAACTGACTGCTTTCCGTACATTTCAAAGTTTGTGTTTCTTTTGTTTATGCAGGTATGCGATTAATTGTTTGTAAATTCATATACAGAGATGAGTAGAATAAAAATGAAAATCATTAATTCGCATAACAACCGTAACCTTTGTAAAGCCACAGTAGAATAACCTGTATCAAAATTACATTTTAATTTGCTTGGTGTTAACAGTAGAATAACCTGTATCAAAATTACATTTTTACTCTGTTTGGTGTTATGTAGGTGGTGCGTTGCAATCGTAAACAAATCGCTTTTGGAAAGAGTTTGAAATATCAAGATATTCATACAGCAAATCATTAAATTGTGTTCAGATCGAAGATTTGTAATTTGCAATCTGAAGATATTACTTAATAACATTAAAGAATAAACGATTATGGATTAACTTGAAGGTTCAAGACCATTCAGAAATAGACAAAAAAATCAGTACCCAGCAGCTACAAGCAAATTGTAAGGTCAGTGACATAAGCTGTCTCCGAGTTAGAGGCAACGCTACACAACACATTCAGGAGATATTTTCATCTGGAAATGTTTCATAACTCACACATATACGAGTAGTTTTCTAAATATATTCCATCAACCGTTGAATATTTAAAGTAGATGAAGAATGGATATTGATACTATTCCATACAAATACATGTCGCTGAAATCGCTGGACGCAACGCCAATGGATTTCTGTATGATTTGGCGTCGAAATGGCCGTTGTTGTCCTCAAACACTGGATGGATTATGAAAAATCACCCAGAAGTAGTAAAATAGAACTTAATGTCATGGCGAAGCTCTAAAATTGTTTTAACCTAAGGATGGCTAATGTTCTTACCTAAGGATGGCTAATGTTTTTACCTATGGATGGCTAATGTTTTTATCTATGGATGGCTAATGTTCTTGCCTAAGGATGGCTAATATCCTTACCTATGGATGGCTAATGTTTTTATCTATGGATGGCTAATGTTCTTACCTATGGATGGCTAATGTTCTTGCCTAAGGATGGCTAATATCCTTACCTATGGATGGCTAATGTTTTTACCTATGGATGGCTAATGTTTTAATCTATGGATGGCTAATGTTCTTACCTAAGGATGGCTAATATCCTTACCTATGGATGGCTAATGTTCTTACCTAAGGATGGCTAATGTTTTTATCTATGGATGGCTAATGTTCTTACCTAAGGATGGCTAATGTTTTTACCTATGGATGGCTAATGTTTTTATCTATGGATGGCTAATGTTCTTACCTATATAATCAGTACAGCACAGCTCAGTCTTTTTCTTTCAGAGAAGCTTTTTTTTTAAGGAAAATCATCTGAACTTGTAATTGTAGATCGTCGTAATACAATACATTTCTGGATTGTCATTATATTCAAAGAAAATAGAGCGCAGATAATAACGGTTTTCTATTATTTTTTATATGGATAATACGAAGAAGTAATTGCATGTGCCAAGCACTAGGTATTTAAAAATTACCTAAAGGGTAACGGGTCACCATTGTTATGCCTATATACTTGCATAATTATTATTAATCTACTTGTGTTTGTTTTGTTTATACATTTACAAGTAACTGTATCCTATACACAGTTAAGTACTAACGATATTAAAAATATTTATGATAATAGTCACATAACGCTTCACCATAGTCACTTTAAGAGATTAATTTAGGCTTAAATTACTTACTACATTCCATTGTAAAATAACATGTTTGCTATTATTACGATCTGATAGAACTATCCAATATACATGTATATTCAAAAAAGTTAGTAATGAGTGGAAATTATCAAAATTAATTGTATTATTAGCCGAGTTCTGGCTCAATTTTTGGATCTTGGTGATAATATTGATTAATAATGTCTTTTCTCTTTGTCTTTCAAATTAAACACCAACGAAGTAAAGTGGTTTAGCTACATGAAAGACTGAAAGAGAAATAAGTTCCCAGCGATTATCGATCCAAGACATTATTGTTTATATTTTCTGGTATATACCGTATTCACAGTGGATAAATATTACCTTTGTTAAGTCATTAATACGACAATATTTACTCGTTTCAGAATGTTTACTAAATTCTTATAATATAGATTAGTAAGTAGAAATGTTTAGCTGAATGTAGTCTTAAATAAAGAAACCAAGTAGAGTCAAGAAAATGAATGTTTTACTGGTTTACCCGACAGAACCCTCTAGGGAAATTGTAGACAGGCTTCATTAAGGATTCGTTAAAATAACTGTTTGGGGAGAAGAAATAGAAATGTAGACAATTATCGTGTCCTGCTGCAGAAAAGTAATTACAAAAATGATGCTCTGTAACCCAAGTTTCGATCATCAAAAACCTTCATAATAACCTTTCAGTAAACAATAATTACAGAATAATCTATTTAATCACAGCACACACTAGTAAATGGCTTCCAAAGGATCTTGATTTTGTGTAGGCTGTGTACAGCTAGTAACATTTAATAATATGATAGATTGAGTCTGTTGATTTTGATCTTGATTGAGTCTGTTGAGATTTTGATCTTGATTTTGATCTTGATTTTGTGTAGGCTGTGTACAACTTGTAATATTCAATGAGATATGACAGATTGAGTCTATTGATTTTGATCTTGATTTTGTGTAGGCTGTGTACAACTAGTAATATTCAATGAGATATGACAGATTGAGTCTGTTGATTTTGATCTTGATTTTGTGTAGGCTGTGTACAACTTGTAATATTCAATGAGATATGACAGATTGAGTCTATAGATTTTGGTCTTGATTTTGTGTAGGCTATGTACAACTAGTAACATTCAATGAGATATGACAGATTGAATCTGTTCATGTGTGTTACTTCAAGAATCATCACAGTCTTTTTATTTCTGTAGCGTCAAAGCCAAATTAAATTATTACAATCAAAGTCCTAAAAGGTATTAATGGAACTTTTCTTATTTTAAATACTAAGCCTATTATTCATTAATACATAAATCATAATCCAAGTACGAGTTTATCTCCTAGTAAAATAATTATCATTATTTAAGCTTATCTACTACAGACCTTAGTGATGATAAATTAAATAGATCAAATACATTTATTTAATAATATTTTTTTATTTTTAATGTTAATTTTTTTAGCATTTTCACTTCCGGAAAAGTTCTTAACGTAATGACGGTTAAAGCTAAGCCTATTATTCACAATTTGTACTTCCGTGTCTTAACGGAAATATAAACCTAAAATATCTAAGTATAGATCGAAGAACGTGACCACCTTCATTTGAAAAATACTCGTGAATAATGCAGAAGCCAATCATTCTGAATATATTACCAGAAATTAAATGTTTTAGCTCCATTATGGTTAACTACGTGTTAGCTACGCTCCTAGGCTTTTTCAATATTTTGAACATTGAATCATAATAATATGTTCACAGAGATGCAGCTTCAGAGTTTTAAGACATGCCTGTATTTAATACTAAGCATTAGTTGTCTGGAGTAAGATTATGTTCAGTTTGAGTTATTTAAGTATAGAATATGCTCAGTCTCGAGTCTAAAGAAGAGTCTAAAGGACATTTACCTGAGCCTTCAAAATACAGAACATTCTCGTAGAGTCTAAAAGACATTCACCTGAGCCTTCAAAATACAGAACATTCTCGTAGAGTCTAAAAGACATTTACCTGAGCCTTCAAAATACAGAACATTCTCGTAGCTTATCTTTTCAGTATTCCTAAGCATTTCTTTAAAGTGTTTTAGTTACCACATCTCAGCAACTGTTATCAAGCAAATAAAAATCGTTGACACCGCTTTTTTAAGTGTATGACTGAATTGTAGTGCAGTTGATCTTTATACGATGAGGTTGTTTTTGTTTTGATTTTTATTTTGCTCACAGCTAATCTAAAGATATTTGCACTAGCTGTGCCTTATTTTGATGTGATAGACTAGAGGAAAGGCAGCTGGTCACCATCCCCACCAATAGCTCTCTTTTACCATATTATACCTGACAAACATGCATCTTGACAGTAGCCCTGTAGCAGAGTTATCATTTCAAAAGTCTGTCATATTCAAATCACACTCTTTCCACAATCTCAGAGCCCTTTCAACAGTCAGATTGAGCAGAAATTTTTAGGTGATATGTCCGATGAGTTGACTGATATATCCTGGTATGGAATGGTGTACATATTTGTTTTTCTTTGGCTTTTCCAACTGGTTCAGGTATGCTACTTATGTGGAGTCAACTTGTGTACAATTGATATGCTTACATTTTGCATGCAGATATTGTTTTTTATTATGTTGCTGGCTGTTGCTCGGAGTCCGAGGATACCTCCTGCCAGCAAACGCCAGTGAGAACGATTTGTTCCAGGTCTTTATGGATGTTCCTGATGCCTAAACTCTCCTATACTCCAAAGTAAACGGAAAATATCTATCTTTAAAATTCTAAATCCCCTATTTGAGCAAAATTTTATGATTAATAATGTTCGAATATTTTGTGCTGGAAAGGTTTGTTACTTATCTTTCCAGAAAGCGGTTAATTCTTGGTAGCATTTCACTATTTACAAAATGTCGATCTATGTAAAAGTGGAGTTCTAACACGTGCAGTTCTTCTGAAACTTTATATTGGCTATAGAAGTCAGGTGACTAGTTATTTTAATTTTGAAAATAATTTAATGTAACAGAATCAATTCTCTGTATGCTAGAATTTTTCGCGCTTATTACCCCTTCTCCAGTGCTTCGACAGAACACAAGTAGCCCACTGTATAGATCTATGCTTAAAAACATCGAAACCAATTTTTTTATTTTTATACAAAGAATGTTTGTTTGAATTCTGCGCAAAGCTACACGAGGGCTACCTGGGCTTGCGGTCTCTAGCAGTGTAAATTTGTTTGTTTGTTTGTTTGTTTTGGATTTCGGGCAAAGTTACACGAGAGCTATCTGGGTTAGCCGCTCCTAATTTAACAGTGTATGACTAGAGGGAAGGCAACTAGTCATCACCACCCACCGCCAACTCTTGGGCTATTCTTTTGCCAACGAATAGTGGGATTGATCGTCACATTATACGCCCCCATCAATGAAAGGGCGAGCATGTTTGACGTGACAGGTATTTGAACCTGGTACCCTCAGATTACAATCCTTAAACACTTGGCTATGCCGGACCTGAAAACAAAGAGTTAAGTTAAATTTGACTCCATCTTTGGTAAATTTTACCTATGGTTCAATTGACCAAAACTATAACAATATTAATCCTAGATTATCTTTATTTTCTGCTACCCAGTAACTAATATGCCAAGTTGCACGAACCAAGGACCCGTAATTTGGTTTCCTGAGAAACTGCTTTCAGCTATATGAGGATGTAGGTGCGTTATAAGAGTGACGGTCTAATTCCACAATTCGATTACAGTAGTCCAAAAGTTCATAGTGGGTGCTGTTATGTCGTCGCCTCCGATATAGTTTATTAGTTCAAAATTAGAAGCGACGAGCATAGATTGCGGTTAATGTGACTTTGATCAAATATCAAACACTTTTTGTCCATTTAAATGACTTTTGTCATTTAAAGGTAATAGAAGCTATGCACCACATGGCCAAAAGTATGTGGATACTCCTTCTAATTGGTGGGTTCAGCTATTTCAGCCACACCCATTGCTAACAGGTGCATAAAATAAAGCTTACATCATCTAATCTTCGTAGACAAACATTATTGAAGAGCTCAATGACTTTCAACGTAGCACTGTCATAAGATGCCACCTTTCCAACAAGTCAGTTCTTGGTAGGCCACACAAGATAACGGAACACGACAGACGAGTACTGAAGCGTGTAGCGCGTAAAAATCGTCTGTCTACAGTTGCAACACTCACTTTCGAGTTCCAAACTGCCTCTAGAAGCAACGTCAGCACAAGAACTATTCGTTGAGAGCTTCACGAAATGCGTTTTTATGACCGAGCAGCCGCACACAAGCCTAAGATCACCATGCACAATGCCAAACGTCGGCTGGAGTGGTGTAAAGCACACTGGACTCTGAAGTAGTGGAAACGCGTTCTCTGGAGTGATGAATCACGCTTCACTATCTGGAAGTCTGACGGACGAATCTGGATTTGGCGGATGCCAAAAAAATGCTACCTGTCTGAATGCATAGTGCCAACTGTAAAGTTTTGTGGAGGTAGAATAATGGTCTGGGGCTGTTCTTCATGATTTGGGCTAAGCTCTTTTAGTTCAAGTCAAGGAAAATTTTAATTTTACAGCATACAATGACTTTCTAGAAAATTGTGTGCTTCCAGCTTTGTAGCAACTGTTTGGGGAAGGCCCTTTTTTGTTTCAGCATGACAATGCCCCCATGCACAAACCGAAGTTTATAAAGACATGGCTTGCCGAGGCTGGTGCGGAAGAACTTGACTGACCTGCACAGAGTCCTGACCTCAGCCCCATCGAACACCTTTCGGATTTATTGGAACGCCAACTACGAGCCAGGCCTTTTTGCCCGACATCAGTGCCCGACCTCACTAATGAGGCTGAACAGGAGCGAATCCCCGCAACCATTTTTCTAAATCTAGTGAAAAGCCTTCCCGGAAGAGTGGAGGCTCTTATAGCAGCAAAGAGGGACTAACTCCATATTAATGCCCGTGGTTTTGGAATAAGATGTTCAACAAGCACATATGGATGTGATGACCGAGTCTCCACATACTTATGAACATGTGGTGTATCTTTATCGGTCCTAGGTAATTTAAACACCTGAGATGGTTTCAAATTGAACAATTAAGTTGCTAGTAAACGTGTGATTAAAATGGCGCTTAGTAAGTTGTGTTTGCAAGTTCGTCTATATTATATCTAACTAGAAAATATTGGTCGCAGACAATACAGAATTTCATTATGTGTATTTAATAAAACGTTAAAGACAACGCTTCAGAGCTGTTTAAATTTCATTGTAGGTGAATTAATTATTCTTGCATTGATTGCATTTACGTGCACAACAAACGGAAATTAGATGCGAAAAGCAGATGGTTTTCTGAAGATTTTATCATCATGAGAAAATAAGTTTACTTACTTAATTTTAAAATTGTCTGTAATTTTATTAAATTCTAAGATCCATAGATAATTTTGTCAGTACTATAAAATGAACTGCAGTTTCTATTTACTAAAATTTGAAACAAACGTTTCAAATAAAAGAAGACGACCCACGGTAGATTCTACTCAATATAAGTTTGATACACGTTTCGAAATAAGATGGACTTCATTATCCGTTTTTTAAAGTGAAAAAGTAGCTTGTATGCAAGAAATTACTAACAAAACAAAACCTTTGAATATTTAAAATAAATTTAAAAACAATAATTTCATAATAGGGATGGCCTGGCATGGCCAGGTGTGTTAAGGCGTTCGACTCGTAATCTGAGGGTCGCGGGTTCGAATCCCGGTCACACCAAACATGCTCGCCTTTTCAGCAGTGGGTACGTTATAATGTGACGGTCACTCCCACTATTCGTTGGTAAAAGAGTAGCCCAAGAGTAGACGGTGGGTGGTGATGACTAGCTGCTTTCCCTCTAGTCTTACACTGATAAATTAGGGACGGCTAGCACAGATATCCCTCTAGTAGCTTTGTGCGAAATTCAAAAACAAACATATAAAGGAAGAATTCATGTTATTATTTTGAATTGCAACCCTTTATTGTGACGATTACTTGTATTTAAGGAGAAAAAGCAGTTAAATGGTTTGTACTTTTACTTCGTTGTTTTAATTTGATCAGCTTAATTAGGAATCGTGCTCGACTATTAACTAGTACACTTTGAAATGATGTTTGAGTTTTGTACCAGGCATTACAGTCTTAACATGTTTACAAACATTCAAGACATAAAATATCTTTTTAAAATCCATCCTGTCAAAGTAAATGGATTAATAATCTCTAACTAATCTGCTTGCGTGAAACTAATATTAACTTCCGATCAGAGGAAATTTGTGTATTTAGAACGAAACTAAAAATGAACATGTTCATCGGTATAGTTAATAAAATGGTTTTCTTACATTATTAAATTATAAAGATTAGTTTGTATCTATGTTTTCCTTATAGCAAAGCCACATCAGACTGTCTACTGAGTCCACCGATGGGAATCGAACCCTTATAGAGATTAGAATGAATTATTTCATCATTTGTGGTAATTTCGCTGTAAACGACATTTTCTACCATAAACCAAATAATATCTTCCAAGATTCACCAATTTTAGGATTTTTATGCTATTTCTAACTACAAATTTTAATCTAAGAAAATAAATCAATTATTTTAAAAATATAATAACAAACGACAAATCAAAATAAAATTTGTTTTGTTTCCTAACAAAACCAAATCGAGTCATCTGCTGTCTCCACGGAGGGAATCGAGCCGCTGATTTTTCCCTTATAAATCCGAAGACTTACTGCTGTCCTACTGGAAACTAACGTAAAGTAGACCTAATTATATTTGATATAATAATTAGAGCCAATATTATTAATGAAGGCTACAACAAAATAACATTCCTTAGTTATAGAACCAACAAGCACTAGTTTCTATTTTGAACCATTGTCAATGATACATAAGTCTTTGGAAAACATTTTGCCTAACGACCCCAGTGGCCCAGCGGTACTTCTGCTGACTTACAACGCTGGAAACCGGGTTTTGAATCCTGTGATGCGCAGAGCACCAAAAGTCCATTAATTAGCTTTGTGCTTAACTCCAAACAAACAAATTTCTGTCCACTATAATACTTTTCCAAAGAAACCCAGAATGACACCCTTGCTCAATGACGTCCTCACCGTGACAGTTAATGCCTTATCTTCTAGTTAAAACGTGTCAGGTTAATTGCATTAATTTTCCTATATCACAATCAAGAAGCCAATGTTTATGGAGATACGAAACAATAAATAAAACATAATAAGGACACAACTGCATGAGGTTCTACATAATTTTCTAGATTTAAAAACCGTATATTTTCTCTCATTGTTTGTTTTAGCGCAAAGGTAAACAAGACTATCTGTCTGCTGTCTGTCAAGCTTCTGAAATCGAAACCCGGATTTAGATTTGTAAGTCTAAAATTTACCAATGACAACGGGTAAACTCTTTCATAATATCCAACCTCATGCCTTATAAACCTACCAATACTTCATAAAACAAAAACTGTCCGCCTTCGACATATATTAGTCCAGACTAATCAAGGCTGTTTTTATTGTCAATGTTATAATTTTCCTGTTTTACTTCATTTTCTTCCAGATAAATATACAATTTCCGCCCTTTGCTATTCTCCTTAAGGCAGATTTTAACAAGATTTATTTAATTACTAGCAGTGCTGGAAAAGAAGAGATTGTTATTTGTTTTCTCCGTTAAGGAGTAAGCCCAAACTTAAATCTAATTTCCTTTCCTTGATAAACAAATAAACAGATGTTGGTTCTGTGAGTTCCTTTGAGAAATGTTGTCAGTTCGTGGAACTCTTTGTCAACGTAAGCACACGTCGTTTTCCAGCTGAGCTCAATTTATTCAAGTTTTTTTTTAATTACTTCTAAAAGCACGTTTCTTTCTTCTTTAAATGCTTTATCGCACAATATGGGCTGGTGGTTTAGAGCAATCGATATGCAACCTGCGCACTGTGGGCTCGAATCCCACCACCTAAATGCTCGTTCTTTAAGCCGTGAGACGTTATAATGTTAGGGTAAATTTGATAAAAGAATAGTCCAAGAGTTGGCGGCTGGTGATTTTGACTAGCTATCTACTCTCAAGTCTATCGCTTAAAATCTAAACAAATAACCCTCGCATAGTTATACGCAAGAGACAAACAACCTTTCTGTTAAGGTACATCAGAAGACCTTGTAACAATCGCTTGAGAAAATAACTAAATTATTTATAGAAAAAGTTTGCTGACCTATTTAAATGAACAGAACTATACATATTCTGTGTTGATGTCTACAAAGATTTATTTCGTTTAAATATAATAGTACTTTTTCTCCTAATGTCCTTTTCGGACACAATATCCTCCTTATTTCTCTCCTGAAATAAGCCTAAGAAAGTTAAAGAGAGCAAAAATGAAAAAGCATTGAAACTATTAATCAACACTTTTCTTTACAAAGTTCTATTGTACAAAATCAATTAAAGAGCCTTTTAAGTAGATTTTGAGATTATTTTGAAACTACTGGTACAAGTGTTTATTATTTCGAAACAATTCCGTGTTTTAGATCTCCCTATGTTTCTTTACATCTGTAAAGAAAACTAAGCCTTTTCTTACAGGAAAATCCAAACATATCCTTCAAATACGTACTCATAAAAATATAGTGAAATTGTCAATGAATGCTTACTTAAACATATGTTTTTCACTGCTCCTTCTTTATAGGCAAACAAATTGATACATTGCGTTTTGTTATTTGCTATATTTTCTATTTGTAATTCTAAAGTTGATAATGTTTAGTAAAATAAGCCTTTCGAACAAAACGCTTATCTACCTGTAACGAAACAGTGATCTTTTCTGTCAAATCTGTTTTAAAAATAATTTTATAGTATCCTGCAATATTTCGCTATACAATTAATCTGTGCCATAAATTGTAAAGTAAAAGCTTTATTTATTCTATAATTTTAAAAGTAGACTTTTTGTCCCACGAAAATGTTTATTAGTTGTTATTTGAATTTTTAAGGGGGAAAGTATTTCATAGTTGTTTAGTTGTTGTTGTTGTTTATAGATTATTTTTATGATCTCAACCACCATGTTATTTTTCATATAATTCACCTTTAGTCAATTAATAATCCCAAACAATTAACACATTTAATCAGTTTTTTTTTTTTAATTTGCATATATTAGTGATTGTAAGATATTTTCAATGGAATTTGTGGACATGCATGTTTTACACTGTTAACTCCAGGATAATATTTCTGTTGAATCAAATTTTTAAAATTCTTTATTCAAACTGTCTTATCATCTAAGTAATCTTCAACAATTTCAGTGGAACATGTTCTGTTTGTCATCACCTCATTTCTAAACTTACTTAAACTTAGACGTAAAAATCAATTGTTGATTACAAAGGAAATTCCAACCTGAGCTACACGAAACAATGTTTTGAAATGTCAAGTATTTGATTGCTAAGTATTTACATTTATCATGAAACTTTGTAGAATGGACGGCAACTGCCTGTTGTCAAGACGCAAGTGTTGAGGACGACGTTACGAAAGTCTTCCATCTTTCGATTTCAGGTCAGTGTGTGTGTAGGTGTTGTCGGTCTTTTATAGTGCCAGATGGATTAAGGCGTTCGACTCGTAATCTGAGGGTCGTGGGTTCGAATCCCCTTCGCACCAAATATGCTCGTCCTTTCAGCAGTGGGGGCGTCATAATGTTATGGTCAATCTCACTTTTCGTTGGTAAAAGACTAGCCCAAGAGTTAGCGGTGGGTGGTGATGACTAGCTGCCTTCCCTCTAGTCTTGCACTGCTAAATTAGGGACTGCTAGCGCAGATAGCTCTTGAGTAGCTTGGCGCGAAACTCAAAAAAATAAACAAACTTTTATTGTGTCCTGACAACACCTACATACACTGACCTGAAGACGAAAGACGGAAGACTTTCAAAACGTCGTCCTCTACACTTGTGTCTCCACAACAGGCAGTTCCCGTCCATTCTACAAAGTTTCATCATAAATACTCTGCCTAAACAATCTACCAAAGAATATATTAGATATTGTTTAAACATTTATTCAGGTTTCGTATGTTTCAGTTGTTATGTTTTATTTAAAGTGTATTTTGTCCAGTCTAAAGCTGAAAAGTGAACTTGGGGTTTGTATGATGAATATGTGTGAAAACACGCCAGTATAATGTTTTGTGTGTGTGTTGTTTTTCGTTTTTTTTTTTACTGATAGGCAACACATATTAAAGTATCCTCTTCCCTCGTCTATTTCCAAAAAGTGAAAAAAGAAAGAACTTAAGAAAGGTTTTCTACCTGCGCTGTACACATGTAGGTCTTAAACTCTTTAGTCTTCCAATCCATATATTTGAATTAAACCACTTTAGGTAAAAAAAATACAACTTTGTGTCTTGAAAAATATCGTGTATTCCATTGTCTTAATCTAACATTATCTAATGAATAAAATTCAATTATAGTTATGACATGTTTTGTAACGTATCAAGCATTTATTATTGATATGTGTTAAAATCACAATGAACTGTTAAATAAATGTACATAATTTGACACTTAAATAGAGCCCAGTGTCTTCGGTCCCCCGGTGATACAGCGGTAAGTTATAAAATTACGGTCGATCCCACTATTCGTTAGTAAACAAGTAATCCAAGAGTTGGCGGTGGGTGGTGATGACTAGCTGCCTTTCCTCTTGTGTTACACTACTAAATTAGGGGCGGCAAGCACAAATATTCCTTGTGTACGTTTGGTTTGCTCGAAATTCAAAACAGATAAAGAAATCAAGCGAATTACAAAATGAAGAACATGTTACTTCGGATAAAAGAAATAATTGGGAATGTTACAAAGTTTGTATATATTATTATATATATATATTATATATATTATTATTGTATATATTATTTGTATATATATTATCTCATGCATTCTTATTCCTCCGTCAATAACTGAATTGCTAAATAAATTTAAATGCTAGTGGAGCTTGCCAGGCGCAGGTGAGTGGGTGGAGGATGAGAACACTATTGAATGTCACTTTCCATATTTGAGTTGTCGCTAGTTTACGTATCGATAATACCTGAAGCTCAAGAACCATTGATACAGGTTCTGCACATTATTATAGTTCATGTGTGTCCCGACAGTTAAAACTTTGACTGTGGAACGAAACATCTGCTGTTCGAGAAATGATGTACGTGAGCCTGTTCAGCTGTGGATGCGTTAGACAAACGACAATCAGTCCCGTTACTGGATTTACAAAGCCGGCCAAAGTTTCACGTGCTGGTCACCACCGGTTTCTGGTCAATAATTCAAACTTAGGAAAGGTTATACTTATACGCTGGCTGTGCGTCATATAAAGTGACTTGTTAGATTGAAAATGTCAAATACCAAATACTTAAATAAACATGCTTCCAAAATCTTCAAAAAAGGTTTGTTCATTTCTTCTTTGTAATTAAGTACAAAGCTATACAACGATATGTTTACAGACTTACAATACTTAAAACACCTGTGGAGAGCAGAGCACCGTATCTCATTGTGTAGTTTTGTGCATGACTTCACAACAAATCTTACTAAATGGATTTCAATACTTATAACAGGGTTTCGACACCTGTGGAGAGCAGAGCACAGTATCTCATAGTGTAGTTTTGTGCTTGACTTCACAACAAATTTTACTAAATGGATTTCAATACTTAAAACAGGGTTTCGACACCTGTGGTGAGCAGAGCACCGTATCTCATTGTGTAGTTTTGTGCTTGACTTCACAACAAATCTTACTAAATGGATTTCAATACTTAAAACAGGGTTTCGACACCTGTGGTGAGCAGAGCACCGTATCTCATTGTGTAGTTTTGTGCTTGACTTCACAACAAATCTTACTAAATGGATTTCAATACTTAAAACAGGGTTTCGACACCTGTGGTGAGCAGAGCACCGTATCTCATTGTGTAGTTTTGTGCTTGACTTCACAACAAATCTTACTAAATGGATTTCAATACTTAAAACAGGGTTTCGACACCTGTGGTGAGCAGAGCACCGTATCTCATTGTGTAGTTTTGTGCTTGACTTCACAACAAATCTTACTAAATGGATTTCAATACTTAAAACAGGGTTTCGACACCTGTGGAGAGCGATTTCAACACTTAAAACAGGGTTTCGACACCTGTGGAGAGCAGAGCACCGTATCTCATTGTGTAGTTTTGTGCTTGACTTCACAACAAATATTACTAAATGGATTTCAATACTTAAAACAGGGTTTCGACACCTGTGGAGAGCAGAGCACAGTATCTCATTGTGTAGTTTTGTGCTTGACTTCACAACAAATCTTACTAAATGGATTTCAATACTTAAAACAGGGTTTCTACTCCTGTGGTGAGCAGAGCACTGTATCTCATTGTGTAGTTTTGTGCTTGACTTCACAACAAATCTTACTAAATGGATTTCAATACTTAAAACAGGGTTTCGAAGCAGAGCACCGTATCTAATTGTGTAGTTTTGTGCTTGACTTCACAACAAATCTTACTAAATGGATTTCAATACCTAAAACAGGGTTTCGACACCTGTGGTGAGCAGATTGTGTAGTTTTGTGCTTGACTTCACAACAAATCTTACTAAATGGATTTCAACACTTAAAACAGGGTTTCGACACCTGTGGAGAGCAGAGCACCGTATCTCATTGTGTAGTTTTGTGCTTGACTTCACAACAAATCTTACTAAATGGATTTCAATACTTAAAACAGGGTTTCGACACCTGTGGTGAGCAGAGCACCGTATCTCATTGTGTAGCTTTGTGGTTGACTTCACAACAAATCTTACTAAATGGATTTATTTTTCAAAGTTAATGTCTCCTACTTTGCCTGAAGTAGACCTAAGGCTAAAACGTTACGAACCAAATCTACATAGTAGGAATGTAAAAAGCAATTTTATTTGCTTATTTTTTTATGTTTAATTTTATATCGATTCAATTTCTTCGTAAAAGTGTCATCTTTATTTTTGTTCCTACTTCGGTTATATTCCTTCAAATTATAACAAACTTGAAGTATAATTGTATTATAGCCTTATGAGATGTAGTTAAATTAGAGAAAGTATTTAATTTTCAAGAATATTAATGCTGTCTTTGATCTGAAGTCACAGATCCTATAAAAGTATACTAAACACACATAAGTCGGATCAGCAAACGTGTTATATAAAGCCCTCTGCAACAGAAGAACATAAGAAATTATCAGTTTCAATAAACTGTCTTTGCCAATTAACCTGATACTTTTAATAACAAGGTTAAACTTGTAACTAAGGTATGGTAGAACCAAAAATAAACAAAACACTACTAGAAGAGAAAGGAAAACAAGAGGATTATGTTTAACTTGAGAAGAGCCACTAAACAAATTTCCCGAATAATTTGACATGCTTTAAGATATCAGAAGGCGTGTGTGTATTTTCTTATAGCAAATCCACATTAGGCTATCTGCTGTGGCCACCGAGGGGATTCGAACCCTTGATTTTAACGTTGTACATCCGGAGATATACCGCTGTACAAGCAGAAGGCGTATGAGAAGGACACGTAATGGTACAGAGACTGAAATGCCCTAGTATTCATTGTGGTGATATTTATTACTGGGACATATTACATCCTCATAATGTATCATTTTGCAGGCTCGAGTTTCCACGCAAAATAGAATTGTTAGACTGAAGTATGAACACAAAATTAAAGAGGAAACTTAGTTACATTTTGCTTTAAATTTTCTAAACAGACATCTCTGCCACCTGGTAGTCATACAACACATTAAATAATAACAATCATAAATTAAATTCAAATTCGCTGAAAGGTTTTGTTTGATTGGTTGAAATTCACCTGTACAATGAGCCATCTGTGCTCTGCTCACTACGGGTATCGAAACCCGGTTTCTAGCGGTTTGGCTACATTACAGAACAAAGAATTATCATAATTTGTAATATTAAGTAAACGGTCCTTCGTATCGTTTTGTAATATTTCATAAATTTTGTGATTAATGAAACTAGTTTTTTTTTTACATTAATTATGCACTTCATCCAGCTCTAATGTGGTTTTTGATAAATTTGGTGGTTAATGAAACTAAATATCTTAAATAGACGGATAACTCATCATTTACTTGCGAACATTACAGATATATATTCAGCATAATAAAGGTTGTATCACTCTATCAGACAATTTAATGATAAAACAATGACGCTAAGTAGCACAACCATAATTCTATCAAGGTGTGACCCAACACCAATAGAAACATCTTTTTTTTTACAGCTACAGGTACACAGAAATCGGAATTATTAAAAACAGCGTCTCCTCGTGGTGTGTTTTCTTTTATTATAATTTTTCGTCTCCTGCTAATAAGATAAGTATTTAAACTAAATTAATAAGATCCCATTTTTAACAGAAAGTTTCCCGAGCTATTTGTTATATTTATTAAAATTATTTCTTCATATTCCTATTACACTTTTCAAATTTCAGACACTTTCTGTAAACAAGGTTTAATTAATACCTCCGAAGAAATCCTTGAAACGCCACTTACATAAAAGTAATGGCAGACGTTAGAACCATGTCATCACGATTCTCCCGATAGTTAGCTGTAGGCAAAGGATGTTCTGTCTAGACTTAATCTTATATTTTTCACATATTCGCCCACCATACAAATAAATAACAGTTTTATGGCATACCACTAGAGGCCGCGACGTTCAGGATATTATGGGTATTATATTATTCATATTGTGACAGTTCGATTAAAACATCCATATTTTAATATTTTGTATTTACTTTAATAAAAGTTATGTCTTAATAATAATCAATGATAATTATTAGATTTTCCTTGATCTTTTTATTTGAAGAGTAGGTTATGAATTAATGTTATAAGAAATGTTATCATTAATACCTCCGAGCTGGAAACGCTGTCACAAAAACTTAAATATTTAGACATTATAAGCCAGAACTCATTTATCAAAACCCTTTGAAAAAAAAAATGTATGAAAGTACTAAATATTTATGTTCATATTTTCCACAACAAAACCTAAATTTTTAAACCTTGTTAGCTGTCACCAAAATCTCTAACTTACCGTTCTTAAAACCTTTGTAGAATTTCTTCCGAACCTAGTTGATTGTAATGGAAATCTAAAACATTTCACATGAATCAACACTATTTAAACACTTTTAATTTTTTGTAATAATTATTAATTTCAGAGGTTTAGTTAATTCGGTTTAAAAAATCAATGTAACAGAGTGGCTTGAAAAGGTCGGACACTAACCAACAACTGGTTTCAATATGCTCCTGGAAATACTGTCACTGGAAATAAGATAGTCAAAGTTTCACCTTTACCTTAAGAAAGTATTGGATAAATCAATATATCAATCGTGAGTTAGCTTTCTTTGGGACTCAGATGGTCAAAGATACAGCTTTACTTTCATAAAGTATGAGATGAATCAATATATCAATCGTGAGTTAGCTTTCTTTGGGAGTCAGATGGTCAAAGATACAGCTTTACTTTCATAAAGTATGAGATGAATCAATATATCAATCGTGAGTTAGCTTTCTTTGGGACTCAGATGGTCAAAGATACAGCTTTACTTTCATAAAGTATGAGATGAATCAATATATCAATCGTGAGTTAGCTTTCTTTGGGAGTCAGATGGTCAAAGATACAGCTTTACTTTCATAAAGTATGAGATGAATCAATATATCAGTCGTGAATTAGGTATCTTTGGGAGTCAGGTAGTAAGAGTTTTCCCTTTACTTTAAATAAATATGGGATGAACTAGGATATCAGTCTTGAATTAATTGTCTTCAGGAGTCAGATGGTCAAAGTTTCACCTTTACTTTAAGAAAGTATGAAATGAATCAATATATCAAACGTGATTTAGCTCTCTTTGGAAGTCTGATGGTCAAAGGAAGTATTGGATGAACCAAAATATCAATCGCGAGTCGTCTGATTTACTCACTTGTTTTTGCAAAGTAATAAATTAAACTTTACCGATTGACACATTAATAATAGTTACTATTTAGTTCTCTAGATTTCTACTTCATTTATCGTTTTTCAATACAATATTTGACATGACACATAAAATTCTTAAATTTCACAATAAATTTGACATAATAACAAGAAAAATAACAATTGAAAAAATAAAAGTGAAGTAGAACCTTAATAGAAAGAAAATCTGACTGGTGTTCCTGCTTGTTTATATCTTGCGTTCGTAAAAGGATACTTAGAGACATGTTAACAGTCACAGAAAGTGACTCGACGACTGCTTTCGACATACGTTATGTAATGAACTAGTGGTTTTATTCATGACATATTTATGACCTCTGAAGATCAAATATCAAGATTAAACGTGTTAGAAAACATATTAAATGTTATGTATTTTATATTTATTTCTTAGTTTGCATGTATTAATGTCTGAATACTTCTTTAGAGCAGATTGATTGTTTGTTTGTGTGTTTGTCATTTAAATCTTTGCTAAATTGTTTTGTAAAAGTTGCGAAAGGGCGTGAAAAATATATTATCTTTTGAACCATAGACATATTGACTTGAAATAAATTTAAACAGTACTGCTTGAAAAAGTAAATATAATAAATAAATTCACCGTTCTCAATACAGCCATAATGCATGCGTCTTCATGACATAAGCTTGCTGTCAATCGCTAAATATTCATTATATATACCAATAGATGGCAGCACTTCTAGCTGCTAATTTAAGAAAAACTAGTTCTATATAACGCTAGCCGTCACTACTTTAGAAGTGAATGATAGACTACAAGAAAGGCAGTTTGTCATCACCATCCAACGTCAAATCTTGAACGATATTTTCATAAACTATCACATTATAACACCTTTATGGCTGAAAGGACGAGTATGTTTCAGGTTAGGGATTCAAACTCGCAATTTGAGACTATAGAAAACCCTCAACAGCAGTGGCAATTTAAATTATTTTAGGAAAGATAAAGTTATATTAATCTATGAATTTTTTTCTTCCGATTTATTACCAATAAAAGTTTGTACTTGAAAATTTAGAGACGTTCTATGCACTCCTATGCCGTGGCTAAAAGATAGAATTTGTTTGTTTAGGTTTGTTTTGAAATTTGCACATAACTATACGAGGGCTATCTGTGCTAGCCGTCTCTAATTTAGCAGTGTAAGACTAGAGGGAAGGCAGCTAGTCATCACCACCCACTGCCAACTCTTGAGCTACTCTTTTCCCAACGAATAGTGAGATTGACCATTACATTATAACTCCCCCATGGCTGAAATGGCGAGCATGTTTGATGTGACGGGGATTTTGTTGAGGATAAAGTTACAAAATAGATTATCTGTGATATACTCATCAGGTGTATTCAAACCTAGTTTGTTGTTGTTTTTTTAACCTGAGCCACTAGGGTCAAAAGTTTGAGAATTTTGTTATTTAAAAATTAAACTTAACCTTTATGAGCATTAATTTTTTTTGGTTTAATTATTTTTAAATTGTACATTGTTAAAACATCTTAAAATTGAATGAGGTTCTTATTTGGTCCGGGGGCCCCGCTCAATAGATAGCGATCTGAACTTTGAATTTGAGGGTCAAAAGGTTCTCGGTCAGTCACCACAAAATCACGCTTCGCACATTGTGGCCATGACTGCTTTATTTGAGGGTCGGTGTATCTCACTATTAAATAATGGTAGCTCAAGAAGTACCCTTGAGTAATACTGACTAGCCGTCTCCCTAAAGGTGAAGTCAAGTTCTAGTGATTTAGAATATATCTCAATTTGACGATTAAAAAATTGTTTGTCATGGCAATGTCCCGAAATACGTAATATCTAAGAACTAGATGGCTCTGCATTCGCTTAGAAAGAAAAAGAAATTAACCTGAATTCTGTTCCAACTTTGTTCGGTATTCGTAAACAAACTGTAATCTATCTGTAACACTAAACATTACCATACTGAACAGAACTATTTAAAGGTTCGATGGATTTTGAACTACCAAACTGAGACATCTCAAGATAATCAAAAGTTAGTGTTACCTCTAAACACCAAACTGTGAGCTTTAGTTTCTGTGCTGCTCTTGTAAGGGTTCAATTAGAAACCAAACAACATAGAAAATAAAACTAATTTATTTTACAAAATGAAGAAATGGTTGTAAAACGATCTTTAATAAATGTATCAAGGTTGATTTCATAACAATTTAATTCACAGTTAATTTAATTGGTGTAGGTTTTCTTAGTAATGATCTCAGCCACAGAATAACGTGTTGCAGTTTTGAACCATAAATTAATTATAAAATATGTAACAACAAAAAAAAGAAGTAAATAAATGCTGCCTGCTTAATAGCTTAAATAGGACCTGCTACGAAGTTTAAAAGAAAATGTTAAAGACAATGTTTTATATTTTGGAAAATCCATTCTGTCGTAAAAAAAATTCAGGATATTCATATTTATTAGTCTTTCTTGCAACTTTGAACCTTCTCTTCTATAAAATATCTTAAAATATTCTGTTGTTTAGGATCTTCACTAACTCTTGTAGTTTATATTCGTTAATACTTGTTTATTTAGGATCTTTTCTCCTTCTTGTAGTTTATGATATTTCTTACTACTTGTTGTTTGGAATACTCTCTACTTCTTGTAGTTTATGATATTTCTTACTACTTGTTGTTTGGAATACTCTCTACTTCTTGTAGTTTATGATATTTCTTACTACTTGCTGTTTGGAATGCTCTCTACTTCTTGTAGTTTATGATATTTCCATCTTTTAGCTTGGAACCTTTTATCCTTGTAGTTTGGAATCTTCTTTCTCTAATTAAAAATCTTTATTCTTTAGTTTTTAAAATCTTATTGATCACATTAAGTATTGTTTTTTTTCAGTCTCTGATAGAAAATTATTTTTTTTCAGTATTTGCTTCTTAAAACTATTTATGTGAGTATTTGTGAATATTTTACAACACTAGTAAGTTTGCATGCCGAATTAGCGAATACGATACCAAAATCTAATTTAAAATGACTGATATATATATACTCTTCAAAAAAAGAAACGCAAAAGGCAAAATATGAGACAAATTGTTAACAAGTTTATTCCGGGTACTTCTGTATGACATGTGTGAAACTTTGCACATTCACTGCTGAACATCCAAAGTCTACAAAGGCGAAGTCCACGCTCACTAGGTGAAGTTTAACGTCACTCAACGTCAATAACGATTATGTCCCCCGTGAGCATTAATAACTGCTTGGCATCCCCTGCCCATGGAAGCGATGAGATGACGAATCAGATCCTGTGGAATGGCTGTTCACTCAGCCTGCAAAGCTGCTGCAAGCTGAGGTAGAGTCTGCGGTTGAGGTTGTCGCTGTCGCAGACGTCGGTCCAACTCGTCCGAAAGATGTTCGATAGGGTTTAAATCTGGTGATCTGGAGGGCCAGGGAAGAACGTTGATGTTGTGGTGTCTCAAGAAGACAGTGGTGAGTCGGGCTGTGTGAGGACGGGCGTTTTCATGTTGAAAAACGTCATTGACGTTCATCATGATAGGTTGCACATGGGGCCTAAGAATCTCGTCGACGGTTGCGTACGGTCTGATCGGAAATCCTATGCAGCCCTGGTATGGTTGAGGCAGTAGACGTCGCAGTGGTGGTCCTATTCCGAAGGTGACGTAACTGGATGTTGCGATCTTGTGCGGGCGTGTTCACACGAGGTCTGCCAGATCTTGGACGGTCACGAGTTGATCCATGTTGTTGGTGACGATTCCATAGCCTTGTGATGGTGCTTGGGTGGACATTCACAGCTTTGGCAACATCTGATCGAGATTCGCCTGCTTCCAAGCGACCAACGGCGTTGTTGCATTGTGCTTCAGTCAGTCTTGGCGTAACTGTATTGCGTGTCGGTGGCTTAACACTGAGCTATGGAAACCGAGAACCCGTCACTTTTGCGTTTCTTGTTTTGAAGAGTATTACACTGCATTTCCAGAACAAAACAACTCTTTGATGGCTTGATTTCAAGTTTTGCCGAGTCCAGTATAGAATTGTATCACGTATATGGGTTACTTTTATGAGGTTCTAGAGTTTTTAGAAACGACATCAAAAACAGTTCTCAAAATTTTCTTGGATTATGATTCTCATTGCACATCTGTTACATGTTATATTTAATACAAGTACTTAATGCACAATAAGTTTCAGCATGAGTTTTTTCTTTATGATCACTTTATATTTGTTAGAAGTGGACTGGTAATTGTTAGCACTTCTTTGTATCTTTCTTACACGTTGAATAAAATAAAAACTATACAATGTTTCATAGTATGCATAACTTTTATTCTGGATCATGTTTATCATTAACACCATGTTACTATTATTATTACAGTAACTTTGAAGAATCGGGTCCATTTTTGTTAATCAATGGTGGTAGCATTTTGTATTTATTGTTCTGTAAATGACCGATTGAACAAGTCCACATACATAAATACTTAGAAAATTAGACCTGGCTTGCTATACATGTTCTATTTATAATTGTGAATTATTTCTTAATTAGTCTTGATTAATATCAAAGTTCAGTATTGAAGAACCCCAACCTTAAACAGGAACAGCCGTACTTTAAAACTAATCCAGATTGTTTATCTTAAAACAATGTGTGGATTTATTGTGAAGAGTATTTTTTCTTGACAGAGGGCGCTTCAACCATTCTATTTTTCATATCATAGTATATTAAAGTTTCATATCATTGTAAAGATTTTTCGTTCTCTCCCTTACACATATATCGTTTAAGTTTGTTTGCTTGGTATTAAGTACAAAGCTACACAATGAGCTATCTGTGCTCTGCTCGGCACGGGTATCGAAACCCGGTTCACAGCAGTGTTTCACTGGTGGTGCGCCCGGCATGACTAGGTTGGCTAAGGTGTTCGACTCGTAACTGGAGGGTCGCGGGTTCGATTCCCGGTCGCACCAAACATGCTTACCCTTTCAGTCGTGGGGGCGTTATAATGTTACAGTCAATCCCATTATTCGTTGGTAGAAGAGTAGCCCAAGAGTTGGCTGTGATGATTAACTGCCCTCCCTCTAGTCTTACACTGCAAATTCGGGACGGCTAGTGCAGATAGCCCTCGTATAGCTTTGCTCGAATTTCGAAAAGAAACACTGATGGTGGGCGTCACTTTAAATGTATAAACAAGTCTTTGTTTCAATACTTTCTGTATGACATCCGTAATACAATATCCTATTTATACTACATCTATTAGTACAAAAATTATTTTGTACGTTTAATATTCATCTTATGTTGTTCAACTGAAAGATTACAGAAAGTAATAAAAAATAAGTTATAATGGTTTTTTTTTCGTTATTCAAAATCCTTAGTGTTAGTAATAAGCACTAATGCATAAGAGATATTTAATAATTATTGATTTTGTTTAACTGGTTTGACGTTATAACGTTGTTTACTAACCCGAAACTTTTCCTGACACGGTTCTAACGGAGCTAGAATAAAATATTTTCTATCGCTGATCGATAGCTGCATGCAATATAAACAGGAACGTTATGATGGACGCGTTTATATTCGTAATTTTAAGGTTTGCGATGCGTTGTTACGTATACCCAATATGTATTGTGTGTGTTTTTCGTATAGCAAAGCCACAAAGGGCTATCTGCTCAGCCCACCGAGGGGAATCAAACCCCTGATTTTAGCGTTGTAAATCCGGAGACATACCGCTGTACTAGCGGGGGGGCCAAAATGTATTGAATATGATGCTGGGAAATTCCAATTTCTTATATAATCATAATGACTCTCACTGTAGATAGTGTATGATCAGCTATACTTTGTGTAAGATTAACAACGGTTTTGTTATAAAATTTATGACCAGTGACTGTTGGAGTTTTCAATTTGTAAGAGTTTGTACTTATATACCTGTTGATTTATAAGTATTTTATAAAAGGTATATTTGTACTGAAGGTTGAAGTTTTTGTTTGCACTTCCAACATTTAATAGAACCTGATGACAGGTTTAAAGTTGTATCTTTGTTGAAACGAGGCACAAATTTATAAGATTTCAACATATTTTCTAATTCTGCAAGATGAACAATGATAAAATGATAAATAGTTCAGTTTTTGTTTTATGCCCATTAGAAAAAATCTTTTCAGTTCTGAGAAATATTTATGGACAAATGACCCAGTACAAAACTACAAAATGAATTGTCTGTGTTCTGCACATCACGGGTATCGAAACCCGGTTTCTAGCATAGTCAAAAAATGTCCCGCTGTGTCAATGTCTCAGTTGATTGGAATCTTCTCACCTTCTTATTGAAGTTCAAAAGAAACACATTATTAAAAACTGAAATATGAAACGAAGACAGCTTAACAAATAAAAAATACTCTATGACAAAAACTTGTTAATTAAAAACCCCAAACAATGAAGTTTCTAATTCAAATTTCACTTTCTTAAGACATTAAATGAATTGATAAAATATTTGGAGAGTCAGGTGAGAAATATAGGCTTTATTCATGGATATGTGTTCCTTTACATCTATTTAGGGTTATTTTTCAATATTCGTTTTTTATTATATGTAATCCAGAGTAATTGGTATTTTTATTCTGATCTGTACTTTTTGTGACACGCAGATTAAGCGGTTATGTTAGGGGTCCCAAGGTTTAGGCATAACCATATATTCCAATATCTAAAGTTAACAACAAACAAACAAACAATCTTGGTTTGGAAATCGCTTCATTTTATGGTTTTTGGTTTGATGTATTCAACTGCAGACAAAATAACAATAAACAATGAACCTGCGCTAAATATTACGCTTTATTTGATGCTATCAAAGACGTACAAAACCCATAGTTTAACAGAACTGAACTAACACCAGTTGAGACAAACTAGAAGCTAGATGAAGCAATGTCAAAGCATCAGTTAATGGCCGAGGTTAATGTAAATACCCTCGCATGTCTCGTCCGAGGAGGACTGTCGTAGAAAACAACATTGCGTTTGGAAAATAATGAGGACACTTGCCATATATTTTTGTTGTACATCTTTCAGTTTTGTGGAAAAAAATATGGAGTTACACTAATTAGTTACAAAAACAATTAAGATGGAAAACTTTGCAAAGCTTATACGATAAATAATCATGCAACCTTTAGAGAAAACAATCTGCTTTGTTTGCTTTTTGAGAACAATTGACAAATCACACTACTGCGTTGGAAATATAAATATAAAATGAAAGTATTTGAAGAAATACTTCTAACTTTACTCTTAACTATACAGCTGTGCCACTTCTATAGAACACATACACTTTCGGGTTCATGTGATAATAAATAGATTATTTCCACGAATGTTTTAAAACACAGCTTTTCAAATTCCTCAAAAATATCCATTAAATTTCTGGTTATATTTCCATAAAGCATTGCGAAGTTCGTGTATAATAGCAACAGTGATTTATCGACACCTAATAATTTTACACACTTCAAAAGCCACAAAATAAACGTCTACAGTTAAATATACAAAACAACTATACAGTTTCACATTTTTTTTACAAACCACAAGCGTATTTTAGTCTTGTTTTTTTTTTCAAGCTGACGTTGAAAATTAACAAAGGTACTTAGAACTGGTTCATACATATTTGTATTAAGAAATGTTCATTTACTTTTTTATTTTAGTTGATAAAATGAAACAATTGATATAAGAATCTTACACACAAATAATCAAACTTTTGATTAAACACATTTAATTAGGCTTAACTGAATATTACTGGTAATGTTAAAACCTCGCCCGTAACAATATGAAATACAATACGATGTTAAGAAAAAGGGAGAAAGATTTTATTTTGGTTAACATAGTTTTCGAATCAACATCCTACATATTACAGATAATATATCTTTAATTTATCTTATTTCTTTCTTTGCGTGTTAACATAGTTATCGAATCAACATCCTACATATTACAGATAATATATCTTTAATTTATCTTATTTCTTTCTTTGCGTGTTAACATAGTTTTCGAATCAACATCCTACATATTACAGATAATATATCTTTAATTTATCTTATTTATTTCTTTGCGTGACACATTCAATTCACTTACACAACACAGTTAACTGAAATAATACTTCTTATAGTTAAGATCTGAAATACGATTTCCAAAATAAAGGGGCCACCCTAAAAGTAAATAAGAAAATTACTTTAATATATTCTAATATGATCAACTTATTGGTGTAAGATGTAACATTATTTCTTTCGAAAGGAAGGACAGAAGAATGGAACTAAAAAAGAGAAGATACAGTTTTATTGTGACTTTCAACCTTCTTCGTGTTAATGTATATGATGTTACCGGTACCTGTATGATGTTACTGGTACCTATATGATGTTACTGGTACCTACATGATGTTACTGGTACCTTGCACATCGAGAAGTAAAACACGTCAGATTTGTTTTAATGTTTTCAGTGACAAACCAAACAATGTGTCGTTTTCACATGTTACTTCTAGACCCTTGTTCTTATTTTTTGGTTTCTTAATCACGAATTACATCCAAGGATAGCAAGACTTTTCTGCCAATGATAAAAGAGAACAACGTTCGTGCTACTTAACAGGCTTTATGTAAGAAACGATCCAATAATCCACCTATTCGTCCAACCTAATATGAATAGACTCCAGTCGAATGTAACATATTACACTCGGTGGAATGTAACATATTGCACTCAGTCGACTGTACCATATTACGTTCCATTGTCATGATCCCAGAATCGGAATGTTAAATCATAATAACTTAAATATCAACAAGTAACAAAATGTTGTGCAAAAATCACTTGCGAAGTTTGCACCTTTCTCACCAAAAATTACTTAAGCTTCGTGACATACTCATAAACCATTAGGGTACACGTGCTAATTATGAAGTCTTGGTAGTTTATTTTCAAAGTTCTGGCTTATTCATTATATCATAAATATCTCTATTACGATGTCAATTTAATTTCTGTAGCAATCTCTAACAAAAAGCAGTATAAGATCTATAGTTGTTGTTTTTTTTCCCAATAAGTTTAAATCACGTGTATTGGTAATCAATTTCCAATACTCAATGAAAATAACTTCAAGTTTTACTATTATACACCTACACCTACATATTTACTCCAATTTTATTTTGCACAATAATTTTGTAAGAAAGTAAAAGATTTTATGTAAAAACAGTATGGTTCCACAGGAATACTGTTGCAACAAATATGCAACTAGTTTTGCACAGATGGAACAAGTTAGGTAGTAATTATTGATAACTTGAAGCCATTAACCAACTCTTCCTATTTTATAAAATACTCTAATTATTTTCATTTAATAAAACTGCTGTATCAATGAATGTGTATTTTCCGATGAAAACTTACAAAATATTTCAAAAATTCCATGCCTCAGTATTGAAAAAGTTGTGTTTTCTATAGTAACAGCAAGCATCAGTTCAACAACAAAAGACTTGAAAATAGCTGAGTAATATTTTACTCAATGTTATGTCAGTGAATAAAAGTGAACTTCTCTTCAGTTTTGAATATCAACAAAGGTTATTTTATCGAATTACTTATAAGGAAACGAGCGCTTGGGCGAAAACAACTATAAACCTTTTGTGTAAATTGTGCTTACTAACCGTTTTTTCAAACATTTTAGAGAACAAGAAACTAAGCTAATTCTTTATCAAAAACATACTAAATATGCTGGCATTACCGTTTGTTAAAATGTCTTCAATATTGTTTTTGTTTGCCGAAAGTTTTATTCAAGAACGTTCCAGTTAACTTGCGATGATCGATTGCGCTAGAAATTGCCTGAAACGGGCTCGCTACAATTTTTAAGGCACTGTGCACTAGATAATAATGACTCTATTTGGCACAATAAACCTTCATAACAATACAAGTCTTCTGCTTCACATATCTTTTGTTCTTACATTGTTTGTTAATCAACGTAAACACATGCTCTATTGTTTTATTTCAGTTAAAGATTTCGGGACGACTCAAAACAGCCAGAATGTACCAGAAGAAAAAGAAAAACAAAAAACCTACCGGAGTTTGACTTCTAATTAACAAAGGTAAACATTGAATTTGACAGGTTGACTGTAAGTTGAAACTTATTACAGTTTGTTACTTTATTTTTCTCACAAGCAGCTTGTGAAAATAAAATGAAAACCAGTCATTAACCAACAACATTTGAAACACCAGCGACTCAAAATGTTTATGTCAAAGTCTACTGAATAAAGTAATTTATCATTCTAGATAATTAAGCTGACCTTTTGAATGTTCCTGATTTATTTCTCTACATGTTCCGCATTAGCGAATTGTTTCATATTATACTGTCAACTTTATTAAAAGATGTGTCTATCACATCTTAAGAAAACTGTTTCTACATCGTCGAAGGAGGCATTGAGCAAATTAAGGCTAACATGCAATGGATTACATTGTTTTTGTGTTTACTCAGCAACATGGACCGTTATCAACACCATAATGTTAGTGCCGATTCAAGTTGCAGCTACTGAATAAAAGTATATATTCATTTATATAGAATCTTACACACAACAACCTTCCTTGAGTCATGTAAGTTACTCTAGTGATACAGCATAAGAATATAAATAATTATTTAGTTAGAAATGACTGTTGATGATCTACTGATTCCCTTTGAAATAAACGCTTTGTAGGTACTGAACAAGGCAACCAGTTTTAGTTCCTAAACAATGATTTTTGAGTGTGTTCCGCTTAAAAACATTATTGTGGTTTGAAACACTATAACCTTCTCCCTACACCAGTAAACATGTGCTGATAATTCCTACTTGTGTAAAACATAGATTTGACATTTTTACCTGTGGTTCCATTAATTAAGCTGTCAATGATATTAGATCCTGTTTTCGAAGCTTGTTCAGTACTTTTGTATCACTGCAGGCTAATAAGTCTTTCCACTGACAGAAGAGTACATCCAGCTAGTAAATTCATTGCTAACCCTAATATTTAGCATAATAGAAACAGTCTCCTTTCAAAGGACTTGAGTTTTTTTTCAGTGACCAGATATCTACTGGCATCGCTTAGGAAGCCATACTTTTGAAAATGTCTATGTTACATGGCACTATGGTACAGCTGTACACAGCGAAGGGCTGAAAAGGTTTAGAGTATAGTTGTCGTTAACCTGCTTAGTTCACCTTGTTTGAAGGGCTACTAACAGTAACGATACTAGCGACACCACAGTCAAAGTCACGCGACCCATACGAAAGTAGGGCGCTCTGTTGTTGACCAGTTCTTGGATTTTGGTTCTTGTCTGATTGGGCAGTTTGTCTTTGTCTTCTGAAACAAAAAATGGAAATAACTTCATGAAGATATTGTAACAATCACTTAATTTCAATACCCACTGATGAACAATCTTATATATTTTGTTATTTTACTATTGTGAATATTTAACATTGACAATGAAATTAGAATTAGAGAGTAAACTTTTATTAAACACCATATTAGATAAACTGAAAATGTTTATACTAATGTATAGGTAATAATACATGTAAACATACATTATGTATGCCCAACACGTAAATTAAAAGGGAAAAAAATAGAGAAAACTGTTCTAATCAGAGGTTTGGATTTTCACTTTTCGTTTAGTGCTAGTAAGTTCATTTTTACCTTTTTTCTTGGGAATTGAGTTTTTCTTGTCCTCTTTAGTTGGCACTTCAACAAAAGTTTTGATGGTTGGTGGCTTTGAAGGGAAATTTGGGCGGAACCACCGAAAGATGGCGTCTGAATCGATGGAAGTTGGCGCTGCGGTGGAAGTAGTTGTAGAAGTGGTAGAGAAGGAAATTGCGGGCTTACCAATAGGCAGAGACACGCTAGACACTAAAGAACTGGTGGAAGTGGTGCTCTCTACAAGAGATATGAATTGTTTTCTTAATATGAGAGTTAAACTTTAACACGCTTCATACAAACAAAGTGTTATAAAAGTCGCGCGCCATTATGAGATTTCGAAAGCCCGCCCTTTTCTTGGTCATTTTTGTATTTCATTACCTTCTCTCTCTCTCTTTTATTGTAATCATTGGTTAGGATATGAATAATTTAGTAAGAACGGATATACATGAAATTGTGTGGGGTCTTGAACTGGAGTATTATTGGAGCCGAACTCCTTGGTCAACATAAATTCGACTGTTTGTTTGTTTTGAAATTTGCACAAAGCTACACGAGAGCTATCTGCACCAGCCGTCCCTAATTTAGCAGGTTAAGACTAGAGGAAGAGCAGCTAGTAATCACCACCCTCCGCCAACTCTTGGGCTACTCTTTTACCAACGAATAGTGGGATTGACCGTCACATTATAACGCCCCCACGGCTGAAAGGGCGAGCATCCTTGGTGCGACCGGGATTCGAACCCGCGACCCTCAAGTTGCGAGTAGAACGCCCTAACCCACCTGGCCATGCAGGGCCGGAAGATCTTCGAACAGCTAGCTTTAAGAGCAAGATTTAAAAAACATACATGATGGAGTGCGACTCTTACATTACTTTGTGTAAGTAACAAAACTAATGAATGTTCAGTATCTAAGATAAAGTACAAAAATACAGGTTCTAAGCATTATGTGTTTAGATTCAAAGCATCCTTTACTGAACTACTTACGTTTAGAAGGGTCGCAACAGACTTTGAAGATAATCTTCATGTTATGAGTGGCACAGCGTCCACCCATGCGCTGATGAAGTCGGTCAATTCCTCCACCAGATGTAGCTAAACGAAACATCAAGTCATGTTAAGATAATTTATTAAATGTCGCGTATACATATCAAATAAAACAGAAGCAATATTAACTGGGCATCAACACAGCAAATCATCAGGTGAAGTGAAATTAAAAAAAGATATTATTGTGGTTTAATGTTAATTAACATTTTCGAGTAGTTTCAATACATTTAAAATCAAAAGTTACAATGATTATAAATATAACAGTAACATCATTCGTGAATGTTTGGCTCACAAATAAAACACCAGTATAATTGATATGACAATGTAACTCTAACACAAGTAAAGAATGTTTAGATTAAAAACGTAACACTAGTACAGTTTTAAAATGTTCAAGTTTCAAATGTTACACCGGTATCGTTCAGAAATGTTCAAAATACAAAACGAACTTAATTCAAGAAAGTTAACATTACAGAGAGTGTCAGAGCATCAAGTGGATAGGGCGCTTGACTCCTAATCTAAAGGTCGTGGTTTCAAATCACCGTTACACTAAACAAGCTCGTTCTTTCAACCGTGGGTACGTTATAAAGTTCGGATCAATCCCAATATTCGTTGGTAAAAGAGTAATCCAAGAGTTTGCGGTGGGTGGTGATGACTAATGGCCTTCCCTCTAACTTAATTAAGGACAGCTAGCACAGATAGCGCTCGTGAAACTTAGCGCGATATTCATTAAACAGGCGTGACAAATGAAGCAACTCGGAAATGGCTTTCAAAGTGCATTTGACCTGTCATTATGTTGAGATAGTATTCATAAAATATGTTGGTAAACAGAACGAATTAAATGCTGATCGTAACTCGTACTAGATGAGTTGGAAACACTAAGTGTCCTTTAAAAGAAAACCGTCTGCGCTAATAACATATTCTGTCTTCCATGAAGTTTTAAGGATATTTTGTTTTTATTGGTAATCATATCGGTAGTAGGAAAGACACGTGTTCATCTATTATTAAGCACTGAGACTGTAATACTAGATAATCTATTAGTGTCACAGATTTCTGTAAGGCAGAAATATTAAAACCTAGTTTGTCTTTTGTTAATATTCATTCATCACGTGCTTTTTTTTTTATCACACCAATGTTCTTACAAACTCTGATCAAAATGTCAGATCTAGAACATATATTCGTTTCACTTTCGCTTACATAAGCAAAGACGCTTTTTCTCAAGATTTTAATAATTTTACTTGGGTTATTATGTTATAAAAGTAACAGTCATTTACTTTATAGCCCTTCAATATGCAAGCGCACTTCACAATGCTTCATGCAAATACGAGATTTTTTTTACTGTTTTTACTAAGAATATTTTGTTTTGTTTGTTTCTGATTAAGAACAAAGCTACACAATGGGCTATTTGTACTATTCTCAACATGGTGACCCGCATTGGTCAGGTGGTTAAAACACTCGACTCGTAATCTCAGGGTCACGGGTTTGAATCCTCGTCACACCAAACATGCTCGCCCTTTCGGCCGTGGGGGGCGTTATAACATCTCGTTCAATCCCACTATTCGTTGGTAAAAGTGTACCCCAAGAGTTGGCGGTGGATGATGACGACTAACTGCCTTCCATCTAGTCTTACACTGCTAAATTAGGGATGGTAGCACAGATAGCCCTCGCGTAGCTTTGGGCGAAATTATAAAAACAAAAAACTCACCACACTTTCTAGCGGTGTAAGCCCGCAGATGTAGCAATGTATCATTATTAAAAGTAGCAAAATACCTGTGAACTGAATGTGAATGTATGTGATGATTATATGTTGATAGAACAAAAGGTCTTGTTCGAGTTCCATTGTTAATGTCAGTAAAGAAGAAATCATTTGATAAACAAGTAATAGTTTCACAATAACCCAGAGAAATATATGTAATAGCATCAGCGTACACTCACATATGAAATAATAATCTTGACCAGGTTTAAATTCCAGTCCTCCCGGTTGAGGGGGTAAACGAACGGAAAGTAATGGTGAAGTACATGTGTAGATGTGGCTTATCACAGACGGCTATAACTCGGGCATTGGGATTGTTGATCCGACAAGAATCGTATTCTTCCTTGGAAACCTGTAACAAATGTAGCATACAAAGGTTAGTAGTCCTATCAATGAATATTTTGCAACGATAACAGTAGGGCGAAACTCGTAAGAACAAATTATTCTAATATATCATGGATTTTATATGTAAATGCTTTAATGGGATGGAAGGTATACTGCAACCCGATAAACGACGAATTCACGGAAAATTGTGTTAGTCTTCATGAAATGCGTGAAGAACTTCACAGTTATCTGTCTATAATGGCTGTGTGAACTAAGAGTGAATATGAACACGTGACACATACTTATCTGCACTAAGTATGCTGCTGACACGTATCACATAATGTGTACTAGGTATGCTGCTGACAATAATCGACAGAAATAAAAAACAAAGCATGGAGCATTTATAATCACAGTTAAAGATGTTCTCTGATGGCTTAGTGTTAAGCTCTGAGGCCTATAATGCTGAAACCTGGGATTTGGTCCCTGCAGTAGCATCCCGTAACACAAGCCTATGATATTTTATTTGTCAGTTATAGATGTTTTTCAGTAACTCCTATACGGTGAATCTGAAAATGATATCCACTTTTCTCCATCACGTACAGATCTTTCACAAAACGCCATATGCACTTTTACATAAATGACTTGTTCTCGTTGAAATCGGGTCACATTCTGTTGTGCTTGAAATGTTGACAACCACTCGCTATAGATTTCTCTAGACCAATTGCGACGTGAGAGCCTTATCGATCATTCTTAAACACAAACACAGAAAACATAATAATAATAAATGTGCATTGTGGTAAACGAAATAATAATTTGATGTTATAAAGTTTTGTCCTCTCGGTTTGTGAAAAGTCCTGATGTGGTAGTGAAAAAATGAATATTATTTTCGAAATATGTGTAGCTGATTTATATAAAATCCGTTATTAAAACCTAAACAACTTTTTTATAAAGTTTAAATTTCAGAGCCTTTGTAATTTGTTAGACGATTTAAAATTCACATTTAAAATCAGAAAATTGTAACATAATTTAATTAGAAATTAAGTATTTAAATGTAAACGAATAGTTTCACTTAACTTTTTAATTTAAGTATCAGTTGGAACTGTCTTGTACTTTAGTCAAACTGATGAACAAACTTAGTGATACATTTAGGTAGTTGTGAATAAGACAGTACTAACAAACTACAGCATTAAACAAGTGAATGAAATGAATCTTAACCTTATCACGATATATTTCTATTATCCTTATAAACGATCATACATTAAGTGTTCTACTGGGAAGTTGCTATTTATTGAAATATATGTTTCAGTTCTATCTTTCATTAAATTTAAATTTTTACTAGAAGGAAAAAGTAAAATATGCAAATAAAATAAGTTAATAATTACATTTATGGATTTTTAGTAAAAAAAATTATTATTATTTCATTTCATTAATTATATTGATTAAGCTTTAATCTCAAAATTAAACAATAATTATACCATAAATTATAAAGGTGTCTATTCAATTAAAGTAGAGATTCAAAGTTTCAACAAAACTATCAAAAGAATTCAAATGTCTTCATCATAAACGATCAATTAAAATAAGCGAAATACCAAATTTTAATCCAATTTTCTTTATGAGAAGCTATAAAACAAGTCCGTGTAGTTTATGTCGGAATGCACAATGTTAATGGATTCCTTTGATAATTAAATAAGTTTTGGAAGATAGCTTGTACGTGTATAAAGGAAAACAAAATTAACGCACACGTTCATATTTAAAATACTGCTAAAAACATAAAGAATAAATCCTGAAGCAACTGAAACACAAAACAAATAAAAAAATAACAAAATCATGAAGTTGCTCTAAGACCGGTTATTGTTCCCTATCATATTTATCTGATTATGTCTTCTAAAATTGTGCCTACTACTGCAACTCTCATAACAGGTTTGGCTAAAGCTTACTGGAGAATAACTAAAAATAAAAGGGTTCACGTTATCATATTATGTCGGCATAATGAATTACAATAATCAAAATTTATGTATTTCTGTCTCCCCCTTGATAAGGGTTTTCTTATCTCCTTAAAACAATTTCTGTTTAATAAAAAAAAATGCACCGGACAATGCTCATATATAAACGCTAACTTGTATCTGTTTTAAAACCGTTTTTATTGTTTTAACAATACAGTAAATTATGGAATATCTTAGGAAATGACAAAAGAACTGGTAATATAGTTTATATATGATGCATAAAGGTCAAAAGTCCTTTCTAAATCATGGTTGTTATAAAGTGTGCTAATATTTTAAATGAATTGACAATGACAGTAAAATGAGAAACAATAAAAACCAAATCCCAAGGACCAGATAATAACTCACGTTATATATTATATATCTCTCCACATCTTCTTCTCGTGTCCCCGAAGTATAGACTGGACAAATAATGTTGACCTGGTCGTATTCAAAAGGTATATTTCCCTTGTTGACGTCAATAATGTGATCTGTATTGTCTATCCGAAAGCTGAAGAAACGAAAATAAATGTGAAGAGTTTTATATGAAAACGACAAATTAACATTTCGGCTCGTACATGACAAGTTTAAATTAGCTACCAAACACATTTTAATATTTATTGTGTTACAAACTCACATTTTAATATTTATTGTGTAGCACCTGAACTTTACTATAATCTAAGATTATCTTTTACATTTAATTTTAACTACTGATTTTGTTCTTGTCTCTGCTCTACCTTTCAATAGACCTAACTGTTGATTCGCTTATTTTTAAATGCGACCACTTTAGTTCTTAGATAGTGACACATATTACTGTATTTTCCTTGTCTTTTTGTAAACCCCCCCCCCCTGTGCCTCAACAGTAAGGTCGAGGACTTATAAAACTAGAACTCTATGTGCAAACACTACAACTGAGTCAGCTTAATACATAGTTTTACTCTAACAAAATCTGAATCATTATATTTTTCGTTTCAATATATTTTACGACTCTTGGTTTTTAGAAGCATTTCCAGTAATTGAGGTTGTACTTACCACAGCACAATGATGTCTGGACTCGCTATTATTTCAAAACATGCTATGAATTATTCTGTGAAAATACATTTCTTTATTAATGTACTCAATAGTCGTATACTTCTGGCAACAAGGAAATGGGGCAGTAATACGTTATTGATCACAGTTTTAACTAACTTTATCAAAGGCAGTGTTATTTCAAACCCTTGCTTAAAACCTGTAACACGGTCAATGCTACAATACATCTGTTAAAGTAATATATCGCCTGATGAGTAAGATAAAGATAAATCAATAAGACAAAATTATCTCACACGTAGAAAAAAACAACAACTACGTATACACAAACTGTCATTCTTACACAGGTTGAACAAGTTGGAAAAGCAGTTTACTGGTTAATTTTACAAGATTGTAAAAAACCTGAGCCCAGTAATTGGAACATATTAGCAAAGGTATTATAGTGTGAAAAAACCATACATATTACGGAAATAAAACATTTGAACTTAATGTATATCGAAACTTTTCTATAATTTTCTGTTGTTACTTTAGAGCAAAGCTACACAATGGATCAAACTTGGATTCTAGCGTCGTAAGTCCGTAACCTTACTGGTTGCCAACTGGGAGACAATTTGAATGCAATCAACAGGCTATATGTTTGAGGAATAAGGCAGTAATCTATATGTTTAAGGAATAAGGCAATAATGTGTATGTTTAAGAAATAAGACAGTAATCTATATATTTTAGAAGATTATGTATAGAATACTGTTAAAAACAGATAAAAGAAATGATCGAGTTCCTGAATAACTATGTTAGTTAATAAAAATTAATTAATTCTTCACAACCGGACATAAAAGGGAAGTGTGTATTTTTAAGGACGGGTGGGGTCTGTTTAAATGTTAATGAGTCAGCGGTACGAGTACGGACTTACAAAGCTCAAATCCTTGATTCGATTTCTCGTGATGGACTAAACGCAGGTAGTTCATTGTGTAACTTGGCTCTGGCCCGGCATGGCCAAGTATCGTAAGGCGTTCGACTCGTAATCCGAGGGTCGTGGGTTCGAATGTCGCACCAAACATGTTTGCCCTTTCAGTCGTGGGAGCGTTATAATGTGACGGTCAATCCCACTATTCGTTGGTAAAAGAGTAGTCCAAGAGTTGGCGGTGGGTAGTGATGACTAGCTGTCTTCCCTCTAGTTTTACACTGCTAAATTAGGGACGGCTAGCGCAGATAGCTCTCGAGTAGCTTTGCGTGAAATTCAAAAAACAAACAAACAAACAAAAGCGTTACAGTTTTTTTTATACCACATTGAGCAAATTGAAATAGTTTATTACAGAAAATTAGTATAAACTTTACATTAGAAAATTCACAGAGCTGGACAAAATGTTTCAAAACCTAAATCTGATTCTTTATCATATGAAATAGGTTCTTTAAAAGGAAGCTTATAACTTAAACTAATCAAACTAAACGAATAATGCTCAGTTTGCGGTGGGTGGTGATGACTAGCTGCCTTCCCTCTAGTCTTACACTGCTAAATTAGGGACGACTAGCGCAGATAGCCCTAGAGTTGCTTTGCGCGAAATACAAAACAAACAAAACAAAATAAGTATTTTGCACTGTTATAGTTTCATCTTTTATTTGTGTTTATTAATTTTATGCAAAGCTATACTAGGACAGAATCGTCCACATTTCTAAACTGAAAGACTAGGGAAGCTGCTTGTTAACTTTATTTACCGCAAATTCCCTTCTTAACTTCTCTTGTCTGGCTGTTATTGTTTGTTATTAAGCTCAAAACTACACAAAGGGATATTTATATCCTGCTCACCACGGGTATCGAAACCTTTCTTTTAGCAGTAGGTATAGTATAAGTCCACAGACATTCCGCTGTGCCACTGTGGGGGGGGGCTTGTCTGACTGAATAGAAGGGTTTCATCATCACCCTTACAGATCACTAAAGACCCCAAACTGAGAAATAACTGTCTTTTTAAGTGATCATAAAATAACATTCACAGATTGAACAGCTAACTAATAGCCATCTGACAAAGTTTATTTTCAAGTGTATACAATGGCTACAAATAATTTAGTTATGTGCTTTATACTTTCAGATAAAGCATTATTAAACGACATATTCTCGCATTGAATGTTTCAACTTTTTATTGTATAGGTTCTACAAACGAAGGTGAAATTAAACATTTAAATTAACGTTGATTTTAGAAAAAGATAGTAAGATTTCTTGCTAGTCAGGCTTCGCAGCAGTTTTTCATGTAGAGGTCAGTGAAATTATAGGATTTTGTTTTGCATCCCATGATTTAAGGGAGCATATAGAAAATTAAAATATTCTATAATTTTACGGTTTATATACCTCAAAGTGCAGGTCAAACCTAAATTTATGATTCCAGAAAATTGTTATAACAGTTAAAGTAAATGGCTAACGAAAGAAAACTAACCATTAAAACCTTTATTCAATTGGAATTATCCTATCGAACATTAGAAGCGTTGTTATCTTTATAGTGGTTTCTGCCCCAGGCCTACTTGGTTATCATTGGCTGAGCTGTCATATGTACCCAGCAGTTATTACAGATGGGTAAGAAGGGTGCATAGAAACGACGTACTTGTGACTCCTGGTGGCGCTGTCTTCAACAAAGTTCGTATTTTAATTAGGCAGACTCCGGTTGTTTGAATTCAACCTCGAAACTTTTCAAAAGGCAACATCCTGGTAATAGAACTCAAGCGTGGCAAGTAAGCGCTTTATGATTCAAAGGTGTCTCGTCTGTGTGAATAACTAACGAGTCACAAGAACTTAACACCTTTTGAGAAGCTTGGAATGAGGTGATAGAGGGTTAGTTATAAAGGCCTTTACAGCTGACTTTCTGCATGACAGATGTGAAAGACAGAGGTTAAGCCTTTTAAGCATCATAGAGTGACATCAACTAAGAAAAACGTCTAGAAGCTATATTAAGTAAAACATTAATATAATCTACGTGAAGCTAAGCGAATCACAGGACAGTTTAAATACTACACAAATCAAATATTGTTTGTAAACTTTCATAATGCAGGGGATTTCCGTGGCCTCTGTGACAACCAGAAGTGGAGAATAGAAATTTGTTTACTTAAAAGTAATTAAAATATGTTCCATTATTGAATGTACTTAGAATTTTGTCGATGTTCATTAATGATGTTTTTATATTTATTAATAGCATAGTGCTCAATTTTTTTCTGTGCTATTTAGCATTTAAATGAATTGTTTTGGAATTCAAGATTTGTACGAAGCAGCAACTTGCTATAATATTACGATTATACAAAATAATTTAAATGAAAACGAACGAAAAACATTTTAGATAAAATATGTGAGCCAACAATATGCCAGACTTATCTTCAGTTGTGAGAACTAAACAGCTGCAACAGAAAAGGTTCACTGCACACGTGGATTCCCCCCTGCGGCCAACAGGCAAACAAGAAAGATCAATGCAAGATTCCACACTCTAAAAGAAGTAAAGGAGCCAAAGCCAACGGTCTGGGATAAAGTAAGGTGAGACCAATGTGTTATATCTCATTTAAGAAAAATGAAGTTTGGGGATCTGGTATTCATTGTTAACTTTCTATTTTGGTGCTTTAGGGTACTGGACACACGCGGTCTTCTTCGCCTTTGAAGAAACAGAAAGAATGAGATGTTTTCTGGAAGACTGGCTTATCTGAATGCTGAGTCTGTCTGTACTGCTCCACCTAAGGGTTCGAAGAATTCACTCTGCATCAAAAGAAAGTGGGTGTTGGGGAGAATAAAAAGAAGACTCCAGACCGCCTTCCCCTTCTACAGAAAAATATCGTGTTCAACATATTTTGTCACTTGAAGAATAACTTAAAAAGGAAAATAAAATCATGGAACTTAAACCTTATAAAATAGAATTTAAAGTCTAATACGCATAATAAATGCTCTGTTGTTTTTTTTTTGGGGGGCTACAGAAAACCAGACGACAAGAGAGACGAAAACAATTTATTGCCTTGAATTTCCAGAACCTCGGGGGGCATAATCGTTTCTAAATTTCTTACGTATTCCCATTTGATGGTTCTCTCTATGCACTGATTGATTCAGAAAAAAAAAATCCAACTAAATTGTAGGTAGTAAATAATACTTAATAACCTGCGGGCAAAGTATGAGAAATAAAATCCAAATAATAACATATATACGGTATCCAATTCGGATTATATATTATTATTGGCATTATTGGCAAGTATGTGACAAAATGCAAACAAAAATAATTCGGTAATAACAACTCGTAGTAAATCAGTTCCTACTGTAATAACAACTAGCAGGACATCAGTTCCTACTGTAATAAAAAAAAAGCTTTCGAAAAAAAGTATTATTTCAAGTAGTGTACATCATAGTTTAATATACAAGGTTTTATATGCTGAGACATTCCACTTACTTATTTGTTAGTTCTTTTAAACACGAAGTTACACAGCTGGTTATCTCTGCTGTGCAATCACAGGCATCAAACTCAGAATTTTAGCGTTACGAAGCTCTAGTCACCTGTGGGCAAAAATGCCTCTACTGAAACATACTGTTAGCGACTAATTTTATCCTAGCTACACGCATTCTGGACTTGAATTGTAAAAATCCTATGTTGAGACACTTACAAAATCATGCAAGAGCTCCCTGGTTCTTGTCTTTCAAAGCTGTTTCATAATAACATGAACAGTATTTAATATCTGAAAAATTATTTCATCGAATTGCCAACTGCAAAGAAAAACGTGGGGAAACCCCAATATGAACAAACTAAGGAAAGTCAAGGTTTACAATAATCTTCCTCCAAAATGCCTGCAAGGGAGACTCCCCCTCCGTGTTTCTCTCAAGATTTTTGGAACTTAAAATATAAAACTGTCCTGCAGTCAAAACTCAATGAGCCATTACATATATGACATCACTATTTACTACTCTGACTCATCTGTTGACAAACTACTAAAGTTTGTGTCTCATAGTTCTATCTCATCTCTGCTGCAGGGGATCTTTAAAGCATTAATATAATCCACGTGAAGCTAAGCGACTCACAGGATAACTTTACACGTTTCACGAATCGAAAATCGTTTGGGCAGTTTCATTGTGCAGATTCCCTGTATATACGTTTCCATTAGCGGCCAGTTACTACGAAGGATACGGTGATCATGTGGGGAATGCACGAGACCTGTACTGGTTAGGATATTAATTAATCTTGTGTTTGTTTATTTTTCCACAAGTCGACAGGTGTACGACTTTCGTTACTGTAGAAAACGTTTTAAAGTATTCCTCGTTACATAAATAACTGAGCCCCCTAGTGGCCAAGAATATGTTTGCGGACTTACAACGCTAAAAACCGGGTTTCGATACCCCTGGTGGGCAGAGCACAGATAGCCCATTGTGTAGCTTTGTGCTTAATTCAAAACAACAAACAACAACATAAATAACTGATGATAGAATTGGAAACTGTTTTTTTTTTTTTCAAAATTAAAGCAGTCAAACCATTTAGTATTGGTTGGATATAGTAACAAATTGTTATATTTCTATTTCATTAATATCTCGTGTTAAATTCAGTAAAAAATAGTGACGTGCGCTATTCGTTTACTTACATATAAAGTTTGATGCAATCCTCTGAAGCCTCGTGGATATAAATTTCTTTTAATGCAAGATTCGGTACAAAATACGAATAGATATCAGAAACATAGAAGCCAAACACATACATAAACAGTTGTTCAGATTACTGTGAAATACGTGTCATTTAAGAAAGAGCGGCCGATCATTTAAAAAATGAACTTACGGATGTGTTATCAACTATTCACAAAATAACAGCTGAAATGTACAATCATAAATTAGATGATTACGAATATTTTGTTTGAAATTGTTCGTTCGCAAATCTTGAAAATGATTATTGGATACTTAAACAAATATTGTGTGTAAATTGAACATTAATCATAATTTGGAAAAGAGAAAAAGTTTTAAAACCAAAAACCACTCCTCTGGTAGTTCAGACATTCTGCTTAAGACTAAATAAGACAAATAGAAAAATAATTATATAACGTTATAAAATAAAGTGTTATTTCTTTTAGATTTTATACCGTTCTACCAGAATAATCCATTTACTTGTTAAAAATACGATGTGGTCCAACCAAGACTCTCTGTAAGGAAATTCAGTTAATACGAGAGACGTGTGTGATAATTAATTAGTAATGTTGAAACATGCTCATAAGTTATGAACTATATGTAACTATACTTTGTAAGCTTGAAAAAGTTCTGTATTATTCACAGCACATGTCTATATGTCACTGACTGTGCATACTAGCGTTCACTGTGTCAGGAAGGTGATGGCGCAAAACATGCAAAAACAAACAAAACCTTCACGTCAAGAGAAAGTGCTGTTAGAATGTGATAAAGGTTTACTTGAGAGAACTTTGAAAAAGTGCCAGAAATCACTGTTATAAAGTCATTCTTAAAGTTTGCACAGTTTGTTCGACATGAATACGGTCATTCTGAAAAATTTGGATATTAAAACTTTACGTTATACAAGAATGTTTGATACTGTATCGGTTGAAGTTATAACAGTGACTACTAACCATGAGGTATGCAATTCGATTGCGACAGTTCTGTCAGTTGTGAAGAATTATACAGGATCTATATGTATGGACTGCGTTATGTGCATTGAGATGTGAGAGAATGACAAATCTAAACACCTACCTGCCTGTTGAGAAGATACCAAGAGATCTAAAATGAACATGTTTTATGGGCAATGGAAAAGTATCTCAATATTTTTCCAGTAGGATTGCGCCCTATATGATCCGTGTCTGGTATGAAATTTTCAACAGGATCAACGTCTTGGACGGATTTATACAGAGCCAGATTTTAATACTTACAGAATATCTTTGAGGCATCTGGAGGATTCAGCTCAAAATGTCAGGTCCCAACGTTTCGGTCGTTACCAGTTACCAAGGGCTCTAATGTTTCACAAAACATATGTACACAATAGCAGCAGCTATTCTGATAAGGTTAGTGTTACAAAAAAAACCTTCAAATACGAAACATTTCTGGATGTTTCTGACATGCTATTGTACAGCTTTCAAATTTTAAATACAACAATACTCGTTGTCTTATTTTGTATATTTACATGCTGGTAAAAGCATGTGAATTACACATAGAAAAATATATATTACAAGGAACCTCTTTGGTCACTATGTGTAACTAAGTCTATGCATGATTTTTGACATATCAGCTGTACAGAGGAAATGTTTATACCTGTCAGTTGGAGGTGTGTTCTCAACAATCTGATGTACCAAAATGTCAGAACTGTTCAATGAGAAAGGAAAGAGGCTAGAGTAAGGATTACAGAGTAATAAATGTGAAACGCCAAAGAGGAAATATATTTTAAACTTATTTACTTAAAAGCTTGCAATGCTACAAAGAACAAGATTATTTTGTTCTCAGAGTGGGGGGTATTTTATTCTGTAGGGATTATTTTCAAACCATACGTATTTTTGTTGTAATGACAAATATATTTTGCAATTTTTATGTTCTAATTTTGAAAAGTTACAACGTTTATTAGCATAACATCAATTATTTTTTTATCTTCAAGAGGTAAAAGAACGGCCATTATACTAAGGTAACCACAACCATCAAATTTACTTTCTTCGAGCTGTGTTGTCCAGTAAACGCCGTAAGTTGTCATGTCTTTAAGCTCAAAATGAGAAATACATTTCCAATTAACTACGGATGAATTCAGATTTTGCTGTATATTTTTATATACATTTTTCAAGTAGCCCACGGTCTCACATTGACAAGTAAAACTGACCATGACAAATAATAATTTAAGAAGTTTAAGAAAGAAAGGTTTACTAAGGACACAGAAATACTTTACAAAATATAGATAATTATTTACATGAAAAAAATGTTAGATCATTGTGCGCGAGAAACTATTATAGAAGATTACTTTTACTTAAAATAATTGAATATAAACGTATTTTAAAATATCCTAAAACAGGTTTTAAATACTGACAGTTAATCTTAATGGACGTTGCAAGAAAAAAAAAAAGAAACCCATAGAAAGCCATTAACTTCACATTCTTCTTGTGAAACAAACCTAACACATTCATTTTATTTTAAAAACACAACACATTTTAAATGGGCCAACGTTACCTTTTAGATAACAGGCCACTAATCTCTTAGATATTGTCTTGTAACGCACGTAAGAAAACCCATTACACCAGCATTAGCAGGGAGGTAAACGACGCGATCCTTCGTTCAAAGCTTGTACGGTGCAAGAAAACCGTCTCTGTTCCAATGTCATACTACGGAAGTCGTGAAGTGGTTCTAACAAATGCGTGTTTTAATGCTTTAGCACTGTCTGTAAAAACGATTTCGTTTCCAGAAGATTTTTGTTTTCTAAGCAAAATCTGTGAATTCATATTTACTTTCGGAAATAGTAGAACTGTCAATAGAAAAATAATTACTTTTTTCCAAGTAGCATTGAATTTTGTATCGAACAAGAATTCGTGGCTAATGTGTGTACGTGATTAATGCAAAGAATATTAACCCTTAAGGCCGTGTTTTACATAAAAAATCTTGCTCAAACTATTAACAAAGACATTCAAAGATAAGCTGTAATCAAATGGGTTTTGTTTACAAATCAGTGTAGAGAATTAATTTGGCTGTTTTACTAAAAGAAAAGAAAGAAACACATACTCAAATATACGAGATTGTTGTAAATGGAATAAGTTTAACGTTTCATCCAAAATATAAAATTTTATAAAATAAAGTTACTTTTATGCTCTTCACTTAATGTTGTCAGATACCTTTTAATATGTTGTCTGACACGTTCACATTATGTATAAAATAATCCATTAATCCATATTCTGGTAATAATGGAAAAAAATATTGTTTTTAACTTTAGTTAGTAAAGTATCTACTTATTCATTTTATATATCTGACTAATAACTGCTTTTGATGTGTTTTACCATACACTCTTGCATAATAAATATACGTGAAAATACCCAAGTTGCAATTCAATTTTGGAAAGTTATAAAAGACTTAGTTATGTTTTTTTCATAAATTGTTACAGTTGTAGAATAAAAAACGCTTTATGTAATGTAGATAAAACAGGCTTAATCATTATATTTGTCATGTAGGAATATAAAACGCGATACTAACTCTCTTCAGCAGACATAATTCGAGTTCACTTAGCAAATTTAACTAACCAGAAACCTCTTAAAATTGCTCTAAATTCATGCAGTTAATTAAAAACTTAACTGATCCGAAAGTCATCAACTTTTGTGTCTTTATATGCAAGTAATTAATTATGTGAAATTCCAGACTTATTTTAGGCATAAATTTCCAAAAATGTATTTGGGATGCTGCTGGTGGTGTTATATTCATAATGGAGTTTTATGTAACTCATTATGTAACTCATTTTTCAATACAAGTTTTTCCTTTTTGTTCTTAAGCATAAAACACAATGGACGATCGCGGGTATTCAAACCAGATTTTTATCTTTAATTGCATTTTTTAAAACTAGTATTAAGGTACAAATATTAGTCGAGGGTCTTTACAATGAGAGCGTCAAATAATAAAACCACTTGTTTGAATCATGTTTGTTTCAGCTCATAGCTGTGTTGTGCCCACCATGCAGGAATAGAATCCAGAACATCAGCATTATAAGTGTTAGATTTGTGGAATTTCTTGTGCAAGTACAGCATGTGGAAAAATCAGTTCCATTATTTTATTGGATAACTTTGTAATATTTGATGATGTCTCGTTAGTTTACGTTACAATTAAAACCAATTCCAATGCTTACATTCCTGTATAATAACTTAATATATTATTAATATATATACACACACATTTCTTTATAGTTATGAATAAACAATGTGGAAATACAACGTTTCACTTGTTTTTACAATTTTAATTTTGTAAAATTCATAAGAGAATTTAACTCAAAGATAGAATAATTTATATTATAGCGAATCATTGTTACATGAAACTAAATTCTAACCTCCACTATGATTTTCAATCACAACGGTTAGAAACGGTAGTCACTGATCACAGACGTGAATACAGGCTGACTGAAAGTTTACTTGCTTTTGTTTTTATGTACATGAAGTCTTTTTTTTTCGTCAAGACGATGACTGAGAAAATATGCCTTTGTTTTCTTATGTTTCTTAGTATGGTATGATTGGGGCGCTTGATTCGCCGCCCCACCATACATACTTGCCCCTTTCAACCATAGAAGCGTTAAAAAATGAAAGTCAATCTCATTTTTAGTTGGTAAAAAAAGAGTCGCCCATGAGTTGGCGGTGGGTAGAGATGACTAGCTGCCTTTCCATTAGTTTTTCACTGCCAAATTAGGAGCGGTTGGCCCAGATAACACTCGTGTAGCTTTGCGAGAAATTGAAAAAACCAAAAAAACCTCTCAGTATCTAATTTTGTCGAAAGCATAATATTACAAAATAAAATGGGATAAAATACCCTAATGATCACTCTCATGATTATTACGTGTACTTACACAAAGTTATACAAATGGCTGCTTTTTCGATGGATAGCTTTTAATCCGTCTAATGTACGAAACGCATCAACGCAAGTATCTCTTAGACTCCAGGAAAACTAACCTTTTAGCCTAAATGTACAAATTACTTAAATTAGGGATAATAATAAGATAATAGCCTAACAGATTGAGGTATAACAAATTTAAACTGATACATAAAAAGCAAACTAAAATACACAGCTAAGTCACAAAGTTACCAACTGTTCACCTTATTACGATGTAATATATATTTTAAGTGATATCTACATGTTTTGTCACAATAAAAGACAATTATATAAAACGTTCTTTTTAAACTTTACGTTCATTGTAACTCTGAGGAAGGAAATGTTAAAGTGAGAGATCAGTCACAACGGGAAGGTTAAAACAATAACAACAATAGCAAAGTGGCAGATCCACAGATACAGATACAAAAATTTATAAAAAACTTATTTAACGTGCGTTAACCAGTTGTTATGTCGTATATTCATTCCTTTGAAACGCCAGACATCACAACGTGACATCATAAAAGGACAAAATATAAATAAAGAGCGTTTTTGTAATCCCAACATTTAGGAAAAGTTACTTTTATGACCTTTTTCTTGCTCGAGACTTTCAAAATTATAACTGGGGCTTTAAAAAAAAAACATTTTGTTGATACATGACAATTTCAATTGTCGTGGAACAAGTTATTTCCTGTTTTAGCTTGACCTAACTAAATATGTTTGATATCAGATTCATGCAGTTTACGCATTATATATCTGATTTATCAGCTGTTACTGGGTATATTTGTAAAATATTAAAGCTAATAAGTTCCCCTATATAGGACGTATAAATTAGCAATTATACGATTACGCTGGTATAAAACATTGGCATTTAACATCTCTATGCATCTAACATCATAAAATGACCTCGCCGCCCGTTTCTATGATTAACTCTACTTGCTTCTTGTTCAGATATGAAATAGGATTCTGTTACCACTTACTCACATATCTTCTAAATACCCAGAGGAAAGGTTTTGAAACAAACAATGTTAAAAAAAAACCCGAAACAAATAGGTTAAAATGAATTAGGTTATATAAAGTTCAAATAAGTATATATTGTTATTCGCTGCAATGCGCTATCTTTATTCTGTACACGAAAATCCATTTTTAGAGTTATAAGCTAACGGGGGACAAATATAAATAGGATAATGTGGACTGTAAATATTACAATAACTAGTTGAAAATGGTATATTGCAGTAACAAGTAAAAACGATATAAAAATTATAATTAATAGAAACGGTAACAAACAACACTCATACGACATTTCGCTAACATTAAAGTGTCGACTCTTTCATTATACGATGTACTAACGCATTAAATACGCCTGACAAATGCCGTACAAATCAGCCCATAACATTAATATACATAACAATATTCTTTCGTTATATTCATAACAGGCTTAACATATATAACTTTTACATTAACTATTTTTATAGCTAGTAATTTTACTTTTTAATGTTATCCTTAGGCACACATATGCATCTTTTAAACTATTTTATCCGTAAGGGAAGTTTCAAGCTGAAATTAGCACAGGCCCTGCTAGCCAGACGTCCCTGAACTCAGGTAGTGGTACTTCCGACAAGTATATGTCTAAATGTTTGTATGCTTTCTTATAACAAAGCCACATCGGACTATCAGCTGTGTCCACCAAGGGGAATTGAATCCCTGGTTTTAGCGTTGCAAATCCGTAAACTTACCGCGGGGATATACGTTTAAGAGAAGGCGTAATTTAGGCATAACTGAACACTTGAACTTTGTTCTAGTAAACAACATCTTACCAACAGTTATTTAAATGACATTGCAATCAGAGATTGTTTTGTCAGTTTTTAAATAAAATATTCATATAAGATACGAGTAAGAATAAGTTAAAAAACTCCTCGTCCTTCGGTAATGCTTTCTATGATTGAGAAACAAAATCACGTATCTCTAATATAGCATTAACAGCTCTGAATATTTCGTCTGTTTCATATAAATAAGCATCAATCTTTCTACCTATAATAAATACTGTTTTCTTAAGGAGGCCATCTTTTAGAAATTTTAAATAAGCTCCTTATGATCTGTCGTAATGTAGAAATCTGCGATTTCCGGGTTCGAATCCCCTTCTCAGAAATTGCTCACCCTATCAGCAGTGAAGGCGTTATTATGCGACGGTAAATCTCACTATTCATTGGTAAAAGAATGGTCCACGAGTTTGAGGTGGGTGATGTTGACTATCTCCCTTTCCTTTAGCCTATCACGGCTTAAATTAGGGACGGTTAGCGCAGACAACCTTGAAGTAACTTTGCGCCAAGATTCTGAAAAAACCAACCTTGTGGTAATGTAGTTATTTGTCATTAATTTACTTATCACCTAACTCCTAAAGTATGTCTATAATAAACTAAGTGATTTTGTTGTGTTTATGTAACATGTATTCAAGTTATAAGGCAACTGCAGAAGTGAGGAACGCATCTTTCATTCACTCATCCATTTCTCTCTTTCCATCTATTTGATCCTTAGAAATATTTCTCCTTAGCGATTAGTCCCGAGGGACACCACATTACGTCATAGCACACCTCGGTATATATATCTAGTATTGTATGCTGATGTGTGGCGATTAGGGAAATTGGCCATGAGGCTCTGAATACTCGAGAAAATTGATTCATGGATCCATCTGCTTGTAAGTATAAAACAAAAAAGGAATCATGTTCCTTTGTTCTTTATAACAAATGGGAATGCATAAAGTGTGGTAAGGTTAATATTTCTTTGTACATAAACCCACGTGTTTAATTGCGTTTACCTTGTTTATAAAAGAATTATCAATAGAAAATTGTGTCCTTGGATTTTGGACATTTATTATATTACTTTACAGTGATTCGTGTGAACTATTCCTGTACTTACCAGTTACATCATACCCGAACGTCTGTTGTATTGTCTCTAAGTGCTAACTAAAATACGATTAAACAATCTAACACGTTAATGAACCTGATTATTAGCCTAACGAAAAAACATTCCGTCTCGTACTAAAAGATATGTGAAAGGTTTTATTTGCGTCTTAGAAATACATCTTAAATGTAGTAAATTCGTAAGTTATTCGACTTGAGTAAGTAATGCGTTTAAAACATAAAGTCATTCTAGACAATAGTTTTAACTATACCATTAAGTAGTCCTTTAAACAACATGGTTTTAAGGTTGATACTCGTTAGATTTAATTAAGATCGCGATGCAAAATTTTGATATATCTCAATGGGTTGTTTTTCGTGATTTATTGTAATTATTTTGATATTTGTAGAAAATGTAAGAAAACTGCAGAAGAAACAAAAATAAATCCGACTCTAAAGAACGACAAACGTTGACGTATTATGTCATAAAATATTTCCTATTCTGCACATATCACCATTAAGCATCTACATGTATAAGGGAAAGGCACAGTTATTTAGTCATGCAAGTAGTTTCAAACTAATAAAAGAACGTTACCCTCACCTACACAACTGGTAGCAGAGTAAAACATTTAACATGTGGGGAAAATAATAATACAGTATCACGTCATCACTGTCTACGTTCCCACTATAAAACAAAGTTTTGTATAGGGTCTTAAAGCTTAACTTCAAAAACGCCCTCGAATCTAAAAATTTATAGTTCTAGTTTGTTCAGAACGCGGATACTAGTACATTAATAATTTACAAGTCATTCGAACAACAGATATTTACGTGTAATATTCCACTAGCTAAAAGAAATTTGGTTGTGACACACTTCCTCCCTAGGGGACCGTGACTGGAAAACACGACGTATCCATAAGCCACTCGCCAAGGTTTATTGCAGTGGATATTAACGTCCCTACGTGTAGGTGATGTCCATACTTTGTCGTGTTTTGTTTTTTCCTCGTATTATGTAAAAATAGGAAATGTGGACACTTCTTCTAGAAAAAATGCAATCGCTGAACAGAATCAATTTTCTATTATTTATTTCACTCTTCCAGAACCGTCATCCTTCTTCGATTCTGATTGCTATTTGACCAGGGTAACGTCACTCTTCATGGACTTTTTGCTGAGATGTACAGTCAACCATTGTTCTACGGTCAATTAATACACATCCTGCGTTTTCATCTGTGTCATTCCGCTAGATCGGAGTTAACTGTTTGACTACGGCAGAAATTAATATGTTAAGGCTTCTTCCCTGTTGCTTCTGACAGCCATTACTGACAACCAAAAGAAAATAACATGTTTTATTATTTGTAAAACTAAGAAAATAAGGGTTAAAAGGAGGAACGTGTTTCACCAACGTTTTATTGTAGAAGTAACGTGTACCAAATAAGACACTTGGATGTTTTAAAGTTGGATTTTCGTTTAACTGCAAAAAACGAGAACCTTTATATTTCTACTAACCAATAAGTTTTTAGTGAATCATCTGAAACCGGAATTATAGTGATAACAGATTATGGTTATATCACGTCCTACATTAAAGAAACTTCGCTATCAAAGTTCCACTAGCTGACCTAAGTCGGCTCTATATATATTACATTTTATTACAGGCTAATATGTTATTCATAGCAAAATGAAGTAGTTATAAGGGTTACAGGTTTAGCGGACTCTAGTACCTTTCCCAATAGAACCGAACAAATTCAACAAAATATTTTATAATTAAGCTTATAAAACAGACAACTGAGAAAATAATCCTTTCAAGTTGCACCAATCAGAGACGACTCCATATTACCATTTGAACATCAGGCCAGCAACTACGAAAATATAAACTCTCTGGCGCAACACATAAAGATACTATGTGAATTCACTGCACGACAAAACTGTTAAAAATATACAAAAATGTTAACGTTATAGGGTTTAGCTATAAAAAAGGTAGACATGATGTTAATTAGAAATGTCATAATGCAGTACTGGACGGACTAAAAACTGACGAGATAATGCGTGATAAATAAATACTTAATTAAATTAGCTAAATACTTAACGACTGTTTAAGCATCACAGAGGTTTGAGTGTGTTCTGTTGAAACGATTTTAAACACGTAAATCAACAAGTCAACTATATCCGATATGCGTTAGGGAAACGATATGTAAAGTTGTTTAACGTTCATAGACAATGTGATGTTACCAAAAAATTGATCGTTTTGGGGAGTGTGATGTAACAGCCTTTTTAACACCAAATACTTATACAACCAGATCATAAGGATATTTCATATCTGCAATTTTTAAGGTGGATATATCCAGTTGTATTTAATGAATGGTATTAAAAACCAAAGGATCGTGATTCAATTTGGAGCACAACGAGCATCCAGGAAGACACCTGAAATACGTACACTTCAGTTTTTACATGAAGGGCGAGATCACTGGCCGAAGCCGTCCACGTGACCTAGGCAACAGTACGCAACATAACAGAGAAGTATATGTCAGGAAATGAGGGGAACAGAAAAGGGGTTCACTAAGATAATATTTACTGTCACGATTCCGTTCAATCTTCGTATATCTCAAGCAGCTGGAGAACGAAACAGTTATCAATGCTATTCCATATCGATCAGGTCGTCAAACAAAGCGCCTACGAATTTTTCTATACGATCTGTATAAATTGGCGCTGGGAAACTGCGGTCTTCCTACAACAGATGAATTATGGAAACCAACGTGTAATATTGACATGTGGGCCTTGCAACATTAAAATAGTTCTGTAAGGATGTTGACAATCAGCACAATCGTCATATAAAACACAATGGGATGTTGTGACATGGTCTGTGGCGACGTAGTGAGTCTCCAGAATCGTTTAATAAAATGTACTCAACCTCAGTACTACTCTGCATCTTTCTAAATCGATAATGGTGCAAACGTACATTGAAAACTGAAAAGAGCTGAAGATATGTGAAAGTATGAAATGTTGAACAGAACGTAATAAATAAATTAGAAGTTTTCACAAAAATAGCCAATATTTTATACTGTATTAAAAAATAATATAATTACAAAATGAGTAACGCCAGAAGCTCAAACAAATTTATGCCGTATTCTACGAGATGCACAAAGATAAAGTTTATAGTAAGATACCTATTTGAAGATGTATAATGTTTTTGCTTGTCTGTTTTTGAATTTCGAGCAAAGCTACACGAGAGCTATCTGCGATAGCCGTCCCAAATTTAGCAGTGTAAGACTAGAGGAAAGGCAGCTAGTCATCACCACCCACCACCAACTCTTGGGCTACTCTTTTACCAACGAATAGTGGGATTGAACGTCACGTTCAGCCCCAGGGCTGAAAGGGCGAGCATGGTTTAGTGTGACGGGGATTCGAACCCGCGACCCTCTGATTACGAGTCGAGTGCCTTAACCACCTAGCCATGCCGGGCCTGTTGCGTAAGTCTACAGACATGCTGCTGTGTCACTGAGGGTTTGATAAGTTTGAAGGTAAACGTATGTCATTTTTTAACGAATCTTGGTGGAAGTAAGTTATAAATAGATACGTGGACTCAGTAGATAGCCCAATGTGGCTTTGCCATAAGAAAACACACACACACACAAAAAAATATACAAAATACGATACCTTTTTAAAAGCAATTCTTTAAAAAAAACACAAGATATTAAAGAATTTTTAACTCCATGAATTCCAGCAAAAAAACTTTAAAATAATTTAAAGAAAAGTGGGTGCATTAATATTTAATTACACTAAAAAATTCCACAAAAATTATAATTAAATTTATCTCTATATGGCAGAACACGTTCATACAAGCACTATTCTTATTTCTTAGTTTTTCTATTTACTTCTTTTCAAACGATTTATTTCCATGAGATATCTTTTAATCCACGCCCTCCACTGGTGAGCTTAATTATTTAAATTCTGGCTCAAGGTGTTAGGGAAAGCAGCCAGGGGTGGAACCTACCTCTCCTACTGTTATCAGGTGTTTCATTAACTGATATGTCATTAGATGTCAGGGAAAAAACATTGAACGAAACCTGTATGCCAGAATAATGCACGGTCGCGCACCTTGTGGTGTCAACAAGAAGCATAAATTAACTCGACTTTATTAATGGTGAGGCGTTTCCTCGATAAGTGCTATGATAACAAACAATCCAGTTCGTCGCCTTGTTTTTCCTAACACCGTTTGAAATTCCATGTACACAATGAGCAAAAGTTTCTTCCTCTCGTCTCGGTTCATGCTTATTTTATAAAGAAAGACTGGCAACATGCCTTCTAAAGAAATTATTATTACTCATTCATTTATAACGGCAGAATAGGTAAAAGTGTTGAACACTAGTGTTTCGCTTAAGTAACTAAGTGCTGTTCACAGAAACGCTCAATATTATGTGCTATTCCAAAACACGAAAATTAATAATTTTGTCACTCTCACATAGTTTCGGTTAAAGACTGAGGGTTTTAACTCACGCACATTTAACAGCTTTCTTTTCTTCACTTATTAGATTTCTGGCATTGTTAAATATTGCAAAAGAATAAATTACTTTAATTACTACTCTAGCAAAGTTTATGTAGTGTACAGATGTTAGTGTAGATAGATAGATAGATAGATAAACGTACGAATAACTTATCAAGAAACATGCCGAAGTTAAAAATGATTGATTGCTATATATCGTGTTGTGAGTTAATGAAACTAAATTACAGGTTTCAGATGTTTAAACTTTTAAAAGATAAACTGAAGTGAACACTAGGCTGATAGTGAGATACGTGATGAACCTATATCCTTTATTTCCTTCCATCACTTAGCGATGTGGTTTATCACGTCGGTTATTTAAGTTAATATATATTTATAGCACTTTTTAAAGCCAGTTATCTCAATGTTTTGATTTACATCAGTATCAGTTATTCTTCTGACTACCTCTCTCGATTATTTTCCTCTTTCGAACTAACCAAACAAAAGATATATTCTATTACAAGTTTTGATTTAACCTTAAAATCCGTAATTATTACGCAAATATGTTACTAGGCACTTTCAAACTAAAACATATTTGTGAAACTGCTTTGTTTTCAAGAGTAAGTAAAGTGCAGACAGACCTGTGTCATATCTTTCACATTGGCCCGGCATGGCCAAGCGTGTTAAGGAGTTCCACTCGTAATCCGAGCGTCGCGGGTTCGAATTCCAGTCGCACCAAACATGTTCGCCCTTTCAGTCGTGGGGGCGTTATAATGTGACGGTCAATCCCACTAGTCGTTGGTAAAATAGTAGCCCAAACATTGTGGTGGGTGGTGATGACTAGCTGCCTTCCCTCTAGTCTTACACTGCTAAATTAGGGACGGCTAGCGCAGATAGCCCTGGAGTAGCTTTGCGCGAAATGCAAATCAAACAAACAAACAATATTTCACATAACCTGTATTAATAAAAAACGTTTCACCTCCTATACAACGCTTTGCTCGAAAGTATAACATGATTTGTTTCAGGATTTTAAGTAATATATCCTCATTGTTTACAGCGCTTATTGCCAAAATTCACAATTTATTGCTAACTCATATTCTGTAACTTAACACTGGGTTACCACAAGGTTCAGATATTCTGTGACGTAACACATGTCATACATAAGGTTAGAACTGTTTTTGATTTGCTGTTAACCACAAAGGTACACAAGGGGTTATCTGTGCTTTGCTCCGTACAGGTATCGAAACTCTGTCTGTAAAATTGTATAAGCCTCAGATTGACCGCTAAGCTACAATGAACGGAGGTTTAGATTACCTTTAGAAAATTTCACCTCTTATTCGCTATCCCTGGACAAGAATGTGATATGATGAAATGGAGACATATAACAGTTATTGTCATTTTCTCGCCATATAATATATATATATATATATATATATATATAGATATTGGACACACATAATCAACATTATTGCTACCAATTTTTTCTTTTTTCTGGTTTATTTTTCGCAGATATTAAAAATTTTGGTCATGAGAAAAACAAAATAATAGTTTGGTTTTGAAATGTGCGCAGAGTTACACGAGGACTATCTGTGCCAGTCGTCCCTAATTTAGCAGTGTAAGATTAGAGGAAAGACAACTAGTTATCACCACCCACCGCCAACTCTTGGGCTACTCTTTTAGTAACATATAGTAGGATTAACCGTAACTGTTGGGAAAATGGCTGAAAGAGCGAGCATGTTTAGTGTAACATGGGTTCAAACCAGTGACCCTTGGATACGAGTCGAGCGCCTTAACCACCTCACCATGCCGGCCCAAAATAATAGTAAACAGTTTTCCCATTGGACAGTAGTATGAAATAAAATAGCACCATTAATGCAACGTACATTTTATATACATAACTGAAAAGGCACTTTTACCTAATACTACACACAGCAAGACACAACAACGTAAAATCAATATAGCACACTCTTTGTGCGCTTAGTACAACAATATTCTGAACATGTCATCTCGCGCAACGATGCATATATCGATAAAAAAAATAGCTTTATTTTTGAAGCGTTTCGTTCGATTTATCGGTATTGAAACGTCACGCAACAAACTATTATACATTATTTGGGTTTGGATTATTTGCGTCATAAATTAATAATTTAAGCACATACAACTCTGGCAATTAATCTATCGTCATAAAATATACTTGTAGAGTTACATTGTTTTAACTATCGCTTTGAGTTTAAGTGAATAAGGTTTATAAAATTACTGCACAAAATAAAGTTGGATTAGAATCTGAATAAGGCGGAAAAAATGTTATTGATTAAATATTAATTTCTTATTAACTAACATTTCTTATTTAATTAACAATTTCTTTAAATATCAATAAATTCTCGGATATTTTGTTACAGTAAGTATTGGTTAAATATATTCTGTTCTTTATTCTGCCGTCATTATTTTTGAAGTTAAATTAGATTCATAATTTGTAGAAATATATCTGTCTATTAAGTGCAAAATTCTACTCTTTAACGGCCCGGCAACGCCAAGTTGGTTAAGGTGTTCGACTCGTAATCTGAGGCTCGCCGGCGTTGAGCAGGATGATTCGACGAATTGTCCGGTAAGACACCAGCCGATCGTCGAACCAGATTATGGTCCTTACAAACCTTAGAATGCAGCTCAAGAACAATAAGACGGCATCTATGAAAGGCTTTAAAAACCGTAAACGTCTTCAAAAGCTACGTCTCCTTCCACACCACGAAACAACTCGGTTAAACTTTGCTGAGAAGCACCAAACATGGGACGTAGAAAAGTGGAAGAAGGTTTTGTTCTCTGATGAGAAAAAAGTTTAACCTGGATAGTCCAGATGGCTTCCAATGTTACTGGTACACTAAGAATATCTTGAAATTCTCGTTCCGTATCTCTCAGGATCTTTTAAGAAATTTGTAATAGCAGTTTTACTACACCCAATATCACCAGCGATGGCACGTTAAGATTGATCTTGCTTTTGCAGCTCGACAATTCTGCCACGTTCAAACTCTGTCAACTTTTTAGCCTTTGCCATGTTTTTACCCAATGTAACACAGGAGATGTCAGTGGGAGATGTTGACAATGCTAATGCTTGAACAGAAATGACTAAATTTCGTTACGTGTTTACCGATTAACGCTTCGTTTCAGTATGATCTTAAACTTTTGACCAGCTAGTATTTAGGCTAATTTCATAGCGTTCATAGTTTCCCCATTGAATGCTAAAAAAAAAGTTTTTTATTTTTATTTTCCCTTTTCTTATTTTTAGCTTTTGAAGCTCTACTCAAATAAGTGGTTGAGTCTAATAACGCAAAATGCATATTTTTTCTTTATGTTCATTGGCCTTAAGATTTTGACCAACAGTGTATAATTAATGAAATACATGTTCACTAAGTCTAAGCCAGGAAACCTGCTTAAGCCGGAAATTTTATTCGGTCCCGTGCGATTCCACCTTAGACAGGTATTACGTTATAAAGATATGTGTGCTTGTAAGTCCGGAATGTACATTAACTCATTTCTAGAAGAGATTATAAAGTTAACTGGCATAAGCCTACAATTTCTGAGTTGGTTTAACACAAATAACTCTTTAGAAATTTGAGAAATATGTAGACTAGCAGTTTAAAACCAGATAGTGGTTATTTCTCAATCGAATATCCATCTACTGAACATTGCAATGATTCTTATTTTTATTAACTGATTTGTTAATGCCATTTGATTCCAAGTTGTGATTTAATGATAGTTTGCTTACAGGTATAGACGATTCAAACGTGATTTAGCATCTTATGAGTGCACATATTTCAACGGAGGCCAATGGTTTCTGAAAAGTTCGGTGTTTTTTGTTGTTTTTTTTTACCATATAACTTAAGAGAACATTTAGTGTAATGATTTAACCATGAATTTAGATTGGTTATTATAACACGGTGATTGAATATCTGCATGGGCGATCTATTTACTAAAAGAAGTGTTGTTATTTTTTACGGTGTGCTGGCTTTCCTGAAAGGCTGAGAGATTAAGCTTCCATTACAACGTACAATATTTGGTTACGTTCAACATGAATGTTACTATGTTCAACAAATCAACTATATAGCCAAAACAGAGACTCCACGAAGAGCCTTGGCAATAACTAACAAAAAGACCCGGCATGGCCAGATGATTAGGGTGCTCGATTCGTAATCTGAGGGTGCCGGATTCGAATCCCCGTCACACGAAATATGCTCTCCCATTCAATCGTGGAGGCGTTACAAGGTTATGGCCAATCTCGTTATTCCTTGGTAAAAAGTAGGTCAAAAGTTGAGGGTGGGTGATGATGACTTCCCTCTATCTAGTCTTACACTGCCAAATAAGGGACGGCTAGCGCAGATACTTGTGTAGCTTTGCGCGAAATACAAAAACGAGCAAATAAAACAAACTTAACATAAAAACTGCGAAACATACATATACGCAGATAAGGGGAAAGAGCATCCTCAGCAGTTTCCGCCGCCTATCCGAATAGCGCATGGGTGACGCAGCTTCCATGTGTCCTCAATTCTTGAAAGTGCGCGCCTTCGCTTCCTGAGCCCTGAACACTAACTATTAGGCCACACCTGGAAACGGGTGCACTTCTATCATCAGAGCACATGCGTGTTTGTGTATGTATGTGTCTATATATGTGTATGCATATATATATATATATATAAAGGTTCCGGTTACTTTGGGATTTCTAACACTTGAAAGGACGAGTATCCCATGATAGATCACACGTACGAAGACGCGTGCACATAAATCAGATTAAGTGTAACTCAGTGAGGTAGAAATTGAAGCATATGAGCCAAAGTTATAAGCCATCCATTAGCAGCCCAGACAACAACATCTTAAAAAGACTACGTTCGATGACAGATTCGAAAACTCTATTGCAAGGATAAAGACTGGAATTAAGGTGTAGCACACGTGTAGTTATTGATTTTTTTATTTTTTAGACTCGGCTTATACCCACACACGCTAACAAAGACAGAATATGCGGTGGGTTCTTACAAGAGTGTGCCATTTGATAATCCCGTCAGTATATCGAGTTTTACACAGTTGTTCTATATAATGGCCTCTATACCCAAACATTTCAAGAACAATATGGATTACGCCGAAAAGTAAAAGAAAAGATGTGTTTTCCAACAACTTCTATGTATGAACACGAACAAGAGTTATGATAATGTGATTATTTCAGAAAGGTGATTCCACATTCCGTGAATGTCGATACGTGTAGATTTAGAACAAAATCAGTAACACATTCAGCTGACACTTTTTCCAAAAACCTAGACTACAAGCGTAATTAACGTACAATGATTAAATCACCCACACACTCAATTCATATTGTCAAATCATTAGCTGTATCAAATATATTAACATTTAACTACGTCCACCTTTTGTTTTCGATGAAATCAGACTCTAGATTGGTTATTAACATTTTCGACTTGTGAATCTGAAGATTCAAGGTTCGCGTCCAATTGCCTTAAATTTGTATCCCAAACTCTATATACATTGATGCATTATAAGAGTATCTGTCATATCCCATTATTCGGTTTTATAAGCATAGCCCAAGAGTTGGAAGTGGACGTTGTCAACTAGCTGTTTTCTCTGTGTCCATTACTTGTGTAGCTTTGTGAAACATTCTGGGACACAGAATCATGAATATGAATAATAATTCTATAGGTATGTTTTACGAGGGCATAAAATGTTTTGTAAGAACAAAGACTGTGTGAAATGAAAACGAATTTTCTCTCACAATACGTTATAACATAATGGAAATCCAAAACGCAGGTTTTTTTTATGAAATTATTAATACAAGAGAACATCAATCTTCTTTTCGTCTCTAAGAATGAAGTGGATCTACTTTATTTGCTGACTTCCAAGGTGGTTAATATACATGGCCGACTAAGATATCTTATTACGTCATAAAGCTCAAAGTATCACAGTGTTTGTTTATTAAATCCATTGTGAAATAAAAACGAGTTCATGTTTTGGCTCGTCTGCTGAACAAACTTTACCTTTAATCAGAAACAATGAGAAAATTAACAAATCATAATCGAATTTTAGTGTTTTTGTAATTACAGTGTACAACTTAATGAAGGCTTATTCTCCCTATATGTTCATGGCTTAGAAAGTAAGGGTTCTATGGCTATATGACATTGAAAACGTTATAAGTAATAAACTATAGTGCAAACATTTAGCAAAGCCTTCTAGCCAAAAGTAAGTAAGCCTAAACGTGAAACTCAGTTTTAGAAAGTGCCGCGCAGATAGCCCTCTAGTAGCTTTGCACGAAATTAAAAGAACAAACTTAGAAAGTGCCATTTTTTAAAAGAAAATATACTGTGGTTTAGAATAGCTTGCTAATGAATGAACCGCTTTTCGTTTCTGAAATAGTAACTTAGAACCTATGAGGCTTAAGAAATTAAAGTTTCTTATACCGAATGGTTGTGTACCTTGCAAATTACACCAATAACCAATCTTCCGACATCTTGTATAACTTTTTAAATTACTATAACTTTGAAATAATTGCTATTCTGTTGAGGCCTTCATTGCAAAATACACTTTCAAATTAGTTGGCGAAACCTTATGCAAAAAACAAAACAAAAAAAAGGAATCACTTCAGCATCTCTATTACACCGTCTCTTCAGCATGTTTTTTTTTGTCTTATGGTTGAATAAAATACGAAATAAATGTAACTGACGATTATGCCAGAAATATTGTTGAAAAAAGAACCAAAACAGTTTACATTAAAATAAATTCCAAGCTATAAAGGTGTATTTTTTGAATAAAAAATCGTTTCAAGTCTCTTAATTTATTAAAATTCACAATTACTGCTTTAAAGTTTTCATTGTTTCTAGAAATTGCTTTAGGTGGTATGCATTAAAATTATGCTGTGACTACGATTACTACAAGGTTTTTTTACATAGAGTTTTAGGTATTGAAGTTTTACAATAAAACTCCGTATTTTCAAACTTCGTGTCATCTTTACTTGACCATCCTTATCTGAAACACTTGTCCACGTCTCAGTCAATTCCAAAAAAATTAAATATCTAGTTTTGTCCTCTTACGGAAATGTAGTTCAGCCATTTACTTCACTCAGTAAATGAAGTTTTAAATCAATTATTATATTCATGCAAGACAATTGTGACCAAACATAAGGTATTCAATATGAAGCTCAAAAAATGATAATTGTTATTTTAAATCCATACACAAATTTTAACGTCCTAACTGAGCTTTATATTCCAAGATAACAAACCAATGACCCCTCTCACCTAATGTTTTTATAAATACAGTCACATAATAACTAATATTTCTCTACAATTCACACTCAGTGTATAGCACAACATATGTAATGAAATGTAATCATCAGTGTCGAGCTATACTTTAACTGCTATAACAAAACATGAAACGTATGTGATATCAACGTGGTCGCTCATGTCGAACTATACTTCTTTAACTGCTACAACAAAACATGAAACGTATGTGATATCAACGTGGTCGCTCATGTCGAACTATATCTATCTATTCACAAACAAGAAAAACATTAATCATTGCAAATTTGTTTACATGATTTCAAGTGTTTGGACTAAAGCAGTAAATGAGTTCCAACTGTAATCGATAATAAAATTATAACTATTGAACTGATCGTTTTCGCCGTAACGTTACAGTTTTTATTGCATTGTGTTGTTCGTAACATGCGTTTTTACGGTTCCATAAGTACACGGGGTTTTTCGTTTTATGAAACCCATAACAATCAATCAAAGCATAATACTAAGACAAGATATAATCGGTCTAGGATTTCCTAATTTTACACATTACTGAAATATTACATGTTAACTATGGCCTATTATTTAACGTTTTCCAGTATTAATAATTAAATATTTAATTATCTTGTGCACTATATTATCGTGTTTCAACCTTACTCAGGCGAACTCACTTAGAGACACGCAATGTTTTTCTGTTTGTTTATTTTCAGAAAATTCAAACTATATATCTGTATACTAGCAACAAAATATTATATTCCAGTTAATACCAAATTTATTCAAAAACCAGGCACAAAACTGAGGTCTATGCTATGTAAAAACTACACTGACAAACACCACACCAACATTATTTATAAAATAAAATGTGATAACTGCCACAACTTCTATATTGGAGAAACAAGTACAAAATGGAAACCAGATTCAAAGAACATAAAAAGTCATCTTCACACGTTTTCGAACACTGCAAGTCAAATAAACACAACATAAACATAGAAAACACTCAAATACTAAATAAAGAAACAAACATAAACAAACGCAAAATTAAAGAAGCCTTACTTATACAACAACTTAAACCCAAAATAAACCAATACAAAGGAACACCTTTATACCTATATTAAAAATATATATCTGTATACTCAGTGATGTCGAGAAACCCACTTGTTGAGAAATTTATATGCAAAAACGGCTCGTTTGGGTTGGGAAAATATTTTACATATAAGAGCGAACAACGTTTCGACCTTCTTCGGTCATCGTCAGGTTATTTTGGGTTTAAGTTGTTGTATAAGTAAGGCTTCTTTAATTTTGCGTTTGTTTATTTATTTAATATTTGAGTGTTTTCTTTGGTTATGTTGTGTTTATTAGACTTCCAGTGTTCGAAAACGTGTGAAGGTGACTTTTTATGTTCTTTGAATGTGTTACCTCTTTCTTTGTGAACCTGACGATGACCGAAGAAGGTCGAAACGTTGTTCGCTCTTCTATGTAAAATATTTTCTCAACCCAAACGAGCCGTTTTTGCATATAAATATCTGTATACTGCTTCTATAAGCAGTTGAGATCACAATATGATAAATAAAGCATTAACCTATTCTGAAAAAGCATTGTTTAGATTATTGTAGGAGGAAATACGGGTGAATATTTCAAAGAAATATCCTCTGATGAACCAGTCTGGAAGGCTAGTTGATTTAACCAAACGAGCAATGAGAGAAAAACCTTAACCAGAAAATTCAAGTTCCAACACTTTTGATGACACCCAAGCATACAGTCAAACAGACGAGGTTTCGGTATTGGGGCATGCACCGAATGAGGTCTTTTCAGGATCACCTCTCTCAAATGGGTGGGATTATCAGATTTGGTACAGTTAAGAAGATTTTTTTTGTACTCTTACACTAAAGTAGGATTAACCCCACCTTTCTCCCTACCCATCCCTCGTAGTCCCTCGTACTCGTCCCCACCCTTGAACACAGAAAATGTGTTCTGCCCTAGTACCCATAGGTGTAATGATGCAAGCTTACAAATTGGTTTATTCTTCTGTAAGTAATTATAATTTTGGATTTATTTTTACACTTTACGGTTTGACAAATGATTCCATTGGTAGAGCTAACACCGACGACCATCGAGTGAACAAATAACAAGAAGAAATGACTCCTGTTCCATAAATTCTTAATCTACGTATTTGCCACTAAATCACACACGCAAGAAACAATGAATGAACATAACCAAAACAAAGAGCGTCTCGTCTTACAGAAGAAAGATTAACACTAGTTCCAGAAGTAAGAACATCGTGTATCGCAAATCTTGGAAAACTGGAAAATAAGACTATGTGGTTAAATCAGATAGAAATGTCTGTTATAAATAAACCGCGCAAAAAATTCTTTTAACGAACATCATATCTTCTTGACAATAAAAACATTTAATGTATAAAAAGAAAATATATGTTTCAAGTTGAGTATAAAGCTACACAATGTGCTGTGTTTTGTCCATAACGGTTATTGAAATCCGGTTTATAGTGTTGTAAGTCTTCAGACATACCGCTATACCACTGGTTGGACAAGAAACTGTAATACGAACTACTATGTAAAAATAAAATCGGAATCGTCGTAATTTGAGAACTTTAAATCAATTTCGAATTTTAAAAATATTCTATATTAATGCAACATCTTTTGTGCAGATACTTGGGACTGCAGCGAGCCAGAGAGAATAAGTAGTTTTACATTTGCAATACCTTAGATTTTAGAGGGGGGTGGGTTTTCTTTTTAGCAAAGACACATCGGGCTATCTGCTGAGCATATCAAGGGGAATCAAACCCCTAATTTTAACGTTGTAAATCCATAGACTTACCGCTGTACTAGCAAGGGGGGCTTTTAGAGAGGAATATGATACTTAGGAATAAAGGTCTGGTACTAGACCTTGTTAAACGGTGGTGTTATTTTTATTTTTTACATTCTTTTCTGTTTAGCTTTGAGGGAAAGTTAAAAAGGATGTTAAGTCTTTTTCATTATACATTTAGCACAGCTATTATAGACAATAAGGCTACAAATCATTGAGTGTTCTGTACAAAATTGTTGTATTATGGCTATATTTGTCTTTATATTCAAATATAACTCAGCTTTCTACGTCTAAAATGAAAAAAATATTATTAACTAATATACAATAGCTTCACATAGAGATTTAATCAGACTCGTATATTCAACGAATCCCTGCTGTCGACTGAGGAACGGAGTGTCACATTTAATCAGTTATTAATAAATTAATAAAATGTTCTTAGTAATTAATCACGGATGGATGATGGAACACCCGATGTTTGCCTGTTGCGTGAGAACATTCATCTTCACATGGTTTAAGCAGAAAGCTACACAGCTAGTTTTACCCTTCTATCGAAGAGACCTGAAATAACCTTACTAGACAGTTCATAGCTCCCATTTATTATACTTAGTATACGAAGAATGTGTGCATACTTCTTAGAGATTACATTCAACGATGAAAATTATTCCCCCATATATCTATTTCCTTTTCAAAAAAATTGTTATTCATACTTTTGGTTATTGTGAGTTAGTTTATCACAATGCAAAATAGTTTGAACTTTGTTTCAACTTTTAACTAATTATTAGCTTCCTACTTAAACCACCTATTTTGAAATATATATGTTTTAGCTGCAATTAAAGTGACAATTTTCTTTGTTGTTGTTTTTAGAACAAGACCTCTAAAGAGTGTGTGATACAAAGACAATTGAAAATCTCGTGTTAAGGAAATACATCCATCTTATCTTTAACTTTGTTTTTTGAAGGGGAGAAATAATATTAAATGTGGATATTTTTTTAAACAAACAGTTCTCATTTCGTTTGTAAGATACTGGTGGCGCTTAAATTGTTCCCCAAATAAGAATAAGAAATGGTCAGTGACATTAATGAGTCAAATATTGTTTTTATAAAAAGAAAATATGCTATAGTAAGCTTTTCTCCAACACACAAGAGTCACATAAGAGTGAGGTTAATCAGTCAAATCTTGTTCTTTATAAAAAGATGCTACAGCAAGTGTTTCCCCAACACACAAGAGTCACATAAGAGTGAGGTTAATCAGTCAAATCTTGTTCTTTACAAAAAGATGCTACAGCAAGTGTTTCCCCAACACACAAGAGTCACATAAGAGTGAGGTTAATCAGTCAAATCTTGTTCTTTATAAAAAGATGCTACAGCAAGTGTTTCCCCAACACACAAGAGTCACATAAGAGTGAGGTTAATCAGTCAAATCTTGTTCTTTATAAAAAGATGCTACAGCAAGTGTTTCCCCAACACACAAGAGTCACATGTGAACTGTATTTACAGCAACAGACGCTCTTATCTTGCGAGAAAATGCTGAACTGTAATATCTGTAAAGTTTATCTTATAAAGTTCTTTGAATTCATAAATTAATATTCCAGAAAAAAAAAAGAATAATTTGGTCCGTTAAGGGTCAAATTTAGTTAAATATTATATAAACGTTTAAACATTATACAATATATACAGATTGAACACGCTGATCGTAACGTGTGAAGACAGATTTCCTGATGGAAGTGACAAAACTTCTTTTGTACAGTTTCAATTATTGCACTCCATATGTTTCCAATAAATTATCATTTAAAAATCAGGTTTTAAAACGTATACATGCGCATTTAAGACGACTGTTTATTTGTTAGATTCGTGCAAAGAATTTTCATGCGATAGACTAGAACGAAGATAACTTCTCTTGCCAGGTCGCTTGGTTCTATCATTTTAGGAACATGAAGCTTAAATGTTTGGCCATTGAAAATCTTTCGTAACAGAGCATTAGAAACACTTGACCTGCATGGTGGGAATCATGCTTTTAAAGAAAGTTTTCAAACAAATGTAGGAGAAAACTTATAAGTATAAGGCGACTATGTGTGTATCTAGTAACTGGTGATGAAATAAAATGATAGTTACAACTTCTAAAACACGTTGTTTTGCTTATAAGAAAAAATATAATTCGCTTTAAAGACAAAAGAGACACAGTTGTAACGCATCTAACCTACAATTTAAGTTAACATTATTTGTATTTCCTTTAAAATTAATATGTGTAGAACAAAGCTGCAGAAGGGTATTATTATTATTATTATATTTCCAATTTACAAAACGTCGTTGAAGAACGTAGTACACGAACTACTTGGTGAGTTTGAACAAGAGTTTCTAGAACGGAAATTATCGATAATTTGGACCTTCAGTGATGGCGACATATTTTTGACCATAACATTATGAACGACCAGTGACTTTTAGAAAACATTATCATTTGTATTTGAAAAATACATACGTATCGAAAGGCAAGACAACTTAGTACCTAAAAAATGGGACAGACAAAGATAATTCCATAGATGACTTGTATTACGTGTAACACATGGAACGACTTGATATTTTGTTAGATTCATTTATAATAAAGAATGTTACAGTAAAATGTTTTGTATAATTATATTTCATAAATTACTGAGCGAAAGATGATACCGTTTTGAAGCATAATGGGTTGACAGCGTGAGTAAAGATATATAGAGCGGATAGTCGATATGGGTCATAACTTTCGATGATGAATTTTTTGTTTCCTTATTTGGGCACATCACTGTTCTCACCAACATCAAGAGTGTGAAAAAAACACACTTCACCCCAACCATTTGTTGTTTCTTTTCATCACATATTTAACAGCATGGTGGTTGGGTGTGTTTTCGTAAAGCAAAGCCACATCGAGTTATCTGCTCCATCAAATGAAGGGAATCAAACCCCCAGATTTTAGCATTGTATATCCTCAGACTTACCTCTGTCACAACGTGGTCTAGTGATTGGAAACTTATCAATTTTCTCATCAATAAGGACTGGCATGGCTAAGTGCTTGGGTGCTCGACTCGTAATCTGAGGGTCGCGAGTTTGAATACACGTCGCACCAAACATACTTGCCCTTTCGTTGATGGGGCGTATGTGACGATCAATTCTACTATTTGTTGGTAAAAAATAGCCCAAGAGTTACCAATAAGTGGTGATGACGAGCTGCCTTTCCTCTAGTCTTACGCTGCTAAATTAGGGACGGCTAGCGCAGATAGCCCTCGTGTACTAAAGCCGCAGCCGAGAAAGAAATGCCGTTCTCAAGCCATCCAAACCTGACCTCCTTACCCACACGACAACCACCTAAAGAACAGATAAATGCAAGCAAGAAGACATTTTCCTAAATCTCGATGACCATCCAATACACGCCTTACCATCCTTCCAAATAAGACGCCTAAATTGAGGACTGAGACATAAATTTGAGCACGCAGTAAACGCTCATGAAGCTAACCAAGAAGATTCTGAAAGCAGCCTACCCCTCCTGGCACATCTCAGCCAAGCAAATATCTCAAATAGTGACAATAATAACACCATCACCATCTGAATTACTTTTCGCTTTTATTAGACTTCCATTTATAAATTCAGAAAGTTCCAATTTAGATTCTCAATTTAAACAACAACCGACTAAAATTAGAACGACCGACCAGATAAAATGTTTTTTTTTTCTCGTAGCAATACCTCTCCATCAAGCTTTCTGAGTATTGGATTCGTTGATTCCCTTCCTGTTTACTTGTATCCTGTGATCCTTTTATTGAAGTTAGTTTGGAAGACGACGAATAATATCCTCCAAATGTAAGAATATTAGACGACTGTTTGGCCTTTCCCAACTTTCTTTGCATCTATTGTCCCAATGGGGTAAAAGTCGTTTTTTTTTACTCCTCAAAGTTTTCCGACCATATCCGTCAAGCCACGACGGGGGGGAAGTTAACAAACAGTTTGAAACGAGGAAGATCTGCGCTAGTACCAAAACTTCCTAGACAGATACAGTCCATTAACAACGCCATCCAAGTACACTCCCCTCTGTCTAAATCGTCTCTCAACCAAGAAGTAACGAAAGATACTAACTGAAGAACGTAAGGTTTTTAGTCCTTTATCGATGGAAACTGGAATAAAATCCTATTTGGATCGCTCGTATAAACCTGCAACTATAAAGATGAAAGGATTTTGTCAGATGTTATTACATTTAAAACTAGATGTGTGGCTTTGTATTTTGCTACCATGAAACGAATGAATCATTTTATCTTGAGAGTTTTTCTCTATTTATACTTCCAATAATGTGAAGAAACAGAGTAATATTTTATTGTCTTTCAAAATTTATAGTGCGTACTGAAAAGATTTATAAATATTGATATAAAAAATTTAGAAAAACGACCTATAATTCGGATATATATATATATATATATATATATACAAGACTTTTCTTTTTTTTAACCAACATATCACCTGTGTATACAACTGTGTACTTTAACAGTTGTGTATATGAAGGCGCAAAGACGAAACACCGGTTAAAATAAAAATATTCTTTTATATATTTTGATTATAAAGGTAGATTTTTATGAAACTTTTTTATCGAACCAGAGTAGTCTGTGGTAAATAAAATATTTATTGAAAATCGTGTTTCAAAAAGAGTAAATTACCAATTTCAAGCAATACCAGGTCACGGTGACTAAATAAAGAGTCACTTTTTTCATTTTAAAAACCTCGATGCATCAGCAGGGAGTTTAAGAACATCATAAATGTAAGTGTAAATGATTTTTAAAAACTATTGTTTTAAGCGTTGAGGTATCAGAAAATCATTTTCTTGGAAAAAAATATTAAAATTACCCGATCTTTAGTAGCGAGAATAAATCATCTAATTACTACAAACTCCTTTCATTTGCTATTTTTATTATATTAAAGGACAGATGAAATATATAAGATTAAAACCTTTGTACAAAACAAGAAGAAAACATACGAATCAATGTGTAACATGTGATGGCGGGACGACTGAAACGCACTTGGCAACGATCCCTTCTCGCACCGGGGATCAATTCCTTATCACCGACGTAACCCATACATCATGCGGAGTAGACAAGCCACGGCACTGGTCTCGTTAGACCAGCAGAGCTTTAAGAGGAAAGCCGTGACGAAAACCTCTTTTCAACCTTCCCAATGAAATGTATACAATTTACGGCGATGTAGTATAGCTGTAAATACCCCGGCTATCACCAATCAATGATAAACCTTTGTTTTATCTCTAGTGTGACATTGTGGAGATGTAATGTGAACCTGTTACTGTGACACAATCAGTGGTACTGCATAAATACGTGTAATACAGAAACTTTGCATATTGAACAGGCACGGTAAAAAATGGATAGCTGAAAAGATAAGAGAGAAAATAAGGATATGGGAGAAAAAGACATAGTTAAAACTGGTTAAATAAAGCCAGGCGAATAATAGGATAAAACAGGGCAAATAAATAACCTTAGAAATGGAAAGGATGGAAAAAAAGCTTGTGCTGAAACAACTGGGAAAAGAAAAACGGAGAGAGGGAAAAAACAGTACAGGAAATATCCAATAGTAAGCACGTGGCTGAGCTACCCATTAAAAATGTTTGAGGTCTATTATGTTCTACTTGTATCTAAAATATACCAAACATATAACAAGTTATTAGATGTAATAAAATCATATCTACATAAATAATTTAGACGGTCTACTTTTTGTTATGTTCTAGTCTGTAATGTCCTAACATGATAATTCTCGTGTGATACTTTTATATTTAGAACTGTTATACTCAACGTAATAAGGTATACATTCTTTGCAGTTGTTTTAACATGAAATCATTCGACTACAGAAAACACGGTTTATCCTATTCTAAGATACTCTGGTTTTACTGAAGCTTTTAATACATTTTGCTATTTTCCTTTTTTTATTTTTATAAAAGGGGAAAAAATGTAATGTGAATCGGTAGCTATACGAAAAAGAACGAACCAATTAATCATTCTTTTCAGTTCAATAACAACCATGGCAAGCCCTTTGCACTTACTATGATGGATCAGTCTCTGGAACAACGCTTAAACTGTTGTCGGTTATTGTAAAAAAAAACTGACAGCCATTTCCTAAAATTAGTGTTATGCACATCGCATTAGATATTTGAAAAGTTAATAAATATAAGTGAAAAGAGAACTCGAAACTAAAGACTCTTTTCATTTACAAATTTTTTCCACTTTAAAATATCTAATACTAATTGTTACAATATAAAATTATTACTGTTTCATGGTTTCCTTGCGACATTGTAAATATGTGATAACCTTCCATGGTATGGTATTTATATCTAGTATTATACAACATGCTGATCATGGTCATAATAGAAAACTTTTGTGGACATTAATAAATATACACCACGAATTTAACTGTTAACAATGGTATTACCCTCCTGGGCGTATACCGTTCACTCCAAATCCACGTACTGCATCTGAATGAATAAATGACCAAAATAATAGAGGAAATTTTCTATGTACAGTATAGCGATGAACCAGCAGTGACTAGCAATACAAACTGTAATAGTCAGAGAATTTCAGAATATATATCGATGGTTTTAGGGTTAAGCTAACCAAATTATAAGCAATACAAAGGTTTGTGTTTGTTATGAAACATCTACTTTGAAAAGAAAAGACAAAAGGTGTATAGTAACTGTTGTAAAGATGCCATAATTTCTGGATTATTTTTTCTTTGTTATGTTATAAATAAGAAAGCCTTTTAACTCATAAACGTTTGCTAATCCTAAATGAATGTTACTGATTTATTTCTATATTGCACCACATTATTCAAAATCGAACGTGAACCATGTTATATACCATCATCAGTTACCCTAGAATAAGGCATTAATTTATCAGATTAAATATATAACTATATGAAGAACAAACAAAACCTAAACTAATATATTACTGCAAAAACAAACTAAAGAAAGTATCGAGAAAGTTACTAGGCTCCCTCTAGTGGATTGACCCCACTCGCTTTCTTATTTGGCAACACTTCAAGTCATATAGCTTTCATTAATAACATATATTTCTTTTATATAAATATTTTATATCAACTATTTCTATACGCTAGTTTAGTTCACTTGCGAATTGTTATTCTTATAAAAAGCCGAAAATGTCAGTTACAAGAAATATTTGCAAAATAGATTTTAATGTATTGAAAATATAATCATCAAGTATTTTCGATCATATCCATTTATAAAGCCCACAATATGAATACATGAAGGTTAAACGATGTAAAACGAAATAGTAAATGAATGTTTGCCAGCGACTACTCATAGGTAAAGTTTTGTAAAAGAGAAACAACTTCAATAAATCTTTGTTCCAGATAGAATTATTACTTTTGAAGCCACGTTTATGAGCTCTATGAAATTTATTTCAACGTTAACTAGTTCAAAAACGAAGAGATGTTTAAAAAATACAACATTCAGCTTGAAATTAGAAAATATTGCACAAATATCTATGCAGAAAGATGTTCAGAAAATATGTCTTTCATCAGTTTCTACATATATTTAAACTAAAATTCTACCAAGATAACATTGTGTAAGCATTTCTTGTGTACCTACGAAGAAGAAAGGTTTATATTTCGAAAGCGCTCGGGTACTGGGTTTTATCATTTGGCTTCAAGACTTCTTGAACCTCAGTATTTTTCTGAGATCATCAACCTTTGTGTAATAATTTTTGTACTTTTACTACTATGTATATTCACTGGAATATTTGCTGTTTTGACCCGAGTAAGCAACATAAGCAAAGAAACACTGAAAGATTCAGCTCAGAATTTCAATTTGTTTGGACAAGAAAGTGGAAGAGGAATTCGTTTGTGTGAGTTTTGTGAGAATCACGACAAGAATGAAAATGTAGCAGATACAACGAATGACGAGCATAGAGAGTGATTAAAGTAACTCTGGTTGCAATAACATTCACGCGAAATGAAAGAAATCATTTTCACTTTCATCATGCAACGCAAACACCGCGCGCTTCCTTCCTTCTACTTACCAGAACATCCTTTATTCTTGTAACTGTAGAAAAGATTGCTGTAACTCAACACAAGTTACGGTTATTAGTATGATCTCGTAAACATCAAAAGTATGTACATATTACATACCAAATATATAAAATCTAAATAGAAATTATCTTACACAAAATATTTAATAATTATAGAAAATATGCCAACGAAATTTATGTTTCGAATCCCTGCAGCTACTGGCACGAGAAAAGGAAAGGAAACAGAAGTTTCGGTATTATTTACGTCTTCAACAATAGGTGTCAGATTTCACTAACGACTTTAAAATATAATTATTATCAATCTCTTATCAGAATTTGCCACTCCTAACATCAATTTACTGAACAAAGAAAGCATATATCATGTTCAAATGTAAAAATTACTGCAAACTAATTAAGTACGTTAAATAAAAATAGTTTATAAGAAGTTTGATCGTTTTGGACAAAGAGAGAATCTATAAATTCATATGCTCAAAATTAATGGCTGCTTGGTAGGTAACCTTGTAAGTGTTCCAACATTGTAGCCATGATTCATACGTGAAGTAAACTACAGAATGTAATCATTAAAACTTTAATAATAATGGCGCGTAAAGGGATTTACGCGAATTTTTGTTTTATTTTTGCACGAGAAACATTCTAGTAATCAAACAATGAACGCCCCCCCGCTAGTACAGCGGTACGTCTCCGGATTTACAACGCTAAAATCAGGGGTTCGACTCCCCTCGGTGGGCTCAGCAGATAGCCCTATGTGGCTTTGCTATAAAAGGAAAAACACACACAAAAAACACAAACAATAAAGTTACCCAGGTGTAAACGTAAAAGCTTGCAGGCGTGAATGTCAGTTAATTAAAAAGAAAAGTAAAATATGCTGTAAAATCATCATTCGTTACATATTTCGTTATATTGCACATTAATGTTCCGAAACTAAAATAAACATTATTTGAAGGGTAGCTGGTAGTTGAATAATAGGTTGAAAAAGGTACACGTATACATAGACGTTAACCCATTTAATTCATTCGACCATCAGTCCGGTCGTAGCAGCTGCTACTTTCAAAGACGACAGGATAATACAGAAGTTAGAAGGATAAGACCAAGAATTATATAGTTTCATTCAAAGGAAGTGCTTTAAAAATCCACAGCCGCCTGAGATTCATGTTCCTTTATAGAGTAGACATAGAGCCTACTGAACCGGACAAAAGCAGCTTCTGTGTACTAGAACGGTAGCGACAAAAACTCACAACCACCTTCCACTTAACCCTGGCCTTTTCCCAACGCTCAGTTCGTTGAACACTAGCTTTAATCACATAAGATTCTGCTCTATTCGTCTAACAGGATTTAAAGCTTGATTTTCTTTGTGCCAGAGGGCAAAGCAAGGTCTAGCACAGTGGGCTTGTAAGAGAACGCTAGTTAATATTTGCTACGTTTTAACCAGATGTGCTGAAGAACATGAAATATCAGAACGTAAGATATTTCGTAAATTCGGGTGATTTAACAACTGTTCTGTTGTTCTACACGTGTACTTTGTAAGAAATCATGATTCAATTATTAAGCACTAACAGATGGCCTACTGCTCACGAAACGGAAGTTTGCAGATAAATTGTAATTTAAAAAATTATAAGAATTTTTTTCCGAAATCCAGTGCAATAGTTAAGTGTACAAATATTTAAATCATCAATAACTAAAAAAATACGTTCATTAAGTAAATGCAACATTTTATTTGTGTAAAACAAAGGTGTCATGAGGATTTAACTAAATGACACAACTGTAAAAAAAATTGATCAAAGATCAATAAGAAGAGATGCAGAGTGACGCTTGTGTAATAAAGGTAAAAACTGGATGAATGGGGCAGTTGAAAGAGACGTGATTCCCTCATCAGGCTGTGCAAGATGTAGTAAACTCAACAGTTTCAGGTATCATCCACGCAAAACTAGTTCAGGCTCACCATAAAAGACCTAAATGAGATACACAACTTCAATCAAATGACAAATCGGCTGTCGAGTACAGGATAAGAGGCTTCATGCAAGATAATGCCCACGATTTTATCTCTATTCCTCTCTCCTTACCACCCTAGATTGCGTCATCAATGAATACCACATGATTTCGAATCTTTTAAATCGGCGATCATACACTTTACATCTTACCATTGTTTCCTCTCACGCGCACAATGTTCCACTAAACGGTTATCAAGTGTAAATGCAGTGCTATAAACATACAGAGTTAAATAAACTAACTACAAATTATCGTAGCTATCTCTTTGGTGATTCAAGAACAAACCAAAGTGACTTCAGAGAGCAACGAGTTTATTCAGAAATTGGAAAAGACTAAAGGAAAAAAAACAACAAATCTTTGAATATATTTGTATCGACGAAACTTCGTTTTTACATCGGAACAGAATTGTCTGGTGACAGATACGTTAATTACTTAAAAGAAAAAAAGTTAAAATGACAAATGATTAGTTACACTAATCTAATTTCGAATTTTTACTGATGTTATTTTAGTGCGCTCTGTCCACCATAGGGAATCAAATCCCAGATTTCGCGGTTGTAAATCTGTGAATCTACCGTTGATCCGTCGAGCGACACATTTATCCTTGAAAAATAAGTTGAAATTTAAATTGCATATGTTAGTTTTAAATTAGATTAAAAATGAATTATAATCCCCTCTTTAACTCGATATTTAAAATACGAATCAGTTAAAATCCTGCTTTGTTTTGTTTTTCAGGAAAAGTGATTCCAAACGTTTAGAAATTTCCATAAAGAATATTGTCTTTTTTGTCATAACCAAATCTTATTTTGTAATTTATATGTATTATTGATAAAATAATACAAGCTTAGAACATCAACAACTTGGCAAATAATTTCAGTATTACAAATTAAGCAGAACAGGTCACTGAAATGCGTGTTTTTTCAAGTTTGATCTACCCACAGAAACAGCAGAAAATATGCACTTTTGACAACTTGATGACAAGACTGAAAACTAAGATTATTTATTCTGTCCCGAAAGAACAGCTTTGCTAGTTAATTAGATTTTTTGCCACAGTATCTGCCATTTTTATGTATTACCCAATATTATACACGTATAGCAGAATATTCTGCAAAGAAAATCACATAATACTTTTTTTTTTTCAAATGAAGTGGAAAATCTGAAACGCGGAAGGACAGGCATACCTCTCCTTTCTTGTCATCTCAATACCTAATTCATTCTTAGATTGATACGATAATATTAATGTACTCGACCGCTTATATTAAGCATTATCACTGGCACTTAACATTACCTTTATATATCTTGCATGTTTTCTAAAGGCACTAGACCGATAACACAAAAATCTTTACAGAGCTCTGTAAGGTATCAGACACCCACACTGAAAACTTAAAATCTAAATAATTTAAAAAAGGTAGGGACACGTTGTTTGCTATGTACTTTATGGAATCCAAGAGCAGTGTTAGCAACAGTGTGAAGAATGACGTCAAATTACACTCGTGTACGTGCACCTCACGTACTGTTCTGAGACAAAGATGTTCGACAATTACTTTTGATGATTCCGAGGTTCCATTCCATCCAGGAGATGCTTTACTCTGAAGATGCTGAATCAGTAATATCTCACACCGCAGTTCCTAGTCTGCCCTTAACCACAAAATATCATTAACCCAACCTTTTCTGCTGATCTCAAGGATCTGTAAGTGAAGTACAGCTTTTCCTATCTTTACAGATATTTAAAACAAAATATATGCGTATACTACTACTATTGTAGTATCCCCGTTCCACTATACACGCTCGCCCTTTCAACCATGAGGACGTTATAATAAACGATCAATCCCATTATTCGATGATAAATAAAAAAGCCCAAAAGTTAGCGGCGGGTGGTGATGATTACCTGTCTTCCATCTAGTGTTACACTACTAAATTAGAAGTGGCTAGCGTAGGTAGCCCAAGTGTAGCTTTGAGCGAAATTGAAAAACTAATATTACTGTAGTAACTTGGTTACCTTTTCGGAATGTAATAAATGTGTTTCTCTGATGCTTTCTGAAGCGGTTTGGAATTTAAACCAAAATTTGATAAAGGTTTACTTGTTTGTAGAATTTCGCGTTAAGCTAGCTGCTTAAGAGCTGTTTGCACTAGCCGTTCCAAATTTAAAAGCGATAGACCAGAGAGAAGGGAAGTTAGTCAATATCATCCACTGCCCACTATGGCTACTCTTTAATAACAAATAGTGGCCTGGCATGGTCTTATGGCTATGTTGTTGACTCGAAAACTGCGGGTTTCGGACTCTTAATCCCCGTCATCAAATATGCTCGCCCTTTCAGTCGTGGAGAGAGTTATAATTTTACAGTCAACCCCACTATTTGTTCGTAATAAAAAGTAGTCAATGAGTTGGGGTGTGTGGTGTTGATCTATCCTTCCCTCTTTACTAAGTTACGAACTACTCGCACATATAACTTTCCTGTAAAACTCAAAGAAAACTAATAAATAGTTGGATTTATCGTAAAAATCGTAACGGTTCCACGGCTAAGCAGGTTCGTGACGGGATTTGAACCTGCGACTTGTAGGAAGTGAGTTCAGTATCTTAACCACTTGGTAATGCCAAGCCCCTTTATAATGGAATCAAACCATTTGAAATAAATGTATAATTTGTTATTCTTATTAAAGACTCTTTCGTATTGTTTGCTATATTTTTGTAAATTTAAATTTGACAAAAGAAAATGTATTGCAGTACTTGCAACATTCGGGGTCTTGTTTTTTACATTATGTTTCAATATATTCAAACTATAAAAAAATGGTTTGTTGGTTTCAAAACTTTGTAAAAAAGCCACATACTTTAAGGACACCTGAACGTCCCTGAATTGCTAGAATACATGGAATACAGCTATTCAACAGCATTGTTGAATCGCGGTTTTCATGATTCATCATTTCACAATAAAACCAAGGTACCACTCTGTGAGCTCATTTTTTTCTTTGTTTTTATTCTGTTTTGTGGAAACAGGTCGCGGGCGGATCTTAAAACCTTGGATTCACAATACGGATGCCCTAAACACTTAGTCAAGCCAACACGGTTTTTAGAAATTTTTTCGCTGTCGATGTATTTCGATAATTAAAACACAAACAAGCCATGATTTTTACAATGAAATTACAATACGTAAGCAATATGCTGTGCACTTGTTTTCACTTTTATTAGTGACTATTTAAAATGTAAGCGAACAAATAAAAACAAATGAATTTGAATGATTACGTTGTCATACATTCTTTTAAGCAGGCGTTAATAATGTTTTAAATACACAGGAAACTACTCAATTATCAGGTTGTTTTTTTTGTTTTTTTTAGTTTCGCTCAGGAAAAGCGCAAATTGCCCCAAAGAAAATGAAATGCGAACAAATATAAAAATGTAAGAAAGAATGTTGAGTTATTATACGCATTCTAGTTTTTCACAGAGCATTCATCATACGATTTGTTGAAAAAAGTGACATCATAAAATGTTGGATATAGTAAAATACAATGCTGGCCAAAATCTTAAGGCTAATGGACATAAAGAAAAAATATGCATTTTGTGTTGTTAGACTCAACCACTTATTTGAGTAGAGCTTCGAAAAATGAAAATAAGAAAAGGGAAAATAAAAATAAGAAACTTTATTAGCATTTAATAGGGAAAATGTGAACACTATAAAATTCGCCTAAATACTAGCTGGTCAAAAGTTTAAGACCATACTGAAACAAAGCATTAATCGGTAAACACATAACGAAATTTAGTCATTTGTGTTCAAGCACTAGCGTTGTCAACATCTCCCGCTGACATCTCCTGTGTTACATTGGGTAAAAACATGGCAAAGACTAAAAAGTGAACAGAGTTTGAACATGGTCGAATTGTCGAGCTACAAAAGCAAGGTCACTCTTAACGTGCCATTGCTGGTGAGATTGGGCGTGGTAAAACTGCTGGTGCAAATTTCTTAAAAGACTCTGAGGGATACGGAACGAGAATTTCAAGTAATCGGCCCAAGAAAATCTCGCCGGAATTGACCAGTAGGATTCGATGAATTGTCCGGCAAGACACCAGCCGATCGTCGAACCAGATTAAGATCCTTACGGACGCAGAATGCAGCTCAAGAACAATTAGACGGCATCTACGAGAGAAAGGCTTTAAAAACCGTAAACGTCTTCAAAAGCTACGCTTCCTTCCGAACCACGAAACAGCTCGTTTAAACTTTGCTGAGAAGCACCAAACATGGGACGAAGAAAAGTGGAAGGTTTTGTTCTCTGATGAGAAAAATTTTAACCTGGATGGTCCAGATGGCTTCCAACGTTACTGCAGGATAAGGATATCCCACCGGAGACATTTACTACACGAAACTGTGGATGAGATTCCATCATGATCTGGGGTACTTTCTCCTTCCATGGAACAATGAAGCTTCAGGTTATACAGGGGCGTCAAACAACAGCTGGCTACATTGGCATGTTGTAGAGAAAATCCTTATTGACTGAAGGCCCTCGCTTGTGTAAAATGACTGGATCTTTCAGCAGGATAACGCTGCAATCCACAATGCATGCAAGATAAAGGCGAATAACGTGATTCTTTTGGACCATCCAGAGTGTTCGCCCGAACTGAATCCCATTGAAAATGTTTCGAGATGGATGGCAAGGGAAGTCTATAGACATGAGCGTCAATTCCAAACAGTGCATGATCTTTGTGAAGCCATCTTCACCACTTGGAATAACTTTTGACCAGCTAGTGTTCAGGCTAATTTCACAGTGTTCACATTTTCCCTATTAAAATTTCCCTAAAACGTTTTTATTTTCCCTTTTCTTAATTTCATCTTTCGAAGCTCTACTGAAATAAGTGGTTGAGTCTAACAACGCAAAATGCATTTTTCTTTATGTTCATTGGTCTTTGGCCAGCAGAATATCTTTTACATAAGTTTGGACTCTAAGGTTGACGGTGAGTGTTATTTACTTCGAAATTAGGGACAGCTGGATGGGTTAGCCTTCGAGTGACTTTGTGCAAAATTCAACAAGCAGTTAAGACTTGTGCTTGAATAACCCGACATTTTAATATATATTACTGTAAAACCTATAAAATTTAGCAGATAGTTATTTCAGCCACTGGTTAAAAGTAAAAAAATCCAAGTTTTCTAAATCCAACAAAACCAATAATATGTACAACAATATAGTCAGATAAAAGTCCTAACTCGGATTAACATTTTTCTTTTGTCAATAACTATTCTGATAGATTTGGTCATGTTAATTAGAGAAAACGAAAGTCTCTTTAAAAAAAACGAATAAAACAAAACAAGGGTTACAGCAAAAACCAATTACAAACCGGCTAGTGGAAGATGAAAAGACGCACGACATCGGTACGACAAAGTCATGGCTGCTGACCCTGTTGACAGGAGTTAATGAAAGTTACTTGATCCTGAACGCTTATGAATATTCTTGCTAGTAATTACGCGAGTTCTCTGCATCCAATTATGTATAGACTCTTGAGTAAAGCCCGGAAAATTTAATGAAACATGAAACGTGCTGAGTTTTCTATCACGGTGAACAAAACAATTGTTCCCTTTCCTCACGACTTTCGAGTTAAGCTTGCCTCCAGTTTAACAATGAAATCCAATACGGTAAAATCTTGGTCTCATTAGATCCCCGTCGAATGCTAAATAAATGAAAGCCAGGATGTCAGAAAAAGAGCTTAGGTGGATTAAAAATGATATCCACCTTCGATCCCGAATCACGAAATACAATAAAAGTTCGATTTGCCCAAGTTTACAAAATAACCAATTCGATTGTTATTATTTTAACGATTGTAAATCCAGAATCCTAAGTGTTTGTTGTAGGAACACATCATTTAAAACGATCTATTCTCATAAAACTCTTTACTATTTGTTTGGTTACAGAACTCTATGTTTAAATTGCTTTTTCTTCTAATTTGTATAGTAATGAATAAAGCGTATTTAAATTATTTTATGTTTATAAATAGTAATCTATTAGCATATTATATTTTAATACACGACAGCGTCATTATGTTTCTTCCTTCGACCAAGTCTTTTTTAGCTTTTAATAAAAGAGTGTTAATCCATTGAGCTGTGAGCTACATACTTAATACAAACTACACTTATCTTGCTGGATCAGTGGTTTGGTGATTAAACATCAGGTGAGCATAACGCAAATAGTCCATTATGCAACTTTGAGCTTGGCCTTTCCAAATATTTTTGATCAAACAACAAACATACTGTAAGCATTTCTGTGATAACTACGTACAGTAGTAATAAAATACAATAATACAATGTCGTGTGTAGCAGTAAGTGAAAAAGAATGGTAAACAGTACCAGGATTCTCGAAAAGATGGTTATGGCCAGGTGGTTAGGGCGCTCGAATCTGAGGGTCGCGGGTTCGAATCTCCGTCACACCAAACATGCTCACCCTATCAGTCGTGGGAGCGTTATAATGTTACAATCAGTTTCCCCTATTCTTTGGAAAAAGATTACCCCAAGAGTTAGCGGTGGGTGGTGATGTCTAGCTGCCTTCCCTGAAGCATTAAAGGACGGCTAACGCAGATAGATCCTGTGAGAGTTGCGTGAAATTAAAAAGAAAATTGAAGGGAGGGGTTTAATGTCGTATTTCAGAAAATATGAAAAGCATGTTTAAACATTTAAAAACTTTACAGAAACGAGCGTGTCAAAAATAAAACGGTCAACTATAAAGTAAAGTCTAAACGTTAAATACAGTGTTTCTCCTATAAGTATAACACGAATGGAACAGTAAACATAAAGAGATCAATTTCTTCCAGTATGAAATATACAAATATACTACACTGTTTCAAGAAAGCAATGCCGCAACACTTTCAAAATTAAACAAACGTATAAAAATGCAACCCCCCAGGAAAAAACACAAGTTCAAAAACACGATATTCATTGTGTCTTTGAACCCGAACGAAAATTATGTACAAGAACAAAGAAAGATCACACAGCTATATATTTAACTTACAGCTTCATGTAATTATAAAACATGATGGATATTACATTGGTAGAAGTGGGTTCACATACTGTCAGTTTGCACGCTAACTTATTAAACCAAATAAATAGTCTGCAAGTAGTACACATATGAAACTGGTTTCATGATAACACACGTAAACTTTGAAATAAAAATATCAAGTCGTTAATGTGTCAGTTGTATCTCAATCAACCACAGAGTCACAGAGTCAAGTAGTTAAATCTTATCATTACACACTGATAAAATAACACGCAACGAATCAAGGTGCAAAACGACATGAAAGAAACTGAGAGCTCGAGTTACCTGTTGAAATATGGTAATCTTCGAAACATGCAAAAAATAAAGAATTAGGATCTTGACAACGTTAATATATAAACTGCATAAATATACAGACATGAAAAACAAACGAAAAATAGAGAGAGACATAATTAAAGTATATACATGATGGTTCAAAATTATCTTATTTTAAAATATGATAATTAAATAATAACTAAAGAAATACTATCGTAAAGTTTCAAGAACTTGTAGCCCAACTCAAAGAGCTTTACTGTCATGTTTTACCACGTAAAATGGGAACTGCAAGAAAAGGTTGAATTCAATAAGTTAGCCAGACATCCCGTCACTAAACTTCTTTCTTTGGGGGTATGTTAAGGACATCATGTATCGCACACTTACAGCCAACTTCACAGAGCTGTGGAGATGTTGCAAAGAACTTGGACTGAAATCGAATAAAATTAGACGTGCTGAGAGACTAAACGGTGACATGCCATTAAGAACTGTTTGAGTTAAGTTACAATATATTGAAAACTGCATGGTTGTATTTCTTTAGTTAATTAATTATAATAGTTTAAAATAGGGAAGACGGTTTTGGACCACCTTGTATAATTCTGTGTATAATAAACATACATTTTCTGATATTCGTAGCTATTCAAATAATTTGTCGTTATGAATCAACAACGTGTATAAAACCTTAAATACGCATCATGCAAGACTGCGTGAATTTTACTATGGATAATGCATTTAAGTAATCAATGTAGTTATATAATAAGATAAAGAATTTGTTAAGGCTGAAAACCATTTATAACATGTATGATGCGAGTGTAGTGGTTTTAGTATCTCGAGATGTTCTATTCTCTTCGTATTTTATATATGTAAAATGTAAAAATGGTTCCTTGCTGCATATCATTATTTTTTTAGATCAAGCTGCAAGTTTTATCCTCTCATTAAAATTTAGAGATACTTTTGACCGGAGTCATATAAAAAAATCAATGTTGTTGTTGTTTTGAATTAAGCACAAAGCTACACAATGAGATATCTGTGCTCTGCCCACCACGGGTATCGAAATCCGGTTTTTAGCGTTGTAAGTCCGCAGACGTGCTGCTGAGCCACTGGAGGGCTAAAATCAATGTATAACTACGTTTATCTTTCTCATGACAATTTGTCACGCACTGCAAGTATATTAAATATGAAATACCCAAAGTTTGACTTAAATATGTTTTAAGCCACTTTATTACGCACTACATGTGCATTAGGTAAGAAACATATTAAGTTTACCAAACAAACCCCCAAAAACATGTTAAAACTGGCAACCTTAATGCATAAGGACATAGGAAATTATTAACTTTAAAATCCTCAAAACAAACGGCAATTAATATTCATATACTTCAGAGTATTACTTCAATTCTCACTATCAGAGGACAAGTTATAAATATAATGTTCCTAATTAGATCGTTAAAGAAAAAGAGACTAGCTTTGAATCAAATTATATTTATACATATTTTAATGGTTTCTAACGAATATAAGAATACTTTACCTTAATTATCGTTCTTAATAAATTATAATAAATCCAATAAAACCAAGTCAACTATAGAAGAAAACCTCAAAGCCCAAAGAAGAAAAAAAAAATTTAACATGTAATCAAACACGAATACTTAAAGCTGTTACTTCAGCTTTCACCATCAAATGACAATGTGATAAAAAATGTCCCTAATTATAACATACTGTTCTTAAAGCAAACGGATTTAGTACTGAATAAAATGGCTCGACATGGCCAGATGGGTTAAGACGTTCGACTCATAATCTGAGAGTCGCGGATTCGTGTCCCCGTCGCACCAAATATGCTCGCTCTTTCAGCCGTGGGGGGAGTTATAATGTGACCGTCAATCTCACTATTCGTTGGTAAAAGAGTAGACCAAGAGTTGGTGGTAGGTGGTGGTGACTAGCTGTCTTCCGTCTAGTCTTATACTGCTAAATTAGGGACGGATAGCGGAGAGCCCACCAGTGGCTCAGCGGCATGTCTGCGGACTTACAACGCTAAACACCGGGTTTCTATACCCGTGGTGGGCAGAACACAGATAGACCATTGTGTAGCTTTGTACTTAATTCAAAAACAACAACAAATGATAGTGCAGATAGCCATTGAGTAGCTTTGCGCGAAATTCAAAACAAAGTGAATAAAATTATCTTTATTTAAATTTTCAATTATTTCAAACATACATTTATCCGAATTATTATTCTCTATGAAGCCAATATAAACTATATTTATCTTAAACAGATTAATTTATACATCAGAGAAAGATGGTTGGAAAGGAAGAACATGATATTTTTCATAATTCGTTAAGTTAATTCATGAGCTACAACAAATGCAATAATGTGATTCGTACATTTTCGCGATAAGTTGCCAATAACGTTCAAGTGTAACAGTTCCTAATCTATGACGTACTTCTCTCAAGTTGAATTAGAATAATTAGAAAAAAATGGCGGAACTCAAACATTTATGTAACGTTGCCTAGTAACTGTGTACATAGAGCGGTTTCAACCGATTGCTTTTCACAAGTTAAATTACAGAATTTCAATCTCAATAGAATACCCAGTCAACGAAATCTCTCACACTAAGATCTAGGCAGAAAATTAATCATCATTAGGTATTCTTAATTATGCTTTACAGAAATTTCCTTCGTTACAGATAATCAAGCTGCAACAAGGTAATTACTAAAAAAGTAGTTGTCGATCGAAATTAGTTGAATAATGAAAGGACTTCACTGAGTCGTGAATCAAATGAATAACAATGCAAGTAATCGGTATCGGTTTTAATATCTAATTTATTGTTAAAACAAGTGACTGCCGTTAGCTATATAAAGTAAAAATATACAATAACAGAGAAAATATAAAATCCTTAAGGTATAGCATTTCGGTTTAAATATCTAATTTATTATTAGAGCAAGTAGCTGCCGTTAGCTATACGAATTAAAAGGATCCAGTAAAACTGACGGCTTTTTGTTCTTGAGCGATACAATGGCCTCATATATGTATCATCCAGTACGAGTATCAAACACTGAATTCTAGAGTTATAAATTATAAAAGAGATTACCGCTGAGCCAGCAGAGGGTAAGGGCAGTATTAAGAATGGTAACATTTATTTTAGAATATTTATAACAACTAAAGAATAAAATATTTTGATAAGGAGTTTAGTTAGTTATATATAGTTCTTACGTTCTTAATTAATCATTTTGTTCCTGTTTATTTTTAATATTTGTACAGCACTGATCAGAGGATGTCTACACTAGCTGTTTCTAACATTGAATTATACCCCCTTCTCTACAAGAAAAACATTGGGCTACTCCTGTCTGACTGGGCCTGGCATGGCCACGTGTGTTAAGGCGTTCGACTCGCTGGTTCGAATCTCCGTCGCACCAAACATGCTCACCCTTTCAGCTGTGGGAACGTTATAATGTGACGGTCAATTCCACTATATGTTGGTAAAAGAGTAGTCCAAGAGTTGGCGGTGGGTGGTGATGATTAGCTGCTTTCCCTCTAGTCTTACACTGCTAAATTAGGGACGGCTAGCGCAGATAGCCCTTGAATAGCTTTGCGCAAAATTCAAAAACAAACAAGCTAACCTGTGTGACTGAATTCTGAAATTTGACTGTCACCCTTTAATGCACCCGCATCACCAAAGTTTAGCTAATGAAAGACCAAACTAAAATAAAACATTAAACATCTCTGTAGGTGTACAGTTACTATCAATTCTTAAAATAATTTGTTCAGAGGAGTATGATATTTTCACTTATAAAGGAAGGCCATTTTCAGCGGTACAAACCCCCAGAGATACCACTCCGGGATCTTTTATTACTTCCTCTCGCGGTTCAAAACATGTAAAATAACGATATGATAACGAGTTTTGTTGTGTTTTTGGAACAGGTTTAACATTTAAATAAATAAAAAAAATTACAAACGTCTATTGAGGAATAAATAGCACACCTCTATTTTAACTTTGAAAAGTTTATGCCCGAAGAACGAGCTGTCAATACATTTTATGTTTATGTCTTTATGTGACTATATGCATCTCACTACGAGGCTAGTCTTGTTAGATAGACATTCTCGAGACAAGCAGAATAAAATAAATAATTCAAGGTCAGAGGTAACGCCAAGTCCTGTTTTTCATTCTTTACTGATTCAGCTGTATGTGTGTGCAGTCGCGCTCATAACTAACTCAGAGGTAAATCAAAGAATAAAAAATGGGAATGGATGAAGTAAGAGATAAAGAAACGAAATAAGAGATTCATCCAGACAGCGTTCAGTCTGGTCTCTTCTCATGGGTTGTCAATGAATTTTCTGGCTTGTGAGGGGCAGATTTATGTGTTGGATTTTAATTCCATCGTTTGTCTTAGAAGAATGAGAATCTGTCAGCTTGAATACCTCAATCATGTAGTGTAGGAAGGAATGCTGGGAAGAGAGGAAGACGTGAATGTTTCTGGCTAACAATAACTTCATGTATATTTTGACATACTGTGTATCCCAGGGTAATATTTTAAAACGTATAGTAGGTGAGCAGTTTAATGGACACTATGAACCTATTTGTCGTATCAACAAAACGCTTCGATGTACCTTTCATGAGAGTCACCCGATAGGTCAGTGATAACTTTACGTACTTACAAGTCCGGAGTTCGATACCCTGCAGTGAACACAACAGATCAAATTAATGTGACTTTGAGCTAAAACATAAACAGCAAATCATTCGAAAGAGGGCGTCGTATATATCGTAAATTTTATGTTGTAGTTTTAGTACAAACGTGAATAACAAACCATTGGCTGTTTGTACGGAACTAACACAAATTACAAAGGTTATAAAAATTATTGGTAAATATTCATATACATAATTATGACAAAGTTGAATATACACTTTGTCCCTTGTTGAATACGTCCAAAGTTAAAAAACAAACAAGTTCACATCATCATAGTTTACAACTTTAAAAACATGTGAAATTTAAATTTTCTGTAACAAACGTGTAAGAATGTATTAATACTTTTGTTTGAAAAACACAAATTGTCTAACACTGTAACATGAATTTTGTAACATGTAAGAAATTTAATACAATATTACTAGTATTAAGAGCTGAAACTAAATTAATGTAGATATTAATACTTAATCGTATGTCACACCTGGGCATAAACATGTTTTTCCGCGGACAGAAAGTTTTGTTGCTGTTGTTTGTTTGTTCAGAATTTCGCGCAAAACTACTCGAGGACTACCTGCGCTAACCATCCCTAATTTATCAGTGTAAGGAGAGAAGACAGCTAGTCATCACCACCCACCGCCAACTCTTGGGCTACTCGTTTACACAACGAATAGTAGGACTGACCGTCACATTATAAAATCTCCACGGCTGAAAGAGTTAAGATTGTTTGCTGAGACGGTGATTCGAACCCGCAACCCTCAGATTGCGTGTCCTGGCGTCCTCACCATCTGGCCATGCCGGGATAGTTTCTATTGAAACTATCGTCGTTTTTAAAGCAAATAACTATTGTAGGTTCTACACTGACAGTTAAAACCACAATTCAGTGCCTCATATGTTTATAATATACATGTATGAAATATATGTGCGAAGAATTTTTCATCTTTAATATTATTGCTTGTTTTCTGCAAAGTTACTTTGTCCAAAGTCCAGAGGTATTAGGTAAAAAAAAAAAGATTCACCTACACTTCATATTTTACTAGTTTATTTTGTAGCAGAAAGTAACAACAATGGGATATCTGTGCTCTCTCCTACAGCTTAACCTCTCGTCTTCTAGTAGCCTGGGGTAAGTATGCGGACATATAACGCTGAAAATGGTGGCACATCACAGAGAGCCAATTGCGTTGCTCTGTGTTTAGCTACAAACAAATTTAATCTACTTTTGGTAATGCCGTGTTAGGAAGCGTTAATGACTTTTCGAAAAATTAAAATCCATGTCTCACACAAATCATAGAAGTAACTTTATTTTGTAACAGATAATTTGTTATATCAGCACTGTTAGGATCTCGACTAATTATATACAAGTATATCTATTGAACAAAAACAGGCCTGGCCAATAATGCTGAATCTATGATAAACTCATTTTGAATCCAATGTAATTAATAATATTTCTGATTTCCTAGAGTTATTGAAATGCAAAGCGTAATGTTCGAATAGGTACAATTTACATCAGAGATCCTTTTTATAAACTTTAATTATACCGGGTATAGAGGTAAATCAGTTACTAGTGTCGCTGATGTCGAAAGCACAAAGACTTTTCAGTAATATGATAGAAGCCTAGTGACGTTGAAACGTGGTTGAGGTACTCTGTTTCCACGACATGAACAAGATTTGTTCGACAACCCCCTGCTGGGGCATCAATAGAGATACACGTCCCTAACTACCCGCTTCGAGACCTGGTGACAACGCTCTGGTCTACAAAAGCCCCTTTTTCATGCACAATTTCCTCTGTTTCCATAGCAACGGGATGAGATGTCAGCGATCGTAGTCTGTCTGTGATCAGTGAATTGTGACAAAGCTGATTACAGAACACCTTCTCCATTAATAATCCGAAAGGATTCCAGCCCATAGGCACATTCATGGTGAAGCTCTGTCCCCTTTTACGTGTAATTCTCAATAATTTCTTTTTGCTTGTTGTGATATTGGTGTTAGAAGAGAACTATTTGGAAAGAAAGTTTCAGTAGACTGAGGGAAAGAAAATCAGACCAGGAACTCCATACAGAAATCATTTATACAAAATGATGCACGATTTGAGCGACAAAAGTTACATAAAACAGTCACTGGCAATAAAGATTGAAAAGACGTCCTGTAATAAAGGAATAAAAGTTAAAGGTAATGCAAGCCTTCAACTAAATCATGTCTTGAATAAACAAGTTGTCGTTTAACACTAAACTTTCCCTAAATTATCTCACGAGATCCAAAGACAACAAAATAAAGATTAAGTTCTTTAATATTTTAATATTTATATATCTTTGAAAATGATGAGATCAGAATGTAAATATAACTGATATCTCATCTAAAAAAGAAAGTCTTCATAATTAAAGGCTTACACAAACATACTCACAAAGACTACACACTATCCGATCCCCCTATAACACCGTACACGGTGTTATTGATGATACCTTAAGTAATTTTCTTTTATACAAAATCCACAATACAAAAATTCAAATATACACGTAAAAAGTTTCCAATGGAAGGTGTACTGGAGAACCATGAGTGCATATATGTGATACTGATGCATATACAACAAACAGTTCTATTCAAGTCTTTTTTTTGAGCCTAATCATTCTTGTAATTTCCATTTCAACACCGGAGAATCTAGAGGATAAATCCATTATTTTATTTTGCACAATAAGCCCACAGGGGGAGAGGAAATGATACTAAGGAGAATCCAATAACACCCAGAGGGAAGCTTATCCTATTACCTTGTGAGGATCATGAAAAAGTAGGTCCTGCAACAAAGGCATTAGAAAAAAGTCTTGGCGACCCACTAAGCTTTCTGGCTTTCCAGACAGCTGCTCTTGGCGTATAATTATGTGAAACATGAGACTAATCTGGCGTTCGGGAGCATCCATTGCTCTCTCCGTCTATTGATGCTGGTAAAACAAAAGCTTCAAAAATACATAAGGAAAGGCTAATAACGGTAAAAAAACCAGTTTCTGAAGATACAGACAGCAGACTAACATAGTAGAAGACAGATTAAGGTTTTTATGAATCGCAGAGTACAGAGAAAGCTATGGTAATATGTCCTTTAAAAGAATTTTGAAAAGCAGCCAGTGTACATAAATAAAACTCCTTTTTTCGAAGTTACCATTTATGTTTCCAATAGAAGAAAAACAAAAGATTAGAAAATTTAGCTGGTGCTTTGAAAATCCTACTTTTCGGGTTTTAGTAACTGAATGTTACTAGAAGACTGAAAAATATTGCAATTTAATTTTGTAAAAATCAATTACCTTACAAAATCAAAATATAAAATCAGTGTATATGTATACATTCAAAAATACCCATCATATTATTTAGTTATTCAAAAAGGTTACACGTTACTTTTCCTAAAGAATATGTGTAATGTCAAAAAAATTAATTTTACATTACGAGGAAAATACACAATACTGCGTAAAGTATAATCTAAAATAAAAGTTAGATCCAATATTAATTATAACAACAGGTTTACGTGGAAACAAATTTCCTCACTTTAACCTGTCCTCTTCATTTTAACTTTACTTTGACAAATAATTGTCAAATTGTCTTGCTTGTTAGCCTGAATTCAATGATAATTCAGCTGTTTTTGAAAACAGTTTTTAATTTAATGAGCTATGAGCCACACTGTTCATCCACGCTATGATTCGGGTGATAAGTAAATGCTTTAATCGAGATAACGATCCCTAGCGTCAATATTTATCAGTGAAGCATGTGATAGCCTGATATAAACTTCTCAAAATTCTGTTTAAAATAAGTATACAAAATACCGAAACGTTTTTATAAGTAAATCATTTTTGATCAGTGCATATTAAGACATAAAAGTTATTAGACAAATAAAAAAAATAAAGACATTTGTGAAAAAACAAACCACTTGTTACTTTATCTTCTTACAACACAAGATTCAATAAATTTATTTATTAAAAATAAAGTTTTATTCACAATGTTAGTTTAGAAAACTTCAAAATCTTATATTTAAGGTATCGACGTTCTATTTGCTTTAAAGAACATTTTTCTCTAGTTCTGGTCTGCAAATTTGAGTTTTTCTGACAAAACACAAATACAAACAGTTTTGTACATTGTTTTATTTGATCTATGCAGTTTATTCTTCCACTATTTAGATATATATCATCCCTGTCTTAACCCCCCCCCCCGAAAAAACAACTGGTAATTGTGTGTTTTAAACACAAATTCATATTAATAACAAAGTATGTTTCTGCTATTCGACCAGAAATGGTTGACTTCTACATACTAAACAAAAACAACGAAATAAAAACATTACTACAGTATAAGAACACAAAACAACGGTTCAGCAGGCTTTTCAATCAAATTAAAGGTACATTAATCAATGATTTAAGTACTGCTGTTAGAGTTAACATGGAATGAATCTAATCACTGTATCGCTGACAAATAATACAAAAAAAAGCTTTACTTAAAAGACCATTGGGGTTTTCAGTGAATTGTTATGCCAACCTACAAACATTTATTTTACAAATCGCAAAGTTATTATGCAATAACTTCAGACGACAAAACGAAGCTACTGTTATGTACAAGGTTTATAAAACTTAAATTCAGAAGTCGTGTGACACTTCGTGATCATGTTGTTTTAAAACATTAAAAATTTAGAGATTGTGTTTTTACGCGTACAAACTCTAGCGTACTTTGTTACTGTTTTTAAGACAGACTTGACATATAACCTTTAATGAATATATTAAAATCTTTATTGTTTAAGATGTTTCTGAACGTTTGGTGAACGAAAGCAACAACCAGATGAATTATTATAATGAAATTCAACAGTACTTCGAAACCTGACTCACATAATATCTATATCATTTCAGTGCACCTTTCTTAAATTCGTAGTTTGATAAGACAAAAATTCTATATTTAACCAGGTGACCAGTGACTTATTTTGACACATAAGTGATCAACTTTTTACATCTATTCTATAATATGTACAAGCTAGTTGTGCTATGTAGGAAACCTTTGATTTCTATCAATCTTCTACCCATTCAAAACGTATATAGTCAGGAGGGCCTGAGGCACGAAAGTACTACACGTCTTAATAATTAGGAAACCGATGTTGATGTTCCACTTCACACGTACAAGGCGTTAACTCATTAGTTATACAACTAAAAATAAGGAACTTGAGATGTGTCGCTTCCTGAATCGAAGCACAGTAATAAAACAACTGAGTTAGACCCTGTAGAACAATGCAAAAAAATTAACAGTCGTAAATTGTATACCCAATGTTACTTTTTTAATTATCAGAAGTATTAAAATAGAGTAAACATTCTAATATACAATGTAGAATCAACTGTATAGTATTATTAATATCGAGACATAAATAAAAAGGTTCGTTTCCGAGTTAAAACCGCGTACCATAGCACGAACTACAAGTATTTATTGAAAGATGTCAAAATTAGACTGAGTTCCTTTGCTCTTATAAACACTAGCAATATTGATGCGATGATTTTTAAAACACCCTTTTAGATATTAACTCTTCAGTTTATTTAAATATTATGGATTTGGTTTGCTTTGGTGCAGTTTCTACAATGCACGCAAGTCATTATAACATTCCATTTCTAACAGCCTTTCAGTTCAACGTTTATTTATATCTTGATGAAGTGATTTGCGAAATAAACGAGTAAATTCAACTTATATATTATATTAACAAAAAACCATAGCATGATTAGCTAAAATTTGCCGTTTCGAATAGCAGGGGTTGATGATGTAGTGCGTCAATCAATGGTGCCATATATTAGTTTTAATAGATACAAAACAAACGTTTTAAATTAATGTTATTAAAATTGCTTAACAAAAGTAATACACGTAGTACGTGTTAGTGTAGTTAAAATGTTTTCACAACATTTACTGTGGTACAAGTGTTTAATAAACCATTTCCAACATGGCCTACACACACATCAAATAAAATAAGAAATACACCTGTGTTATTTATAACTCAAAGTAAAGCCTAAACAGTCTTTTGAAATGCTGTTTGTAAGATCTGGGCTGCAGTTACCAACAGCTCCAGTAACTAGTGCACGTTTCAATAACACACGTATCTTCCTTCTCTTTCATATCAAAGGCTGTTTGAGGTTATCCAGCTTTTCCAATTATAATCAGCAGTCAGGTTTTCTGCACCTCATTGAGATATATATATATACATCCTTTTGGATCTAGCATAGATCTAGATGAGTTGATATAACGGAACTGTAGTTTCTGAGCTATTCATTGAATAGGGTTCTCTTCTCCAATGGCAACAATTGCCTTTTATATGAAAATAAATAAGGCTATTCGTATTTCCTCAGTGTTTTCTTTTTCCTTCACATAAAGGTAAAATATACTTTTAACTTTAGATTTAAACATTTACGTGCGAGTAAATGACTCGGTGTCTACAAGATGTGTTAAAAAAAAAAAAGAACCCATTACAGAAAAGAACATTTCAGATCTAACACAAGTAGCAAAAACTTGCATTATTCCTTGAGTCAAAATGTTGCTTAATACTAAATGTCCACAACATTTAACAAATAATAACACTAGAAATGTCGGAACAATATAGAGGCAAACATAGTTCTTTTGTTTTGAATTTCGCGCAAATCTATTCGAGGGCTATCTGCGCTAGCCGTCCCTAATTTAGCAGTGTAAGACTAGAGGGAAGGCAGCTAGTCATCATCACCCACCGCCAATTCTTGGGCTACTCATTTATCAACGAAGTGGAATTGACCGTAAATTATAACGCCCCCACGGCTGAAAGGGCGAGTATGTTTGGTGCGACCGCGATTCGAACCTGCGACCGTCGGATCACGAGTCGAACGCATTAACACGCTTGGCCATGCCGGGCCCGGCAAACATAGATATATCTTCATATACGTAAAGAGCTATGGATGAGTTTTATATATAGAACTAAGGGTAAGGGTATGCCCAATTTGTAAAGCTAATAGTATGACCTAGTTATAGTAGTAAGGGTGTGAATTACTTATAGAGCAAGATATGGTATTAAACTCATGCTTTAGAACAACTCGATAAATCAGTAAAAGAAGATAAACAGGTTGACAAACTAATTTAAAAATACTTTTTACGTTCAGTTTGGCCTGTTTTGAAATAATTTTAACTTTGCACTGATTTTAACGTTGTATATTTATTTATTTTTAAAGCCTTAATATTGTAGGAATATATTGGAGTACAATAAATATAAAGATTAATATTCTAAGAAATACACAATTGTAATACATCTTTTAACGACCTCGACCTTCATTAGATAAGACAAATGTTGCATAATACATGACTAATGCCAGGAATTATTTGATTGTTTGTACCTGTAATGACCTCTAGAAAGATAAAGTCCACAATAACGTAGATATTCAAAATTTTGCGAGTCAGAATTCTGAGGTCACAAAGTTAGTGAATGCGAAACTATTTGATCATCTAGCTCAACGGAACTTGCTGGGCTTCTACAAGTATATTTTCTCACATCCACTAACACATACGAACGAGTAGGCGAAGATAATAGCTTAATACGATAAAAGTGTGAGATAAAACCTAATCTGAGAAACACCACGACGCTTGGTTTTATCTCACACAGATTACAAGTGAACACTAAAACTACCAAACAACAGATAACGAATGCTATTATGGCTCTACACAATTCCAACAAAGGCATAATACATTTTTGGTAGACTTCATGGATAAAAACAAAACCAAAACTAAGACCCAGTTCAGTCTGCAACTTTCATAACAGCCAGTACAAAATCTAATATTTCTAACACCCTATTTCCTCCACTTCAGAACGAGCTTTATTTAGCTTATCCTTTTTAAACAGCTACTATACCTAAAACCCTATTTCTTTTATTTCAGAACAAGCTTTGTTTAGCTGCTGCTTTTTATATGCTACTATATCAGCACGTTTCCTTTACTTCAAAATCTGGTTTTATTTAATCGCTTCTTTTACACACGCTTATAGTGACTTCTGCAGAACTAACCAGCAAAGGTATAAAACAAAAGTGGGATTTTTGGTATTAACTTTCACTAAAAATTATTCTGCAATGTCAAAATATTTTAGTTGATATGGAATATTTTCATGTGATAACATTGTAAAAGCTTTAACTCAAACGTGAAAAAAAAACGAAGCTTTAGTTAGATGCGTGGCTAGAAAAGCCTTTCAAGCTTTCTGTACAGACTAACGAAAGGAATTCAGAACAAACTGTCACAGAAAAAAATTAAACGAAATAGAACCCTCGAAACAACCTTAATTAATAATGTTTTGTTAGAAACTAGATCGTTCTATTGAACTCTTAGCTTCTTCATGTTATGGTAAAAAAAAAAGTCAGACCAGAAGGTAATTTTTTTTAAACAACACTTTATTGGATACTTTGAAAATGTTAAAATATACGACATGCACTTCTGTTGAGCTGTTATATTGACTACTAGAGATTGTTTAGAAAAACATAGATGTTTTGAATGCAGGTAACACTTTAATTACGTTTACAACTGAAATGGGCCCGGCATAGCTTAACGGGCGTTCGACTCGTAATCTGAGGGTTGTGGGTTCGAATCGCCGTCACACCAAACATTCTCAACCTTTCAGCCGTGAGAGCGTTATATGACGAACAATCCCACTGTTCGTCGGTAAAAAGAGTAGCCCAAGAGTTACCAATGAGCGGTGATGATTAGCTGCCTTCCCTCTAGTCTTACGCTGCTAAATTAGGAATGGCTAGCGCAGATAGCCCTCGTGTAGCTTTGCGCGAAATTTAAAACTAACTTACAACTAAAATGTAACGCCAGTGTTTGTTTGTTTTGTTTGAATTTCGCGCAAAGCTACTCGAGAGCAATTTGCGCCAGCTGTCCCTAATTTAGCAGTGTAAGACTAGAGAGAAGGCATCTATTCACCACCACCCACTGCCTGTTGGGCTACTCTTTTACCAACGAATAGTGGGATTAACCGTCACATTATAACGCCCCCACGGACGAGCATGTTTTGTGCGACCGAGATTAGAACCCGCGACTCTCGGATTACGAGTCGAACGCCTTAACACGCTTGGCCATGCCGAGCCTGCAACGTAAGTGTGTTATAAATTGCTTATATTGTTTCATTAATATGATGGGTTTAAAGATTCAAACATCAAATATATTTGATATAGAACTTATTATGCTACCAGCTGTATAGTATGTAATGTGAAAAAATAATCTTGTACATCCTATGCATATTAATGTATACGAGCACATATACGTATAAAGTAACGTGAGAGTTTTTTCTCGTCTTTATGACTCGTATAAGTTACACAATGGGCTATCTCTCCTCGCCCACCACGGGTAAGACTGAGTTTTTAGCGTTGTTAAATCCGCAGACATACCGCTATACTAATGGAGGGCTCGTGTTTGTAAAGCGTATTTCCTTATATTCCACAATACACATTTCTCGATACATAAGACAGTAGTTTCACCTCAATATTATCCAACGTCATTGTGTGTGTGCGTGTGTGCGTGCGTGTGCATTTTTATCTGTTTCTGAAACGATAACTTTTTTTATCAATTACCACCACACTTGACACAGTAATACAAGATGTCAAGTGGAATTTCATGAAGGGGAATAGACCCCCCATATCTGATTTCATATAGATAGAATACTTGAAAATATGTATTTATTTTCAGTATTGGTACCTTTCTTTATGTATTTTGATTTTACGTTTGGTGTTTATTAATTTTTTAACAATGAAGCACAATTTAATATCCCCTGTTGCAAAAACGAATTTTCAATTCTCCAGCTAATGATATATCGTATTACTTCGAATTTTAACACGTACTTTTTTTCAAATTTTTCCGAACTGGTTTCGAGGTATTATTTTTCACTCTTCGAAAGTCTCGAAAACATTATTTTCCTCGAACAACAAAGATTTTTAAAAAAGTTCTGCATTAACAAACAGACTGGACTATATTTAAAAAAAAAATTAGCTTAGAAAGACTAAAACACAGGTACAAACGTCAAATTTGCCTATGTCAGCACCTCTAGCGGTGTAGTTGGTTATCACCGTTCTCAGCCTTTGTCTGTCTTTCTTGTTGTTCAGACGCATTTTATCGTGTTATTTTCATTGCATTTTTTACCCATGGAAAAGCGTTTTACATACGATGCCAAATTTAAAAGAACAGTTATTTTTGTGCGCCGAACAGATTGGAAATCGTGCAGCCGGTAAAAAGGATACACTGAGTGAGGTAAATGTACGTCGTTGGCATGATGTGAAAAAAAAAAATTGTTTTCTTGCAAGAAAAGTACAGTCATTTTCTGGCCAAAGAAATGGAAGACATCCTGAAATTGATGCTGTTCATTTAACGTATTTCAGAGAGTTACAAAATAAAGGACTGCCTGTAACAAGAGAAGTCTTAATATTAAAAGCAAAAGAATGTGCAGGAAATAGTGGTATATCTTTCGAGGCTACTCATGGCTGGTGTGAGAAATTTATGAGAAGAGAGGGTTTATCATTATGGCGAAGGACAACAATTAGTCAAAAATTGCCGCCATATTTTCAAGATTTGGAAGATGGAATACAAGATGACATTCTTTGATACAGTAGTGAATCAAGTGATAAAGATGCTCCAACTTCCGAATATAACATCGGAGTAACATTCTGATTAAATAAAGAAAGCAGGAAGAAACATTATTGTAATGATAATTTTAAATTTCCTGTGTATTTGGTATTTTATTATACATTTTTGATTCGCTAATAAACTCTTTTAAAACATATTTACTCCTTTATAATTATCATATTTTTTTTCTCCTTAAAAGCCCTTTTTAAAAGTATAGCCCAAGAGTTGGCGGTGGGTGGTGATGACTAGCTGTCTTCCCTCTAGTCTTACACTGCTAAATTAGGGAGGGCTAGCACAGATAGCCCTCGAGTAGGTTTGTGCGAAATTCAAAAACAAAGACAACAAAATTAATAGTTCCAAGAAACTCCCCCGCTAGTACAGCGGTAAGTCTACGGATTTACAACGCTAAAATCAGGGGTTCGATTCCCTCGGTGGACTCGGCAAATAGCCTGAGGTGGCTTTGCTAAATGAAAACACACACAGTTCCAAGAAAACGCCATGCGTTTAACATCAAGCAGAACAATTTAGATTCTGTTGTTGTTTCTTGATGACCAGGAACCTTTATTGAAAACAGCGTTTGTTAGGCACTGTTGACCATAAACCTTTATTGAAGAGTTAAAAAAAGAGTTTGTTAAAAAATAAAAAAAATCCCGGTAGCGGATTTGTGCCTACCGTCTTCATTTAAATGGCGGTAAATAAAACTGTCAAAGTTAGTAGATCGTTTGTTAGTTGTATCAAACACCATATTTTTAATTAGCGCAAGGAATGTTTGGGGTGCCGCCATAGGCAGTCAACATTTCTGATAAATATGTATGTATCATGAACAGCATTCACGCAACAGGAACGTAAGAAGCCTAATAAAGTCCGCACAACTAACTAAACAAAATATATACCAAAAAAAAGTGTTAGCGTATTTATTTATCCAACTAACTATTTTATTGATATCAGAACACTGAGGCTTGGCATGGTCAGGTGGTTAAGGCGCGCAACTCGTAATCTAAAGGGTTCGGGTCCGAATCCCCGTCGCACCAAACATGCTTTCAGTCGTGGGGGTGTTATAATGTGACGGCCAATCGTTGGTAAAAGGGTAATCCAAGAATTTGCTGTTGGTGGTGATTGCTAGCTGCCTTTCCTCTAGCCTCACATTGATAAATTCGGGACGGGTAGCGCAGATAGCCCTCGTGTAGCTTTCGCGAAAGTAAAACAAAAAAGAACACTTACCTAAAACAATGATATACCAAACCAAGCGACTAAACGTAAACACGTTTACGTATCCAACCAATGATTTTACTGATCAACAGATATGTTTATCAAGAACACCACCATACAGTATGAAGAACAAATTGTCAAAAATTATAAAAATAAAAATAACATAATTAAATATTCGTATGATTTAGTCCCACAACTGTCAGAACTGGATTATATCGCGAGCAAAATAGAAAGACGTGTTGAAAGTTTAATATAATTTATAGTGTGCTTAATATTCTCTTTTGTAAAATTCTTGCTTTTTGTCTTGCAAATTATTTAAGACATCTCTGTATAGTATATAGATACTTATCAAAATATACTTACATATATGTATAGAAATAGTTTAAAACAAAGTAGTTTGGCAATATTTACAAGTCCGTGTATTTTGTGCACAATTTCCTAAGTAGTAAAATAATCGATGTGATTAAATCAGCCTTTTAGTAATGGAATTATCCATGGCTTCCTTCTTGTCATAAAGACCCAAAATGTATTGGGCGTACGTAGTTCCATTAAGATAACATTTTATAATGTCATTATAATTGGTAATCTGTGTTGGATCGTCAGTTAAGGCTCGGTGCAACTCCAAAAATGGCAAAAACAAACGGGTGTGGCCAAGTGGTTAGCGTGCCAAGTGTAAGAACCCAAGGATTCGTGGTTTGTATTTCATTATCACGAAAATGCGCTCCGCTCTAATAGAGCACTGTAATGTTGACTGATAAATTCAACTTCATTATCAGATGAGAGTAGCCGGAATGTTGGCGGTAAATGTTGCTGATTAGCCGCCTTTCCTGAAGTGTATCACTTCATATTTTGGTGTGGATATGCACATATAGCATAGCCCTTGCATAGCTTTGTGCGATCGTTTCATACAAACAATTATAGATAAGATAAGAGACAAAACTAAATCGCTTGTTTCATATATCACAATTCTAATCTGACTCGTGAACTAGATTTGTGAGTTTTAAGGAGAAACTGAATAAATTACACAAAAATGATAAGTAAAACTTGTGAGGGTATGTCTAACAATGTTGATTTATACTATTAAATAAAGCAAAAAAGTATTGCAGATCTGATAATTACTACTTCTTTTGAAGTGCCTGTAATAATTATTACAATACAACGTAAGAGTAAATTTTCTAAAATTTATCGCTTATTATGTTTGCTTAATCTGTTTAGCTAAGTTAAGAAGTTTTTAATGAAATCATATTGTAGTGATTATCTAATTTAAAGTAATTCAAATCTGACTCGTGATGGGATTTGTAAGCCGTTTACAAGAGACAGGATACATTACTAAAGAAATGACTGGTAAAAACTTGCGAGGGAAAGTTTAATAATGTTGGTTTAAACTATTAAATAAAACAAGATTCTTAAAGATTTCGATTCTTACTTATATTACAAAACAACAATCCAATTTATTATATGAAAAATATACGTCACTTTAAGTATTACTCTGAACTTGTTATAACAGAAGTATAATTTTCTTTATAAGTCACTGAACTGCCGCTATCCCAATAATCGCATACTCAAAAGTGCATATATCGAATCACGAGTGCAATGCAACTGGCAGTGTTTCATAGAACCTAAACAATGAATACTCTAAGTGTATGAATTGATGGTTGTAGTTATTTGGAGTCAGCTATTATTTTACGAAATAGTGCTTAAGACATAAATATTATTTATTTTGCTAATTTAATGAAAATATATAAGAGTAAGTGAGAATTTGAACATAGTTCAATATTAATGGGGAGAAACTAGATAAAACAAACTGTGGATAACCACGCTGTAAGTATAGCTAAAAATAGGTTAATTAACCACGCTAGCTTATTTGACAACAAAAAACGACCATCCTTAGTTAGAGAAATCAGTATTTTGTTGTTTGACTGAGGGTAGGGCAAGACACATGCGCAAAAAAATTCACTTACTCTGGAGCAGAAAGTGGTACTAGAGCCAATAGCTACGCCATCTGGTAGAGAACTTAGTACTAAAAACAAAGGTCTAACGGGATTTTAACATTTCCTATAACGAGGATTTTGAATAGTACTAGCCTACCATTTCACTGCCAAATGTGTTTTGCACCATTCTCCAGTTCGTAAAATAACAATTTAGATACATGATTCATTATATTATTTTTTATACTCTCCCATTAGTTAAATGTAATTATAAGAAGGAAAAAGCAAAAACAACAACAAAGACGATTACTATTATGTGCAAGTTTTCGTTTTCATATTAAGCGTTCGTTCAAAAGGCGAGACGGTTTCGTGTACTATTTAGTGCGTAAGACTTATGCACGGCAAATTTTAAGCATTGCGAGAAATTACAACAAAAAAACAAACAAATAATTTACTACTTGCAGTTAGTTCTCCATCGTTTCTTTAAACATACCTGATAACAATTCTGATACGTTACAAATCTTAAACCAAAACGCTGGATAGTACGTATAAGGATGCGATTCACAAATTATTTGCTAAACGTGTTTCTTTTCACTTATATGATGTATTTTTCGTAAATATCGATCCAATGGAGACAATGTTGCTACTGATTTAAAGACATTGCTGAGCTTGAAACCAGGGCTTAAAAATAATTTACTTTGAGCCGAAGTCAAGAGTATCAATTTCTTAACTCTAAATCCATCTTTTCACCATTTTTTGGCCTCGGTTTGGTTTGTTTTGTATTTCGCGTAAAGCTACTCGAGGGCTATCTGCGTAAGTGTGTAAGACTAGAGAGAAGGCAAACAGTCATCACCATCCACCGCCAACTCTTGGGCTACTTTTTTACCAACGAATAATTGGATTTACCGTTACATTATAACGCCCCCAACGTCTTAAAGAGCAAGCATGTTTGGTGTGACGAAGATTATTTTTGGTCTCGACGCGAATTATTTGGTAAGTTTCTTTTACTATGTTATTCACCTCACACCTTCCTACCACATTTATATACCTCAAACTAGCAAGATAAAAGAAAGAAAGCAACTCCTGCAGGCCAGACTTGATCTGCGTTTTTGATGATTCACTGTCCATAGTTCTATGACAGGTCAATGACACTGGATAGATTATGCAATCCGAAGAAAATTTAGTCTCTTCACGGGTAAAAGAATATATATATATTTATAGTGGAGTACTCCACAAAAGATAAAGATTCTTAGTCGTGATGACTATAGCTGTGATTCTAATTTTCCCTTAATACATAAATTATAGTGGTACCTACCGCTGGTACTCTGATGCAGATCTGTCTACGAACAAGCAGTTCATTCTGCATGCTGAATCGTATCCAGTGGGATCATTAGAACTGGTAAGTAATAAGTCATTTTAAGTAAAATTCACTTTTCGCAGCCATTTTGAGACGCAAACTGGGTTGTCGTTGATAATAATTTAAGAGGAACATTAGGGGTTTAGCGGAGAGTAGAGAACGTGTAATAAATATTCTTTAAACTATCATTGTACATAATAAGAACTCTTACGATTTAATGAAAATTTGGATCTATTAAAAGCTAGTTTGTTAAAGGATTATTTCTGGATGCGTCGGTTAAACATAAGCACTTTTTAATAAAGTTTATGTAATGATAATTTCAGTAAATAAGCAGCACTTCGTTTTAAATTATATGGGTAGCTACAAATACATTACGTGTGTTCTTTTGCATAAGATGTTGATTCAATATGCACATTCGAAATTGCAAAATACTCAATTTGTGTTAGCAAATTAACCATGTAGTGGATGTTCACGAATCTCGTTCTTCAAACACTTGGTTTATACAAACCTTGTATTCTCATTATGTTCACTAAACACGACTTCTGTTTCAATCCAGACTCGCTAAAGAGTGAAAAACTTGAGAAAATAGTAGTCGATTTCACTCACCCATCCCAGATTTAACTCACCGAAATTAAAATAAATACAGATGGTTTAGAATGTTATATACATGAAAACATTTTTATTATGCGAATCAACAAGCAACGTGATAATTACAGCTGATATAAAGCTACAGTGGGACTCCATGTAACAGATAGTCGTGTGATACCACATGAAACTGATCGCTAAAGGGAATAGTATGTGTCCTTTCTGACAAAAAAAAAAAATGTGTTCCTAGATACACAACACAAAAGTGTATTCGGATCGAGGATTTATAAATTCCGATGTGGAATCTCAAGTACGTAATTACATTGCAAAAAAAAAGGAATATGGGTTAACTTGGAACATCCGGGCCAGTCGGAAGAAGACGCGCAATAAATGGCACCAAAGCTGCGGTAAGCAAAATGCCCGTCTTGTACACAGAAAAAAGTTAAATTAAAAAAAAAAAACATAACGGTCAGTTATAAAAGCCGCCCACATTACACAGGCAACAGTGAGCAAAATAATCAAGAAGGTTATCCGTCAATAAACAAGGCTAATAGAGTACGGATTCAACAAGATAAGTCTTTCAGTCATGTCTCCTGTTCAACCATCGCATACCTCAAACAGCTGAAGGAATAGAGAGGGTATTTATACTATTATTCTCTAAGACATATTGGTCAAATAACTGTGCATGTGGATTTTTGCGGAATTAGACTATTGAAAATGACACTGGAAAACTGTCGCCCCTATACACCAGACGGCTTATGAAAAGCAGGGCAAGAGCACATGAAGCACTTTAACATGATTTTATTACGGTGGAACTCTACAATTACAAGCATGCCGCATGACCGTTTGATCCTGCATGACTAAGCATAACAACATGGACTGTGACGACTGGACAACCGAGGCTCTAAAGTTTGTACCTCTGTAATAGAAGGCAACTTCTGTTTTCTGAATCGCAAAAGGGATTTCATCCACTCTGTACTGAATAAATACCAAAACCGGTTCTATTAGTTAACGAAATAATATAACTTAATAAAGGTTTGAGACATAGTGTTTGTTTAGAATTAAGCACCAAGCTACACAATGGCTTATCTGAGCACTGACAATCACGATATCGAAACCCAGTTTCTAGTGGTGCGAGACCGCAGACATTCCGCTGTACCACAAGGGAGCGAGGCATAGTAAGCCTTCTCATGTAACAGTTTTGTGTCAAGCATTATATCTGAGGATTAATAGGAATGGTGAAATACGAAACAGAGAAAATGTTTTTCTTAATATAGCCAACAAAATTCTTCTTTTTTCCAATATTGAGAAACAGGTTAAGTTTTATATAAAAAAATTATCTAATATCAGTTCTGACTAATTTTTCAAACCAAATTGTATTCGATACTATCTAGATACTTCAAGTCAAAATAAATTATAACTTACTTTTTCCAAGAGAAACAGCAGAGCAATTTAATTATGGGTAAAAAAAAAAAGATTCGTTGGTGTACTTACCTAGAAAAGGAAAAAAAAACAAATATAGTAAAATATTATGTGCCAGGTGTATAAAAAATGTACTAAATACATGTTAGTCAATATGTTGACATGAGTTAAACAGATTTTACAAATTTTATGAAGCCTTCTTCTTGGTAACAAAACCATCTAAGAGACATTTAACCACAATCGCAAGTTATAAAATTAATGTTTGAAATTTAAATGGAGCGGAAGAACAACATTTAGATATAACCAGTTTTTCCCCTTGTTACTAAGATTCTTTAGCCTATTCATTAAGATTCAATAATGAACCAGTATACAAATTAGGGCAGGTTCGATGCGTAATCGTTATTTTCCTAACCGTCTTTTATACCATAGCTCTCTAGTCAGATGTTGTAATCAACTCTAATATACTTGAATGCAACGTAAGAAAATGTTAAGATTAACTACCGTAATTCAAAACTATGTTAAACCAGCCAGGTGCTCTGATTACGTGGTATGTTGGAATGTCAAATAAAAAATAATTGCTTAAGAAAAGGACATATTTTGTTTTCAACTCATAACATTTCACAGCTTCAGACGTTCATAAAATCGTTTACATACGTGTAAAACAAAATATGTTCGCATACTCACACAAGAAATATATTTTAATATTAGAAACTAAATACAATTACTTAAAAACATACAACAGATAATTTTCTAAAATATTCTATTTTGAAATATTTAATAATAAGTTAAAAAAACTAGCAAGTTAATTTATAGAAGAAATTACAAAACGTTCAGAATTTGAACTAATATCACTTAAAACTGGACTGAACAAAATATCTTTAGCTGGAAACGCACGCGGTTTAGCATGAAAACTGCCGAAATCAGTGTTATCAGAATTAACGATGCGTTATCTATTTGAAAGTAACAACAAAAGTAAACTTGTGGAATTAGATCCATATCGACTTTTGGTCCGCTTGAAATATTTTAGACACCATCAAACCGCGCTCTTATCTACTAAAGACAACTGAAACGCGGTAACGTTTATAATGATATATTGTGACGGTATTTCCTGTAAAATGGAGTCGGGTTTGTCTTGGTAGCTTAGTAAAAAAAGAACTGTGAATACGGTTGTCTATGTTTTGCTTTTCGTTGTCGCAGATCGGCCCGGCATTGAACACACACACACACAAACTGTTAAATTAAGCTTTCTTGCATATAAAATTTGAAATATGTTCTGAAGATTTTGTTATCCTTACATAACACACAAGCTCACCTACACACGAACATGTGTATGTATTATGTTCAAATTACGAGTAACAGAGATTAAACTGAAACCAATATTTTACGTGTATGTTAACAGACGTGGTATATAACAAATTATTCCAGTTATGCGTTAATTTAATTTGCCATTTACAAAACCGTGTAAGCATAAAGTAAAAGACAAGCCACAATTTTTACTGCTTTTACATGTTTGAATGACGGAGACCACATGCCTCACACCAGTAGAACCAACCTTTCCTGAACTTGCTCTATCTGCCAGAAAGTTGGTTTAACACACACACAAAACTCATGAACAAAGAAATTAAAAATATATAAAACTAGAATTCTTGTGTAGTCCTATTTGAACCATTTACATACTATTCTTATAACTCGTCGGATACCTCTTAATATTAAACATTATACAGCGTTGTTATTAGGAGCCTAAGTAATGTTACGTATGTGAACCATACCTTCTACAATGCATAACTCGTCGGATATCTCTTAATATTATACACTATACAGCGTTGTTATTAGGAGCCTAAGTAATGTTATGTATGTGAACCATACCTTCTACAATGCATAACTCGTCGGATATCTCTTAATATTATACACTATACAGCGTTGTTATTAGGAGCCTAAGTAATGTTATGTATGTGAACCATACCTTCTACAATGCATAACTCGTCGGATATCTCTTAATATTATACACTATACAGCGTTGTTATTAGGAGCCTAAGTAATGTTACGTATGTGAACCATACCTTCTACAATGCATAACTGTCGGATATCTCTTAATATTATACATTATACAGCGTTGTTATTAGGAGCCTAAGTAATGTTACGTATGTGAACCATACCTTCTACAATGCTAGCACTCTAATATCGTTTAAAATAAATTCAAACAAAAATGGTTTTAAATGTGTATTTAAGATAGCAGTGTTGGGTTACGAGGACATGCTCACCTTAAGATAACAACGTTGAGTTATAAAGACATGTTCACACGGCAATCCCAAAGGATTTGCCAATTTTAGGTCACTACCAACAAACAAATTAAAACAAATCAATTTTGAGCTACTATGTTCATTAACTACAATACCAGATCGATTCGTTGATGGTTTTCGTCACGTCATATCAGATACGTCTAGGTAGTACATCGACCAAACCATAGGTTCCACGAAAGCTATTTCGTGCACACCCAAATAGCAGACTACTATTACTATATTAAAACACACCCACAGTCATATTCACTTATCTCTGTGTTTCTGTCCCTACAGCTGTCTGAGTGTTATTAAAGGAGTATACTGCGTATGGAATATTAGCTACAATATATTAAAACTCTGTTCCCTGATAATCAGACGCGTTAGTGTTTTATTACATTAAAATAACAAAGATTAAGCCTAGTATCTCACGTTCTTAGTAAATCGAATAATGGAGCGTTAGATATTTCTGTCGAATTTCGCGCAAAGCTACTTGAAAATTAATTCTGGAATGACAAACTAAAGGGGTGATAGCTAGTTAACACCACTCGCCGCCAACCTTAGAGTTACTCTTCACTAAATCACCACACTTAAGTCAAAATAAAATCAAACGTTGGATTAAGAATATGTTAATACTACTCACAGTAAGAATTCTGATTTTCTATTACATAAATGAATTGATCATAACAGATCTGAATGAAAAGATAACTCGTATGCTTGTGGTCAAAACATGATGGAGACCTTTATAACCAACAACCCAACCCAAATGTACTGAATACCACAGTATGATGAACTCGCTTTAAAATTCATTGTATGATACAGTTCATTTGTTTTTTATAGTTGGCATGGTACAAGTGATAACATCTTTCTTTCAGTCTTCGAAAATGTTGTTTTCATCGTGTCTATATAAAATAAAGCATTAAAATGCAAGAACGTCTATTTAGTTCTCAAATAAAAAAACAATTTGCATATCTAAATAACGGATCCCTTGCCATTATGTCGCCACACTAGTATTGAGCATCGTACATGTACAAAGTATTTTTTCACCTTAAAGTTCAACAACTCCAAATCTGTTTCGTGTTTTTGAAGTTTTGGACTTTTTGATTGTATCTTTATCTGGAAACGATTTGTTTTATTTTCTTTGTTTCGTTTTTACAATTTCGTGCAATGATGAGAGACACCGCTGTAACAGTAACCACTCACATAATTTTGAGCTACTCTTATCATTCCTAATTGTGGGATTCCATTGTCACTCATATATAACATACCCAAAGCCCCAAATGGGGAATGGGTACTCTGGCTAATGTGGTGTGAATCGAGAACCCTCAAATTAATAGTATGTGAACTTTAATCTACGTCCGGCTCCATTTTGTTTACAAAAAGATACAGCCCAATGTTAAGAAAGTGATAAAACTAAAATTGTGTATGTAAGTACATTATATCTATTATAAAGGTATAAAAAAAAAAGATTGGTGCGTATTTGCAGCATAAATTTCTACCATAAAGACGTTTTAACAGCTCTAATACATTGAGAATATGTTTATATATGGTAATTTGGAATATTTTAGATAATGAAAAGGGTTTTTTCTTCTCACAGTGTATTTTAGTAAATAATTTTCTGTTATGATGTTATACACTTCTTTTTCAGTTAAAATGCAAAGAAATTATTAAATTCAGATTTCGACGAGAGGCTTTTAATCACACCTGATTCTTTTGCTGTAACAGAGATTTTAACAACTTACTTAAAACTTATTATTTTAAGAATGAGTTATGACGTAGTTTAATTATTTTGCTACTCACTTTATACATTAATAATGGCTTTTGGGTCGGACGATTCTCCTTCGTTATCAGTTTTCATTTGGTGGATTAGTGTGTTCCTTCATATTGGCTTGGGATCTAGTTTAGAATTCCTATAGTGCCCTAAACACCCTCTTATGTGTGTTTTTCTGTTTCCACGATGAGCATTGGAAATATATACTCCCATAGGCTACTTAAGTTTAAGCTGAAATAAAAATAAGTTCTCATTACCTGAACAGTTTCTGACACAGCATTTCAAGTTCCGAAGGCCTCTTTTTGAAATTCAGCGGTGTAAGGGTAAGAGGAAAGAACAGAATCAAATAAATATGACACTACTCTATGATTTAAGATCAATGGTTCTAGTAATTTTTCGTCTATGGCAACTTGTCGACTTTAAGAGACTACCGGGAATGGTTTGCATATAGAATAGGCGTGCGTATACCAGCATATAGCAAAATGCATGCACAAACCACTATAAATCCCCGCCCTGGCCGTCTGCTAAGGCTTGATTTTTTTTTTTAGTGAAAAATTAATGATAGAGCCACGACTGGAAATCGTGCGACCAGGGGAGCCATTGGACGGAGAGACCTTCACTGAATACACGTTGCTTAGCAGGTCGGGCAGGCTGGCACGTCGTACCTAGATCCCCTGTAATTACCCCAGCTGACACCTCTTACTGTGCAGACCTTTCATTTCGACAACACGTCCTCACAGACATTCACCACAAGCGCTCCGGAATGTTGGTATAAAGTATTGTATTGTCAATTGTTGCTCAAGAACAGAAAATGGGTTTTTGATTGGTATCTATATCCAACAAAATATGTCGGAAACAAAAGTGTATTTCTTTTTTTTTCTTTAAATTACATAAATAGACGAACACTCGTCCATTTTAACTGTGATAGATACTTAGCTTCTTCTACTGCTTTGGGTATGGGCTGTTTCTGATTCTACTAATTGATCTGAATATTGCTTTGGAATATCAAAAAGGCAAAATAAATCATGGTTTTTGACTTAATTATCCAAAGAAATGACCAGGTTTACAGTTTTCAATGCCTAGAAAGATTTATTACACGGAAAACACAAGAATGATATATACGTTCTCCGCAGCAGTGTGGCAAGCCTGTCTCATTATTGAAAAATATATAATTTATGGCGTCAGTGGCATACTTTAGTGGCTTTTAGAGCTACTTTCTTAAACGTGAAAACAATTAATTAAAAATGTTCAGAGATCATATCCATATTTTTAAGATCATTTTGTGATTATTTTTCTAGCGAAAAAAGCAATGTAACATATATCTCCTGATTTCTATAGTTACATATATCTCCTTGATTTCTATAGTTAGATCTTGCTAGCCGTCCCTAATTTAGCAGTGTAAGACTAGAGGGAAGGCAGCTAGTCATCATCACCCACCGCCAACTCTTGGCTACTCTTTTACCAACGAATAGTGGGATTGACCATCACATTATACACCCCACGGCTGGGAGGGCGAGCATGATAGTTAGACTTGCTATAAGGCGAAATAGTGAAATGTGTATCCCCTAGAGATACACATTAATATCTAATTGTCTATTTCGCGCCTGAGGCAACAGTAGTTCGGCATTAGGGTTGAGGTGTTATAATGTTAAAATCTTGGTTTGATCCGTACTTTGACAGAACGCAGATGACTCATAATTCCTGAATTTTACAAAAAACAAATGGAAAGCAACAGAGAAGTAACTAATCTGATAAGACAGTCGCCTCCATGCGGCAGTTTAGAAAATATTTAGTTTTCAATTTCCTGCAAAACTAAATGTGGGTTATCTGCGCTAGCCATCCCAAATTTAGCAGTGATAGACAAGAGAGAAAGACATCTTGTAAACATTACCTGTTCCCAACTTTAAAGCTACTCTTATCAGCAAACAGGAGGATTTACCGTAACATTACAATGCCCACAAGGAAGATAGGGCAAGCATGTTCAGTAACAAGGATTCAAACCCTCGACCCTCAGATTGCAAGTCGAGCGTCTTAACCACCAGGATATCAGTAAATAAGTCATACTAATGAACCGTTTCACTAAGTGATTTACATGTTTGTAACTCCCTAACAAAAATGTTTAAAACTAACGTGACGTATACACATCAATATCACAGATTCGCTTTGTCTTCAGTGTGATTTTTTCTTCAATTATTTTACACGCCCTTTGCATTTAAGTTATTTGTTACTGTGATTTACGCATATTGATTTCTCATCGAATGATGATTTATTGATTCCAATCGTAAAATTAATGTTAAACATAATCGTCTCCGTCACTGGTATTTTCAACCTTCATGCGGTACATTAATTACACACCCTGTTTAAAAACTCCTAAAATTCGGACATAACCATCCATGATTTAGGGTTATTGACAAGAGGAAGGTCAAATGTTCAATAACACTCACAGCCTAATAAGTATACTGAACCGAAGAGAGGGATTATCTGTCACGCTTATAATGTCCCACCAGTCACTTGGTTCGAAGTTCGAGGCGCTACATGCTGCTGAACACACTGAACATTTTTAATCCGGCCATTAGTCCGCAGTAAATATATTCTCCAAAATCATTATCGTCATAAAAATTTTATAGACTTAAATATATGGATCGGATTTCAACTCAAGTACTACGCATATTTATTAATTTGGCCATTTAACTCCTGCTGATTATAACAGCTGTGACAACTACCATACCACGCCTTATCAATAGTCAGCAGATGACAAGATAAGTAATGTGAGTGGCCGAACTTTACTTAGTAGTCCTATATTGCAAAATATATGATGAGCACTTTTGAAAATCGCCTATAATCGAACGTCATCTATTTTGTATCCACTCTACAATTCACTATTAAACGTATGTTTAACCACGATCACCTACTGACAGTCGGTAGGTACTAATGCATCTTTTTCTGCAGAACCAGTAAAATGCCAATTGATTGTTGGTTGCCGTATAAACAACATTCAGACTACACCCAGTAGACTTTGTATTTAAAGCACGTAGGGAAATTAACTGGTATCAATCACATAAAGGTCCATTTTACTCAAGATATGTCCTTCTAATTCCTAAAGTAATTACGTTGCTTTAAGTGCCAACAACATGAATTCTCTTTCCATCCTTTCATAAAACTCATGCCCAAACGTGCAGTCCTTCTATTGAAATGTACAGTATAATACCCAGCTTCAAAGTGACTCACTTATATGACAGTTATTATATTTTAAATTAAAATAAAATATTTTCATAAAAATTGGAACATAAACCTAAGTGTTTGTTTAAAGCTGGATAAAATTGCTGCAAGCAAAAGCTTTCAAAATCATTAAATACAAAATCGGTTTACTGTATTATATGTTTATATACTTGAACTTCTCTGTATAAACTATTTCCACCAAAATATTAAACATTTACAAGCTTAAAGTTACGAGTGTTGATACACGTACTCACAAAATCTTTGCGAATTCGATAAATTATGGCATGTTCCTTTACGTTTATCGCTTTTGAAATCTACCGTAAGACATGCGTGAAAAATATAAACAGAAAGACAGACGCGCATCTGTTATAATTATAGCTTCGTGGAAATAGCGTGCTCTTGGAAGCAGTGTTTGTTTTTCACTACCACCTTGCATCTGGAAATATTTGATGGAAATGAAAACTTACATATACTGCACGAGTCAGCTACACAACTTATTCATTACAAACAGCCTTTACTTGACTTTTTCAACAGTCCATGCTTCATTTGCTGATACTAATTGAAAAGTAAATACAGGCAGTTCAGTGTACAAGTTTATGAGCATCGACTGTCAGACCTCATAAAGATTTAAACAAAACCAAGAAACGATTAAATAAATGCAAAGTTAGTTAACACACACACACAATACACAGATCTCAGAATACTGATGGCTGAATGTTGAACAAACTTTAATATCAATTCACAGTTTATATATTTTTTACCTTTTTAAAATATAAAATCTCACCAAACGTGACTAAATTAAAATCTATCGTCAAAAGTCACGCTTACGAAGTCTGGCACTATTTATGAGGACTATAAACACCAGTGTCATGCTCACGAAGTGTGGCACTATTTATGAGGATCATAAACACTAGTGTCATGCTCACGAAGTCACTATTTACGAGAACTATAAACACCAGTGTCATGCTCACGAAGTCTGGCACTATTTATGAGGACTATAACACCAGTGTCATGCTCACGAAGTCTGGCACTATTTATGAGGACTATAAACACCAGTGTCATGCTCACGAAGTCTGGCACTATTTATGAGGACTATAAACCCCAGAGTCATGCTTACGAAGTTTGGCACTATTACAAGGACTATAAACCCTAGACTCAGAAGAGACATATTTTAGATCTAACTAAACCAAAAGTGAACTTACAAATTTTAAATAATTCTAATGTAAGAAAAAAAACTATAAAAATACATAGTTTATGGTAAAAAATATAACACAATGTCTTCTTAGAATATTCAATAACCTGCAATTTCAAAAACAAACTGACCATACTATTAAATACAATTCTAAATAGATATTTTAACATAAAACCAATGACAAAATTTACGCTATGTTCGAGTATTAAAATGTCAAAGTGTTGATATAGTCTTACTAACAATTTTTATTTAAATTTTACCAATTGCAATGTGATGCCTTACATAAGTCTAATTATGTAACATTAAATAATTAAATAAAGTCCCAAGAAAATCTAACTAACATACAAGATCATTAAAACCTACCATTAATCTGTTCTTTACGCAAATATTATGTATGTTTTGTGTTAAATTATTAAGAAAGTACCAATGTATCGTATTTTAAACAACTACCATGATTGTCGCAAAGCTTAATTTGATTAAAGGCTTTTGTTTCTGGCGAGATCAGCGTCTTTGTTTCCCACCAATTAAAAAAAAAAAGTTTAAAGGCGTATTTTTGTACTTCGATCTTAAAAAGTCGGGAACTTCCATGTTAGGACCCAATACCATTTAGTTTAGGTAAGATAACATTTCCAAGTTGCCTTCATCAATACAGATATTTATTAGAATACGAAGTACTGTGTAATTCATTGTTTTAAATTGTTTTTGACTTTAAAAAAAATCAGTAGTAAAGCAGAGTCAACGAATGTCCTTTGCTCATGCGTAGACATTTTAACTTTGATAAGAAATGCGACTGGCAATCATATAAATAACAAACGTTGGAAAATCGTTAGAAAAAATATTATACCCAATGGAACATTTCTTAGCTCGTAAAAATTAATTCATTCAATTCTAACTACATATAGATACATATACGTCTGCCTGGAGGTACGGTTACGCACGTTTCTCAGAGTCTTTGTACTCTAACTGTTTGATAAAAAGCTTTTAATTGAAACATGGGGAATAAAGTCTCTTATCTGAGGTTTAACGTCGTAAAACTACTTGTTAAGTAAAGGTATATTAAAACAATTAAAATATTTATATCCAAATGCACTTTAACACGCATTCATTTCAATGAAAGATAAAACTTAACAGTAATAAGAAATATATGCTGTATCTAGTTCAGCAAACTGACCTTGTCATACTTTTCTTATCTGTAAAGTGACCATAATATTTTTATGACATCTCGGCTTATACGAACTGGAACGTGTTTGCACTCACTCGATCATTAAGTTTATAAACGTTTAATTGATAGTACACTGTAGACGAACTTTATTAATTTCATTCAGGCATCGAATTTAATTTTAAAATGTAGTTTCAATGTTTATTTGAAGAAATAATTTATATCTGCTGACAATCGCCTATTACACCTATTATCACCTTTTGTGTATTTAACGACTGAAATTTAACAGTAATGTTTATACACTGAAAAAAAAATATTTTTAGGTGAATGGTATAAATGTGACGAAAACCAGAAACAGCTAAACACAGGACTAACAGGAACAGTAATAATACTACAACAAGTAAGGAAAGCTGTACGAGTAAGTGATTCATCATAACTTTGTTCTAAGTGTCATTGCTGTACAAGTTTCCATTTCATTTTCTGGACCTTATAGATTACTTTTACTTAGAGTGTTATCCAGCTAAGAAATATATAAAACTACCCTCTGCTACAGCTTTAGAAAGTTACTAATCCTTCCTCCACAAAAGATTAGGATTATAGATGCACGATTGGGCTACTATAATATTCGTCACTATGAAATGGAAGGTGGTTTTGGCAGCGAACTAGTAAAAATACCATAAGTTTAGCTATATCTTTTACAAATACCGTATTTTCCGCCTAATAAGACGAATTTCTGGCCCTAAATTTTGGACCTGATTTTTGGGGGTCGGCTTATTGGCCGATCACTCCTTTCGTAAATTTCTTCTTAGGAAATGTTTTTTTTTTAAATTACCACAGGCGGTAATTTTGTCCCATCAGCAAAGCACGTTAAGACTACAGTGAAACGTTGTTTCTGGAATTTCATTGGTTACCTAATTACATTGAGTGGAGCCAATAACGAATGACATATTGATTCCATCTCTGTCTCAATACGACACGTTCTGCTTTACTACAGAACGCCAATGATCATACACAACATGCATGCTGACGCTGAAACGAGACTAAGAAATCATTTTCAAGAAACTTGTCACTTCTTAAAAATGGCTTCGGCTTATTGGTCGGTAATAAGCAAAAACCCTCATTTTCAGAGATGAAAATTGGCCTCGGCTTATTAACCGGAAAATACGGTAATAATTTTACCTTTATACTAAGAAGTTTGGTAGACCTTTAATGTTTAATCAGTAGGGTGAAGTCCAAAGAAAAGTATACCCGTTTACATTGTATATCGTACGAGTTGTAAACGCTGTGAAGTCTTAACAAAGGTATGTCCATTTTAGGAATGACAAAATAATGCGTTTCGAAAGAGTTCAATGTAAATAAATAGCTTTGAAGAGAAAAGGGCAAACTGTATAAAACTGTAAATACTAAGTTCTAGCCTTATAAATTTATACATGTGTAGTTTATTTTTCTTGTCAAGTTTGAAATTATTAAACTTGATATTATAAAGGTTACTAGAATTTTTTTAATTGCTACATAAAACACATTTATTCTGGTGATAATATATCATTACAGATCAGTTGTTCCTAACTGCTTCTATATTTTACTTATTAGTTTATACAAAGGTAAGTTGAATGCAGAAGGAAGTGTTACATACGTCTGTATCATAACATATTTGTTACAGATTATACTACTTATAATTGCATATTAATGAGATTCATTGAAGTGCGTATTCCAGTTGCTGTATAATGTTAGCCCCCTAGTGACTCAGCGGTATGTCTGCGGACTTACGATGCTAAAAATCGGGTTTCGATACCCGTGATGGGCAGAGCACAGATAGTCTATTGTGTAGCTTTGTGCTTAATTAAAAAAAAACAAAGAGAGAGGTGTTAGCCTTTTCAGTCATGTCATTTATTTGTATTTGGTAAATATTGACAAACAATTGAAAATATGACTGGGAAAGCTGTTTGTCACGTGAAAAAAGAACAGTATGAGAACAATAGCGAAATAAAGCAAGGGCAGAGCACGAGCACACACAAACAAGACGACGGTCGTATATCTATAAAGGAAAGGTATGCATCTGAGACACCCCCAGTGTAAGACGTATTACTGATGTACCACCAACCCAGACCTACACAACAAGGTTTATGGAGAACAGCAAATCGTTTTTGTGTTTATCCTACAGGTCAAAAGCAAGAAGCCAGTAATAGCCTCCGCGGGGAATCTACAGAGTAGACAAACACGTAGTTCGTAGTTAAGTACCTATCAAGATTCTAGTTCGATAAGCGACACCAGGCTGGGCATGTTCAAGGACAAGAAACATGACTTGATTTTTCCAAGTTAACCCGTTTTTGTTTTGTTTTTCTGAAATAGAAAGTATGGAGTTTTTGTGTACCTTTTTTTTTTTTCAGAAAGACGTGAAATGAATAGCAAACATAAATATGAAGAAAGTATTTCACAGATTTAAACCATTAATATATCATTGTATGTCCACAATGGCAATTTTTATGCTGCATAGTTTGTAAGTGAGAACATACTTTATTTCAACATGAAAATAACTGGAAAAGTTTAGTTAAAAGAGCAGCGTACTGTTTGGTTGAAGGAGCTGAATAACAATAGATCAGTAGGGCATTGATGAATTTTATAAAAAATAAGAATATACAAAAAATGACTGAAGCTGAAATATCTATCCAAGTTATTATTTGATACGGAACGTATATACACACATGTTCGCAAAGCATTTTTCAGGTTACAAGAATACCTAACAAACAACAGAGAAATAGAGTACAACGTTAAGAAGTATAAAGTAGACTTAGCATTGGTCAATTTTTTCATAAAAAATATTACTTTTATAACATTACATTATTTCAGAAAGAATATTTTTACCTGTGTAAATCGTGTGGTGTTGGTTCGCTTTAAAAGAACCGTCAGATAATAAAATGAAATATTTAATTTGTACAGACAAATCTCTATCTATCACTCATGTTGTGAAACATGCACTTTTTATTAAAGTATTCTGTAATTCTAGTAATAAACTAGCTTGGATGTGACTGTTTTCCAAAAAGTCATTTGAGAGTTAGTGCCATGGCTGATTGTTTTAGCGTAAAATTATATAACGGGCTATCTATGAACTGTCCACCGCGGAAAATCAAATGCCGGATTTAAGAGTTCCGGGCCGAAAAACATACTGCTGAAACAATAAGGGTGTATTTTTTGAAGTGTAATCACAAGATTATCGTGGGTTAACTTTATATTTGTAGTTACATTATGTCTAACTTCAGTTTAAAGTATCCATTGCTACCTTGAATAGTTTAATCTACTTCTTAGTAAGTTACTTTTAAGATTCCTTATTTCACAAATCGTTGGCGATATTTGCTTCAGTGCATTTTTTTGTCAAATAAACATTAACTTTCATCTTCGTAGTAAAAAGAATAATATTGACGCTATTCATAATTTTGTGTGTGTGTGTGTGTTTTCTTATAGCAAAGCCATATCGGACTATCTGCTGAGTCCACCGAGTAGAATCGAACCCCTGACTGTATCGTTACAAATCCGTAAACTTACTGCTGTACCAGTACTCATAATTCTATGAATTATGCTGCATGTGCTCTAAAAACACGTATAGGTTTCATTGTTGTCCAAGAGGCGATAAACTAGGTCATAGACACTGGAAATCATAATTTTACTAAATATATCGATTTATTTTTTCTACACATTTAAATATAATATTGAGTTGGTATTGATAGTATGAAAAAAATTAATGTATATGTATAACGTGCCAAACACACAATACAAACTAATTTAGTTTATTGTAATCAAAGGGGCGCAGATAGCCTAGTTACTTTGCTCCATGAAACACCAAACCAACCATTGTAATCAAGGTGACAAATTCTTGTTTGGTAATCTCATCAGTTTCCGAAAGAAACAAAAATACAACCTCCGTGAATAAGAATACACATACAGATATTAGACTGCACAATATATGTATATATATTACACAATATGTAATTGGATGCCAACTAGTTATACATATGAATAACTTTACGTCAGCAGCATTTAGTTATGTCTCCTTGAGCTGTACTTGACAAACGTCCTGAGCACCCTTCAATGGATACAAATCTCACTACCTAGCTTACTGGATAGAATCAGACTTAAGCAAGCCAACGAGCAACAATTCTTTTCATAGGACAAAGGAAAAGCCCTGGTATGTAAAAATAAAAAGATACAATCAGTAATATGCTCGACTGAACCTAAAAAAACAACATTTTCACGTTTGGACTCCGTTCAACAAAAACTCTTTGAAACTTACACTTGTAGGATAGATGTTTCATAGTTTTGAAAGAAAACACATGACTGACAGACTTAAAGTTAATACAAAACACAGAAAAAAATCAGAAATAACATTTTGATAAAACCGGTTTTTCTAGTTATCCTACTAGGTTTCTTTATCACATTTTTCTATCAAACAAGAAAAAGTTCCTTCTCAATGAGATATGCAACACATTAGACTCTAAGTAACTTTAAGAGTGTATAAGTGATGAATTGAAATTCATTTCATATATTTCAAATAGAACAAAACAACTTATTTTTCTTTAAAAAATAACCTATAATCTCAAAACGTGAAAGAAATGTAAGTGCTAACTCAGCAAAAACATGTTTCAAACGTAATAATAATGTGATCATTTACGTTGATGTGTTTCACAGCTGTCGAAAAAGCATCGTAGAATGCATTTAATTTACAGTTTATATAGTTTATCTCAAGCCAACCACGATCTTTCTAATTCGTTATTCATTTTTACATTAACAACAAAGAAACATTAATTTTCAAGAAGCTAATACACGTATTTGATTAATGGGTGCATTTTGTGATCTCTCTTCTTTGGTTATCTGTTTATTGTTGTTTTACTTTTTACTTAGTCAAACTATCGAAAGTTAACATTTTCAGATACCACACTATGCACTGGTTAGAAAAGTAAAAACAACAGAAAAACAAGAACTATCACCCGGTAAGATCTGACAGACGTGGTATAATGCCAACATCAGAACTGATCTAGAGCAGAGACAGACATGGCATAATGCCAACATGACATTAAACAGTTGATAAATGAATACGTGTTCAAACATGATGACTGCATTAATTCTGAGCTAGTTAAGAAAAAAAAGAACTCAGAAGTTTAAAGAGTGATAAGGTTCCCGGACCAGATTATGTTCCTCCAAGAGTTTTGAATGAGGTTAAAGATTGGATAATGTGAGTCACTTGCTAACAATTTTTGTAAGTCCTTGAATAGTGGGTTGGTACCAAAGGATTGAAAGTTAGTTAATGTTACTCCTCTTTTCAAAAGTGATAAATACAGTCCCGGTAATTAGACACACATTAATCTTACATCAGTTGTGTGAAAAGTTTTGAAAAAGTTTGATAAAAGGTACTTTGCAAAAATCGTTTAACAAAGGTTAAATTAAGTTCACTAAGGGAAACTCTTGCCTAAGAAATATTTTAACATGTACTGAAAATGTTACTGCATACGTGGACGATGGTAAGGGTGTAGAGATTTGGTGTATCTGGATTTTCAGAAAGCATTTGAAAAAGTGCAACATACAAGGCTTGTAAAGAAACTTCTCTACAGGTGTGGAGGATAGGTTAACCAATTGTATAAAAAGTGGCTTGATAGAAGAAAACAAAGGATTGTTACAAATGGATTTCAATCATATTGAATCAATGTTGCAAGTGGTGTATCTCAGAGCTTAATATTAAGACCTTTGCTCTTTGCGATTTACATCAATAGCATATATGAATGAATATTCAATAAATTACTAAAATTTGTAAATGATATTAAAGCATTTGGTGTTGTTAGCTACAAAAAGAATACTGCTGATTTACAAAAATATTTGGATCATTTAGTGGGTTGGGCAAGTAAATGGCAGATGAGATTTAATCAAGATACATGCAAGATATTGCATGTGGGTTATCATAATTTGAATTATAAATATAATTTGAATCAGATGAACCTAAATGATCTAATAAATAAAAAGAATGCTGGTGTAATGATAGGTCAGTCTCTTAAGCCATCCAAATAGTGTTCTGTTGATAGTAGTAGAGAAAATAGGATTTTAGGTTGTATCTATAAAAGTTATAACTTCATTTTATAGGTCACTGATTATAGCACATTTCTAAATTATGCTTTAAAAAGTATTGAACTATTGGAGAGAGTTCAGAGAAAAGTTAATAGAATGAAGTGAAGTGGTTGTCATATGATGAGAAACTGAAATCTTTCAAACTGTTTTCTCTTGAAAGAGAAAAAAAAATTGATAGTGTTGTTACATCATTTTTTTTCATACTTAACAGTGAGAAGAGTATGACTAAGTAAGTTTTGGCAGGGTAAGTGTTATTATATTTATCTAAACGAGTTTTGTTATTCTGATGAGGTGGTTGACCTTTGATATGGGTTATCTTCAGATCTTGTAGAGGCAGTAAATCTTATTTTACTGTTTTATTATTTTCTTCAAATACAAATTTTAACAAAATACATAACACATTTGCGCTGCAGTTGGGAATTAACAAGAACTGTTACCTCAACATTATAGTTAGTTTGCTAAGTACAATGACCATTGCAACCACAATATGGACCTAAAGGGACAGTGCAAGTGTTTCTTCTGTTTCTCAAATCAAAACTGCGGTAATAAAAATGGATTATATGATGGATCACTACTGCTATCACAAAAGGTATGCTTTACAGATATACCAGGTAGGGGCGATAATTACAGAAGGGGAGTTATGAAAGGAGAAATGTTGTTGGTATGAATGGGAGATTCGTGTAAGCTAAAATAAGTTTTAAATTCTATTTAGGCAAAGACTTTATATTGGGCTCAGACTTACCAACACATCTGTTCGTTTAAATAACATGTACTTGCATTAGTAAACTAAAAAGTATTGATTCACTGATGACGATGTCTCTGCAATGGTCAGTACCTTCTTTTTAATGTGAAATTATTACTTTGCTGTAATTATCCAACAGATGTAAAGTATTCATTGACTGTCTGTTTCTTTTTAAATTTCGCACAAAGCTACACGAGGGCTATCTGCGCTAGCCGTCCCTAATTTAGTAGTGTAAGACTAGAAGGAAGACAGATAGTCATCACCAACTCTTGGGCTACTATTTTACCAACGAATAGTGGGATTGACCGAACATTATAACACCTTCACGGCTGAAAGGGCGAGCATGTTTGGTTCGACGTGAATTCGAACCCGCGACCCTCAGATTACGAGTCAAACGACTTAACCAGCAGCCATGCCGGGCCTTCCATCGACAGTATTTCAAGATATATACGCTGCTGGCCAAAATCGTAAGGCCAATGAACATAAAGAAAATATATGCATTTTGCCTTTGCCATGTTTTTACCCAATGTAACACAGAAGAGGCCAGTGGGAGATGTTGACAACACTAATGCTTAAACACAAATGACTAAATTTCATTACGTGTTTACCGATTAATGCTTTGTTTCAGTATGGTCTTAAACTTTTGACCAGCTGGTATTTAGGCTAATTTCATAGTGATAACATTTTCCCTAGCAAATGTTGACACAGTTTTGGTTTTTTTTCTCTTTTCTTATTTTCATCTTTCGAAGCTCAACTCAAATATGTGGTTGAGTCTAACAACGCAAAATGCATATTTTTCTTTATGTTCATTGGCTTTAAGATTTTGGTCAGCAGTATATATGTATGTTAAATATGTTTTTCAGATCTGAAAATCATGGCCTAATATTAACATAGTGTTCAATACCAAACAATACATTCATAAAGACAGATGGAACAGTGTGTTCTCGACAAGAAAGTAGTGAGAAGTGAAAAATGGCGTCCTGAAGACTGCATAAGTGCATTTATTTTTTCCAGTGAAGAATATATATATATTTGAAAAAAAAACAAAATCCAATTTTACTTACAGCTGCTTTGGTCATATAGTCACTTTATAAAAATGGGCTGTAACTGGAAGTAAATCGTGTTCCATTACCACTTCTCCTATCGTCAGCATCAAATTCGTTTTCAAACAAAAAAAAAGCCCACCAGGAATGGCATTTTTTACCACTCTGGAAACTTTGGCTTTTTGTTCCAGAAAGTCCCCCTGTGAAACAGCGATACGTTTTCGGTTTTACAGTGTTAAAATTAGAGTTTCGATTCTCGTTGGTAGACATAGCAGATAGCCCGATACGGTTTCTTCCCTGAGAAAACACACACATTGTTCCAAAAAAGAAGCTCGTATTCACATTCTCAAGAAACAGAGATATATCTGTTACTTACGATGTTATAAACAACAGTCACGTTAAATCTCTACTTAAGTTAGCATTACTTTGTTCTTCAAGATAATCGATATTATTCTATATGAAGATTTAGATAACGTTCGTGAACTGTGGGCTATATGGGCTGATCTGTCAAAGGAATCATTCCAGAAAACGTTTCGAACTTCTTTAGAAAGAAGCCCCCAAAGTGGCACAGCGGTCTGTGGACTTCAAACATTAGAAACCTGGTTTCGATACCCGTGGTGAGCAGAGCACAGACAGTCCATTGTGTTTAACTTCAAATTACAACATAGTCTCCTTTAGAAGGAGAGATTATAGCCTATTTCTAAATATTCACATTGTAATATTTTATTCAACGGCTACACATGCACACAAAAAACTATTGTTTGTTTCATTGTTTTTTTTATTTCGGGCAAAGCTAAACGAAAAGTTGTCCCTAATTTAACAGTGTAAGACTAGAGGGAAGGTAGCTAATCATCACCGCCCACCGCCAACTCTTGGGCTGCTCTTTTACCAACGATTAGTGGGATTGACCGTTATATTGTAACATTCCCACGACAGAAAGAGTGAGCACGTTTGGTGTGATGGGGATTCGAATCAGTGACCCTCGACTTACGAGTCGAGCGCCCTAACTACCTAGCCATGTCGGACCCACACATAAATTAAATTGTCTAATAAGAACTTTCTGGGCAAAGTGTGAATCATGTTGAGTTAGAAAATAAGAGTTTAAATGATACAAATTAAAACAATGAAATATAAAAAAAATTCTCGTTGATTTTCGCTTCGCTTTATTAGTTAAAACTTATTAACCTTCAAATCAGCAGAGACAGGGGATTAGATTCCGTTCGACTTAGTTATCATTATTCTATAATTAAAACTTCTAATTCCATTCATCCTGAAGCTTCAGAAAGTACTTGTTTTATTTTCATCACAATCCTCTTATATTGAGATATACAAAGAAAATCACAGTAATTTCATAAAATGTCAATAAATGCTTCACTGCTGCAATGTTACGTAATAGCATGTAACAGAGTTTGGAGACGTCTTGAACAACTAACGAAGATAGCCTTACTTCAGTAGCAAATGCGCAACGTTTTTATAAGGTTTGGTCATCAAAATGAAGTAAGAAGAAATAGTCAACCGTTTCCAAAACTGAAAATGTATGTTTGTAAAATAACTTATTATTTACTTCAAAATAAAATTCATATCATCCATTAACAAACGCTAATGCTCCAGTTAATAAATGATATAAGCACTGTTCTCATGGCAACAGAGTTAATGTACTAGGTGTATAATAAGTATACTATATTTAGTCTACTCAGACAACATTCACCACTTCTAGTCCAATACCAACGCGATCCTCACTTCGCTTAAGGCAATGTCAATAGGCAGTCCTTGCACTGGGACTTAACTGTTTACACTTCTAATAGAAAATTTGATTTGATCTGGTCATTCTTCGTAACTGCTGACTTAATATCGAGGGAACCTTGTGATCACAAGAGAATATAAAAACCACAACTGTTTCTTCAAGCATCGTAACGTCTGTTTATTTTATATCGTGAGCCACTGCTAAAGTCAAGATTTTGATAGCTTTACCTAACATTTAAGAAAACTGTACAGCTACACTTCTCGTTAAAGACATTGTTAATAACGACAGTAAAAAATAAAAGTATTTGGCGTTTTAAGTTGCATGATGTTTAACCACCGAATCTTAACGTTATAAGCAGCAGTATAAGGTACATATGAGTCAAAGAATAGCTTATGACACTACAGTAAGTATATATTTCTGATTTGCTTTCATTGGGATTGGATTTTTTTGCGATTAAATCATACAAAGTGACGTATCAAAGATGACAAGATCATTCTTCGACCATGAATCTGTTTTAAAGTATGATAATTCAAGCCTATAGGCAAGCACTCTTCAACTTTGAGTAGGAAGAAATATCGTCATGACTTCATTGGGTAAGTCAGTCAGTCAGTTTTACTCCCAAAATTTTATTGTATTCGTTTGTGGATAGCACATTTCAGTATACTGAGGCCGGAAGAAAGCTTTCAACCATAGAATTCTGCCAGTGAACACTATAATACCTGCTATATTTTACAACATGGAAATTGTTTCCTACATTTCTAAATTATCACGTTATGATCAAAATAGAAAGTATATTACCAGCCTCATAGTTCATAAAGGGAGTCTGAACATTCTTTGAAATAATTACGAGTAAAATGAAAGCACAAATGAATCCAACCAAGGTGTCTTATATCTCAGTAAAATATTGATGAGATGATACAAATGAATCCAACCAACGTGTCTTATATCTCAGTAAAATATTGATGAGATGATACAAATGAATCCAACCAACGTGTCTTATATCTCAGTAAAATATTGATGAGATGATACAAATGAATCCAACCAACGTGTCTTATATCTCAGTAAAATATTGATGAGGTGATACAAATGAATAGGCATTCTAAACCTGGTTAACAATCTATTTCACACACATTAGTAGGTGTAATCAAAATACTATTTCTTTTTCCGGTATATTTTTTTCAGCAACCTAAGCTTTTCTGTTTCGAAAAAACGTAGATATTATTTAAGTAAAATATCTTTTTCTCCAATTAAAAGAAATATAGAAAATTTATAATACAAGCTTCGTGAAATAGGAGTGTGTGTGTTTCCTATAGCAAAGCTTCATCAGGGTATCTGCTGTGTCCACCAGGGGAATCAAACCTCTCATTTTAGCATTTTAGTGTTGTAAGTCCGTAGACTTTCTTACACATTCTACTGACGTGTATAATTTCTAACTCTTATGTCTAAATTTACATATAAAGTCGTCAAAACACCTATACAAAACCTTGAAAAAGCTATTTTAGTATAACGGCTTTTAAGACGTCTTTGATGATACTATTATTTTTCTTAAGAGAAGTGTCTGTGTGAGGAAAAGAAATAAAAACAAATTAAATGAAAATTGAACATGCTCGGTTTAAACAAAGTGATTTATTTTACTTAGAAAACTTGTTCTGTTAACATCTTAAAAGAGGAACCCAAGCCAGAAGCGATGTTTCTGGAATTAGGAACTGTTAATCCAGTTACGATTCTTGATTATTTTACGATCCGGTGCTTATATAAATGTAATGAGCAGCCTTCTTTCCAAAGGAGAGGAAATTATTATATGACAACAGTAGAAACAGAAATAATTTATGAACTGCTTTACTTTCGATTTTATAAGGTCCTTCACAGCTGAGAACGCTCACTGAAGACCGTCAGGAACGTAGTCCAGCCTATTGGAAACAATAACAACAGAATATTAAAAGAACCTAACATTGGAACAGGCATGTCTCATGCATTTCATTTACACATGTGCGTATGTATTGTGCACAGGAATCCTCAGGGAACGAAAGGAACCGATCTCATCACCCGGGGTCCAAAAAAAGTGTTACTGGGTCGTATCAAAGTCGTATGCACATTGTGAATTATCTGTAGCTTGTTCAAGATTATATATACTTATTACATGCATGCTAATAGATAATTTACAACGTTTGTTTTGATAATATTTACTTTGATTAAGAGGTAAAAGAAAGATTAATCTAGCAATTCTTTTGTGTTCTGTCTTTCTAAGGTAATTCACAAAGCACACTAACACATTACTTTACAGATTTAATAAATAGATATACTAACTGGACAAAAACTAACGCACATATTGTATTATTAGTGTTAATAAAACACATTGCCACAGCTATTTTTCAAGTTCAATCCACAGTTTTTCAAAACAATAAGATACATAGTTTACGTGAACGCTTTCGAATGCCTGTCACGCGTTGGATTTAAAACGCAGCCTTGATAGGTTGAAAAAGTAAGTTTGTGAAACTATGCTATGCTATATACTATAAAAAGTTTTCAAAATGTTTAAACTCGGATCACAGACTAAGAATTGTACATTGGAACACCACTCTATCCGTTAGAAACGTGTTATGTTTTAACAACAGCCTTAACATCAAAGCTACACCCACCATACGTTTCAATCACATACGACATTCTAATTTACGAGTTACTGATTGAATGGATTTTTTTTTTTATCAAATTCTCGGCTTCAGAACAATCCGTGAAGGCTCTTAATTGGCTCATATCGTAAGGGCTACACTAGTGAATCTGATAAAGGAAATATTTTCGGATAATTGAACTGTAGGCAACGCAATACATTAGAGCAAAGAATTAAACCTGAGAAATAAAACTGTCAATTATACACTGGTTCTGAATTATGCAATGGTGATAAAAGAGTATTAAAAGAAGTCAGTTCTCTGATTAGTCTTCCTCGAACTAATAAAGCACTTCTTCTAGGCTTTCTAAAAAATATACCGGCAAATACATTGTTCACTACAATACGAAATCACTCGTGAATCTAAGCTGTGTCACTCAGGTCTGAAAATATGTATATTAAGATAAGTTAGGTTTAGAGCTAGCTACCTGGATAAGGTTTAAAAAGGGAGAAAAAGAAGCGAGAGAAGTTGTCCTCGAAAATAGCTCCTAAGTTCTGCGCAATTAACCTCTACCTTTTAACAAATACATGTTATAATGTTAACTTTCGTTTTTTACTGTTTCTAAAATTAAATTGTTCATAGCGTTTCAGATGTGTTTATTTAGGAATTGCTGGTGTAGGATATTTTTATCTGTTTCTCAAACTAACGTAAATTCGTTATTTAATCAAAATTTTACGAGCTAATCAATGCAGTTTTCTAATCACACGTCAAACCTATGTGCAGTAAACTCGGTTTCCTTTAATATTTATTTTTAAAACGTATTAAATATTTGAATTTTTTCCGAGATGTTTACTTTTCTTCGCAACAACATTGCTCTCCTAGAAATAACGTTATTCATTAACACAGTCCATAAACATAACAGTAAAATCAAAGAAACAAGTACTACAACTCCTACAGCGCTCAAGTAAATGAACTGCAACCATGTCAAAGTAGCATATAAATCAGGAAAAGCAATCTATTGTAAATTTTCGGTTACCCCAAAAAACAAAAAAAAAACCTACCCACTCTCGCCTTGATCATAAACGAGATGACTGCTATGAATAGTCCAATTTCCGGCAGTGAAAAAAAAAAAAATTTGATAAACAATATGGTGTGCTACCATAAAACTAAAATAATTTCTATTTTTTGGTATTTCTAATATTGTGCAATACATGCAATAAACGACCAGGCAGGAGGCTCCCTCCCCCAAAGTTCAGGTATAACCCTCCCTAACTTAGGCTTGCTGATTAGATAAGAGATAAGGAACAACCAATCAAGCGGCAGCACCCTACGTTGCTTTTTTTTTTTATTACCATATACAAGAATTACTGTCTCGGCTATAAACAGCTCCCACATAGAAGTGAGAGTACAACGCATCCCAAGTGGTATATCGCGATTCGTACAGTGGACCTTTCGATTCGCAGTCTGGCATATTGTTTGCTTGTTTTGAATTAACGCAAAGCTACACGAGGGCGATCTGCGTTATTTGATGTATTACATAAAGAAACTTAGCATAACATAAAAGCATTCGCTTACAATAGTGTATGTATGCTGTAGTCACTAAAAGCTGTTAAAGCTCTCGACTAACAATCTAAGGTCGGGGATTCGAGTCTTCAACACACCAAACATGCTCGCTCTTTCAGCCTTGGGAGTGTTATAATGTTTCGTCGGTAAAAAGAGTAGCCCAAGAGTTGACGGTGGGTGGTGATATGTCTAACTGCTTTCCCTTCTAGTCCTACATTGCTAAATGAGGGACGGCCAGCGCAGATAGCCTCCGTGTAGCTTTGCACGAAATTCAAAACAAACAAACACTGAAAGTTAGAGCTTACATGTGAAACATTTTATGGACCTTCTGCAACCGTTTCAGATACATTAGCACATTACTCTTATGCATAATTTTCAACTTATTTGAAACCGAAAGTTTCCTCCTGATTAACGTGTAGGCTCTGACATTAACTTATTCGCGTCTCGTAACCGCTGGAACAAAAAGAAAAGTCGTTCACTACACTTTAGAGTTATGTGTTCGTTAAAAGACTCACGGACAAATTTCACTATTAAGTCTGACAATGATAGCAAGAGCTAGCAGTGGGTGGTGTTAACTTGCTGTCTTCCCTCTTGGACGGCTAATTCAAGACATAAACAAGCTTCCTTGCATACTTTTTATAAAACGTAACACAAAGTTGAACTGCACCATATCAGTTATCAATATCTGTAGTTGTTTTTACGTAGAACTCTTTCATCACTTCAGGTTTGGAAAATAATTACCGGATCTTTAATTAAACAAAGACTAAGTAACGCTAATATTTAATTTTCTTTTTTGGCTCAGTGCTACTCAAAAGTAGCATACATAATTTAAGCACATCATATGCAAATTACTTCTAATAACATAATTAGCATTAACGATACCGTAGGAACCCAATTTAATATTAAATGTATCGAAACTTGTTATTGGAGTAGAGGGGTCGATTATTCTTAACAGAATAAATACATCGAAGTATGTACTACTGTCTAATGGTTGTTCAATAGCAATGAAATAAAACCTAATATAGACGAATCAAAACCTTTATCGGACTGGATCCCTCCATTCTCAGACCTTACTTATCATAATGTTCTTTTTAAATATGCTATTTATGTAACGAGCAGCTATGTTCGGGTTAAAGGTGTGTGTGTGTGTGAAGTAACCAGGGTATAAAATTAGTATTTACATTATGACAAACAAATAAATAAGTAACATATTATTTACGCTGAAGTTATTTTGTAGACATAAGCAATCAAAGAAAGAGAAACAAAAACAAAAATAGAATTTCATTACACAAAAACAGTGAAGAAAACTAAAGGTGATGACAAACATCACATAGAACAGAACCAAAAAAACAAAGAAAAAACTGCAATAAAATGAAAGTGAAAAAAATTGTATGTGATTTTAAATGGTATGTGATAGACACAAAGAAAGAAACTAAAAATAATAGAAAGAATTTTAACACAAGGGCCCAGCATAGCTGGGTGGTTAAGGCGCTCGACTCGCAACCTGGGGGTCGCGTTTTCTCGTAATTCCAAATATGCTCCCTTTTTCAGCCGTGGGGGTGTTATAATGTAACGGCCGTTGGTAAAAGAGTAACCCAAGAATTGGTGGTTATGACTAGCTGCTTTTCCTGCTAAGTAAGGAACGGTTATCGTAGATAGCTCTCGTGTAGCTTCGCCTGAAATTCACAACAGACAAATTTCAATATAACGATACTGCAAAAATAAGATGACGTTTTTCTCCATAGTTGTGTATAACAACATTTACTGTGAAATAAGGAAACTGTAGAAACCCTTAATTTCACAAATAATCTTGTATTTACTTTAATTTTCATTCCATTTCTATGTTTAATCTATTTCAACAGATATCTTGTACGCATGTGTTACAGGATACCTATAAATAATTATACGTTTTAAAACGAAGAAAAAATAAAGACAAGCAGTACATTAAATATCTTAAAACTTTCAGTTCAACTAATGTATAAGCCTTAGTCAATAAACAGTGCTAAAATAATGATTATTTAAAGAAAAAAAGCCCATTCACAGAATTTAAGTCTGTTGTACATAGAACACACTATTTAACTAATGGCCTATAAGCATTTCACAATCGCACTGTGAATTGAGAGAAGTGCTGTGAGAGAAAATACAACCGCTTCAGTAAATGATTCATTGGATTTGTGAATCTGGACATGCTGGAACACTTCTTCTCGTGATTAGAATCAAATGGTTTTATTGGCAAATGTTTCTTTCAGCAGTATCTATTCTTTTCTTTGCGTCCTGTCTAACCATTGAATTGGACAAGCGGGATTATTATCTTGCTCTCTAAACCTAAATAAAGTGGACTTTTGGCTGTTTGTGATTTCAACCGAAGTCCAACTGCACGTGCCGATCAAGACTGCGTCAAGTAAACAACTTGTGCATATTACTTTACACTAATAATAATGAAAATCCGTGCAAAACTGAACCGAATCCTGTAGAAATGGCAGAAGTCTTCGAGTGAGTACATCAACAAGTACAATACTGTACGTTTTATCTTTCTTTTCGTTTAAACAAATTATGCATTGAAATATTTCCAATAGCTTGTATTTAACTTGGATACACACCGCTAATTAACAAAATCACGTAAGGAATACTAATATTTATTGTTTATTCGTTTAATAAAGGCTGGCTGTTTTGTTTATTGTTTTTATTTTGCTCAGTATTTATTCAGCAAAGTTAGTTTAAATTGTTATTTAAGCAAAATGTTAACATAATAAAATACAGGAAGTAAAACCATTGAAAGAAAAAAGGTAAAATTACTTCACATTTGAACTCTGACATTTGAAGGTATAATCTTAACCTTCTTTCAATTGTTCTACGAAATTATTTAAAAACAAACTCGCTTTATAAATTATAAACTGTTCCATTAAAAATCAATTTATAAAAAATGAAATAAGAAAACGGATAAAATACAGAATATGATAAATGTGTATTTTGAGTCGTGTGACACATAAAAAAAGTGTCATATAATTCTGTTGATAACTTCCTGTTGGGGATGAAACTTTTCGCTATATGTATGTTTTCCTTGACTGTTATGATTCAAGTAGGTTGTAGTTAGATTCTAACTACGATGTTCTAACGCGGCACAGAACACGCTACGAACGCCAAGAATATGGTACCAACCAATCAATCTTTACCGGAATATGACAGATACTAAAAGAGTTTGTGGCTGATTGAAGAATGATGCACGTGAGGCGTGGGTGCACTAGGTACCTTAAGCATACAATAGCCGGTGGAGTATGTAATCACGACAGAACCAAAGGATATACAACAAGAGTTATAGAAATTATAAATGATCTACTTCTCTGACCATAAAGAAGTGCAAGGTAGAACTGAAAGAAGAGAAAACAAGTCAAGAATATAAACTTTTTTAAGTGTTAATCATAGTTTTCTACAAAAAAAAACACCATTTTACTTTTAAAACATTAGAATAATATAATAGTTTCAAAGAATATTTCAAATCAAATGACAAGTCTGTCTTATTTAATGTTAATTCGGAACAGAAAATGATGGTCTGGTACTTCTCGCTTATTTTACTGCATGCCTTCTCATGAGGAAAAAGTTATTTCCTTGTTAGAGCAACTGAGCCGTGCATATCGGATGTGTCTTACATATCTTGTATTCAATACTTTATTCCCTGAAATTTTTGTTTACTAAGTGAAGAATTCATAAAAGTTACATACATAGGTTCCTTCACTTTTTCTAAAGAAACTAAGCTTCCTAAGTTTTAATTTTAATATACGTTTCATAATAAGATGATTTGCAAACAAGTAACACGCAACCACCTGATATTTTCTACGATTCTTAACAAATGATTTCGGTATTTTTAGTTTGAACAGCTGTAAACTTAGGAACTTATAACGATAAAATACCGGGTAAGATAACGTTACTTTTGTTTAAGCGGAAAACTAGAAAGATAAAGCACATATATATATATATAAGCTTCACAATGTTTCTTAGGAACAAAGTGCCCATGCGAGTTACAAGAAGCTTGATGTGGCACATTAGCTAATCTTAAGTATTGCACTCTTTTTGAATCGTCTTAAACCTACCTTGGGAGTTAAGAAATACCAGCAAATGCTCTCAAAGCAACCTAAATTTTAAAAGCTACAAAATAATCTCATAAATCATCAAATGGATAGCGTAAAGAGAGTTCTGTTGAAAGGGGATAGAATTGAAGCAATATCCATATTGGCTAAAGTACAGCCGCATGCTTTCTAACGAAACAGATGTTGTATGTTACTTCATTTGGTGAATACATTATTTAAAACCACACAACGAAATATTTGCAACTCATTCATTAATGACTACGCTGTTGGCATTCATTAGAATATTTCTGACCACAGCTTTCTGAAAAAACAAAATAATAATAATGTATAAACATACCAAGAAAAATAACTGAATTGCGCGACCTTCTGAGCATCGGGAAAGAACTTACAATCTAAGAAGATAAAACTATTTAACAGTTCTTTATATCTATAAACGTTTATCTCAAGTGTTATTTTAAAAGACTAGAACATTTCTTAAATAAACATAGATATGATTCTGATCTAAATTAAAAGGGAAAATGTTGGAACCTTAAATAGTCTTTACCTCACAAGCAAGAGCGATAGAATTTTTATAATGGTTTTGTTTTGTTTTTTGAATTTCGCGCGAAGCTACTCGAGGTCTATCTGGGCTAGCCGTCCATAATTTAGCAGTGTAATACCAGAGGGAAGACAGATAGTAATCACTACCCACCGCCAACTCTTGGACTACTATTTTACCAACGAATAGTGGGATTGACCGTCACAGTATAACGCCCCCACAGCTGAAAGGGCAAACATGCTTGGTGTGACGGGGATTCGAACCTGCGACCCTCAGATTACGAGTCGCACGCCTTAATCCACCTGGCCATGCCGGTCCATTTTATAATGGACTGAAATACTTTTTCTTATATGGATTTCTGAAATGGTAGCACTCGGACTATAAAAACTCAGTCAAAAAAATAGGTATTTTCAAATTCAAACGTAAACCTTTTAAGTATTAAATAATGAAATGAAGTTAGAATAGCATTTCGTTTGAGGTCATGATTAATAAATGCATTTAACTGTAATTTTTAGAACAAATTATGAGGTGAAAGGCCATGTCATCGCGTTTGCTGAATTGCATTCAAACTTTTATTAAACTACTATTTATTAATTTGTGTCAAAAGTTTGGAATAGAATTGTGGATATTAATTCAAATTTTAGTACTGTAGATTAGTTAATTTCTTAATTTATAAGTAAACATTAAAAAACACACCTAAATATCGATTATTGTGAGTCGTGTGCGTCGGGATAACGAGAAACCCACTTGAAGTAAAAATGTATCTCAAGACGGCTGGTATGGGTATTCAAGCTTTTATTAAAATAAAGTAGAGAACAACGTTTCGACCTTCTTAGGTCATCTTCTTTGTTAACCTGAAGAGTCACGTGCTATGTTGAATGCAGCACTGGGTCATATTAGATATGTTGTGATGTCAGAATACTAAATCTGTAGTTTCGTACCAATTAAGAGCTCATACTGCTGATATTGACAAGCTACAATATGAAATACGAACCTCACATCTTTCCAAATTTTGCTGAGATATCACTTACGTCCTGAATCAAACACAATAACCACGTTTACTTTTTTTTTCCTTTCTGGAAACGGTATTTTTTTTACATTTACATGTAAGTTAAATTACATTATAATTAAATATAATTAAACTATAATTACATTATAGTTAAATCGCGCTTTTAAATTTATTTCTAAATCAGTTAGTATTTCTTTTTATTTCAACAGAAAGATAAGTAAAAGATAGAATTTTTAAGTCAAATACGTTTATAAAATTTCCTAGTTTTGTGATACATATATGAGATGTAAATAACCATTCGACAGCTTAGAATGTCCATCAACAAATGTCCTCTTAGTAGTTTTCTCAGCCATTTTAACGCGATAGATGACGTTTCGTTCTTTCGAACTAAGATTTCAAGGAGGTAAGTTATGCCTTTAATCTGCTCGAAATTTCATAATTTCTCAGACCTATATGCAGTTTAGTTACTAAGCTTGATAAATTACAGTGGAATTTTATAGTATTAGTATAGTAATTCATGATTTTTTTATTCAACTGTTTATATAAAACCTAAACATATATATTTTTATTTCATATCTTTCACGAACGAAATTTTAAGAAACTTTGCAACATGCATTAAGGAACAACCGAATACAAAGGACAGAGCTAGAAGAGATAACTGCTTGCTTTAACTTTTATTTACTGTTCTATATCAAGAAAAATTAGTTTAATAACTTATTTCTAAATAGCAATAATCCATACACATATATAGTACAAACTAATTTAAGTCTGACTGTATATTAAAAAAAACTTTTTTTATTAAAACAAGGCCAAGACAGGGACTATTTGTAAAGACTAAAGGTCAGTTTTATGTTATGGATAGAGTAACATGAGTCCATGTGCGCCGCGTCAATGGAAATTTTGTACTGTTAGTCAGGCACAGTTGGAAGATTAATATTATAAAAATAACATATATAATAACACACACACACACACACGAATATATAGCATTATAAGACTTAAGCTATTTAGACTAAACACTTATATTTTTGTGCAATCATTCTAGAACGAAGAACCACAATTTATATTTGTATCTAAATATTTATGGCGGTTACGATGTCGGTCAAATTGACAGAATTAGGGTAGAGAAAATAATAGACAAAATAAAAAGTCCTGCTGAAAGCAAACATTTGAAATGTATTTAGGATGTTTCAGAGATTACTCAAATAATTTGAGATTTTTGGGGAAGAGGGTTGTTTTTTAAGCTTAACATGAAAAACACTTTGCACTCGGAGTAGTACCGAAACCGGCTCGATATTTTCACAAACATCAGTAGTGGAAATGCTTCATTAAAAACTCGATTTTTTATGTACAGGAATGTACAATTATTACTAAAAGTCTACCAAATACATAAGATTGCTTGCAATTGAACTCTGGATTCTAGTTTGTAATCCTTAGATTACTGTCTCACTGGAGAACACAAAATGCCATAAGAAAACAAATTATATGTTAGAAATTTTCTGAGAATCAATGTGCTAACAATATTTTTAAAATACTTCGTCACAAGCCGTTAACTATTTCACTTTAGGGTCGCCGACCTGGCAGTGCCTCTTGGACACCTGGAGCAATAGTTCTGTAAGATACCTAGAACATTGGCGAAATGGGCATAATATGATATTATAGGAGAAACAAAAAACTATTTCTTTAAATATTCTTTTTAATTCATGTTATTACACATACATATATGTTCCTCAGCATTTCTACCTCTATCATATCTTCCAACTACTTCAACACTTGAAAGCATATTCTTTTCATACGTTTCGCCTTTCTAACATTATGAAACATTTTTTAACTCCTTGTTTCTGGTACTTCTGTTTCAATAACATCGCTCAGTGCTTTCCCTTATGTTTCATAATTTCATTCCCTTTTCTTATGCTACTTTGTGCCTTTAATGTTCGTATCGTCCTTATAGTTAAATCGCGCTTTTAAATTTATTTCTAAATCAGTTAGTATTTCTTTTTATTTCAACAGAAAGATAAGTATAAGATAGAATTTAAGTCAAATACCTTTATAAAATTTCCTAGTTTTGTGATACTTTCTGATTATTCTTATTTTTCCAAGGTCCTTTATTTCAGAAATTTAAACTTGGTCAAGACGAAATAAAGAAAAATAAATTCCTAAAACACATATGCGTCAAAACCTTATACCTTTTCTTTTAATTTATAGAATATATTCTTCTATGAAAATGTAATGAACTTGTAAAGAAAAATTACTAACATGCGTAAAATATGCGATTTTTATCAATCATTGTTATTGTTATCGCTAATAGTATTCGAACACCGAAAATCTCAAGATTTTCCTGCAACAGATTCCTGGATTTCGGTACTAGCAAACCAGTTTCGAATACAAAATATTCACTGTACTTTAGGGTGTGAGTGCGTTATAAGTGTGACCATCAATCTCTTTGCATAAGTGTAGGCTAGCATGGTACTTCTGCCTTCCGTCTAGTCAGTGGCTCAAAATTAAGGACAGGTGGATAGGCTTTATATCTTTACCAAAAAACACAGAATATGATCATCGAAGTCGATTACTATTTTTAAATCAGTTTTATCACTTAATTTTTATCATATATTTTGGACCTCAATTTGAAGTTCTGAAAAGCTTTAATTTCGTGACATGGATACCCTTGTAGTCAGCGTACTCTGAAGTTAAATCCAAAGATTCACAATTCGCGACCCTTATCCGCAAAATTCCACTACACACTTTCGGGCCATGGGTGTCCTAAGAAAGGTCAGTCGAATCTGTCAGACAAGGGTATCCCAAGGGTGCCCGGCATGGCTAAGTGGTAAGGTCGCTGGACCCGTAATCTGAGAGTTACGTATTCGAATCTCGGTCACATCAAACATGCTCGCCCTTTCAGCCGTGTGGGCGTTATAAAGTGTAGGTAAATCTCGTTTGTATGAGTGGGTGGTAATGACTAACTGCCTTCCATTCTAGTCTTACACTACTAAATTAGGGACGGCTAGCACAGATAGCCCTCGAATAGCTTCGCGCAAGATGCAAAATCAAACAAACAAAGCCCAAGGGTTGTAAATACATTTCCTCTTCTTTATGCAGCTTTGTGTGAAATTCTAAAAAAAAAATATTTAGTGGTTAAGGGTAGGATTCTAACTGAGATTATTGTGTTTATAAAAGCAGGTGTTATTGTTTATAGTCTTCAGTGCTTTTCGCTCCCACTTCCTTATATTGGGGGGAACACTGATATACTATAGGCTTGTAGTTGTTTGTCAGTTTTCGCTTCTTCATCACATATGATGTACTTTTATTCAGTCACTGATGTTACTATACGACTAATTTGTACGTGAAAATTACGTTTCTTTCCATACATAGATGTTATATGTGATATAACTTTAAACTCTGATAATTTTACATTTTTGTTTTATATTTTAGTATTTGTCATTTCTTTAATGAAAGATTTTATTGGAACAATCAGGCTAATTCATTCGATTTCTTTGAGAGAAGGAGAGAGCTACTAGCAAATAGACTAGACATGCAGAACTAATTAGTAAAACATTTACTGAAGTCCTCTCCTCTCTCTAGCTCTAACCTCCCTACATTTTTAAAACAAGTCTTCGTTATTTCTGCCTCCCTGTATGTTCTTTTTCCATCTTCCTACTGTTTGCTGAAAACCCAAACCAAACGCCAAGTTATAATATCCTTGAGCTCACTCGCTTCCCTGACATACACTTTCTTTGTGCTCTCTATTTATCAACGCATGTTTAACCAAAGTGCCTAAGATTCTGTCCTTGTTTGCTTTACCCCTAACCTAAGACACCGATGAAGGTACAACTTGTGTGAAATGAGAGGAAGTGGAAGGGGAACTGAAAGATAATGGGGAAAGAGGAAGAGAACTTGTATGATGCTGTTTAATGTTTGCCTTTCTCTCCGTTTGGCTCTCTCTGCGGTCCATATTTCATGCCAAAACAATGATGGTGTCATTTAGCCGTTTTGAGCTTGGGTCAACACGTGGCATGTGACAAGGCTTTTAGTTCAGTTCCCATGGAAATTGTCTTCTGCGCTACACATCCAAACATTTTTCCATTACGTCCTTCTATAAAACAGGGTTCCTTCGTTTTCAAAAGCATGCTAATGTATAAACACGAGTCCCCATAACACTTCTGTTGTTTCAAGTTAATACATTTATCGTGATTCTCGTATCAGGTAAATAAACTTAGTTAAACCACTTTATATTCTTAGATCTTACAATAACAAACGCATCACTTTAAATCGGAAAATGTAGTCGAAATAAACAGTTTGGTACAACGAGCAGGGTTATTTATTTTAGCATATAAAAGCTGTTTTGGTTTCACTTCATGAAACTTGTTAAAACACTTTTCTATTTTTGAAACTTTATGCTCTCCGTATACTTAAAAACATCTTAGACACATTAAAAACACCTCCATGTATTTTTCATGAAGAATATCAGCATCTCAATAAATCTGTTATTCTAAAGATAGACCCAAAGTACTCATGTTTTGTAGGATTCTTGACAAAGTTTGAATTAAAAAAAGTATACATACTTAAAAGCCCCGTAAACTGAGTAGTTACTACGAAGTGACTGAAGATATACAGCATGCATTTCTATATGATTTAGAAAAAAAGAAACAACCAATAAATGTTATTGTAGGATAATTCATGACTAAAGATTTAATCCGCCAAAGTATAACATTTTATAAAAAAACAACTAAATATATCGTTATTGTTTGTAGTGTTCGACAATTCTTCTTTAAATGTCATATTAAAATGTTTCTCAATGTATGCAATGTTTCTGTCAATAATCAAACTTAATCTATTATCACTATGTAATAGAATTGTAATAATTGTAATAATTTATTGGAATATCATGAATAAGTCTTCTAACTAATATTTCGTATGGAACAAAGCCTTGTCTTACACTCCTCTTTACTTTCGCTCAATAAATTGTTATTAATAAATACATAAAATATTAAGCACTTTACTAAAAATAATTGGTGACAGAAAGAGTCCTTAAGCTTAAACGCAGGCGTGCAGGAAAATATACACATGGTTGTTGTTGTTTTGAATTGAGCACAAAGCTACACAAAGGGCTATCTGTGCGCTCTGCCCACCACGGGTATCGAAACCCGGATTATAGCGTTGTAAATCCGCAGACATGCCGCTGAGTTACTGGAGGGCTATACAATGGTGATACGAACATAGTGAGAGTAACTTATAAAAAACAATATGAAATTAAACATCAAACTTACAAAAATGAAAATAATTAGCAGTAGAGAAACACTTGTCATCCAGAAGAGCTAAAACAGAATCCATTGTTGTATAAATCATTGCTTAAAGAATAAGGCAACAAATAGCATCAGTTTCCAGTGACAACACAAGTGTGAATGAAAACAACAAAGACTTTACCTGCTACTGTTGCTTTCCGAAGTTGTTGGCCCCTTTCAATAGCTCGCAGATACAGTAATATCTGTTGTTAGTGCCTTATCAACTTATTGGCCCCTTCTACATCATGCAAATACAATAATATCTGTTGTTAGTGCTTTACCAGTTTATTTATCCCTTATACATCTTGGAAATATAATGTGCGAAACGTTTCTTAATTTTTTTTCTTGTTCTCGAGTATTGAAATAATTTGGCTTAGTACTGTGATCAGACTAACATCCAAGTCAGAGACATCTGGATTTATGGCACAGCAATACCTGATATAAAATGTTGAACAGAAGTAGGGAAAATAATTAACAGTACCTCCCGCCTACACAGCTATTTTAGCTGAGTAGCGGATATGGCTGCTATCGTTATAACACCTGCACAAGATTTACAGCTCAGCACACGCTAAGATACAGCTCATAAGAAAAGCCACAGTCTTGATTGATTTACTGAAACTCCGAAAACAAAGGCAACCATGATTAAAATGAAAACGATAAGGCATTGATTTATTTTCCCTCACAACTGGTTATTTATTAGGAAATTTAACTTATTAGTTAAGGGAAAAAAAACGCTATTTAACTGAATAGAAAAAGGAAAAAAAAAGAACACCTTCATAAAAGCGTAACCATAAACTAGTGTAGAATTAGTAATATCGCCGCCCCCCCAGTGGCTCAGCGGTATATCTGCGGACTTACAACGATAAAAACCGGGTTTCAATACCCGTGGTGGGCAGAGCGCACAGATAGCCCAATGTGTAGTTTTGTGCTTAATTCAAAACCACAACAAGTGATTTCACCACTTCGAGGTATTGAATGTATGAAACTTTGTAACAAACTATATGTATTTCTTTATTGGTTCACATAAAAACGCTCAGAGTTGCTTAAAACGTTGTGTTTAATTTGATAAAATTCTTTAGATGTCGCGATAGCAAAAGGAATGTTCGAACCACTAGATTTTAGTATTTGCTAGAGAAAAACCACTCGGAAGTGTTTAGTGCATATTATTACAACTAATTATTTATCATCATTTATGCATTTCGCTCATACGAAAACAAAGATAATCAGTCCTGGAGTTATCAAGTATAGGTAGAAATCATTTGTGTATAAAAACACTTACGGAAAATGTGTTATACGTTTCATGTTTTTCTCTCTCGCACTAGTAATCACAAACCAAATACAATTTAAAAAATTATCTGTAGTATGTAGATGGAATGTAGCTAGTCCTAGAAAAAGACCCCGAACACGATACGAATTTAGCAAAATAATAAAACAATAGACTTAGATATGAAAGAGCTCTCAAGGACCTTTTAATTATACGCATTTATTGAAGCATCTGTTTTGTGTATTTGTTTCTAAGCCGCAAATGTTAAACTGTAAAAACACCAGCGTAAAAACAATAGGCAAGTGCACCGCCATCACACCCTAGGTGCTGACCTGGTAAAGCCTCTTATCCGTTTATGAATGACTCATATGTAGCATGCTTTTGAAATGAGCATAACAGTGGGCATTACTGACAGTTAGCGGCATTCATAAAGGTTTGTACCACATGCTAGAAACACAGTAACTGTATACAAACTTATAGCAACTTTCATAAGACAGCTTTCTAAACATGTGATGACAGCAATGGACTCACGCCTATTTCGCTTCACTTGTTCGTTCACAGAATAATCAGATTGTACTACAAAAAGGCCTCTAGTTAAGAGAAGCTCTTTCAAGTCTAAAGCATCCTATCATGTGTATCACTCTAAGTCTAACAGAACTTCAATAAACTACGTATTGAAAATCTGCTCGTTTCAAACAAGTCTCTTTGCTTTTGTTTTTCACTACCCATAAATTATGACATCTTTTACACCATATCTACGTTCAAAATCGAGGTGCAGTGACATCAATAAATAATATCATTACTCTACTAGAGCCCAAGAATGGGTTGTAGAAGAAAATAACTCTAGTTTGAAATTGAAACTTCTTTACTTTTTCACAATTATGAGAAAACTATACAACTATAATTATCAGATCCACAAGAGACTGATACGAATGGCCACGCTATCGATCTTATCTTTTCTTCGGTTGCTTTTTATTTAATAAAAAATGGTTGACGTGAAGATTCATGGTACAGCCGCCGCTGCCATGTTCCAAGAACAAATCCTATATCTCAACTATACTTAAATGCACAGTAAGCACGGCAACTTCAGGTCAGGTAGGGACCAGCGTTGGGAAGGAAAGCCATTCATCGGTGGAACACTGGCGCCGCTCCCCCTGGGGCGATGTATCTGCGGTTCGCCGAGACTGAAAACAAGCAGAGAGTCGGTACAATAGCAAACCTTCGATCTAGCTGAAGTACGGCTTGATTACTGACATTCAGAACAGATGCTAGATCCCGTGTGCAAGCAACCGGTTCCAAATTATCCGCCCCACCCCCTGCGCCCCGATCACAGGATAAGAGAGAGGAAAACAAAGGCACAGAGGTGTTGTGTTCCTCTTATCATGGTAGAGGGTCCGAACAGTGTTGAGCCGACAGAAAGCTACGCAAGGTGCTTTTGTTCAGTAAGTGTTTTTTCTATCAAAGCTGCTAGTTCATGTTCAGAGAAATCTCTAGCTAAACATCTTCATAGTCCTTAAGCTGATTAATTGTGAAAAGACCTTTAATCTCATACATCGGTCTTTGAACACCTCCATGGGACATTCATTATATGTTAGTCGACTTTCAAGGAAGTATATGATAAACGTATTACACTCTTAGACCTGAGTACTGTCGCATCCGAATTGTATTTATAATACAGGAGAAACAATTACATACGACGTGAAAAAGTTCCTTGGAATTATGTACAGTGTTTCCTTATGGCGGAAAACATGTCAGACCCAGTAAAAAAAACATTCCCAAGAAAATCATTCATATGAAGTAACTACCAAAAGAAAAAAGTACTTCGACTTCTGAGTGCAGATGGCTTTCATAATAACTGATCAAGAAGACATGAAAGTAGGTGCAGCTCTTCAGGTTAAAAATACACATTTAAGCATAATAGTTGTCCTGTTGATAACCTTGATACAAGCACGTGTACATATATATCAATACATATGTAACCTTCAAATGCTGTGAAAATGCAAGATAAGACTGTGAAAGGGTTTCTTCCGACCCTTTAATAACATATTGATGAACGATTTACAAAAAAGACGTGGAAAATGATATTGAATATTTTGACTTTAGTACTGGTAAAAAAAATCAATAATATCTTCATAACTGCGAATCAAAAAAGGAAAATTGGCATAAGGTTTACTTTTGTTGAACATATATTATCGCTTTTCTAATAAACAGATGATCAACACTTTGGTACCATCTAGCCTCTGTAGAATAATTCAAATATAACAAAAGTTAAAAATGTGTTGTTTTTCCTAATCCTACTTTTGTCAGTTTATTAATCATTTATCGTTCTCAGCATGCTAGAGTGAAACTCCAACACCATTTCGTGATGACGAGAAACCCACTTGAAGTAAAAATGTTTCTCAAGACGGCTGATATGGGTATTAACACTTAGTTAAATAAATTAGAGAACAACGTTTCGACCTTCTTAGGTCATCTTCTTGTTAACAAAAAGGTTAACAACAACCCGTCTCTAACTTGTGTTATATTTGAATTATTCCACAGAAGCTAGATGGATATACAAAATGGTGCCAAAGCGTTCATCATCTGTTTATACAAAAACCGATGGTATACGTTCGAAAAAAGTAAACTTTATGAAAATTTTCCACTTTTGATTCGCGATTAACAGAAAATTATTGTTTTTTTAAACATGAAAACCCAAAAGGTGTTTTACCTATACCAAAGATACCTTTTAACTCGAGCTATAATTTCATTCTGTATCCAATTAATATGACTACAAGAGGCAGTTCCGAGAACCTGAAAATATCGAAAATTCACAACAACCAACATATAAGTTCTAAAAAGTCCAACAATGTCAGTAATCATTCTTTCCACAGGAATCACGAATGATAAAAAAATTGGTAAATTGCAAAACAATAAATCTGGTGACACAAACGGGTTCACCCCTGTAGAGGTAAACTTCCCAAAAGCACGAGGGTTAAAACGAGTTTCTCGTTTTGTTGTTTATTTGTAAAAATAATGCTCGACAGACTTATAATAGACTCAAAGTTCATAGATAAGTAACAATCTCACAGCACGGAACATATAAAACACTTACATTGGGTTGGAGGCGTTCCAGTATATGCCGTCCAGCCTGACACACACCACATCTAGAGTAACGATGTCCAAAAGGGTGAGAAGGAGAAATACTACAATCCATGGCATTGTTACGGTAACACAGGAGTTTTCTCTTGTACTTAGTTGTGGTGACAGTTTCACCACTTCTTTATTAGAGACTCGTAGTAAACATGTTACGTTCTACTTGTTTCAGATTAGACAGGACTCTTCTCTCTACAAGTTCAGTTCAACGTGTGTATCAAGCTTTATTCGAGAGCCTTGCGCGCAGAGAAGTCTGCTTAGCCTCGACACCATGGTAGAGTAGGACGCCACGTTAACCTCCAATCAAAAGAAAGCACACAAACGTCGAGTGGCGTACTTGCTTCTAGCACGAGCGGCGGTGGTTCCACCCTGTAGAAAAATATACCCCCCTTTTTCCAACAAACCATGTGGCATAGCCTAACATTGCAGAATTTTCCCAAATACACCTTCTGATTGACAGAATTCCAGATAAGGTAAAACATCCAATATTCTCATGGAAAACACATCTTTCGACACGTTGTTGTTGTTCAAACAATAAGCTATTTCATGCAATAACAATTATCTTCACATATTATCACGCTTCAAATGATTTCTTACCTTCGCCAGCTCATATTTTAAACCTAGTATTACCAAAACAACTAATTTAATGCTCTCATCATAAGCTAAGCCTCCAGCTAGGCCTCCAAAATGTTTTTTTTAATTTACTTGAGTGTTGATATATATATATACATACGTGTGAAGACTGGAAAAAGCCGTTTTATTTACTATCTTCAAGCAAGCAATATCACACATCAATAGGTCCCCAGTGGCACAGCGGTATGTCTGCGGACTAACACCGCTAAAAGCCGGGTTTTAATACCCGTAGTGGGCACATCACTGGCAACCCTTTGTGTAGCTTTGTGCTTAGTTCTAAACAAACAAACCCAGATCAAAAAATAGAAATAAAAAACGGTGCATTTTATTAACAGCCCAGTTAACGCGTTTATGAATACAGTCAACTAAAGCATTTAAATTTCAATCGAGGTGAGAAATCACTGTGTTAGAGTTTGTCTCTACCTACCTTGTTCTGTCTGTTAACAGTTCCTGCATTACAAGAATCTCTTTCTTTCACAGAATGTACAAGTGTCCTTAATACGAGAAATCTCAAGAAACTAAATTGCAAGTTAGTTATGTACTACAGAATGTGATACGGACTAGAAGTTGGTATGTCTACTGTTGGTTTACGTAAATCTACCACCTTACTTTGTTCATAGACTTTCACTATATTCATAGACACATCTTGGAGCCCAGTAATAGCAAATTGTGCAGTTTACAATTATCCCAATATTTCAAATATGCATTATTTAATATAATAAAACGACAAAAAAACGCGCGAAAACAAACAAACTTTCTTTTCATTTACATTAAAGTTGAACTTTAATGAAAGAGGAAAGGTTATACTTTATTATTTTCTCACTGCTCTTAGAAAAACAAAAGCTTTTAGAGTGCTAAGCCACAGAAACAAACTTTTGAAGCGACAACTATTTGGTAGATTGTGTTTATCTTTCACACTTCTTTTCTCTAAAGTAAAACGTACGCGAATGTAGTGTACCGTTTTGTTCAATTGAGCACTTGATACCATTCCCAAGACAAAAAGGAGAAGTGGTTTGTGTTATGTTAATAATAATAATAAGAAAAGTTGTTGCCATAGTGACCAAATGTGTTGAAACGCCAGTAACACTTTGAAATTATATCAAGAAGGAAAAGAGGCGACGACTAAAATCAATACAATGACTAAAGCATTTCAGCTTTCACTAATTTATTTTTATAATGCAATTACATGACTGTGGGTATCGTGAAAATGTTGAATTATTTACTAAGTAACAGACGTTACTTGCGAGAAGTACTCGAAGTAAAAGTAAGATTCTACACGTGCTGCGTAATTTAGGCGAACTTCAAAGTTACCAGCTGTATAATTAAAAAAGTAAAAAATAATAATAAATTCAGAATTTCCCGTCCAAATATCCTGGAGATAGAATAGGGCGTACATTTTGTACATTATTTAACAGTAAAGAAGACAACAAACTGACGTATGATTTCTCCACGAATCACACAATTGTTGTTATTTCGCAAAATCATTTTATATTACAAGTTAATGTTAAAATCAAACTGCAAGACGTGTATTAAAACTAAATCATACATATTTATTTTTCAAATATAACGTTAACTTTGAAAGCAAATCTACTTCCATTAATCTACACAACATGATAAAACATGTTTACCATTCAGTTTGCCAAATATGTCGAATACAAGAAAATAACAATATAATACTATATAGTGTTAAAACAAATATACACTAGTGATAAATGAACTTACACTAATTTTGTATGATGTGTTGTTATTTAAATGAAATTCATAAAAGTTACACTCATGAACTTTACAACCTTATCAGCTAGTTACCGTTAACAATCCCATTTAAACCATTACTTCATAACGTTTAATACAGCAGAAATACAGCGGTTAGTTTTATAAATAGTTAAACATTCTTTACTTAACATAATGGCTTTTTTCAGAATGGCCACTTTTAAAATGTTCCGACCAATATTATTTAAAACATTATTTAAATACAGGTTGTATAACAAGCAAGTTATTTTATAAGACTGTAGTTTATAATTTGTTTAAGACTTCTAATAATAAAAGGTGTATGTTGAAACAACTCATCCGTATTGTTTCAAATTTATTATGTAAACTCATATAAAGTGCCAATAAATTTAGCCTGTGATTCTCTATTTTATAAGACCTTTTCCAACAAGTTGACTTTTAGAAAATTTAACTTGGTTTGTTTGTAATTAACCACAAAGCTACACAAAGCGTTGTAAGTCCGACGACATGCCGCTGTGCCACTGGGTGGGGGCACACGAAAAAATTTATGCTAAAATTCTACATATCAAATATCGGACAACATGTAGTATCTTGGCGTTGTTTACAAAAGTATTTAAAGATTTTAGGAACTGTTACTGTACATAACAAGATTAGAAAGTTTCTATGAAACAGCCCAGCACGGGATAAAAATACTTAAGTAAAACTTAGTTGTCTTGAAGTTGAAAACTAGCAAGGCAGAACTATGTGCTAAATAAATAATTGTAATCAACTTAATAACACCAGCCCCCCCCCCCCGCTAATACAGCGGTATGTCTACGGATTTACAACGCTAGAAGAGGGTTCGATTCCCCTCGGTAGGCTCAGCAGATAAGCCGATGTGGCTTTGCTATAAAACAACACACATAAACTTAATAACACTGATTAATTAACTTATATTTTACAATTATGTAACTAGTATTCAAATTTTATGCCACACCCAGTGCTAGTAAGACCTTTCTCAGATACAATTTAAGCTTGCTATATTACTCAAAGTTCACGAAGATATAGAATATTCTGAAATACGTTGCACTTTTAATGCCCATGAGAAAATCGATGAAAATATGCAGTGTGATAATGGCACATACTACAAATGAGTTGTTTTAAGGGCTACTTTAATCTCCACGACTTTGCATGTGAAGAGACGTTGCTATATTTCCTCTTGAGCGTTTCTAAACGTATATTTCACAAATACAAAACACTGTAGCTACAGGATATCTAAAACAATATATTACTTCCTAGTCTATATACACAAAACCAAGATTTATGGAGAGAGTGTGAGAAAGATTCTAATAAATTCGATATCGAGGACTTGTATAAAAACGGTGCCGCATGTGTGACGTACAATATAAGTGTTTACAAAGACAACCCACATAGATATCTAGTGTTAGAGCAGTTATCAAAGTCCTCGAAGAACCGGGACATTCAAATGATTAATGGTTATACAAACTGTCAGTGATAAACATTATTCATAAATTATCCAAGGAATGAATATAAACTAACCAAACCAGGAATAATGGCCCGACACCAAGTGGCAGTAACAGAAAAGAGAATAAAATGAAACAAATACTTCCTGAGATCAGAATCCTACAGATTGTAAAAGTTCAGAATTACTAATAGTCTCAGATCTGACTACAATTCAACTCCAAAAGTGCTTCACTCCCACTCTCTTGAATACCAAGAAAAACAATTAGACCATTCTTATCAGTTTGATTCTCGATGATATAAAGAACTGTTATAATTGTTAAAAATTATTCAAAATCCATAATTTAGGAAGTAAGTAGATTTCTGACTATCTTTATTCAAATTTTAAAGAGAAACTTTAGAAAGTGCTAATTTTTTGAAAATAGTTTTTGAAATTAAACTTCTGTAAACATTAATAAGTTATCAATATTTTTTTCTTTCCTTGGGTATGTGCATTTTCAGTCAATCCGAAAATAATTCAGACGGAAGCTCAGTACATGACAAACATGTTTAATCTAAAAGACAGTTAAGGTTGATAATCGGTCAAAGTAAATCATATTTTGTAATACAGAGAATTATTTGTTTACATTATTAAAGATTCTTCTTAATTGAATAGCGTGTTAAAGTTTTGTTATGAGTGGTTTTGGTTTGATTTGAATTTCGCGCAAAGCTACAAGAGAACTATCTGTGCTAGCCGTCTCTAATTTAGCAGTGTAAGACAAGAGGGAAGGCAGCTAGTCATCACCATCTACCGTAAACCCTTAGGCTGCTCTTTTACCAACGAATAGTGGGATTGATCGTAACATTATAACACCCCACGGCTGAAAAGGCGAGCATATTTGGTAGGATAGAGATTCAAACCCGCGACTCTCAGATTACGAGTCGAGTGCCTTAACCACCTGACCATGCCGGGCTTTCGTTAGGAGTGAAAAAGGATCTCAGTGAGTAAACTGTTATAATTGGAACAAATATACAACGAAATATTGATTAATAGATACTAAACGTTGCATCAAAACGATCTGCTGGAAAATATCTGTAAAATATTGTTATATTTTTCGCTGAGAAAGAGTATATTGTATACACATTATTACATTAACGTTAAGTGTCTTTAAAGGAACTTAACGCTCACGAACAACGTTTCGACCCACACTAGTCCAATCTCTTGCGAGCATTGTGTGTTGAGTTACCCACAAGATCGGTTGGTTTACTTTGCCTTTTCTTATTGCGACTAGCATTGCGTATTGAGTTATCCACAAGATTGGTTTATTTGCTATGCTTTTTTCTTACTGCTATTAGAACTGCGTGTTGACCTACCCACAAGATTGGTTTGTTTGCTTTGTTTTTACTTACTATTAGCATTGTGTATTGAGTTGCCCACAAGATCAGTTTGTTTGCTTTGCCTTTCTTACTGCTATTAGTATTGCGTTTTGAGTTACCAACAAGATCGGTTTTCTTGCTTTGCCTCTTTTTACTGCTATTAGCGTTGCGTATTGAGTCATTCACTAGATCGGTTTATTTGCTTTGCCTTTTCTTATTGCTGTTAGCGTTGCGTAGAGTTACCCACAAGATGCATTTGTTCGCTTTCGATATAAATACGTTAGTGTTCCGCACTATGGGGGCCCTTGGTGTGTTATAAGAGTATCGGTCAGATCCAACACCTCGATTAGAGTAATGAGTGACTTTTCGTAACTGCCTTCGTTTTGTGTATCATCTCGAAATTTGGGACAGTTATCGAATATATAAATAGTTTAAAAAAACCTACAGAACCCAATAAACATACAGGTGAGTACATATATATAAGTTATTATTGGAAACAGATCTAGAGTCATAAAATATTTCCTTAATAAAATATACAAGAAATTCGTCATTCATACCACTGCTCTTTTAACATTGAACTAAAAGCAAAGTTATCTCCTATCAACAATTGGTTTTTAAAGTTTTAAGACCTAATTACTTATACAATACACGAAACAAATTAACAACTCACATTTGAGTAATTTTTCATGCACGGATAAAAGTAATAACACGCACCAGGTAAATCATTAAATCGGGGAACCTTTTGTCAGGGTTTTGGTTTTTCCAACAAGTGTTGGTAATCTCCGTATCATTAACTGCCCCTTGAGTCTAACTAATGAAGACGTTCTTTAACTTATAAGTCATATTTTAACTCTATGCGTATGTTCCTTTGATCGTGTTTGTTAAATAAACGAGGAACATCTGAACGTAGACTACATAGCTATTGGGTTGAGGAATAATTCGTGAGCGTTTTTTTAAGTTAAAAATATATTCATAAATGAAACGCTTTCGCAAAATATTTCATGTCATTTGGTAGATAATTTTTTGTTCTAATAGATGGTGTGTTTGATTTTCATATGTCTTTAATTTTTGCTTTCATTTTTAGCTCATTAAATGGAATCTCAAGTGGACAAAATCGAGCATTTTCGACACCATCTGCTTTTCGCATTTAATTTCTTGCAATTTCGTTTAAAACAATGCATACTATATACCTAGGTATTACATGAAATAAAGTATCATAATAAATGTTTTGGGTGTAATGTGTTCATGCATTGAAGTATTGTATAGTCTTGCATGTAATGCTTGAATGAAATTATTTAAAAACGCTCACGAATTATTCCTCAACCTAATACTTTAAATTTTTAACAAGTGTTTTTCAGTTCTCGTTATTTCTCATGAGATTTGTTATAAGTAGGTCAAAGATGAATACAGAGATTTCACAAGATAAACAGAATCATTCATCACTATATTCTTTTTCTCTGATGTTCGAATGTAAAAAAAACAACAAAACACTTTGGCTGATACGACAAGAATATATTGTTGTATTCCAAGAGTCGACACTGACAGGTAGAGAAGTTGGGTTACGTGAAAAAATATTTTAGTGAGTGACAGGTAAAGACTTGGAAAAGTCATATATAAACAAAACTCATATTCGCCTATCCAATACAAATACACAACACTTCTGAAACTACATAGTGCTTATTATAATCAAAGCTTGCTGACTTTCGGATAAAACGAATATATAGTGTCGGAAGTGTGTATTACGTTGATGGTAAATTTACCACCTCTGTTATTGTTTCTTAAATTTCTAAATAAGATACGTTACCCACAGCCATCATGATATTTAAAATAAATCACAAAAACAATATACAAACTTTTATATTTGTACAATTGTTTCAAATCCATTTACATGCACATTCGATGAAAGGCAATACTTATTTAACAATACACATACGTGTTGGAACGTGCGTGGAAAAAATATTTACGAATTAAATGGATTCTCTCAAACATTTTTTTTTGTCTACCCCTGTTATTTAGTAAGAACTAAAATAATTATATAAGGAATACTGCCATATCCACATGTAAGATCACTATTCACAATTATAAATATTTAATAATGTAATGTCGATATCACCAGGTGGCACTGAAATCAGAATGTTTTACTTACAATAAAATTGTAACTGTTACTGAACGAAATGGATTACCTGTAGTAAAAAAAAGACTAGGACATCTTACATCGATCGGATAACTATATTTTTAGTCTATTAAAGCTATAATCGTAACAGATATACAAAGAAGGAATTAGTAGTATTGCAGTACGTGGAAATATAAGGATGAATAAATATATATATATATATTATGAAGGAACAAAATATATAATCGGCTTGTGTTGGTGAGCTCGATTCTGTAGGACACACAGAAAATGCAAATTGGAATATAAATATAATTTAAAACAACTAGTCCCAACAAATCATGTTTCCATGTTTCCAGCAGTCAACGTGCTTTGTTTTAGATTTACACAAACATCATAAAGGCGTCGGTCGATGGATGCAAATTCAATTACCATACAACACTGGAATAGCTGAAGCTACCCGGCATTACACTTATCGTTTAGAGCATAGGGCGGAGTTACGTCCATTGGGACTTTGAAGTGAATAAAGACACACTTTGCAGTCATGACGCGTAGATAGTAATAATTGTGGCCGTTTAAAACAACCAACAGCAGTGAGCTAGAAAGAAAATGAAACAGATTTTTTTTTAAAAAAAAAAGCAACCAATGCACATAATTTAACTAAATATCACAAACTCAACTATACAAAAGATTTGCCTTGCAAGTGGCTTCGTTTTCAAGAATGGTCGCAACATTTTCTTTCAGTTCTTGTTTCGTACTTAAGTACGTTTGGTTTGGTTTTTGGAATTTCGCACAAAGCTACTCGAGGGCTATCTGTGCTAGCCGTCCCTAATTTAGCAGTGTAAAACTAGAGGGAATGCAGCTAGTCATCACCACCCACCGCCAACTCTTGGGCTACTCTTTTACCAACGAATAGTGGGATTGACCGTCACATAATAACGCCCCCACGGCTGGGAGGGCGAGCATGTTTGGCGCGACTCGGGCGCGAACCCGCGACCCTCAGATTACGAAGCGCACGCCTTAACGCGCTAGGCACTTAAGTACGTAAAAAATATATTATTAAGTGAAACACAAGTAAGATATCAAACAAAATTCTACATAAAAATGTGGCCCGGCATGGCCAAGCGTGTTAAGGCGTGCGACTCCTAATCCGAGGGTCGCGGGTTCGCATCCCCGTCACGCCAAACATGCTCGCCCTTCCAGCCGTGGGGGCGTTATAATGTTTCGGTCAATCCCACTATTCGTTGGTAAAAGAGTAGCCTAAGAGTTGGCGGTGGGTGGTGATGACTAGCTGCGTTTCCTCTAGTCTTACACTGCTAAATTAGGGATGGCTAGCACAGATAGCCCTCGAGTAGCTTTAACTTTTACTGAAAAACAATCTACGTGAGATATTGGTAAGATAAGTTATTCAAAAAGTGTCTAATGTAACTTGATAAGTCATAAGCGGCCAAAAATAAAAAACAAAGTACCTATTTAAGTTCTACTGGTGAACGTTTTAGAGTCAGAAATTAAAGAATGGAAGTAACATGGATTTTTTTCAAAAAATGTTCATATGACTTTAACTATATAGTAGAAAACAAAATGTATCTTGTTAGCCATGTATTTGCTCAAGCGTACTCGGTACTAGTCTCCAACCTAACATTATATGTTAGTGCTAGAGGTGTTATCCTGGTATTGTTAAATAGCTGATGGTGTTAGTCCCGTATCAAACATTGTATCGGTTAACCTGTTATTGTTGGATGTTAAAAAACGGGAGAAAATTCCGACGGGTTCAAACAACTTTCGTAAATGTGATCTTTGAATCTGAAATGTTAATATTAAGCCTACCTTTGATCAATCAACTTATAAAAAGTTAGAAACTATGCAAGATTTAACTTCTGTAAAAACGATGTTTATGTTCAACGAGAACATAGACTTTGTCTTCATCACTATACATGATGAAATATTTGGCACAGAATAGAACCAAATTCAATAATTGTGCAGTCTTTCTGAAATTGATCAGGTATAACAGCTTTGACAGTTTAATAAGTCCACTGGTGGCTCAAAGATAAGTCTGAAAGCTTAATACGCTAAAAGTGATAACCCATTGTGTAAAACCACTGGTGGTTGAAAAGTCTGAGAGCTTATAATGCTAAAAATATGGTTTTGATACCCGCGGTCGAAAGAGCAATGATAGTCCATTGTGTAACTCTGGGTTGAACAATGAACAAAGAAAGAAAACCAGTTTCATAAAAACGAAAGGCGAAACTGAATTGTGAGACGTTAATAAGCGAACATCTCATAAAGATAAAACTGATTTTCATCTTTGGTGTATATTTTGAACATATGTTATTATAAATTACCAATGATATATAATTCAGTTGTTTATAAAATAAAATTAACATCTGTCACTAGAGAAATAATGTAAAAGAACAGAATTCCAAAATAATATTAAAAAAACACAATCACATTACTTGCCAAGATTGTAAAAGAAAAGCAATAACCAAGTATTAAATGTTCAAACTTAAGGCGGAGCAAGCTTTGGATCACAGACACAAGCGTCATAACAGTGTGATGTAGTCCTTACCCCATTATCATATTCAAATTAATTGTAAAACTGAAAACGAGATCGCACTAAAGGTGAAGAAAAGACTTGTAACTGACAAAATGCCACTGACCCCTTACTAGTAATTTAAGTGTTTGGAAATGTTCTAATAATGTGAATAAAATCCCAGAAATCTGACCTTTTACTAGTAATTCAAGTGTTTGGAAATGTTCTAATGATGTGAATAAAATCCCAGAAATTCTATAACTGGTGACTGAAGTGTTTAACTATGTTAAAATGAATTAATTTTCCCTTTTCACGAATATCAGATGTATATAAGATTTATTGTAGCGTATGTTATATACTACATAAAAAAAATATGGTACTCGTACGTTTTCCGAAAGACAGTTTACTAGATCTGTTGTGATAACCGAGTGGAAGTAAATAATCTTTAAAAGCTTGAAAATCATTCTGGTAAGAACAAAATCCCAGGTGAGTTTTTATCTAATAAAAAAAAAATCTACTTCAGTGCAACTTACTACGAAAGATAAGATCGAAAGTAAGAACCGTTTAAAGGTTGAGAGTTGATTCTACCTGTTTGATTAGTATGTATATATATATATATATACATAGTAAGATGTGTTATTCATCTGTCTTGTCGACAATCTTCAATTGAATGAGTTATGACGATTTTTATAGAAAGAGAAATGTATTGAAATAACTGCTTCAATAGGCAATAATTCATGAATTCAACGATAAGCTTTTTTCAAAGGTTTCAATTATATACATATATATATACACACATGGGTTTTACATGATTCAGTTCTAGATTATAGGTAATGGAGATAAAGGACATATCAAGAAATAGGTCTAAATTAGAACATGTCACTATTAAACGTTATTAAGAAAAGGTCTACAGCCTTTCGTAAGATCTTATCAATAATACAAGTTAGTTTTAAAAGTATTACAAAAATAGCATATATATAAAATTAATAATGTGAACTCACACGTAAAAGAGTTGACAGATTATGTTCTTAAGTCTTAAAATAAGATAATAGTTACAAGGAAAAACTATAAATATTATTTTGCATAATTAAGAACGACAGTTCTAGAAAGTTGTCACATACAGAAGAGATGTGCATGTATGTCATTTGTTCTATATATCAAACCAAATCAACTACAAGCTTACAGAACTGTACGAATATAAAGATGACTGGTTCTAATAAAAGACTGATCGACTGGGCAACGCCCATCCTATATTGTAAAATCTGATAAAAATATTTATTGTTACCTCAAAGATTGTTCTACATGGTGTATAGTTTCAAAGGAATTGTCGTAACCAACTATTAAACCAAGCTGAATCAAACATATCTGTTAAAATGTGTTTTTGTTAGCCTTTAAAACAAATAAAATTTACCAGTCACGATGGTTTAATTGGCATCCAAGTTATGTCGAGACACTTAAGTGTGGTATTAATAATCGCTTACAAATACACCATTACATATACAGAACTATTCACAACTCTGTACTCACTCAGATGTAATACATAAATATATAAAAAGTTTGGGTGAACATTTTCACTGTCTACCAAATCGTTGTTTCCTATCTTTTGATGTCAACGGAAAATCAGTGCTAATAAGTCAATGATTTAACAAAACTAATAATTGTGGTAAAATTATAGACTAATTTTTCAAAAGTAATCCGAAAAACTAAAAGTCTTGAAAATAAACAAATTAATAAATATAGGAGACTATATTAATTAATAAATACAAGATTCCTCAATATCATAACAAAAAATCAATAAATGTTACAATAAAGTATCTGAAATAAAACGTATGTAAATCCTTTATTAAGCACAAATATCAGAGATTTTAATCGATTAATTAATTGAACAATGAAGTGGGCTAATTTTCACAAAATTATCTTGGCATGACACAATGACTTTCCCACACAAGTTTATTTTGAAAGACTGTTGAAATAAGTCTGCTCGGCCCGGCATGGCCAAGTGTGTTAAGGGATTCGACTCGTATCCGAAGGTCGCGGGTTTGAATCCCTGTCGCACCAAACATGCTCGCCCTTTCAGCCGTGGGGGCGTTATAAAGTTACGAGCAGTCCCACTATTCGTTGGTAAAAGAGCAGCCCAATAGTTGGCGGTGAGTGGTGATGACTAGCTGCCTTCCCTCTAGTCTTACACTGATAAATCAGAAACGGCTAGCGCAGATAGCCCTCGAGTAGCTTTGCGTGAAATTCAAAAACAAACAAAAACAATATGTCTGCCAAAGGCACTCCACCAGTAGGAATATATCAATAGAATTCACTCTACCAATACGGATACATTTCTTAGAAATATAAACAAACCTACACTGATTATTGAGATCATTCCAACGTTTCTTCGTCTGTATATAATACGATCGTACATTTCTTGAGTCTTTGGGTGATGTTAAGATTTGTAATAATGAAATCGTACACTTCCTGTTTGCTACTGTTAGTAATAAGTTTATACAGTTCTTGTGTCTTTGGTTGATGTTACTACTGACAAAAGTACCATCAAATAATTCGTGTGTCTGTGACTGATTCTAGTAGCAATAAGTTTACACAGGTGTCATTCTTAGAGTTAGTGTTGACACCAACAGTAATAAGATTAGAGTTCTTGTGTCTGTAATTAATACTGACACCGGTAGTTTACACAGTTATTGAGTTCTTGGCTTGTGCCAATACTAATATCAATAAATTCATATATTTTTGGTGTCTTTTTTGTATTTGTATCTGATTCCAAAAGCAACTGTCACAGTAAAAGGCAGTTGCTTATTTGTGATTGATGCCAACACTAGATATGATAATACATAAATTTGTGTCATTTGATTTGTGTTAAAACTTGTACTGATATAATTTTAACACGAAATTATAATGTGTAATTTTTGCATTTTAAATTTAAGTAGAACTTACATATTTTTATGTTGTTGGTTTAGTCAAACTATGAGGAAACTATAAAATATCATTAATTTCATTTTTCAAAAAAAGTCAAACTATAACGTTACTGCTTACATCTTTATTAGGAAATAACTATGGTGTATATTGCGATATTTTTATACGTAGTGTGTATTTTATCTATTGATATTATATTCACGCATCTTTGAAGTACTTGACTGACCGCTATCTTTTGTTATCATTGTGTGATAACGTTTCTCTTTATTTCAAATCCGAAACGCATTTTTTTTTCCTTTTCAAAATCGAGATCACTGTTGAGCATACACGTGTTTGTGAAAATATTATTGAGTATACACACGTCTGTAAAGACATTTTTTTAATAATTCTGAAACACGCTAGTGTCAAAAAAATCAGATAAGAAAACTGTGGTTCGCTATACTCCAGTGAGTTTAAATATTTCGTATAAAGCTTAACCTCACAAACACCTATATTATAGTTTTTATCGTTTCATAGTACATTCAAATTCACCCGGAGCGGCCTCACCCAGCAGACACTCAAGCAAGCACTAAGAGGTTATAATCAGTCGCTATCTTATCGTTTCCGGGTGATTACACCGCTGACAGTGTTCTCCAAGAAATTTGAAATGAAAGAAAGAAACTTCGAGGAGCGGTTGAGAACTGAGACATTCACCTCTGCCACGACTGGACTTCATTTTTCAGGCCAGTCCCCTCTACCATGTTGTCAGTAGGATTAGGCCCAGATGCATCAGTAAACACGAATTTCAAGCAAGAGACTGTAGTACGTTTAGGCTATTTTGAAATATTTGGGGGCGGGGGCACTGCGTTAGTCAACAGCTCGAAATCTAGTGCTATGAAGGTGATAAATAAGGATATTTTTTCTGGTGTACAATTAAAATGCAATGTTACACGTGGTTAAAATACTTTGCAAAATATGACACAAAATTATGTTAAGTAATTCATTATACTTGTTTTTATTAGTATATTATACTAATTTTATACACGAAAACTAGCTACCGAGTGTTGCACGGGCATGACACTAACGCCCAGTCTTTACAACGCTGTTACTGTTGGCTTGAGCACAATGAATTTTAACCCTTAAACGATAGCTATTATCAATTGGTGCTTCTGCCTACAATATTCCCGCTGTTTAAAGGTTAAATAAGCTACTAACAAAATCTTTATCTCTGTGTATTGTACAGCTTAGGACTTTAGTTGTTGGAAACATGGATTTTAATCCACTAGTACAAGTTTAGTAAAAACTTTAAGAGGAAAAAAGTAACAAAAAATATTTTAATACGTGAGATACAAGCGTAGAAACTAATGTTAAAACTGTATATAACTGAAATTAATATTATAAACAAAGCACCAGATGAAACTTTTAACAGCCATCTACAAATCTCTTATATATAAAAGAACGCAAGTTAAACTTAAAATTGCGGGTTTAATAGAAATAGAAGATGTCAAATAGAATTTGAAATGTATTCATAAATAAGATATACTAGACAACCTTTGATAGAAATGCAGCTCCACAGTAAACAAATGTGAGCATCTCTCACACCCGAGTTTAATGACCTTCAAAGTAAACCTTCTATCACGGCATGCGAAGAATAATCTCACACTCTTTTGCCTTTATTCTTTCTATACCGAATAAGATCATTCAACTTCGTTATTCAGAAATATCCCAGTTTAATAATAATGTTGGAGTGGTACGAATGCGCAATGTGCACATTTTATCGTGTATAACGTTTTCATATTGTTCGAACATGACCATTCATAACCAATGCGACTGATCCAACCTTTCAGATATAATATTACATATATCTCTGGTATGTCAATGAACTACAATAATGTAACTGTGCTTTCATATATAGTTACTCAATATAGCAATATATGAAAACAATTGTATATGGTCCATTTTTATTACCAGCTGTTAAGTTTACAGAAAATATCGTCTTTATGACCGTAATTCTTCACATATGAAGTAAACAGCCTATAGATATTAGTGCTTGAATAAATAATCATTTAAAAAATTTTGTATCTAAGCTATACTTCCTGAATTTGTTAATTAAACACATGTAATATCAAATTAACTTGCTTAATGAATATACATATGTAGCTCTTACATTATCAATAGTGATTTCGACATACAACTTTTATGTGATGAATAATGACTAGATAGCACGTGTTAAGAACTGTGTTTTATAATTTCTTGTTTCAACTTCTTGCTCCCACTATAAATTCTGTTTTTTACTCTTCATGTAACACTGATGGACTAATCTTAACACAAAACATTTTTTCTTGTGTTTTTCAAAATTCTTCTTATCAAATATTTCAATAGGATATCCTATATTTCGGCATTACCTAAAATATTCTAATTATAACTAAAGTCCTGTACACATATACATATAAATAAACAAATATCCCAAAAACTATTTTTCTAAATCTATTCAAAAACCTAACTTTGTGACTTCGATGTTTTACTACCTGCAGTTTTACTCTTTCAGTTTTTCTTATATATGCATGAAGTCGCCTTAAAATTATATAATTTTAAATATATACTCTTCAAAACAAGAAACGCAAAAGGTATATTTTTGTTATTTTAAAGAGAAATATATGTAATAACGTTACAAGCTCAGAGTATGTGATGTTACACGTGTCAAGGCACTGATTGTCAGACCAAAATGACAATAAAAGTTGTGCACTTTGAAAACGGGGGAAAACAATGGATTTTTCGCCAAAACGCATTCTTGTCCAATAAATTTGTTTGAGAGATCTGCATGTTATGCAAGTGCAACATGTGCAAAATCCCTATAAAAGTGACGGGTTTTCGGTTTCCATAGCGTTAAGCCACCGACACGCAATACAGTTACGCCAAGACTGACTGAAGCTAAACGCAACAACGCCATTGGTCTCTTGGAAGCAAACGAATCTCGATCAGATGTTGCCAGAGCTGTGAATGTCCACTCAAGCACCATCACAAGGCTATGGCATCGTCACCAACAACATGGATCAACTCGTGACCATCCACGATCTGGCAGACCTCGTGTGACCACGCCCGCACAAGATCGCAACATCTGGTTACGTCACCTTCGGAATAGGACCACCACTGCGACGTCTACTGCCTCAACCATACCAGGGCTGCGTAGGATTTCCGATCAGACCGTACGCAACCGTCTACGAGATTCTTAGGCCCCATGTGCAACCCATCATGATGAACGTCAACGACGTTTTTCAACATAACGCCCGTCCTCACATAGCCCGACTCACCACTGTCTTCTTGAGACACCACAACATCAACGTTCTTCTCTAGCCCTCCAGATCACCAGATTTAAACCCCATCGAACATCTTTGGGACGAGTTGGACCGACGTCTGCGACGGCGACAACCTCAACCGCAGACTCTACCTCAGCTTGCAGCAGTTTTGCAGGCTGAGTGGACAGCCATTCCTCAGGATGTGATTCATCATCTCATCGCTTCCTTGGGCAGGAGATGCCAAGCAGTTATTGATGCTCACGGGGGCATACTCGTTGTTGACGTTGAGTGACGTTAAACTTCACCTAGTGAGCGTGAACTTCGCCTTTGCAGAGTTTGGATGTTCAGCAGTGAATGTGCAAAGTTTCACACACGTCATACAGAACTACCAGGAATAAACTTGTTAACAATTTGTCTCATATTTTGCCTTTTACGTTTCTTTTTTTGAAGAGTATATATACACAATTACAAATACAATGTAGCTAGTCGTTTAACTAGTTTTATGCCACACCCATGGCCCAGCATGGCCAGGTGAGTTAAGGCGTGCGACTCGTAATCTGAGGGTCGCGGGTTCGAATCCCGCTCGCACCAAACATGCTCGCCCTTTCAGCCGTGGAGGTATTATAATGTGACGGTCAATCCCACTATTCGTTGGCAAAAGAGTAGCCCAACAGGCGGTGGGTGGGGAAGTTGCCTTCTTTCTAGTCTTACACCGCTAAATTAGGGACGGCGAGCGCAGATAGCCCTCGAGTGGCTTTCCGCGAAATTAAAAAAACCAAAAACAAGAAACAGCCACACCCATAATGATAAGAAAACAGCTTGTTCTGCCTCTTTTCGAGTATCTATTACGTAAATAAAGAAGCAAGTTTTTCCGTTTATGCAAAAAATTTATACTTGAACTGTCTGTTCTCTGTATAGCTTCAGTTTTTGTGAATCATAATGGTAGGTTGTGTTGTTTACTACAATCGTAGGAGGACATTTTTCCGTTTCGGTTAGAAAAACTAATGGTTTCGCTCAAACGTTATCAAAATCAAGATCAAACGTAAAAAAATATATATTGTTAGCTTAATTGTTAGAACACGGATAATTTGTCAATTAAATGTATTTTGGCCCAAAACACTAGCTTTAAAATTACATTACTGAAGTCAAACATCAAAACACCTTTAACAGTTATGAACCTCAATGGAACAGTTATCACGATAACGCGTTAAATAATCGAATGTGCCCTAAATCTTAGGGTGTTGAGAAACCAAAGATACACAACTAACTTCTTAATGTTTAGGAAATCAAAGACTGATCTCACTTTGATTCTTACTGTGAATATCTTTAGAACGCAGATTAATTTATCTTTTGAACATCTAGTACCATAAGAACTACCTTTAACGAGTATGTGATCTTATTGCATATAAAATACTCCCTATACGCTTACACCGAAACTTACCGTGTACTAGCAGTGGATATCTGACAAAAAAGAAATATAAAAATAACGGTTTAAAGTTTTCTTCCTAAAGTTACCAAACAAATAAAGTTAATGAGCTTGCATCAAGATTGTAATAAGGTTTCTAATGAGAATTTTAATCGAGCAACACTTTTTAAGATTTTTAATGAATGTAAATATACGCTTGTACAGAAAAGAAGTTCGAAGATTTATAATTATATGGGAAGTTAAATCTGCAAATTCAGGATTAAAATAAAGATAGAAATGTTCTCCATATGATTATTTATCAGTCTAGCTATATATATTTGTGTATATATGTATATATCGCAAGTTGCTTTTACCCCATGTATATGAATGCGTTAGGTTCTTCAAGCATTCTGTACATAGCAGCATGGGGAACATTTTAATGCAACAAACAGAACATCATAAACTAAATCCAAGACTTGAGTATCTAGACATTATATGTGTGCGTGTATAATGAAATACTATTGTGTCGTTGCGTGTTTCACTGACACAGCACGCAATTTACGAAAAGGACAGTAGCTAAATAAATGAACTTAATGATACAACACGATTATTCGATAACTTTATTATGGCATAGACCATGAAATTACACTCATGCAAGTAGTTTGTTATTCGGCCTATACGCAGACTTTGAACTGCCCGGAAGGAATGTGCAAGAGCACGTGAAATACACACACTTCATACGTTTCTTTATCTGGTGCTGACTAGCATAAACGTGCTTTCTTTGAAATCGACGAGTCTTGTTTCTTCCGCGTCTCAGGTTGTTTTAGTTTATATTTAAATCAGTTGTATTTACACCTTAAAAAAATGAACGGGTATTTGTTACAATGAGAACTAACCAATAATTTTTATGTCTTTATTTTATTCTGGTTAAAGAAAATTGTCTTTAGGAGTTCTTATAGAAATGAATCATTTCATGTAACGAACATTAGTGCAACTAATAACTGTTCAGCGTTTAAAATGGATGCAGCTCACGCGAAATTTTCCGAGTTGCAACTAGCTTCTTCAGTGACAACTTTCAACAAAATTAATTTATTTACATAATTTACTGAAATTAAAAAAAGTAATATAATATATTTTGATCTAACTTTAGAAATAATAAGGGGGAATTCATCGGCTTGATAAAGAAAGCTGTTTAACCCTTTATGCACTAAATTGCTTGTAAATCCATAGCTTTTTCTTTATATTTGTCTGTAATAATATGAGAATTAAAAAAAGTAGATGTAAGAAAAATTAGCATCAGAACTACAATAAATCTTAGCCCTTGCTGCTGGGGCGAGCCTATGTATTTTACATGGAAAACGAGTGTTTTTACTCACTTTTTGATCAGTTGAGTACACTTTTATAACAATCAAGGACATAGAATTACCCACCCACCCTAATACTGTGTTGTTTGTGTGTCACACTGATAGTGGATGGTGTTAAAACAAATTGGTAATTTTAGGGTTAAGAACGTTTGATTGGTTTGGGCATAACCTGGTGGTTAAATGCTCTACTCGCAATTTGCGGGTTCCGATGCCAGAACCGGGGCTCGAATATGCTAGCTCTTACAGTCTAAGATGCGTTATTATGTTTCGCTCAATCCCAGGTTTCGTTGGTAGAGAGTAGTCCCAAGTAACTGCTGACTCAATGTTTCCTTATCTCTAGTCAGAAGCTCAGAGTTAGGAACAGCGGTAGATAGGTTCAGTTAATAGCTTTTCCATAAACAAAACAAACGTTTAAGTGCAGGTAATGCCATTAATCTAGATAACGTATTAACTTTAAATTGTACACTGTCTTTGATTAGGAAAGGAAACATTATTGGGCAACATATAAATCGTAAACCTTTAGAAAGAAATTAGTAATTCAACCCGACACGAAATTCAATATTATGCTTCATGAGAACATTGATGAAAAACAGTAATCGTAAATGATTACGCATAACGATAACTGATATCTAAATGTGTTGCTGTCTAGTTTTTGACTAATACTCTCCATTACATGAAAATCCTAATATGTATATGAAACATTTTTATTTCACAAAGAAATCTGGCCTACATGTGAACGTAATATTACTAAGCGTACGTGTAAAAAGCGTCCAATTAAATATGTCAAACAGAAACCAATAAATAACAAAGAATTAGTTAAGAAATAATTACAGAAAATAAGAATGAATAAGGTTTTCCCTTTGTTTCTTGTGAAACTTGAATTTTATTAATAATCAAGATACTATATATAAATATTGTGATTAAGTAGATTTCAGAGTTTAGTAGAATCTCAGTTAAATTGTTTGTTTTTCAATTTCGTGCAAAATCTATACGAGTGCTATCTGCGCTAGCCGTCCCTAATTTAGTGGTGTATAGTTTTTATTTGTTTGTATTTTGAAGTGCGCGCAAAGTTACTCGAGGGCTATCTGCGCTAGTCGTCCCTAATTTAGTGGTATAAGACTAGAAGGAAGGCAGCTAGTCATCACCACCCACCATCGACTCTTGGGCTACTCTTTTACCAACGAATAGTGGGATTGACCGTCATATTATAACATTTTCATGGTTGAAAGGGCGAGCATGTTTGGTGCAACTGGAATTCGAACCTGCGACTCTCAGATTACGAGTCGAGCGTCTTAACCACCTGGCCATGCCGGGCCAATTAAGTATGTAATATATACTTAAATGTTTGTTTTTTTTACCTTGTAGGTATTAATTAGAATAAGCTTTTTTCTTAAGCACTTGTTCTATTCTATATGAAATGTGAACATCCATACAAGACTCATAGAAACAGTCAAGCAGCCGATTAGAGTTGTTAGGTATTAGTTATTTATTCCACAATAAAATATTTCGAACGCTAGTTTCTGAGTAAACAAAACAACTTTTGTACTTAGTGCAAAGTATTGGGTAGATATTCTATATCACCGTGATTTCGGGAGAGGGAAAGGACACAAAAACCCTGTGGGTCACCGCCTACCCACTTATGTTATTCTCTCGTTCGGTCTTAGCCGTGACGTTGCATGAACCACATTTGACAACCACTGCTGCATCAGACTTTCGCTGATTCACCTCATGAAAGACAACCACTAGCGAAATAACAATAATTAATATTTCAATTTATCCATACGTATTTTCACATCATGCATATCAGTATTATTCACAAAGGTACTGTTAATCCATACAACACACTTGTTGATGTAAAATTACGAACAAAAGAAACTGAAAAATTAAAATAGCAGTTGCGACTGTCTGTTCTTGATTTTAGTGCATAATTACAGTACTGCTTGGATCGAATGCCGAATTCTTGTGCTATAAACCCACAATCTTATCGCTGAGCGATAGGGTTCAGAAAGTTACAAATAACAATAAAAACTAATATAGGGGAATAATGGATGTTTTTTGTTGGTTCTTTTTTATACGGAAAGTATATTAAGAATACATTTAACCCTGATCTTCTCACATCACAACTAAAAAATAAACTTTTTTATTATTTGCATTCTGTGTCCAAATACGTCATAGAAATTCGGAGGTTATCGTCGAATTTCAATTAGTTTATACACACGTGAGCCAGTGACGTCAAATTTGGCATAACATTATGTATGGTATGATACACTAACGTAGAACAGATTGCACACTATTTTGGAATAAATTTAAATTTTACTGTTTTACATACATCTCTGACAAGAAATGAATATGAATTTTGATCTTAATAACATTCAATCTTAACAGTCTGAACCAGTCAAATATCTCTAGAAAACAACGTAAAATACCCTGTCTGCCGCCTCCTACCCACTATAGTTTTCTCGTGTTTGGTATGGATCCGTACAATAAATCAATTTTCATTTGTATTTTGTACTTAGGTCAAAAGTTCCTAAGGTATCTCCCACTGTTCCTAATTTTGTACTACTAAACAAACGGAAGGCAGCCACTCATAAACACACTCAAGCTTAAGCTAAAGTATTGATTGTCACTCTTATAACGTATCCATAAATTGTGTGGAATATATTTCATGGTATCGCATTGATTCCAACCTGACACTGGCACACACTAGATGGCAGCACATGTATCCATTTGTTTACAATCTTATGGGGAAACGACCAAAACAGAAACATTATCTTGGTAAAAATGACAAAATACTTATTTAGATGTTATCATAATACATTTTGTATGTATATGGAACTTAGAATTTTTTATATTCTTTCAGAATTTTAGCTTTGTTTCTATAGATTTGTTTCGAGTTTTTAATACAACCTATACAATGCGGTATTTGTGCTATGCCCACCACGAATATTAAAGCCAGATTTTTAGCGGCATAAGCACAGTTATTTGAGGCTGAGCCATCGAAAAATCTTTATTCTAAAATATATTAATTGACAAATTTGTTTGTTTGTTTTGAATTTCGCACAAAGCTACTCGAGGGCTATCTGTGCTAGCTGTCCCTAATTGAGTAGTGTAAGGCAAGGGGGAAGGCAGCTAGTCATCACCACCCACCGCCAACTCTTGAGCCACTCTTGTACCAACCCGCTAACCCGCAACCCTCGGATTACGAGTCGCACGCCTTACGCGCTTGGCCATGGCGGGCCATTTAATTTTAAAAGAAGTCCATCAATTGTTTGTTTCTTAAATTTCGCGCGAAACGTCTCGTGGGCAATCTGCTCCAAGAAGGTAGCTGGTAGCTAGTCAACACCACCAACTCTCGGGCTATTCTTTACCAACAAAAAGAGGAATTGACAATAACTTTATAATGCCCCCACGGCTGAAAGGTAGAGCATTTTCAGCCACAGGATTCAAAATCACAACCCTCAAGATTATGAATCGAGCACCACTAGGCCAGGCCAGGCCCTCTCTCGTTGATAGAAAAATAATGTGAACGGTTTATTTATTTCTGTTTATTTTTGAATTTCGCGCAAAGCTACTCGAGGGCTATCTGAGCTAGTCGTTTCTAATTTTGCAGTGCAAGACTAAAGAGAAGGCAGTTAGTCATCACCATCCACCGCCAACTCCTCTTGGGCTACTCTTTTTCCAACGAATAGTGTATTTAGTGTATTGACCGTCACATTATAACGCCACCACGGCTGAAAGGGCAAGCATGTTTCGTATGACGGAGATTCGAACCCGCGACTGAGCGCTTTAATCCCTCTGACCATGCCAGGCCCATGTGAACACTTTTTTCGTTTTAACACAGTGGTTCTTAACTTTTTCATCGTCTTACCCCCTGAGACTCTCCAGGGTATTACCGTGACCCCTATAATAATTTTTGTAATGGTGAATATTGCATAAAGGTAGAATAAAATAAAAGTATATAAACATCCTAATTTATTGAAAATGTTACAAATAAATGACTTTGAGAAATGCTACAAGTGTTAAACAAATGTAAAATCCATGGAATTGCTGAACATACAAAACCTACTTATTAACTCAGTATGAGGGTTGATATAATGTATATATATAATGAGAAAATATACTAAATACGATGGAAACTTTGATATTTAAATTTTAAGTTCGATGTATTAATATTCTATAGTTAAAAATTTAGGTAATTCAAAACGTTGTAATATACGAACATTTTTACCTAAAATTAGACAGGTGGTTGCGCAACAAGCATCTCGACGTGGTTCAAATGCCGCACTTCAGCGTGTTTCTCATTTGTGGGCAGTTCCACAAAAACTACAAATTGCTCCGTGATTTTCCCAATAATTCCCAAACATTCCGTGACCCCGAGAAATCTCAAAGGACCCCCAGCTTAAGAACCACTGTTTTAACAATCAAATTTCGCATTCGTTTGTTACAAAAATAATGTTATAACATGAACGTGAAGACAATATTTTCATCCTTTCATAAAATTTAGTGAAATTATAGTCTTTAAAGAAAGCTTTGATTGATGTAATGACTATTTAGTGCATTTTAATCTTTTTTTAAAAGTATTTCATGTTAATTTCCTGCACATGTTTAATACTAAGTAGACCCTGATGATCACTAACAATGCATTTTGATGTTTAAGTAAAAACGTAAGAAATTAATCAGCCTTTCTCCTTACCAGCTTGATTTTTCGTTACGCTCTAAATAGGTGGCGTGTTCTTCTTGGAAGTTAATATTAATTAACGAATGTTTAATCTCAACGTATAAGTATATAGTACAGTGTATTAATAGCAATAAAACCTAGAAAATGTATCGTATAGCGGTAAGCTACTAATATTAAACAAATTATTATACTTAACATATCACAATTAGATACTTTAAAATGAAATAATTGGATATTACCATAAAATGCCTATAATTATGACTAGAAAAATGTGGATACACACAAACTTGTCTACCTTATTTCTCTAAACATATTAATATTTAAAATCTGAGATGTGTTGTTGAAATTCGTTGAAACTCTACAAGACCTCCTGCTATGCTAATTTTACATGCTAATGTATTTTAGAAATGTTTTACTTGTTTTCCATTCTCAAAGTGTAGCATCTATCGATTAACATTATAGCTATTAAGATGCTGTTTAATTTACGCTTAATGAAAATTTTAATTTATTCGCTACAACAATGTGAATACCACGCGATCTCGTTAAACATATTTTGACTGAATTGTAGTTTATTAATGATAAAATCAATGCCAACCTCGTGCGTTTGTTTCCATAAGACTTTTCGCACAAAGCTATACAGAGGACTATTTGTGCTATGCCATCCATAATTTTGAACTGATAAACTAGATGGAAGGCGGCTAGTCCACTGCGTTTATCACTCACTTTTGTGTTACACTTATCTGACCGGAAAGTGGAATTTAGACATTAGTAGTGTTATCTGACCGAAAAGCGACTCGTAATCCGAGGGTTTCGCGCCGCGCGTCGCGCTAAACATGCTCGCCCTCCCAGCCGTGGGGTGTATAATGAGACGGTCAATCCCACTATTCGTTGGTAAAGAGTAGCCCAGAGTTGGCGGTGGGTGGTGATGACTAGCTGCCTTCCCTCTAGTCTTACACTGCTAAATGGGACGTGCGATAGCTTTAGCTTTGTGTGAAATTCCCAAACAAACCAAAACCGAAAAGTGGGATTTGGTCTTCGCTCTTATAGCGCACCCAGGGCCCCAAAATGCAGTGCGTCTTTGTTTGTTTGTTTGACAGCCACGGAACGCGAACCAAGAACTCTTTGATTTACAGTCACAGCACGCCCGTCCCGTTAGGGAACTCAATCTTATAATCAGAAATCTCTGTTAGTTCTTCTGAAAATAATAATTAAATTAGATTTAATCTATCGTAACGTCAGATGCTCTGCGTAAGTAAATTTAGGATATGGAAGATAGAGCTAATTTTGCCATGTTTTTCTTCTTATTTTTCTAATTTATCTCCGCAGCGTTTGTTTAATTTCTTCTCGCCAGCTGGAAGAAGGAACGGTTGCCAACAGTCTGTACCCTAAACACACTGATGAGTGCCGGTTTGTCTTGTGTGGTAGCAGAATTTCATGCTGCGTTGCTACATTTAGCTGAATATGACTCCTTCTTTTACTGCACATTTGCACCAGAGGTTAATTAGAAGTGAATAACTTGATGAACCTTATCAAAACTCTTGCTTCTTGTTACTTGGGCCAGTGCAGCTGGCCCGGCAACTTTGTTGTCGGCTTTCTTTATCTGTAGTAAAAGGAATTCATTACGAAATCCCAAGTAAGGTCAGGGTTAAAAGAAAATACAATGTTGCTGGCTTTGTCATAGAGAAGCAGTTATGCGGGTAATATGTTTGGTGTGGAATGCTGTTTTTAAGACACGCCTTTCAGAAAGGTGATAATTCCGCAAATAAACCTTACATCCGGCAGGTTCTTTGGAACAAAAACTAGGTATCTAGATTTGCGAAGGTCTTAGCCACACTAGATATTGACCTTCGCGAATGTGGAGAGATTCATGATTTTACGTGGTCGAATAAATGGTAGGTTTGTAAACTAATGAATGGAAAACACAGGATTTGGTGTAAAAAAAAAAAACGTCTTCCCAAGGCAAGTTTACTTTGAAAAAACAAAAGCAGCGAAACAAATATCATAAAGAATTCAAGAAAACAGTATAGGGAGAACGAAGTTCATGACATGATTTGCTGTAAGATGGTTTAATGTTACGTAGCGTGTCTTTAGTCAGTTGTACAGTGTGAAAACGTGACATTTCTTTAAAAAGTTACATTCTGCATACACTTATTACGTAAGGTTGGTAGTAATATCAACCTAACGTATACATGTTGTTCCCTGTAAATTTTATTACCAATATAGCTTTTATATTATCAAATGTATCCACAGTTATTTTGTCCAGTTAAACCTTACCCAATAGCTAATGTAATGTTTCAGCTTTTTATTTTCTTTGCATTCATTTTTAATGCCATTTTACGTTAAGTCGTCTTACGTTATTATACAGTTTGTTTATTTTTCCAAACAGCAATAACTTACATTCATAATATTAACAAATGTTTTATAGTTCTGGAATTCTATACGATGGACTATACAACTTGACACTTCAAGTGATGTTTAATATTTAACTATTTTCTTCAAGACAACAGCTGTTTCAAACCTAAACATTATGTAGTTGTTTTGATACAAATCATATAATGGTTAAAAGATATAATAGCTCAGTTGGGCCTTATGGTTAGTGTACTATGAACATGTTTTTAGTAGGTTAGGGTGGGTGGGGTGTTATAACCCTAACAGTCAATTCACCCATTCGATTAAGACTATGTAAGAAATGAGTGCTACTTGATTGTTTTCATACTTGTGATTTGCAGTTAGTTCTAAAATGGGGTTTTTGACTTTGTCGATTAAAACGTATGTTGTATATGAACTCTTTAACGTTTAAATTATTATACAACAAGAAAGTTACGGTTCTCCTATTCGTACAACTTAAAATGTAGCAACGGAATAATAAAATGTTTATGTGAAACTTCAAAACACTTCTCTTTATCACTACAATGGTTAATATGTTATATGTTAATATGTTATATGAAGTCCGAAGTTATAATCTTTGTGGCTGCACTTGATAAATAAAGTTAAATAACATAGGCATACACACGAAACAGGTGTCAAAAACGCTGCAACAGATATATATTAAAATACACGTGTCATTTCCTTTGCATGTTAGCCGCATTGAAAACCAAACTGCAAAGTTCCATTCATTAATGTCTTTTTTAATGTAGATCCCATAGCTAACTTTGATGAATTACTTATGTATTTTGGTGTGTCTGGATTTATGGACAGATTATTTAGCCATAAGACATTTTTAAAACAAGTTTTGCATAAAGGTACTTTTCAGTCTAATTACGCGCATGCAGCATGCAAGTGCTTATACATACATCGACTACTCTTATGAGTAATATGGATGGTGTAGTGATGCCAATGCCAAAAAGTACAAAAGTAAGATGGGGATCAATATAAAATCATACAAAAATCCCAACATAAATTGCCAAGTCCTTCCAGGAATACGTTTTATCTGAAACTGTATATTTAATCCCTTCCATTTGTATGAATTCAGGTTTGAATTAAAGCATTTAAACTGAATAATGCTACAAAATCTTAAAATGGCTAATTCCTATAAGCTTGTAACATTGACTCAGAGGTTACTTGTGTATAAATATTTATATGGTTTTGTGTATTCATTCTTATCCTGTTTATGTTGTGTATAACATTAAAATACCTATATAGTCCTTATTTTTTAAGTTTTTATTATTTGTTTCCCCTCTTTGTTTTAAACAATACCAGTGAATATTTTATAATGAATGGCAGTTGATATGAAGACAGTAGTTGTAGCCTGGCATGATGAGTTGTCTTGATGGACATCGTGTGTCAAAAGGTTAGTGAAACACTATAGTTTTTCTACACTCTCTGAGTTAAAATGTAACATGTTGGTGTTTAAATCATCACAACAACTTCAAGTACTGGTGAACTCGTCCTTCTGTTGCCAGGATCAGAGCATTTGGCTGTTATACTATTCACTCACCAGTTCTCTACTTTAGTGATGCATTTGACTAAACTGAATTTGTTAATAGCTTTTGGAAACCTCGAAAATCTAAATTAGGTGCTTTTAAATATATCTCAGATTTTTATAAGAGATATGATAATACGATAAGCAATACGTAACATGCGTCAGGCTTTTTTTTTTCTCTTGTCCTATCCCTACACAATAAGCACTACATTGCACCTACATTGTTATATATAAGATTATTACTAAAAGTGTTAATACCCATACCAGCCGTTCTACATTTTTATTTCAAGTGGATCTCTAGTCATCAAGAAGCACTATATTCATGACACCGTCCTGAGATACACAATAAGTACTACAGTGTGAAATGATAAAACTTTAGGTACCGTTGAACGAAACACAGATAAGTACTCATTCAAAAGGGAGATAAATTATTAAGACGAGGCACGGTGCATTCAGAGAAATAAATATATTTCATTTGAAAGTTCAAGAAATTTATTGTCATGTATCTCTTCTGGAATTACGTTTTTACAAAAGTAAATTATTAGCTAGATATTACACATAGCAAGGCTGCTGCTATAGTGTGTCTACAGATCATATCTTGTCAACATTTAGTAAGTTGTTCAAAAAAGCCTTTAAAACTGTCAAGAGCCATACTTTACTACTTTACAATAAATAGGTTGTCAATTTTAAGCGTTTCTTATTATTATTTATAATAACACGCTACACATGTGTGCAGCCACAAACAAAACTAGCTCGAGAGATTGTGCAGTGAATTTAACACACTGAAACTTTTCAGAAAGAATACAAGAGTTTCTGTAAGAAACAACATATTACAGGGTAACAAACAGTCAGTGATGATTTGTACCTTGAAGCCTGATTGCTTACATAATTATAACTGGTAAGATTCAAGATGCATAAATACGTATTGATCTGAACCTACCTTGTGCAATATGCTGCGTTTGTAAATTGTTTACTTTGTTGCACTTCTGTAAAAAATTGGCGCCCTCGAATAGTCTTCCGCTTGTTTTCATATTATTTTAATAACGAACGTAACAATAGAATATGAAAATAGAACTTGTTACACACACACAAATTAACGTACATATAATGAATATAAAAACGCTATACGATTGATGTCCTCGTTATTCGAGAGTCATTTGTTAATGTTTTGTGTTACTATGACGAACAATTTTTTTCCTATTTTTTGTTTGTATTTAGTTACAAAGATGTATTATTCGTATTATTGTATAACATTATTCGTACATGGCCAGTCTATAACTTAGATTTTATTCCAGACAAGGGAAAAATAATGTAACTTAATCCTTTTTTTACTGGTTTACTAATTAAAATGCACAGATCTACCCCAGATCTTCCTTATCATTGGTGCAAGCAGTGAGAAATGCCCCACCCACAGACAGCTGTTGGACTGCTCAGTTAAGTGAAAAAATATTTCCTGTTGTTTAGAGGTAAATGTTTAGGCTATTCCGGTGAATAACAACCGTGAACCAACATTTTAAATCAGTAAAAAGCAAAAATAAAATACTTTTTTAAAATATGTTCTAGATTTTTATCACTTTCTTCACAACTTGACACAAGGTTTAAAATAATTAGATAAAATTTGAAATAACACAAGAGATGCAACATTTACAGTTTTCAACCGTTTTATTTGTATTAGAATTCAGAAAATAAATCATACATTACGAAAAATAATATTTTATGAAAATGAAAATAATGTTAAAAATAATATTACATTACACCAATGTACATAATTTTAAAACATAGGCCCAAGACCAACCTGTTGGCCGTATGAGTATCATATGGTCTTTCACGCACCTTATCTAAGCCAGTTTGTAAAGAAAGAAATCTCGCATAAAACTGTCACAACAGCTTCAAAACGTAAATATAATACCGAAGAGATGTTTTCAGTAGAAATAACTAGTTTTATTGATACTGATATTAATACATATCCTTTGTTAACTGGTTGAATATTGTCGTACTAGATTACGTGACTATTAATCAAGAAATAATCTAGCGATTAACTAAATCCTCTAAAGGCCCACCTAAAGATGAAGATTTAATGAGAACCCAATATAATAACCTATGTTATCAAAGCAACATTCATTATAAGATATTTTGCTTTCAGTGTTCATAGTTCATTACTCAAGGTTTGATAACCAAGCAGAACATGGATGCAGCGACAATTTGGTCAATGTTGTGAAAAAATCTTTGTACATGCAATCATCCCATTCAAACCTTTGTAGAACTACGACATGCAAGTCCACCTCAGACCTATCTTAATAATTTGCTATAAATTATTTTCACTTTCATTTAATGATCCACACCAAATTCGTTGCTTTCAAATCTATACTCATTCGAGATTGTCACTTCAGGAAGTTTTTTTTAGAATAATAGAAACAAGTGTTTACATGCAATAGAACGAACTGGTTGCTAATAACATTCATTTATATGTTAATAAGTTCCAATACCTTATTTACTTACTACACCATTTAGATAGCTCACCTCATACGACACTAGCTTCCTCATGACCATTTGTTCTTCTCGAGCCCCATGAGTAAGAATAGCATGTAGATTATACTGAATCATGATAAATTTAAACTCGTTGCAAAGGAAACACGTTGCCATAAAGAAACTTTGTGAGAAGTACCTTTAACTGGTAATTCCTTCATTTATTAAAATGACGTTTGATTGTTTGGATAACGTACAAGTACTATAACGTAAGCTTATGTCTAACCAAAATCTCAATAATATAGTGTTGGCCAATAAATATTCGCGAAACCTTAATGCTCTGAATAAGAGTAGAATTTACAACAACCATTTTCCGAAAGCCTTCTTTGAATCTAATGAATTCACACAATAACGATTTCCGAAATTTATACAGTAGGCATTTTCGTACGACTAGGGCTGAATGTAGATATCTTATCTGAGTTTTAGAAAAAGTAGGAAACATACGTTAGTTTCAATTACCACAAACTTCTGGCAAAAGCATGCTAATTGTACAGTTCATAAAAGACAAGTTAATTAATTTGAATAAAACGGACAAATTAGCAGCATGCAACGTCACAAAACAACCTATGATAAACCAAAAACTTTTAGCTATTAGAATGCATTAATTCACCAGGATGTCACCTTCGTTAACACTGATAGTTTCTGTCATAATCCCAATATCCCACAACGTTTCATCTGGTGGCTTGAGGGTAAGTCTAAAGGCTAAAAGTGCCAAAGATTGCGATGAGTACACCTAAAAACAAACAGCTTAGGACATTCTGGTTCATCCTAAATCCATATACTAAATGACAATGCAAAATAATTTTAGCTCTTAAACAACGGGAATGTTGTAGGTACTAGCATCAGTTGATGATGGCCACCGTTTAAGGGTTAATACGAATAACAATAATATACATGATAAACGGTACAATCAATACGATTAATGAAATTAAGTGTAAAAGTGTATATTTTGCTTTACAAAACATACAAAATCAAGTTGTTTGCTTTATGAATCATGTAGTGATTCCTTTATGTGATTCCATCTGATCACAAAACTAGCAACATTTACAGACTACAGCAGAGATTTTCAACAGAAAGTGTAAGAGAATATTGAATATGGTAACATTAATGTAATTGCTTCACGTGTGTAATTTTAGTGTTATAATAAATAGTTTGCAAATATCATTAATTCGTGTAGTTTTAGTTCCGATTTAGTATAATGATACACAGCCTGTAAATATCGAAAATCACCAGAGATTTAAAGAGCTTTAGAATTTTGTAATCATTTTTAATATTTATTTTTTCATTGTAAATATCATCGTTTTGATAGAAATTTCATTTATACACATTACAATGGAAAAATTTCGTATGAAAGCGAATATGGGAGACTGTGTTAAATGGATAGATCTTTACTATTGGACTAAAAAACTAAGAAAAAAGAGAAAATTGGACGTCTACGTCCTAAAGACGTTATCATCTGCAATCTACGATGTCATTGTTTTTGATAACACCAGTCTTTAACATAAACATTTGTAAAAGCTTGTGTAATAATCCGTTTTAAACGTTAACGATGTTACTAAATTACATGCACGCATAATAGAAAACCTTCCATTGGACAAAATTCTGTAGCACGGCTCAATATAATTACCCCATCACTTACGCCTAAGAATCTAAGGGAGTTAGAAAAATAATGATCTTGTCATTATAAAAGCCAAAAGGAATACAGAGGTACAGCAAGGATCTAGAAAACGTGAGGAGGGATTTCTTCGAAATAAGGGCAGCAGATATGGGGAAGAGAGTCATTTATAACTGTCAACATATGATATAATGATGTATGGCTAAAGTGTGAAATAAATCCACGTGAAATTAATTTAAAGTTTCTGGAAGTTTTAAACTCCGTTTGTGAATATTATCGAGCGTCTGCGCATTATACTCTCTCTCTATTAACGTATACTGAAGTTTTCAAGTGTAAAACATAAGAAAACTGAAGATTGAGAAATATTCCGTTGAGCTACTAAAAATGTCCTCAACATGCCTTCTAAGTTCTTATTCAACAATTCTTTAACATTCAGAACATTCACGTGTCATCTTTAAAGGGTGTAACGATGCTCTGGTCTTATTGTAAATTATCAAGTTCCAAAAACTCAGTATGCATATTAAATTTAATTCCAGAATTATTGTATTAGTAATTGACATAAAGTATGCTTGAAAAATGTGACTTAAACAGACAACGGTTTTATGCCTTTGTTTTCTCTGTTTTGGAGCAAAGCTACTTGATGGGAAGCTTAACGCTGTGTCTGTCGAACCTCAAACTTTAGCACTAAAAGTACTAAAGATTACAGCCGATCTACCGTGGAACAAAGCTTAAAGCAATCCTCGCTGTTGAAAGAATTATGTCAAAATAATACTAATATTGTAAGCTTTTAATGAACAGAACAGTAAAACTTACCATATCGTTACTGCTTAGATTGTATTATTAATGTCATTAAATTACAAAATACCAAATTGATAAAATAACGAAACTTTTACCACTATATTATAATATCTTAATTATGCTTTACCCCAAAAATATTTATACAATAAAAGATAAGTTCAGGTTATGTTTTTTTCGCGCACTATCAATATCATTTGCACCGCTAAAAAAAAATGAGTACTTTGTGCAGAAATGTTCATGATTTGTTAAACTACACTACAAATATTCGCGATTTCTTGACACATGTTTCATTTAAACATTCGTCATTTCTTGACACACTTTCTATCGTAAATATTCGTGATTTTGTAAACAAATTATTCTACTGTTCGAGATAATTCAGTTGCAAACATTTGCGACATTTCGGATAACATTTTGGTGTAACGTTTCTTCTTTCATAAATACAAGTCCGGCTTGGCCAAGCGTGTTAAGGCGTTCGACTCGTAATCCGAGGGTCGCGTGTTCGAATCGCGGTCGCACCAACCATGCTCGCCCTCCCAGCCGTGAGGGCGTTATAATGCAACGGTCAATCCCACTATTCGTTGGTAAAAGAGTAGCCTAAGGGGTTGGCGATGGGTGGCTATGACTAGCTGCCTTCCCTCTAGTCTTACACTGCTAAATTAGGGACGACTAGCGCAGATAGCCCTCGAGTAGCTATGCGCGAAATTCAAGAAACAAACAAACAACAAAAGGTAATGTTAGTATAAAACAAAGTACAAAGCCTCCTTTCGATTTAACGATTTTTGAGGCGATTAGCATGGTTTAGTGGTTGAGATATCCGGTTTGTGAAGTCACGAGTTCATGGTTCGCATCCCGTTGCGACAAAAATTTGGATTTGTGAGTGCGCTCTCAGAGTGACGATCAAACCTCTTTCTGTCGTCATACGAGAGCAGCCCAAGAGTTGGCGATAGATACTAAGAACGCGTTAAAAATAAATAAATAGCTAGAAAAGTAAGTAAAATATTTAGAGCGTTTCTACCAGTCGTTAGTTAACGAAAAGTTAAGTATGTAAGTAAATGATGAAAAGGTATATACATATCTTCGCCGCAGTGAAACTTATCTTGCCAATATAGTTACATTCAGAGTATACTTTATAATACTTCTGAATATAATATTTCACTGTGCGCATTTAGAACTGGAATATATTACAAAACAAGTTTCTGGTGAAGGTTCATAGCTAGCACACGAGAATTAAAAAACAACTCATAAAATTGCATAGATATACAACGCTTTATATTCTTGCTAACCATACTCAAATTCAAAGCACATATTTATTTTCTTCATACTTGGTAAGCCTGTGCTTCGCAAATTAATGAAAGTTGGAATATACGAAAGCAATATGGCTACCGTGCTTCCACTTCAGAATGGAATGCTACTATACACAAGGTTTAGAAATCAACATATCCCGTTCACTCGTCTTTGGCGCAAGATTTAAGACAAACTTTCAAATTAAGTTGATCACTGGCGCAGACAACTTTTTGTCTGCATCAACTTTTATATACCCCGTGTAATTAATATACTTTCTATAAAATACGTCTTATCTATTTAGGTAAGACAAAAGTGAGGCTCGTGAATTTATTTCTCTTCCTGTGGTATTTAAGCTTTTCGATTCTGTTAACAAATGGTGCAAAGTGAAGTTGCTATAAACAGGAAAAGAATGCAGACTGTAAAACTGCGCTGTTTAAATAAAATCTGATATCTCTTATCGTAGGGGACGATGCTTATGAACAACGCATGTAGCATAGCACAGCCAATGGACCACGTCAGAAAAAGCGTTGAACATACAGAAACACCTTTCTATAGATACGATTATTCAAGATTAAGGACTTTTCAAGCACGCTTTTGTCGGCGTGATCAATACTTAACATTAGCGACCAGATAAATCTCTATAACAAAGGTATCATTACTTTTCAGAGAAGCATCACGAAGGAGACTTTGTTTATACTTTTCTTGTTATGGTTATTAAGCAGTATATTTCTGCATCTCATAATAATAGTTTAAAATGTTTAAGACAATAGGTTTATAAACTGTTCCATGCGTTATTCTTGATAATCAAATATTATGTGTGAAAATCTGCTAACGACTTAGGTTCTACGTGTAATCCTAAAATTTGCCTGTAACTATTGTAACAACATCCTTGAAGTTTAAGGTGCACACTTATGCCATTTTAGAATTACGTACCGAAATCACAGTTTTGTAGCATACAGCAAAGAATGTGGTAAACGTCGAATACGAAGAGGAATATTATAAAAATCTACAGAAAATCCTGTATAACAAATTCAGTGTCTGAAAGCCCAGAGCAAAGGTTCTTTCATAATCCAGTCTGGATCAAATGATGTCACCGTAAACCTTCAGTATGAAATGTCTATCCACTTCCCCAAAGGTGGAAGAGAGGACACAGACGTTGTTTGTGAATAAGCACAAAGCTACTCAAAGGGCTGTCTGTGCTCTGCCTACCACGGTTATCGAAACCTGGTTTTTAGCGTTGTAACTCCGCAAACATACCGCTGTGCCCCTGGCGCGCAGGACACAGACAATGCTAAATACTTTTGTGCACCGCAATTAAAACATTCTGTATTTGGATAAAATTCAGTTTGTTGTCAAATGGAATCTCTGATGACTCAATTTTAGAAATATTATAGCTTTGTGTAACTTCCAGATGGCGCTCAAAATCTAGGTACATTCCATCTCAATGGTAAAAATACATGCAAATGGTTTAAGATGACAGAAATTTAAATATAATTCGCAGCTTTCCACTCCTATTGTTTCATGTCAATCGACCAAGTGAATCACACAGAATTATTCACAAAGATATGATTTAATTATCAATATTCTATAATAAATAATAAAAGACACGTCGATATATTCACTTTGGTGTGTTTGTTTCGCCATAATCAACCAGATAACAGCACACACATGGACATATTCAATACGTGGTATTTATTTTACGTTAATTAAACAAATGCAGTATAATGCATATGTTTGATATTCATAAACCAAGCGCAATAAACATGTACAGGTCCATAGCACACGTATATTTTACTTTAATGGCCCTGGTGAGATAAACATTTGGCATGAGATGTATGTTTATCTTTAGTCAACCAGAATCACGTGCAAACGTATACACTCAACTAGAGATAATCTCTGTGATATAATTAACCCTAGTAACAATCATAATAATTGGATTGCATTGTGTTCATAAGTTGGATACCTATGCTGTTAACAATATTTTCAGCAACAATCCAAAAACATTTCATTTTTATAGATTACAATGTAAAAAAAAATAATAAAAGCTACTTCCTTAAAAAATGTTTCACATCGTTTCACTTAACAACATAAAAGAGTAATACGTGACTATACAAGGTATAATTTAGATCTTCAGGTTACTACAATAATAAACCATTAACACTGCATTCGAGATAATTAAATGCATTATTCACCTAAAATAAGAAATGCTACTCCGTATACTGTTCATAAATTATAAGTAAGAAATCATTGAACAATACTAAACACAAGTTAACTGACAGTGAAAGACGCTGATCGTGGTAAAAAGAAAACACAGAATCTCCCATCGAACACTGACTGTGTCAAGTTAAAGAATGAATTAAAATTTTTAATGACTTGAAATGTGCCATCAGTAATACATATCGTAATTACAATAACTGAAGGACTTATTTTTATTTATATTTACTTACCCTCACCTAACGGTTCATCGGTAAGCTCGAAAATTTTTGTCCTAAAATTCGGTTTTGATCAGTGGGAACAGTAAAGATAGTTCATTGTGTAGCTATACACAGCTGAATTTCATTTTTCAACGTCTTTCATCTACGGCTATGAAAACATGGTTGAATGCAAGCTTGTCTTCAACTATACAGTTGCTTAGAGAGCACTCACAACCAATTTCACCCAACTTCAGAACAATAACAACCAATTTCACCTGACTTCATTTCATAAATCATTACAAAACAACTCGATACTAATAGCATAACGCAACAAGCATTGTTGACAGTGACGTTGCGAAGCTCAAGACATTGTTTTCAAAAGTGGTCACCAAGCTTCCTGTATTAATTGTTCTCAAGACATTGTTTTCAAAAGTGGTCACCAAGCTTCCTGTATTAATTGTTGTATTATAAATATCTACTTCACATCTACTTTTTTCTTTCAAAAGAAAATGTTTACGTTAACTTTTGTCGAATCTGTGGGAAAATTAGTAAAGCTTGTCCACATAAAAACTGTAAAATTCATACATTCAAAATTGGGGGGAGAAAACTTATAGCTGGAGGCGTGGAGTAGTGGAAGTGGACTTATAAGGCTTAGTTGACGTGGGACGTCGACACCCATAAAAAAAATCCGTTCTGAAGAACTCTGAGAACAAAGGAAGTTAAAAAAGTTTCTGACAGATGGTTCGTAGATCTTAACATAATTAGAGGGTTGTCGGCATTGAGAGTATCAAAATCTATTAACTTAGAACCCTCTCGTGATGCCTACCATTTCATATACGTTAATCAACCCCTTCGCAGCCTTCCTTGAACACATGCCGCTATACCTAACGCTGCATTACAGCAAATTGCATGTCACTATGCGTGCCTATAATCTAGATAGCTGCTCTTCCACATTGTTTTGATATATTTATTCATAGACCAAGCGTGTCGCCTTACCAAATAAACTGCGTTAGGCCTGGTGAATTATCGCAATACTGAGTTATCAAGCACATTTGTGTGAAGTTCTTTAAAGCGTTGCACAAAAATCGATCTTCGAGTGTAAACTCCTTCACAGTTTACTCAGATTTTTAGTTTATTTTCTAAATTCCAGTAAAACATGAATGGAACGAATAAAACAAAGTCATAATCACTTATGGACATATTATTAACTTTCATAGCTTCATTCGTTTCTCGCATGCCAGTGAAAAAACAACAAAACAACAACAACTAAAGAATAAAAAAACGGAATAATCAATCGTTGCCTGTTTGTAGCTAAGCACAAAACAAAACAATGGGTTATCGATGCCTTGCCCACAAAGGGTATCGAAGCCCGGTTTCCAGCATTGTACAGCCGCAGATATCCCGTTGTGCCACTGGGGTCGCGAGAAGTGAAAACATTATTAACGATTTATCTTTTTGTTTTACGCTTATAAGGTAAAATAAATTCAAAATATAGTGTATGCCACATTTCCCTGTGTATTAGTTTTATTTTGTAAATAAAACAAGGACCAGGCATGGCCAAGCGTGTTAAGGCGTTCGACTCGTAATCTGAGGGCCGCGAGTTCGAATCCCGATCGCACCAAACATGCTCACCTTTCAGCCGTGGGGGCGTTATAATGTGACAATCAATCCCAATATTTGTTGGTAAAAGAGTTGCCCAACAGTTGGTGGTGGGTGGTGATGACTAGCTGCTAAATTAGGGACAGCTAGCGCAGATAGCCCTCGAGTAGCTTTGCGCAAAATTCAAAACAAACAAATGAAACAAATCTGTCCGTGTACAAAAACTGAACACGCACACGCATCTATATATGAATGTAACAAAACGTGCACTATGATAAAATAATTTTACAGTCTTGTACTATTTTTCTAATTATATATACACATACACACACACACACACATAATACATACACATAAACCACCAGATACTATCATATGCTATTACAGAACAATGAACTAAAAACAACAGGGGCATAACTACTTTGTATATTTTATGTCTAAAACGATCTATAAATTTGTATTGGTTCATCAGTAAGTACGTCTAAATGCTTATAACGCTAAAATCTGTTTTCGATACCTGTGGTTAGCACAAAACCTGTAGCCATAAAATATGTTTGTGTAATTCATATAATCTCTTGTTGCCATAGTGACAAATAGATAATAGTGAAAAGAAAAATAATAATATCAAAGTATACGCACAAACGAATACCATCAAAAATTACGTGTCATGCGCATGCGGCCTGCTAACCGTTTATATACTAGCGGTGTGTTTCTCTTGGACTATAGAACAATAAGACTCTCACGTCGCGATTGATCTAGAGACATCTATAGCCATTGGTTGTCAACATTTTAAGCATAACAAAGTATGACCCAGTTTCAATGGATAAAAAATGGATATTTTCAGATTCAGCGTATAGAAATTACTGTAGAACATGTAAAAAGTTCAAGACAATAAAATGTGATTGAGCTCATAAGGCATTTTCTGAGATTTTTTTTTATTTTTGAAAGCATTCCCAGATTGGAGCTTAGGTGAGCTTTTAACGAAACTTGCTTAGCTTAGTTTTTGTTCTTGTACTTGTTTCATTAACAACCAAATAGAAAAAAGCACAAGAAAAGTCAAAATTGATGCTATCAAGTCAAAATCTGATAAAACTCTTCGGATCTCTTGTTCCTTATGTTGACTAATATTATCCTTCCGATAACTTATCAAATAATGATGTTGACAAATGTCGCATGATTGCTCTCCTGTAGCTACAAGTTCCACAATACAACAACCTCTGGTGAAGAATCCTGCAAAGCGTCCTTGTAAACTCGGTAGGAATCAACAGGAGCTCTCTTACGATTAACAGCAACCCTCAGGGAGCCACTTAGTTTTATATGTCGGAAGTTCCTACGTCACAATAATCCCCATGGTAGCAGGGATCTATAGTTTATGTTAGAAAAAAAAACCAAGTCCGGGCTTACCTTTAAAATATTCTACAGCACCATTATAGCCCCTGTGCTTATCTTATTATTTGGAAAGCAGACTGTCATGTGTAAAGAAAATCATTGGAGAACACACAACTTATTTGAAGGTAACAAACTAAGGTTTTGAGGTATTATAAGTATGGCATAAAGACACAATATTTTTCTATAATTTCAATTGTAATATAAATTGAGTGAGTATAATATATAAATCATTTGAGCATTCAGTTCTTTCACACACAGTCATTCGTAACTGTTCGCCAGAATACTGCATGATGTGTGGTAAGAGGTTAAGAATACAATAGCAACTGGTGGATAAAATAAACGATCGTAATAAGAGACTGAAACGATAGTAGAGGGTGGATGTTTAGAAGTGACAATGAATGGATTGAAAAAGGTAACAGTTGGATGATATGGTAACAGGTGGGTAAACCAATGACGATAAGAGGCTGAGACAATGATAATGGTTGAATGAAACAATGAGTGAAAGATGTAATGGTAACATATGGATAAGCTAAAGTAAGTGATTGAGACAACAATAATAGTTGAATTAAACAACGAATGGATAATATAACGGCAACACGTGAATAAGCTAAAAACGAGAAGTAACTGAGACAACAATAATGGTTGAATGAAACAATGGCTCTAAGATGTGAACAATGATTTCGGATTACACAATAAATTCTTATTATACAATATTACTAGGTCTTTAACGAAAATAATATTTTTGTTTTGTACTTTATATTAACATTGTTATATTAAATATACAGTACTAAAATAACAATAGAAAATTTGAATGAGAATTTAACAGAGTTTAAGAATATTTAAAAACGTATGTAATTAGCAAACTGAATTTACAATACATCTTTTAATATGCTGAAACTTTTCCAAGTTATCACAGAACTTGTCGTTTATCAAAAGAAGGAAAATAGGAAACTTTTGGGATGTTACAAGATCAAATACTCATACGTCAAGAAATACTAAGACGTTGCTTTAATGCAGCTCACGAGGTCGAAGAAAGAATATGGACGGTGATAAATCTAATGGTATCTGTGATCTACGAGAATGGAAACTTAGGTTCAATGTGTTACTCTAAATGTTAACCTTTGTTAATAGTATATACAAAACATACACATATATATACACAATATGTTGCTCCAATAAAGAGAGTGAACCAAAGACAGTCGTATGATGGTGCACATGAACAACGTATATAGAATATGACATTTAACACCATTGATAAACATGGCTGAAACACTAACTCACTACGTTTCACGCACTATTACATACATCACATAAATGTAAACATAAACTGGATTTATGTTTTGTTTTGCTATCTCTTCGAGTACATGCATGATGGCCACTACGAAGTCTTTCTTGTCATCTGGGTATGAGATTATGACCCTGGTCGTAAATTTCTAGATTCACTTATAGATGGGTGGGCTCAGAAATTCCTTAGCGGTGTTATAGAAAATCTTATCTTGTGGATATTTAATTTCAAAAAACTACTTTAAATCACTATTTTGATTATGCTGTTAGGTCAAAAGATGTCATTTTTTGTCCTAAATATGTTTTACTTTCTATATACAAGGTTCACAGAAATGAAATAATTTTGTATTTTCTTCTTTGTAGTCAGGAAAACAAATTTAGTTTTTCACTTCAGGTATTAATGGTCGTGACTGTTTTGCTGTCGGATAGGTAACTGAGTGCTGGTGCCTTACATTCCTGTTCCAAAACTACATATCAAGATTACATCAAAACGGTCGTATGACAAATGTACATTTAATGTTTGTATTTTGATGAGTTTTCCTTTTAATGCTCATAAACATTTGAAATTCGTGAACATTTTGTAAAGCAAAATATCTTAAAGTGGTTTAAGCTGTTCAGTTCGTAATATAATCCTAGATTTGTTACGTGATTTGGTTTGTTTCGAATTGCACGCAAAGCTACTCTAGGCATACCTGTGCTAGCTAACCCTAATTTGTCCCTGCACGGCCAGATGGTTAAGGTGCTCGACTCATAATTTGAGGGTTACGGGTTCGAATCCCCGTCACACCAAACATACTCGTCCCTTCAACAGTGAGGGCGTTATAATTTTACAACAATCCCACTATTCGGTGGTAAAAAGAGAAGCCCAAGAGTTGGCCGTGGGTTTTACACTGCTAATTTAATGACGGTTAGTGCAAATAGCCCTCGTGTAGCGAAAATTCAAAAACAAAACAAACATCCCTAATTTGTCAGTGATAGTATAGAGAGAAGACAGTTAGTCAACACCTCACACTGTCCGCTCTTAAGCTACTTTTTTTACCAATGAACAGCGGTATTGTAATTTCCCCCATGGCTGAAAATGAAAGCACGTCCAGTAGCGGCGATTTGAACGTGCAAATTGCGAGTCGAGTGTTCTAACCATCAATACCATGTCTGGCCAAAAATTATCTTAAAAGTTTCAGTAAAGTCTGTAACTTTATTAACAATTCTTCCGTTATGGTATAATTTTAGTTTTCATTTCTACTTTTCTTCTTTCAAATACTTACCGCGTCTTTCATAAAGTAAAAACGGTTGAGGTTACAGATATGTAATTGCATAATATCTTAACATGAGATATCGCCCTTTAGGTAAAGCGATACAATGATTGATTCCGGTTGTTTATGGAACACTAAGCTTTCGTACAGATAGGAGAAGATGGCATAAGACGGCCACTTTAACTTTTAAGTATGGTTTTCCCACATAAAATTATCGTCACTGAAAAGCAAAACGTTTTCAAATGAGCAATGTTTTATTATAAATATTATTTTTAGTTAAAACCAAGATTGGGACCTTTATCTTTAGGCATTGAAGAAAATACATTTACTACGTAGGCTGAAACAACTCGCATCTGACTCGTAATAATTACAATTTAGAATAAACGCTGCGTTAAACACTGCACTTAGATTACTTAAATCTTTCTTTAAGTGCTGCTCTCGGGAAGACCATAATCAAGTTGTCCATTAACAATGGCAAAAGAACATGGGTACTACTGTAAGACAACGTGCATTACAGCCGAAGCCTATAGCGGAAATGTATGTGTGATGTAGAAGGGACAATACACAAAAGTTACTCACTGTGAATCATACACACGTTATAAAAATCAAATGCGGATCAACTGTGTTTTTACAGCACATTTAGCTGCCTACAATTCCTCATTGTTTGAAGCCAACAAAATAAAACTGAATTGCCAATCAATGGATAATTTGCATATCACATGGTTAACTAACTTATATCCGATCACCACATACATTATGGCGTTTAACAAATTTCTGGCAGAACTTGTGTCACCAAAAGTTGAAAGTTGGATAAATGTTTCTTGAAAGGCATGTAACAAGTTTTGCCCAGAACTTTATAGACTGAGCTTTCCATCACACCTCTGGGCATAGGCAAGATACTTTGTATGCCTAAGGTGATGAAAAGAAACAACACAGACTCAGATTTAGTCTGTATCGACAGATTTTTGTCGGCGTGTCTGCTGTGATAACTTATAGGATTTCTATCTTTTTGTCAATTTACTACTGTTGGTCTTTTTTTATTGTCTGTTATTGTCACCTGTGAATTATATTTCATGTGATTAAATTGGTTTGAGTTGCAACACTTCACTAAGTGCAATCGTTTAACAAACAAAATACAACACCAATACCAGTTTATGTTCTTGCATTTGGACTATAGATAAACCAGAATCTGGGCACTTTCCTGAATTGTTTTCATCATGATAGTCTTGTTCATAAAGTATTCTTCTGCGACTTAGATTCAGCAGTGGTATTCTCGGCAATGTAATAAAACATGTTTATCCACGACCACACGCACTTGTGGCCAGTATGTTTGTACCATACCTTAGAGGTACATATAAGATTGAAACTTTGTGTCAAGCTGAAGCTTGATCTGGTACAGATTGAACCATTACAGCTACATTTATCTTGAACTGAAAGATAGACTCATAATGAGTACCATATAAGCAGAATTGACACTTAATTAACTTTGCTCAGAAATGCACTCAATATTAAGTCCTAAGAACTTACCATAACAGCATATTCAAGCAGACCCTGTTAATAAAAAAGGGAAACTACAGTTTTATAAAATTCTACGTATCGCAGATTTATTTTAATAAGTGAAGTCAGAGCATTCATGTAATACTTCTATTTAACTCAAGAGTTTATTATGTTAAGAACAAGTTCCGATTGTCAGACGTTTCTCTCACGTACGTTTTCCTCACGTAAATGTAAGTAATGTTTTGAAACTGCTAACAAAATTAACCAAAATCAGCAACATTTGCCGATTTTTTTGTGCATATGTGTGTATTTCATAGAGCTATCTGCTATGTCCACCGAGTGGAACAGAACTCCTAATTTTAACGTTCTAATTCCGGATACTTTCTGCTGTCCCACCGGAAGACAAGATGATATGTATGAATTATTTTAAAATCGTATTACCAATTCACTGAAAAACTGAAATACGTGTAAGTAGATCCGCGTACGCATATTGTAATGAAACATCGACTCATTTCAACTTGTGGAAATCGTTTGATTGGATTTGTTTTGAATTTCGCGCAAAGCTACACGATGATTATCTGCGCTAGTTGTTTCTAATTTAGCTGTAAATTATCAGAGGGAAGACGGTTAGAAACCACCGCCTACCGCCAACTTTCGGGTTATTTTTTTACCAACAAACAGTGGGATTGACTAACACGTAATAACACCCCTGCGGTTGAAAGGACTAAGATATTTGGTGTGACAGAGATTCGAACCCGCGACTCTCACATTGAGAGTCTAAAAACTACATGAAATACAAGTATTGTGTTTTTTTTCTTATAGCAAAGCCACATCGGGCTATCTGTTGTGCCCACCGAGGGGAATCGAACCCCTGATTTTAGCGTTGTAAGAAATACAAGTAACCACTGTTATACGTTCAAGGCAGTACAGAATATTGTATGAACTACTAACGACTAATCATTCACAGCTGCAATTATAAAGATTATGTTTTGTTAATTTTAGTGTATTTTAGAACATAGAATACATATTTACATACTGTTCTGCATAGTTAATTCAATTAACAACATCAGAGACTGAATTTCACCTATCGACCTATACTTGGAGTTCCTTGGTATAAAAAAATAAACATTGCTCTTGATACAGGCTTTTTGTTTCACTTGTTACGCTGCTAATTCTATTGCTACATCCATGCCACGTGCATGTCTAGTCTATTGTAGACGATGTGTTGCAACTAGTTGGATGGACAAAAACCACCGATATCTATTTCTTCTAAATGTTAAAAGATATGTTGGGATTTATACGTAAGCAGCTTAAAACCCAAGCTCAAAAAGAACTTATAATGAATATTCTATATAAAGCAATTTTGATTTAATAACGAGTTTATGAGAAGATGGTTGTTTACACCTATAATATTAATCATACTATTAAGTATGGCTTTACTGTCAGAAAAACAATGAACAAATGAAAGTGCATATTATACAATTTTAGAGCGCCGTAGTGTATATATTATGATCGAATGTTATAGTCTAGCGACTCTTAGTTGTAAACCATGAGAATACTTTGAAAGATACACTCAAATATATTTATACATATATCTTGACACGCAATGTCTGTTTTTATATCGGGTTTTGTGTATGGTGCTAAAATTAATGTCCATCTGCAACACTACTGATGTAGCACTACCATCACCCCTCCCTTTTTCAACAAAATGTTACCAACGGCCATTAAGGAAGTTAAAATATACGTTTCTAGCTATTCCCACCATTCATTGTAAGGCAAATACTTCATCTACAGCTGGCGTTATAGATGACAGCCTAGTGTGGTTTCTAGTCACCAGAATTCGTTTCAAACGTGTTTCTTTTTTCTGATGGGTTGATATCATAAAAGACTGAAAAAGTCCATTCATACATTTGCCCGTATGCGTAAAGTAAAACGCTATAGAATGTAGTAAGTAAATAAACGTCCACATGGCATACACACATACATATATATAAATGCCACACATTTATAATTTATATTGTTGTATATTTTAAGTCTGTAGGCGAATAGAACAGAAATAGCTTGAGGAAGGTAAGGCTTACCAATACGTCTGCATATTAAAATTATTTAAAAAATACGTAAAGTAGAATTGCCATTGCATACTTATTTTTATGATGAAAGGTATCTGAGTATTTTCAACCAATAAACACTATTTCCTTACCACAGCGTAAGGCTAAGATGCACACCTAGTACTTTAACCTCTTTTAGAAGTACACTTAGAATACTTTTTCACAGGAAATACAGCCAAATAATGTATTTATAAACAGGTCTTTATCAGTGGTTATATTTCTAGCAATACGGTCCATTGCACTTACCTGCAGCTATAAAATGAGCAAATCGAATAATTTACTTCTTAAAAGTGAAACAAATGACATTAACAAAATGTATTGCATACTTTCACGTTTGCAAAAGAAACAAAAAAAAATTCGATGTCACATGGTTAATTGAAGTTAATATATAAAGTTTGGGAACTGATGTGTACGGCTTTAGGTTGTTCGTGTTTTTCGCGGATTTTGAAAACTTCCTTCTTAAGATATTTAATGTAAATTACACAATACATTTTGTGGACCTTTTTATTTTGTTTTTAAATTTGTGATACAAATTACTCTCGAATTTCATAATTCCTGGTCACTTTCAAGCTATTCAAAGATCACCAGAAGGTGTCAGCATTTGAAAAGGTAAAGAATTATAAATTAGTTTTATTCGTAATTAAGTAACTGGATGCACATTTCAAATTGAACACATTCATCTTTCATCAAAACGAACTATGATAAGAATTAATTGTTTAATTATTTAAGGGTTTGGCAGTAATGTGTTTACATTCAATATTATCTACTCACAATTGCTCAGACCAATTTTTAATACCCCATAAGATAAAAAGTGAACACCAAACGTTCAGTGAACATGATAGTTACCAATTTATTTTTTACGAAAAAAATCAACTATAAAAACATCTAACAGAAACGTGTGCTTCTAGATAAATTAATCGAATATTTAAGGATATCAGGAGTGAGGTATTCAACAGAATTGACTCTCTCAAAATGTCACTGTATCAGACTCTTAATTATCAAGTGTTTAACTTGTCAAAATGATTAAAGGTGATACCGAAAGGCTTCAAATCATTGTAACTATCACTCCATATGTTAAAACATATTTGAATCTGTTTATGAGTATAACATCTAAATAGATAACAAATTATCAGTTTTCCTGAAATATGAATAAAATAAGGATTTTTTTGATCGATGCAGAATAAATATGTGGTGGAAATTCAAACAACAGTAGTTGTTTATATCTCTCTATTAAAATTGCCTTATATAAAGTTTGGATTATTTATCAACTAGTGATACTAATGACATACATGTACCAAAAGGTAACTGTAGGATACATTATCAAATATTTATTTGTGCGCGTGTGTGTCACATGTAATATTCATCTTTATGCAATGCGCATGTGTTGAATTGACAAGTTGACAAGTTCTTCCTTCCTTCAGAGAAGCCGCCATTCCAAGTGGCGAGTGGTTGAAATGTTACACGTTGAAAAAATCACGTGAAACAAAAGAGCATGTGAACTATTCTCGTGAAGATAGAATTGGATGCTCTAAACGTCAGCAAATATGAATTATCCTAATTTTAAAAAAGTTTCCAAAGCTACTTAATGCATAAGACAATCAAGAGGACAAACCACGAATACCAATTAGCTGATTTTGATGGTCATTTCTGTTACAAATTTAATGCCTGTTGGTAATTAACATATACCACTGGTTTCTTACGCTACTGATGTACATTTTAGGAACAATGTAAAATTTAATTTACACTATTTTGCTTTCCTTCATAGCACATACACTTCTTGGTGGCCCGGCATGGCCGAGCGCGTAAGGCGTGCGACTCGTTATCCGAGGGTCGCGGGTTCGCGCCCGCGTCGCGCTAAACATGCTCGCCCTCCCAGCCGTGGGGGTGTATAATGTGACGGTCAATCCCCACTATTCGTTGGTAAAGAGTAGCCCAAGAGTTGACGGTGGGTGGTGATGACTAGCTGCCTTCCCTCTAGTCTTACACTGCTAAATTAGGGACGGCTAGCACAGATAGCCCTCGAGTAGCTTTGTGCGAAATTCCAAAACAAACAAACAAACAAACACTTCTTGGTTTCACTTACTATAACCCAATACCTCATGCCTAACGCTTCTATGATCCACTAGTTCGGATCTTATGCTTTTCATCACAATATTTATGTTTGTTTGTTTGTTTTGGAATTTCGCACAAAGCTACTCGAGGGCTATCTGTGCTAGCCGTCCCTAATTTAGCAGTGTAAGACTAGAGGGAAGGCAGCTAGTCATCACCACCCACCGTCAACTCTTGGGCTACTCTTTACCAACGAATAGTGGGATTGACCGTCACATTATACACCCCCACGGCTGGGAGGGCGAGCATGTTTAGCGCGACGCGGCACGAACCCGCGACCCTCGGATTACGAGTCGCACGCCTTATGCGCTAGGCCATGCCGGGCCAATATTTATGTATTGACGTTGTTTTTCATAATTCACTTCTTGACATTTTCTATAATTTTCTCAGTTCATTCAACCGTTTCTTGACACTGAAACACTGCGAGCTTCTATACAAAATGTTTAGTAAATCAGTTAATCAAGAACTTCGATGTAACTTATATGGATGAACAAAGTTATTAAAATGCTCGTGAACCAGTTGAACACGAGATAGTTGTGTGCATCATAAACTTACTCCATTTGCCAATTAAATCATTCAAATATTATACACAAAATAAACAATATATATTTTTTTTCAAATATTTGTTTACATCCGATTTAAATTTAGTAATCAAGTACTATAACTACATGCAACCTCAACTTTTGTAATTTCACACCTGTAGCCAATTACTATGTACAACCGACTTCGGTTTGTGTCAAGTGTATAATCCACCATGGGGCACCTGTTTTGACATGCAGATGCCTTAGCTACAACCTTAATTTTCAGTACTTAGGATGTGTTGGCAAAGGATTATCTACGAAGACTGACGCAGCAAAAGACAGCCTGCAAAAACTTGTCCGCGGTCTCTTCTTTTGGTAGCAAAACAGACGTATAAGCCTTATGGCTTATATTTCCAAGTAAAGAATAGAACATTACGAAATTCGTGTTATAGTTTCACATATTTCCATCAACCATGCACTAACTACTTCATTATACGTCATTATTATTAATATTATTATTATCCAAAAAAAATTAAAATCCAGGCTTAAATAAAAATTGTAATTTTGAACATGGTTTTTATTATTTAAATCTTTCCTTCTAAAGTCAAGTTTAAAAACCAAATCTTATTTACTATTTCATTCATAAATATTAATTAATGTTGTTTTACTTTTTTTAAATAATCTATTTTACATTTATAAATGAATACGAAAAAAGTTATTTGTCAGAATGTTAGATCGCTATCTTAGACTATACAATATTTCTTCTGGCTTACTGCAACTGGCAGTTGGTAACCCACAGAATAACGAGATACAACTCATTACCCTACAATGTATACATCTATATAAATATCGTATATAATTCTCACCGATGAATCAGAAGTCTTAGGTCTTATAATGCTACAACTCGGGTTTTATTGTAGCTTCAGGCTGAATAGGAAACAAATTAAATTGTGTATATCACTAATTTTTCCACCATAATATTACTGAAATTACTTTAACAATTATTTATTAAAAGTTACTTCCAAAACAGTTTAGAAAAATTCTCACAGAGTTAGTGTATAAACAGTACTTGGTAGTTTCTACACTTCGATTTTAACAGCATCTAAAAAAATACCAAATATGAATAGACTTATTCATCATGTTATCTCTTTGAAAGAGAGAAAACGCAGTCTATTTTCAAACAAGTAAACACGGTATCGAGTTAAACCTCTGTTGATGTTTTTTATTCTAAAGCTTATTCTTAACTTACATTAACGGTTTCTGAGTACAAGTAAGCTAGTATTGTAGCGAACATGAAAATAAAGTGTATTTATTAAAAGAGACTCCGTTAATTCTAATTTACTTTATATAATATGTTTAGTGCTTAATAGTTACTACAATTTTATTTTATTAAATCATTATTGAAGGGGCCCTGATTTAGTCTTATACCAGTGATTTTGGCTGTAATCCTAAGAATATTTCACGAGGATTCACCGAGTACAAAGTAGTCAGGTTATTTCTAATACCTTAGGGACAGTAACCCAATATACGCCACGTTTTGTCTAAGTGCAATTTCATCTACAAATATTTCGTTTTACAGCCAAAATTGTTCGTTATTGATTCTAATAAACATGGTGAAACGTAAGGAAGCAAAAAAATAATGATAATATATCATTTTACTCTATAGAATAAGGTGAAGTAAAAAATGAAAAAGGTTAGAGTTATAAAACCTTACACTATGTTTTTAAGGATTTAAATATAACCGTAAAATACGTGTGTGTGTTTGAGGGGTTTAAACAGGGATCAGTTAAGCAAGAGATACGAGAGTTAAGCATTTTAACAGCGCTGATAAGAATCCATATTTAACAAAAAAAAACAGGTATGGAAAAACAGATATTCAGCCGTAATTAATAGCCTCAAAACACGGGTGGTAAGCTAATATTGCACTTAAAATATTGTAAAGTAGCATTCCCATTAAAAAAAAAAAGTATTTAGAAATATATGTAAAATATTAAAACAATGTTTCACATTCAGAACCGTTTACCAGTAAAATAGCTTTTCTCTGTCGTATTTCACACATATTTTGCTTTAATTCAATCTTTGTTAAAATAAAACGGAAATTCATTTTGACTAGCGTAATTATTATTCGGTAAAAATGAGAAACACTCAACTTACACAGCGTTAGAAGAATTCCAGTGTCGTAAAAATTAAAAACAATTAACTTACATACGGTTAGAAGATTTCTAGTACCGTAACAAATGAGAAACACTCAACTTACATAGGGTTAGAAGAATTCCAGTACCGTAAAAAATAAAAACAATTAACTTACATAGGGTTAGAAGAATTCCAGTGCACGTCCGAAAGTCTGAAGCAACTGAATCTACTGAGTAAGACAAACATCAACAAGACACTAAACCTAACTTCGTTGCAGTAATATTTCCCCTTCATTCTCTGCTTATTGGAGTCAGTTAATTTTACTTCACCACACTATAAGATAACTAGCAAACACTTAAGTAAAACCTTAAGCTAACAGACACATCTTAAAACATGAGTAGAAGTTACCCCTGCATCCTTGAATTTAGACACATTGACCCTGTCGCACACTTTAAGTACTGGACACAGTTTGATAAAGCGTGAAGATGAACCCAAGTTGGGAAGGTAAGTGTTGCAAAGAACAAGCTGTTGTTAGAACCCGCCACAAAACTCAGGCATTCAGCTTCTTTCCTGCTTTACCTATCTTACTTCTTGGACTTAAACCTCCAGGCACTAAACTCTATTCCAAGAAGGTGGAGCCGAAACCAACGATCAGTTGTAACACCTAACTATCACGACTGTGTGTCTGCGTAGGTACATGTGTCAGATTAATTAAGACAAACTGGTGAAAATCATCGAAATGTTGTTTGCTTTGTTTAAAAGTGTATAATAAATTACACTGTGAAGAGTTGAATGCAAAGAATCGTCATTGTTTGCAACAGACAAGAATGTTTATAATTTCAATACAACGTTTTGCAATAAATACGGAGATAACTAAAAAACTTCTTCGAAAATGAAACCAAAAAGTAGCCTTTAACAATGATAGTTACAGGAACGAAACTCGTATGGATACAAGAGGACACTTAGACCTACTTCTATATGTACCACTTCAATTAGACTGGTTTGATTGTTTGTTTTGAATTTCGCGCAAAGCTGTACGAAGGCAACCTGAACTATTCGTCCCTTATTTAACACTGAAAATCAGAGGGAAGGTGACTAGTCATCACCACCAACCGCTAACACTAAGACCACTCTTTTACCAACAAACAGTGGGATTGACTAACACGTAATAACATCCTTGCGGCTGAAAAGGCTAATATATTTAGTATGACGGGAATTCGAAAATGCGACCTTCAGCCTCGAAGTCAAACGTCATGACCACCTATCCATGCCGACAAGTCGCAGTTTCTAATCCACTCAGAAAATTCTACAGTAAAATTTGTATCCAGTTATCTACAAGTTTTAAACAACATTCATGGATAATTGTGCATTGTTAACAAATAAAAATTTTTCGTTTTATTGGAAAAGATCAAGTTTATTTCCTATCTTATTTGCGCCTTAATCAGTAGGAGAATTGCGGTTACAAAATTTTTTCCATAAAAAAACACAAACAAAAACATTATAAGAAAGTGAAAAACAACACTTTATTTGAGGTGTTTACTGAGAAGAAAATGCAAAAGTCAAAAGGGAATCCTCAACAGCCATGACACTTAAAATTCTTTTAGGCAAAATCACAGTAAATTAATCCATGAGACCTTCGTCGTGGTGAAATAGATCAATCGAAAGGGTTTGACCTGCTGAGTCCAAAACTGTAATTACATCTCAAATCGGCCGAGAGCTATGTGCTAAAAGTTTGTACTTGAAAAAAAAAACTGCAAGCCACTCTATGAGCCGCTATGCCGCAGCTACAAATGTCTATACAAGTGATACGCAACTAGAGATAGACAAACAGAGTGATTTATAGCTTTTCTTTTTTACTAAGCCTTGGTTAGTTACCCTGCAAGCTTTCTAACAAGACTTATTCTTTTAGTGATAAAAAAGATTAGTATGAAATATTACATATAATTTAAGACGGGGTGATAGGGCCCCCTTCCTTCCGTGGGTCTAACGAGCAACACGTACTTGCTTACAACCCCTACCTCTTTCCTCTATGTGAAGTTGGTAATCATAAATAATGTGTCGTCGGTACAAACTGACTTTCTAAAGGTTGATGCCCGAACGTCAAATTACTCACTCAAGATTTTTAACGAAACTCAGACAGAATAACAAAACCACCAGCAGTCAAGAGCTGTGATTGGTGCTGAAACTGATAGATCAGATTTGTCTGATATTCCCCTCGCTAAGATACCTGAGTTTCTTGTTTTTCTATGTCTGATTTATCGTGTTTTACAATTTTTAAACCTTCGGAATATGTTGCTTACACTCATAATACACACTGAGCTATTCTACATGAAAGCGACAATAATGGTTCTATCGAAATAAGTTCAATTATTTCTTTAAAACTCAATACATGCATGCGTGTACACACTCACTTTTTACTCTGTAAATGTTGTAAAAACTACCATAACTTTGTTCTATGGTAAGCCTATATATGTCGTGCATAATACTTCATTTAGAGGGAAACGGTAAAAAAGACAAAATCCATTACCAACTCATACGAAATGGATGACATGACATTATATATATTATTGACGATATTTAAACGTTATTCTCCATTGAAGATTTTACATATTGAAAAATACTATGCTATATAAACTATACACTGAAGCCAGCAAAATTATCGTATAATAATCCGAATAAACACTTAATTAAGTATGTTTTGAATGTGTTATTCAGAGGTATCTTCTACTCTGGCTCACAAGTATGTAACGTTATTGAAAACTCGGGGAAAATGTAGACAGTACTGATTGTTTGTTTGTTTGTTTGTTTTGAATTTCGCGCAAACCTACTCGAGTTTTGTGTTCCCACAGCGTAAAATTGGGGTCAGTTTAGTAGCGAAGTGCGATTCGAATCTTCCAATAGGTAGTTTGAATGTTAATCATAAGGAGACACACCTGACGTGACGTTCAAAACGAGAGAATTTGTTTGTTTTTGAATTTCGCACAAAGCTATTCGAGGGCTATCTGCACTAGCCGTCCCTTATTTAGCAGTGTAAGACTAGAGGGAAGGCAGCTAGTCATCACCTCCCACCGCCAACTCTTGGGCTACTCTTTTACCAACGAAGAGTGGAATTGACTGTTACATTATAACGCCCCCACGGCTGAAAGGGCGAGCATGTTTGGTGTGACGGGGATTCAAACCCGAGACCCTCGAATAAACGAGTCGAATGCCTAAACCACCTGGTCGTGCCGAACCGACATTATTAAACGACGAATAAATCACAAACAAACAAGAAATATTCTGTCATCTTGTGGCGTCTTTACTACACCAATTGCCAGGTTTTCATGGAATGAAAAGTGGACCAACTTTATACGATGGAAGACTTAATAAAATGGCCAAACAGTAGACATTACGCCGTTGTATAGCACTGATGAACACTGCAACATATTAATATAGAAGTATTTTCTACTTCTAAAAGAAGTATTTTCTTTTATAATAATCAACAACAAATTCAGATTTAGCTCCTAACATTTTTTTACTTATAACATCAGCTTAAAAATATTCAAATACTAAATCTTATGCCAGCAGAGGCTTCGAAGAAATAACTTTTACAAGATTGAAGAATACTGAATGAAGAACAAGAAAAATGCAGCTTCACAATAGTGTATTCTACATAGTGTAGTCTTTAATTAGGTGGCTCCCACTAAATGGACATGAAAAAATGCTGCTTCACAATAGTATCTTGTAAGTAATGCAGTCCTTAGTTAGTAAACTGCTACGTGAAAATGATACAAATGAGAATCTCACGAAATCCAAGCCATAGACAAACAACCAAGGGGAATGTAAGAAGTTCTATAAGTTACTCACCCAACAATAACTTAGCCACTATGTTATTTGCTTAAAAGGTTAAGTTTAACGTCTTCAAATTGGTGTCGTTTTGGAACATTCGAGAATAATGTCTGTTTCACTTTTTTTTTTGTGCGTGTTTTTGAGGTCAATTTATTCTGGTAGCATTACCGAAATTTGTATTTTGAGGATATTTCTAAATCTACCTGCCGGATATCAGTGAACTAATATACACTACGTGTTAAGATATATGAACTACAGACGTTAGTAAAATACAAGTGCCATCTCGCTCGTTGCTTTGTCTAAATTGAAAATGGCAATGCTTAAAGACTGTTATACCAATAGAATGGGTGGAGTCCTCGAAAAGGATACTTTACCAGTTAATATCACATCGAAAGGCAGGCATAAAAATTTATAGGTATTACAATCTGCAACTTTTTTACAAGTATTGCAAAGTATTTCAAATTGTTTCACACATACCACAAGGTATTTCAAATTGTTTTACAAGTAATGCAAAGTGTTTCGCATATTTTAAATGGGAACAGTGATACGTTTACGAAATCATAAAACTAAAATACAGAGTTCGTTGCACTGGAGTGTAAACAACAGATAGCGTAATGTGGCTTTACTGTACTATACTATGTTGTTATTTTTTCGCCACTCTTTATACATTTTTTCTATTAAAAACTGACTTTCATTAGTTTCACTTAGTGAAAATTATCAATTACGATCTTTTTCAGGCTTGTGTGTAGGAGAAAATAAAGTTTCCTTTAATTTAAATCGTTTCCATAAAATATCAGGCTTAAAACAACACTAGTATGTTTCGTTCTAAAAAATATATATTTCGATACAGCAAGTCTCTGTTTCACTAAACCCAAAGTAACACAGCGGTATGTCTGTGTAATTACAATGCTATAAACCTGTTTTCGATACCCATGGTGGACAGAGCACACATAGCCCATTGTGTGGCTTTGTGTTTGATTACATTGCACAACAAAGTTTTTGCTTCTTGAACACTGTTGGGTGTTCCTTATAGATTTTTGCTGCTGATCACGAAAATCACATCCAAATTTGCCCATCACGTACCGTTTCATCGAAATCTTCAGTTTTCACCAGGACATTGGTACAATGAAAAAACGACATCAGGGCAACTGGAATCTGTCAATGCTTGCTGACTACTGTAATTACAAACAAACAGATTGTTTGACTAAACCCTTAGCATTCTATAAACTCTTTCCGAGTAAAAGTTAAGTGACATTATGGCATTTTTCATCCATTCAGACTTTTAACAGCTCAAAAGTTCATATTAATAGGTTATCTTAATCACAACTTTAAGTCCCTCTTTAAGACAGCGGTAAGTCTTCAGACGAAACTAAAACATTCTTAACCACAAACTTCAAGTCCCTCTTTAAGACAGCGGTAAGTCTTCAGACGAAACTAAAACATTATTAACCACAAACTTCAAGTCCCCTGGTAAACATCGGTAAGTATTCGGATTTACAAAGCTAAAATCATGGGTTTGATTCTCCTCGGTGAACACACAAGATGGGTGATGTGGCTTTGCTATAAGAAAACACACACAACTTTAAACTCAACGGCTTAAGGAGAGTTTACATCAAAGTTTCAGAAACACACGTATTTATGTGCCCTTTTGGATGAGTAATTTATTTTTCTAAAGAATTCAATAGTTCAAACCTGCAGAACAGCAAGTTGAACAATGTTATCTGCATTAACTTTACAAGAACCGCAAACTTCATCATTTGAAAAGTTATACGTGTTTGTGGATTAGTCCTCTGAAAGGATTACTGCAAACACTGAACTTTTTCTAACAAGCTTAGTTTTAAAAAAAAATAATATCACGTTAAAACTTGAAAAGGAGTTTCATACTAACATGACCTGTTACTGTCAATTTCACGAAAAACGGCTAAAATCCAGGGTTCGATTCCCCTCGGTAGACTCAGCATATAGCTCGATGTGGCTTTGCTATAAGAAAACACACACACACATACATTCACGATAAACATGTCTAAAATAATACAAAGAAAAATCTTAAGTCAAATGTTTTCACATCGACATGTACATAACAACTTACTTCACATTTCATCGAATGCATTTGGAGAAACGTACAATACAAGCTTTTTAAAACAAAAATATCTACAAAGTGTCACAAAAATGTACACCATAATTTCACACCAGACAAATATCATTGAAATGATGGGTTTAAATCTACTGACAGTGAAATACGTGTATAGAACTAGCTTCTATATACTTCAGGTTAGTCCTTAATATATTCACTCTGATGTCTGTTCTAAATCTTGAAATTAATGTTGTCTCGTAATGCTGCAGTATGACATTAGATCTCAAGTGCCGCCCGAGTTTACAAAAAGTATAATCATAAACATTTCATCCCTTGCTATTATATCTTATCACGCTGATTTACCAAAGATCAAAGCAGATAAATGATGCTACAAATACTTGAAGTTACCTTTATTGTATAGCCGGGCAGACATACTTTGGATTTATAATGATTGGTTTACGTAGAGTCGAATTTGAAAAAAAATAAAATAAAAGTTCAATGCAGATTAAAATCTCTCAATGATTTTAACATTTAAAGTCTGTGTTGGTTACGTTGTTTGTGTAGCACAAACCCTGGATGATCAATATTTTTATGTACGGTATATGTTAATTTGAAAGAGCTTTATATTCAAGGTACATTTCACACTGTACATTAAAAATGATAATAAAAATAATGTTCTAATGTAAAAGTAGTAATAATTTTGGGTCTTAAACCTAAAACAAGATAATCTGGTTCTTTAATAAATTAAAGCATAAATAATAAATGCTTAGTAATCTACACTAATACAGCTAGGTGAGTTTCATTTGTGCTTACGCTAATATGTTCGTTTTAGCATATGATATCATTGTAGTTTTTTAAACGTCCACTCAATTCAGCAGTGGCATCAAATAAACTACACTAAATATGAATTAATATATTTTTTTAGGACGTAAGGTGATCTGCAGTAAACAGTCTCGAAACTCATATTTGGGTAATCACCAAAAATGATTAATGAACGCAGGCAATGAGTTTCTTTATAGAAAATATATGAAACCTAACCTTTGTCTGGATTCTCCTTTTATGAATAAAACATCACAGCAGAGATATCATCTCCAGTCACGTGCATTGTACTACACGTGATGAAAACGTGCTGTGTACTGAATATGAACTAATAGAGTTTGTTTCAAAATTTTGCGCACAGCTACACAAAGGCTATTTGCGCATAGCCTGCCCTAATTTTGATCTGATAGAGTAGAAAAAAGGGAGATAGTTAACGGCACCCACCGCTAACTCTTAAGCCACTCCTGTCTTATTATACAACAAGATTTAGTAGTAGCCACTCGTATATAATGCAAGAACAACCTCGGAACTCGGTTTTGCGACAACTAGATACACTAAACAGCCACGTAAACGACTTTAGGAAACAAATTTCATGAGGCTTCATATTCCATTATGAAACCCAACTTCACAGACCCAAATCGACAGGTGTATTTTCACGAAGGTTCACGTCGATTTTGGCACAACTCGGAAAACAAACCTTTCCCAATTTGTTTCTTTGCTCTTAAGAACAAAGCTTCATAATTTGTTATCTATGTTCTGACAGCTGTTGGTTAGTATCTCAGAACGGCTAGTATGGATTATTAGCACTTTATATTGATAAGCGGAGAACAATGTTTCGAGATTCCTAGTTCATCTTTAGGTTAACAAAGAGAGAGTTTGCAACTGACCGTTGCTGGGCACATGTCTTAGGGACGAGAGTACAATCCCCGTTTATATTCTCGTCCCTAAGACATGTGGTCGGCAACGGTTAGTTGCAAACACTCTCTCTTTGTTATCCTGAAGATGATCTAGGAAGGTCGAAACGTTGTTCTCTGCTTGTTTGTTTGTTTTTGAATTTTGCACAAAGCTACACGATGACTATCTGTGCTAGACGTCCCTAATTTAGCAATGTAAGACTAGAGGAAAGGTAACTAGTCATCACCATCACCAACCACCGCCAACTCTTGGGCTACTCTTTTACCAACGAATAGCGGGATTGATCGTAACATTATAACGCCCCACGGCTGAAAGGGCGAGCATGTTTGGTGCAACAGGAATTCGAACCTCCGATTCTCAGATTATAAGTCGAACGCTTTAACCCACCTGGCCATGCCGGACTTGCTCTCTACTTATCAATAAAAGTGTTAATAACCAACATCAGCCATTCCGAGATACATTTTTATTTCAAGTGGGTTTCTCGTCATCAAGAACAATCGTTGGTTTGTTTGTTTTGAATTTCGTGCATAGCTACACAAGGGCTATCTGCACTAGCTCTCATCACCACCCACCGCCAACTCTTGGGCTACTCTTTTACCAATGAATAGTGGGATTGATCGTAATATTATAGCACTCCCCACAGCTGAAAGGGCGAGCATGTTTAGTGCGACGGGGATTTGAACCCACGACCATCAGATTACGACTGGAGTGCTTTAACCCCCTAGCCATGCCAAGCCCCCAATGGTTGGTACCGAAACTCGAAATTTTTGGATATATGCTTTTAGAGACTTACCATTGAGTCACAGAGGAAAATTTGTAGTCGTAGATTGTATTTTTTTTTAGCCTTATGTTTTCATAGGTTTTATGTTAATCATTTTGGCGTGTTAACTGCCGAACATACAGAAAACAGTGCACGTCTCCAAATGGACAGAATTAAATTTAAACCAAAAATGAACAACTTTCTCTTCAACACATGCATTACCACCTGGCGTCGTTGATATGTCAGAACACCTGTAGTAACGACATAGCATGTGAATGTGTGTGTTTTTCTTATAGCAGAGCCACCTGATCAAACCCCTGATTTTAATGTTGTAAATCCGTAAACTTACCGCTGTACTAGCGGGTAGCGTAACAACATAGCTTCACTCGGTATGTACCACAGTGAAACTCATGTAGTATTCCTTTCCTACACCATAGGTGTTTTGACTAATGAAGATATTACTGCGACATGAAAGTAAAAACATGGTATGTATCTGTGTATGTGTGTATATATATACCAAAAATATTCAGGTTGCTTGAAGTATTATAACACTGATTTTGTAATTCTTAAAAAAAAAAAAAAAAGATTCGCATAAATTTTACTTAATATTGCAGTTTTATTTGTTTTAAGGTACAAAATTAAAGCCCTTTATCTCTTAAACTCGATCCAATTGAGTTATGGTACCAATTGTCATTGAAGCTTGTCCAATCAGTTTCACATAGTAACTTGTTACATCACAAAGTCAAATAACCTGCTCTAGAGATGTAAATTTGTAACATCAAATTGCTCGCAAAAATAACAATCTGTAAGTGACAAGTAAAACTGAGGAAGTAATTTCTACTGAAATGTAAGGAAAGACAAAGGCAAACCAAGTAATCCACACAACATATAACAGATGTTCTTTTTATTCTATTTCAAATTTGACTTGTTACTAAATGCTACATCCTAACGTAGACACGTTTCCTTTTCGATTCTTTCTCTACATCGTATCAATAAATTACTAATTAATTATTTTTATTTTAAGCTTTTTACTGTAAGTGATTTTTTCTACTTTTCCTTGTTTTGGAGATTTCATATAATTTGAAACTCCATTCATAGCTTTTGAAATGAGAAGTTAACAGTAATAGACATACAGAGTAAACAGTTACGTAACGTTGATGATTAACAGTAATAGACATGCAGAGTAAACAGTTACGTAACGTTGATGATTAACAGTAAGAGATATGCAGAGTAAACAGTTACGTAACGTTGATGAAGTTTAGTAAATTTTACATGTAGGCTAAACGTGCACCTGCACGTTGTCTCTGATATTTGAATATGCACATGATTAGCGTTTATGAGATATTACTTGCTTCATTAATACCATGTGATTAAAAATTTACCCTAAAATAAATATCACTGTACATTTGATATAAATAAAAAAATTAACTTGCTTTCAAGTAGAAAATATACTAGTCCTGTTCCAAGTGTGTTTCTTTACTCCTATCTCTATCGCTTATGTGATATTTCAAGAGGCATAAGTTAAGAGACCACAATAACAGAAGGATTGTGCTGTGATATGCGTGAATATCAAATAAATAGACATCATGTTTCTCAGTAAAGAAATGAAAGTTTATTTACACAGAATAAGTGAGAAATTAAACTAAATATAAAGAAGATAACAAAAACTAGCTTCATATTGAAAGACTACACAAAGCTGCACTTTCATAATGACGAGAAATCCAATTGATGTAAAAATGTATCTCAGGACGACTGGTATTGGAATCAAACACTTTTATTAATAAAGCAGAAAACAACGTTTCGATCTTCTTAGGTCCTCTGCTGTAGTTTAGTAAGTGTTAATAATACCCATACCAGCCGTTCTGAGATACAAAACTCCACTTTAAACTTTATCAAAAAGAAAAATACCATAGATACTGTGTGTGTGTGTGTGTGTGTTTCTTATGGCAATGCCACATGGGACTATCTGCTGTGTCCACGGAACAGAATCAAACGCCTGATTTTAGCGTTGTAAATCCGTAGACTACCGTTGTACCAGCGGGGAACAGCGTATAAACAAAGAACGTGTTGTATCTTTACTTTAAAGTATTTCCTTGTCTGACCTCAAAATCTTGAATGACTGGACAAATGATATCACTTTTCCTAGCTGAACCAATTTCACTGCTAACAGCTATATCCTTTCAGTAAAACATTTGAACAACTTGCTTGTCACCAAGGTAACAAAACAACGAGATTATAGAGAAATTTAGAGTGGTGACAACTTGTGAGGTGTCAAGCTTGAATTTGGACATTGGTAATTTTCCTAAATAAAACTAAAGTTATAAAACTACTCAAGATATTCCAGTTTCTCCCTCTCTCCATAAATAATTCTAGGGCACTTGGATTTAATGATCCCAGCCGTGGCATTGGATTTGTAGATCCAAACCACCCTGTGACCACAATCACCGAAAGTTTATTTCCGTGTACTTTGCTCAAAGTTTGTCGCGTTGTTTCTTCTAAAAGACGTCACGTCATCGACCTTGGTCCGTCTCTGCCCTGGGGCCCTCCAACTTCAAGACTGTAAATTCGCCACTAGACAAGATTGCTAAAAGTGAATAATTCCTGAATGTAACAAACGAATTATCACGAGCGGAACGAAGGAGAAATACTACTAAACTTGTCAGTTTAGAAATGTTTTTTTCCTTTAAAAACTAAATCTCTATCACGAATGTTTTCGGTTTCTTACTTAAAATATTGAGAATTTATAATACCGGATACCACAATGAAGAGTAATTTCAAAATTAAGATTATAGACGAAAGTTTTTCTTTGCGGGATTTACGATTCCAGAAAAAAATATTGCTTCACCAAAGCTTCTATAGCTCGATCAGCTTAAACGTTTTAGACGAAAATGTTAACATACTTAGTGAAACATTCGAAAATTATTTATAACAGTGTTTTATTACGTGTTTACAAGTATTCAGAGTTGTATAACATCTTATTCTAACTACAATAACCATATAGAGTCTTAAAGATAAACTAAGTGAGAGTATAGAATAAATGTATCAATATTTTAAATCTTCCGTTAATTATCAGTATTTACACGACTTGTTTTAACTTGATTTAATAATATGTATAAGAGTATTAAAAATATTCCAAATTAGCGATGTTATTCCTGCAACTAGGAGAATATAAGGAATTGAAAATCTCTTAACCAAACTAACTAAAGTATCTGTTCATAATCATATGAAACGAAAATCTGAATTTAGTTAACTTTAAGTTGTTTTATATCATTAGCACAACAAATAAAATTCGAATTATCTGATGTAAGAACTCCATTATTTATTGTAGCAGATAAAGAATTATGTAGTTAATGACTATTAAAGATATTTACGAGACTTGTCTTACTGCAATTTCCCAAATCTTTATATATATTGATATATATAAGCTTGCAAACCTACCTTGTTTTGATCTTTGCCTTTAGGGCTATCAGGTGACAAATGAATCACTGGTTAACTAGTAGAAATTCGACTGGACTAGTTTCCCAATGATCTTATTGGGCCCAGGCGTGACGTGACGTCCACGAAACTCTTGCCAAAGTTATAAAGTACCTTTTAATCTTCCATTGTGATTCCTTTCTCTTTTTTACATTTGCAAAGAATATGGTAATTTGGAGAAAATTATGCAATGAAATAAGGGTGTGCACACATATTTATTTAAACATGTGCATACATGTACATACCCAAACAACTTTGTTAGATTTATCTTAAACGGCGCACCTAGCGGAAGGTGTGAAAATTACAAGGTGATAGCTAAAACTTATAATTACTTGCTGACAGTCAATGCCTCTCTCCTCATACTTCTTCAACAGTCATTTGCTAATCAGACCACTTTATTAAAGGCCCAAGCACACCCAGGTCACCTTATACAGTGTCTGCTTTTCTTTGCTGATAGTAAGTTTTGGTTGACGCCCAGCTCATACGGACACTGTGACATCAAACTACATTGTACTTCCTTTCAAACTTCCCTCTCTCCCCTCATACGTAAATGTAGGAATCGTGATAAAACTAGGCATATATTATCCCCTTCTTTGTATATGTAATATTGTAAAATATAGCATCGACGTAACAACAAAAGGACAAAATTACACAATATTTCTAAATGTCAAGAAACGACAAAAAGTTTGTTAAAAAATAAAACTCTTTTGCATCTTGCAAAATAATAGAATCCGTTTTATGAAACCCTAAAATAAAGGATATATTTCCTTAGTTCAGATAACCAATATGAAGTTCAAAATTAAAACCCTTCCTCATTACAAATTTTTCCTGTTTCATGCACCGCATTCAAATAAATACATGCATGTATATTTTAATGGCTTTTAACACTAATTTCAAATATGTAAATTAAAATTTGAATAATTGATTTTAAAGGGGATTTTTTTTGAGAGCTGTAACAAGTAACATTGTTTTTGAATTTCGCGTAAAGGTACTCAAGGGTTATTTGCGCTGGCGCTAGCTGTCCCTAATTTTGCATCAACTCTTAGGCTACTCTTTTACCAACCAGTAGTGGAATTGACCGTAACATTATAACGCCCCCAAGGCTGAAATGGCGAGCATGTTTGGTGTGACGGGGATTTAAACCCGCTCCCCTCAGATTACGAGTCGTGTGCCTTAACCATCTGGCCATGCTAACCCTCGTGACATTGTGGAACCAATCTTAATACACATCTCGGAAGTGATGATTTCTTCAAGTATTGTTTGTTTGTTTTATAATTTTGCACAAAGTTACACAAGGGCTATCTGGGCTAGCCGTCCCTAATTTAGCAGTGTAAAACAAGAGGGAAGGCAACTACTCATCACCATCCACCGCCAACTCTTGGGCTACTCTTTTGCCAACAATTGACAGTCGCATCATAATGCTCGCCACGGCTAAAAGAGCGAGCATGTTTGATGCGACGGAGATTCGATCCCATGACCCTCAGATTACGAGTTTTGTACTGTCTTGATATTTTGCAATTTATTTCAATGCATAGTTATACGTGTAATGCTAAAAGTGCTTTATTTGTAATCCAAATAAAAAAAATTAAAATATTTCTTTTAAATTTTCTCCAAATTTTAATTTATATTTCTAAAATTAGCATTGAAATCTACATTCACTCATTTTTCTGTACGAATATAGTGCATGACATATAAAATACCCTATATTTAAACTATATAAACTTTTCAAATTTCTAGAACTAACTACGCATACAAATAACTAAATTAAAAATCACACCGTTTGTCGTCGAAATACAAAAGATATAGCTTTTAGAAATACATATATGCGGTAATAACACCCAAAAGCGTTGGAGGTGGATATTCCATTTGTCACACACAATCCAAATAAACGCAAATGACAAACGAAATAGCTGGAATATCAATAAGAAAGTTTTCCTATAGATTAATACTATTCCACCACCAACTCAATGTTCAAGGTTTTGTAAATTGTATAGGATTGAGGATTCACGTCATCGACATACGATGAAAAACTGAGTATTAAATTCAGCTGAAAAATTAAACTACCTCATAATAATTTTTCATATGAAATGATTTAAAACTTTATAAATCATATCTAAAAAAACAACAACCTTAAACCGAACACATTCCACAATTAAAGGCCATATAAAACCCCAGTGACTGACAGTCTTTATTATCAATACACTTTTTCTCAATAAGTTCATTTCGTTTGATAGATTGTTTAGGCAGAGTATTTATGATGAAACTTTGTAGAATGGACGGCATTCCGACTTTCGAAACGTTGTCCTCTACACTTGTGTCTCCATAACAACCAGTTGCCGTCCATTCTACAAGGTTTCATCAAGTTAATTTTGCTCTAAAATACAGGTTTCGGATGGCCTTAACAAACTTGTCCAATTCCTCTTACCAAGTCTTACGTAAACGAAAATGATAATTAACTTCTGCGAAATTTTTCGGAATGAAAGACTATAAAGATTTGTATTAAAAATAAAACTACATGAAATCCACCTTCTTAGTACAGCAAAGTTACAAATACATATATGTTTATATAAAACCAAACAGATTTAAAGGAATGTTTTCTACTTCATTTTTATTGTATATTATGCACAAGTTTGACCACACTGTAGAGCATCACTATAGAGTTATGTTTGATTGTGAGATGTTAACAAAATCAATTCAAAACTGTATATGCAGTGAGCACATACTGTAAGTTCAATTCCAGTTTTTACTAAATGTTCGTTTCAAATATCTGTGAAACATAATTTTTAAAGTTCTTTACTTGCATACTTAATTTAATTATGTACATTATTTACCGTTGATTATATATTAAAAAATATAATGTATGGAGGGGGGGGGGTAAATTATGGAAGAACTTCCCGCTAGAAATAAAAACATACCCGTGAAAATTTTAACCTACTGGGCTGACTTCAAAAGGCGCTGTTGTGGTCTTTTGCAGATTAACGATTGAAAATCGTTTTTTTATAGCTTATTATAATTAAGAGGCTGAAGGAAGTCCCTAATTACAAAAGTGCAAATGAAAGAAAATAAATAAGCCGCTTTCTGCTTTAGGCCACCTTACCCATCAATTTTAATTGGAGCTACCGCACATACACCTGTTATTGTCGAACGAGACAAGCCTACTTTTAATGTGTTTCTATCTTTGTATTTGTTCACTGATCGCTGCATTCAGAATTTCGATCTTTGTTTTTCATTCGCCTATAAATATAAATCCCATAATTCTGCATCTAACTATATGTATTGTTCAGTTCACATGGATTTATTTCGTACATTGTTATACATTAAATTGGAAAACTGGCTTGTTCCATGCTTACGTCAACAAAAATATTCAGTTATTTATCAAAATTGATTCAAATGAAGCACTATTTTCATTAAGTTGGTTATCGTAGTTGTCTTTTTTCGTTTATTAATATACAGTTCACAGAAATGGGATATAATTACAACTAGATGAAGAACAAAAGCCCACCTCTTCATTACTGGGAAAACGTCCAGTAAACACGAAAATTCAATATATGTTCACTCGACTGAATAAAGGTATCTAGTCTACCTGTGAATTTCCTTGAATGACAATCTGGAATGTGACCCAACAATGTCGTGACTATCTCCCACCAACTTAGAATTTTCTCATTAGCTTTATCAGCGATCTTCAACGAGTGACTGGTAGGTTTTCAGTCACGTTTCCTCCATCTTATCTTCTCCGACCCCTACGCCACTTTCTTCCACTTTGTACTGCTCGAAAGCAGTCTGTATTGTATATTAATGATTAAGCCTGAGTGAAACCGCAGTATGTACGCAAATGTGTACATGATGCTAAAGTTAATAAAATTCTTAAAATGTGTTTTTCTCTAAGCTACAAAGGACTCTTGTAGCATCTATTTTATTAGTATATCCTCGGTTGCAGTCCCCCCCACCAACAATTTATGGTTACAATTTCGAAAACACAATAACATGAAACCTGGTGTGTTAATTATAATGCATTACACAGTAAATGCCTGTAAGAACTGTCTGCTGGTCAACTAGGACAAGCCTCGTGGTTTAAACTCCAGAAGTTGGCGAAGAATTAGAAAACAACAAACCTATAATTTGTGATGAAAAGCAAGTAAACTGTAAATGTCCTTGTTGTGTGTTTTTATTTCACATTAATGTGTCCATTTCGGGTTCAAAATCAGAGGTATGTAAAAATAATGGAGCTCATCAGTTCACGTAGGTCATTATAGAAAGAAAATATTCTCCGAAACGCTTCTTACATATACACACACACACACATGTTATGCTTTAAGAGTTTTGGTGTCTGTGTTTTTCTTATAGCAAAGCCACATCGAGCTATCTGTTCAGCCCGTCGAGGGAATCGAACCCCTGATTTTAGCGTTGTAAATCCGGAGACATACCGCTGTACTACCGGGGGGCAGTTTTGGTGTCGACGAAAGTTTTCTTTGGCAATGATTTAAGGGAAGCAAAACATAGATCGGAAACGTTATTTTTACACACCTCTGATTTTGAATCTAAAGTGGACAAATAAAGAGGAATGTGGAAAAAATCATCTGTAATTTATGTAATTTTAATCATAAATCTAAAAATGAAACGTTGGTTACGACTGATGGTATTCATAATTCATACGAATAAAAATAATAAAAAACAGCGATTTATACATTTAACAGACTATCTGGACAAGGTTAATTCATGGAATTAAAGGAAACCACATAATTACCTTACTGTAGCAGCCAAACCTAAGTTTCTATCTCGGATTTGGAGTATTGTAATACATTGGAATAGTCTGAAGTTTAAGAAATTTATAAACCTTGAAGAAAACGTTAAAGTTCAAATTATGAATAGCTTTATTAATGTTACATTTTTGTTACACTTGGAAATATTTTTCATTGTGTGTCAAACAAAGACCTAAATGTAACAAAATGATTTAGGTTAATTAACAGTTTGAAGCAAGTGAACATGTCTTTCATAAATTAACGTCTCTTATACAGTTTCACCGATCTATATGTAGTTCAATGAAATAAAACATAACTTAATACACTACCTTTGGGCTAATATGTTACTAACTTTTAATCTTAAGACAATGATGTAATAAAAAATTACTATTTCAAGTTTGACAACCAGATAAAACAGAAATATACTAATGTGCATCAGAAAACATATTTAGCTAAATAGTTAGCTCCCAGAAACTTGTATGTGCAACATCTTTCTTAAAAATTGTCAGCAATCCTGCACGGATGTGCTTCAAGCTTCCTTTTTGTTTTTTTATAAGAAAAAAATTGTCAAAATTCACAAGCAGTTCTGTAACCCACCCATTGAAAATTCGTTTAAGAATTATTTTCTAAAAACAGTTAAATAATAATAATGAAATAAAAATGTGAAGGTTATCTAGTTTTTCGTCCTCCCATAGATCAAAGGTAAATTTCCGGACTTAATAATGCTATAACCAGGGTTTCGATTCCTCGCCTTTACTAGAGCGCAGATAGCCCATTGTTTAGTTTTGAGCTACAAATAAAGAAAAAAACTCTTCTAAGTGACGATTGTAGCGCCGTCTATACACTTCTTTCTCACTTGTTACAGGGAACCTTGACGCCAGTCAAGGTCACACTGCCGTTGAACTTGCACGTGTTCGAAACACGAGTGTTTCAGAATGCATGAGTGTGTTTGCAGCAAGGTGCGAGACGCCCCGCCTATTTGAAAGGTTGGATCCGCCCTTTTCAGTTTTATCTTTTAGCTGGCATGTCACGATTCGCTAATCACGTGACTTTTTTGCCGGATGAGCATTTGCTTGGTTTAATTTTAACCTAGTCAACACTAACCAATAAAAAAATAAGCAACTGCATAAATTTTCATCCTTGTCTTTGACAGATTTGAAGCCTGAGTAGCTTCTGCTATGACATAATGTTACGTTTGAAATATATAAAACTATTTCAACCTGTCGTAGCTCCGACGATTATTTGTTATTAAAATTAGATTTTAAGTCCTTGCACTTTAGGCGCAGAGAACAATTCTGAATTAACAGATTACTTTATTAGCATGTTTTTCCTTCGATATTTTATAAAATAGGCTTGGTATCTTCAGGTTTTTACTCTTAAAAACCACTTTTTCTGTATAATAAAATAAATAACATAAGTAATGTAGGCTTGATTCCTAAAATAACCTACAACAGCGCATGTGCAGTAATGATGTATAGCTACAAAACTTGTGCAAGTAATATCGACGCAAGTTGTTTCATTAAATACTATTAATATCAATACATCTACATACTGAACGGACTTTCGGTGCATACTTGGAAATGTAACTGTAACAAAAACAATGCTGTAACAATTTGTTTAAAAGATATTTTCAAGAGTCGTATTAATAAGGGAGAGTGATATATATATATTTAAATTGTCTGTGTAACCACTAGATACTGTTCACGTTAAAACTAGCAAGCTTTCAACTCCCAGATATTATACTTTCTTTATTTGCTTATCTTGGCCTAGTCTTATTCGGTACTAAGATAATTTGATTTCGTTCTCGGCCTAGTCTTATTCGGCACTAAGATAATTTGGTTTCGTTACTTGGCTTAGTCTTATTCGGTACTAAGATAATTTGGTAACGATGTTCGGCCTAGTCTTATTCGGCACTAAGATAATTTGGTTTCGTTACTCGGCCTAGTCTTATTCGGTACAAAGATAATTTGGTTTCGTTACTTGGCCTAGTCTTATTCAGTAGAAAGATAATTTGGTTTCGTTCCTCGGCCTAGTCTTATTCGGTACTAAGATAATTTGGTTTCGTTACTCGGCCTAGTCTTATTCGGCACTAAGATAATTTGGTTTCGCTACTCGGCCTAGTCTTATTTGCCACTAAGATAATTTGGTTCCGTTACTCGGCCTAGTCTTATTCAGTACAAAGATAATTTGGTTTCGTTACTCGGCCTAGTCTTATTCGGTACTCAGATAATTTGATTTCCTTACTTTAATCAGTCTTTCTAAATTCACATCATTCAGTAAAATATCAGTTTTAACTTTATCGGGTCTTGTTTTGTTTTACTAAACATAGGTTTCACAGTAAAATAGCCTTTTAAAACACATTTGTTTATTGTTCTCAAAATTAGTGTTTGTATTAATAGTAGTGTGTTGTTGTTGGAAGAAATGGCATGTCCTAAACAAAACAATATACATACTTTTCGTCATTATGATCGAAATGCTACCTGAGAGGTATTACTCTATAGAAATCATGACACAGTTTCAATGCGCACACGAACATATCCAGATATGCATCTGAATTGAGAAAATACATGCCAGCCCGTAAAATTAAAACAGTATCAATAGTATGACGCAGTTTCGGAGTTATTTTTATATTATAACTAAATACAATCCGTGTTTCTTTATAAGTACAGGTAGGTATGTAAATAAAAAGTGTATTATTAACTTTTCGTCCCTCAATGGCTCAGAGATATGTTTGAGGGGTCAAAAAGATAAAAATATGGTTTAGATATAAGCAGATGGTTGCAATAAAGAAAGCCCATTTTGTAGCTTTGTTTGTAATAACAAAACAACTAATTTTAGGGGATTAAAACGTTTCGAAAACAAGATTAAAACATTCTAGGTTATAGCCCTGTAAGTTTGTGTACAACATTACATGACACTTTAACGATTTTTATCAAACACGTTTAAAATGGAGCTTCATGTTTATTAAACCTGAGCGATCGATTTTACGTCACGATATCCATCGCTTTACATTTTAGTTTCAAACAAACGTAATTATCAGAACTCCAAAAATAATGCACACAATACTTCTTTTGCTGGCCTCTCCACAAACAAATGTTTGTCTACAAACGCACAAATTAGATTTTAACCTCGTACAATAATGAAAAAAAAAAGCAACATTATACTTTGGGAGAAAACTATTTAATTAGCTGTAATTGGACCAATCTCAATAATGGTTAGAAAAGTAGAGTTCGTTCTCTTTGTTTGTAATATTATCAGTAGAAACAGTTCAAAGATCTCTGAATTATTACGCTCAAAACACATATACCAGGTCTTTGAATTATTACATCTAAAACATCTATATCAAGTCTTTAAATTATTACATCTAAAACATCTATATCAAGTCTTTAAATTATTACATCTAAAACATCTATATCAAGTCTTTAAATTATTACATCTAAAACATCTATATCAAGTCTTTAAATTATTACATCTAAAACACATGTACCAGGTCTTTAAATTATTACATCTAAAACACATATACCAGGTCTTTAAATTATTACATCTAAAACACATATACCAGGTCTTTAAATTATTACATCTAAAACACATATACAGGTCTTTAAATTATTACATCTAAAACACATATACAGGTCTTTAAATTATTACATCTAAAACACATACACCAGGTCTTTAAATTATTACATCTAAAACACATATACGAGGTCTTTAAATTATTACATCTAAAACACATACACCAGGTCTTTAAATTATTACATCTAAAACACATATACGAGGTCTTTAAATTATTACATCTAAAACACATATACCAGGTCTTTAAATTATTAACTCTAAGACATCTATATCAAGTCTTTAAATTATTACATCTGAAACATCTCTATCAAGTCTTTAAGTTATTAAATCTAAAAATCTATACCAGGTTTTTAAATTATTACCTCTGAAACCTATTTACGAAATATTTGAATTACCACATCTAAAATACCTTAATTTTAGATATATATATATATTTTTAATATAAATCATATATAATAAACTCATTCACCATGGTACAAACTTACGACTCACGCTTTAAAATTTGGTCTCTTTCAAGCAACCTTTTTCTTCATGATGTTATCTTAAGTTGATGTCCTGCGCAGTTTTATAATTGATATTATGTCATTAACGGTAAACCATTCTCTCAATTAGATGGCATGCATGTATGCTGTTCTTAGCTGTATTTTTACTCATCACAGATGTTTGTTTCTAGTCGGTAACATTTAGATCACACAGTTCTACTTACAAACAAAACTACAGTTCTACTTACAAACACACAGTTCTACTTACAAACAAAACTACAGTTTTGTCGACAACAAAAAGATTTACTCTTTTAACTTTATAAGAAGAATTTCAAAACTTATATAAAAATCTTACGGTTTAACTTTCAGGTTATAATGGTTTCACTGCACATCAGGTTGACTTTCCTTTTAATAATAGCTTATTCATTGAGGTATGGAGTGAAATGATAGTAAATTATTACATTTAAGGAACTTGTATTTGAAAATGTAAACCCTATAAACTTTTTGTAAATTCAACTTTTTCACATATATTGAATAAGCTATGGTTAATAACCAGCTAAAGCATCAAGCTAATTTATAAACTTTAATTCATGCAATCGATCTTACAAGATATAAATATGCATCCTTACTATATAAATAACATTCACAAATTAATTACACGTGACATTCGCTTATAAAAGTTCACTTTCCACTATACTTTTACTGTTTCAATCACTCCCACGAGAAATAAATATTCATCCTTTAAGCTTAGGTTTTCCAGAACGTTCTTTAGTAAGCGCATGTAAAGCATACTTATTAAAAGTTAATTTAATAAGTGGACCTAAAACAGAACAATTTTCAACCTAATTATGCATTTTTAAAAACAAAAATTAGTATTTGTTTTAAATAGTGTTAGAACCTGAATCCACCCAGCATAATTTGGAGACCAACTTTTGATCTATCAACAGAGATTTTCATCACTTTTTAAACGAACAAAATAAAAAATACAATTGAATAATAGTTTGAAAAGCACCGGAGCATTTTCAATTCAAATATTTTGATACATGTATAAATTACCAATGATATGACGTTACACATAGTTACTGAAACTATAAATATTGTTCACACTTCAAATTATCACTCGATGTATTTATAAACATTACTGGACTCAACTACTTAGTAATATTTAATTAACTGCTCTTATAGATAAGTAAGTACTACTGTTAAACCTGGTGGCGGTCCCTGTACGTTTCCATAATTTTATTTCGTGAAAAATCGAATTAGAAAAACATAATAGATATGATAGAAAAATGAGCTGTATTTTATCCTGTTACCTTCGTGACGTTCTTAGTAAAAATCATAAATATATCGTATAATTAGTTGGTAGTTAAAGCACAAGATGGTTTGGTTTGAATTTCACAAAAAGCAACACGAGGGTTATTTGCGCTAGCCGTCTCTAATTTTGCAATGTAATATTAGAGGGAAGGCAGTTGCTAATCATCACCACTAGCACCACCAACTCTTGGGCTATTCCTTTACTACTGAATAGTGGGATTGACCGTAACATTATAACGCCCCCATGGTTGAAAGGGAGAGCATGTTTGGTGCGACGGGGATTCGAACCCGCGAGGCTTGGATTACGAGTCAAGTGCCTTAACCACCTGACCATGCCAGCTCAATAAAGCACAAGAAGACGCTCAAAAAGTCATTTATTTCGCATTATTTTGTTATTAATATATTAAAAAATATTAACTATTCTAATTTGTTAAAAAAGGAGTACTCAGGAGAGTTGGTAGCTGTTATTTCATGTGTCGCAAAAGAAACCCGTTTGTAAAGTTTTAACAGTTGTATAATATTGATATCTTCAATTATTTGATCAGTGCGTCATTCAAGAACTCATTTTTACAACTGTTTTTACGTTGTATACTTTGTGTTGGGAGAAAACTGCCAACGTTATTTTTTAAGCAAAACAATATAATTCAACAGGCCTTCTTTGCTGGCCTCTACAAATATTTTAAGAGTACGTCGAGTACCATGGACATAAGATGTTAGCGGCATTTAGTGACAAGGAAAAAGGTTCCGTAATTAGACCATAATTCATCCCATGGACGCTAAACTTTATAACTGATTGCCCAAATGAACGCCTTGGGGTAAGTCTACAAGTCATTTAAAGTTCGCACGTTATAAGCCCCTTGGGTAAGTTTACAACTAACTCAAAGTTCGCACCTAAGGCTACGAAATGAAATATAAGGTTTTTAAACCAAACAAAGTTTTAAAGACTTTGTAACGCTCTTACAAACATACTAACAAAAGAAAACACAGATGCAACCTGTCTAATATTTCTTTGTGTAACGACCTCTCTCAAATATGTGAAAATATGAAATATGAGGGAAGGGGGGGTATTCGTTGAAGCTACAAAAGGGCTATTTGTGTTAGCCGTTCATAACTTTGAATGGAAAAGATAGAGAGAAAGCAATTAGTAAACGGCAATTCTTAGGCTACAATAATCAAACAGTGGAATTTGACAGTAACTCTTATAACGCATTCACTGCTCTGAACTCCGTACCCTTATATTCCGAAGTTACTTCTTTGAATGTCCTTCACAAGATACATAATTGTAATTCTAACGTTTTAATGAAGTCTTTGTTTGTTGTGTTACTTGTGCTTGGAACAAATCAATACCTTAACAGTTTTACCTGCTATGGGAGGTATTTTTCTATATATTTCGTGTGAGGAATTACAGTTATTCTGAAACCGGTGATTTAGAAGTAATGAATTGCATTATGTAATTCATACAAGTTTATACATCTATTTATTTGTTTTAAAAATCTAAAATAATTGTATTTCGAACAACAAAACTTGAATCAATAATATCAAACAAACAATGGGCTAACTCAACATTGATTTTATTCTCTGTGACTCAGCAAAGCAGTCTAAGAGGGAATATCCTGACCAACTACTGGCTTAGCACACGCTCTAAGAGGGAATATCCTGACCAACTACTGGCTTAGCACACGCTTTTTATTCAAGATTTTATTCAACGATCTGTCGATATTTTAAAACCAGGAGTTAAGCACTCACCAACCTATAATTTATAAATATAGCATATGTACAAAATCACTATGTTACTCTGTTTATTAATTTCCTGTTCAAGGTCGACAAAAACGCAATGAAACCGTCGCTTAGCCACCTTACTGAGATGGAATAACGAAATTTGGAATGTTGGGTTCACATGTCGCTATCCTACCTTTGTAACTTTACCATCTCCTGACTAATAAATATGCGCACAACGCATTTAGTTCTTCAAGTTGCTGGTGCAGTCGTGGGAGTATGAACACCTGTTACAAACATGTGAAAAGTTTTATTAGGGCTGTTTAGCTTTTACAATCAGGTGCAATGTCACTATACATTGATTACTTGTGAAGGCAGCGAGGATTGGACAGTGTTCATGCCTAGTACCAATGAACAGAAAGATAATGCACACGGGTTATAAGCCCATTGAATGTAGTTGGGAGTTCAATGGTTTTATAGTTTAGCTGGTCGGTTTTCAGTCAGTATTGCCTCAGTTGGCAAAGTGCCTGAAGATAAAAGTCGTGTTTTAGTTCTTGACCATTAAAGTGTTAGTTTGTTTCGGTAGATTATAATTCGTTTGAACACAAGCCGATGATCATATGGTGTTTGAAGTACCTTTTCTTTTACACTGCCTTCAGTCTTGTTCAAATTCATCCTGTATTTTACCTTCGCTTGTTGTTGTTTGTTGCGTATTACGTTTTAATATATATTTGTCCATATGTTCAATAAATGTTTTCTGTCTCACGTTCTCATAAACATTACATTTAAGTTATTATCTTCAACATACAAAATTAATGGTTAACTATTCGATTATTGTATATTAAATACTACTCATGCTCGACACTCTAACCATCTTTAAAAGTTGGCAACACGCTGTTACATACAGATATTTTACTTAACTTTTGTATTTCATCACTTAATAACCTATTGGTCAGTGTATTTTTCATCCATCATTGGTGCATAAATATTTATATGTATGACTTTATACTTCTTTACTTTATGGATTCCCAGGTTTATCGCTAAAATAAGTCTGGCGCTTCTAGTTCAATAAAGAAAATGGTTAATTAATGGTGAATGCGCAACGATTTATTGTGATGAAATACAACTGTAAGAGCTTCGTGAAATAATCAGGTTTTATGCCGTTACTTTGGAGCACTACAACTATAATAAGTACTTTCTTCTTTGTTTTCAAGAACTAGGAGTAACCTAATGGTTAGCATGTTGGGTTGTAAACCTAAAAAATCCGAATTCGAGACGATTCCGCTCAACACGATCCGAATTTTCATCTATGGGCATGCTGGTTATAAAACTGGTAATAAACCCTTTTATCCTGGTTCAAAAAACCGGATAAAGCTCCTGTGGATGAAGGTGCTGCTAGCGTGCCTGTTGACTAGCTGTCTTTATTCTGGTCAACAGTTCAAAATATATTTAAAAGGTCTGAGGCTCCTAGCGTATGAAGTGTCATCCGGGTTGCACATTTTAATTCCCTTATTTTCAATTATATAAACTGAATAACACACACACTTAAGTAATCGAACCTAAGGTGTATAAAAAACACGAATATAGTTTCACTCGTTCTACTTTTGTAACAGGACAAAGTTTTAATAATTCTAAAGTTTTAAACAGTCGTTACCAACATTTTGTAGCGATTGGTTGATCAACCGTTTCTTACTTTATTTATTGGTTGATCAACCGTTTCTTATTTTATTTATTTTTTGCATTAAATCAGTGGTATTCTTAAAATTGTGAAATGAACGATACATATACTCTTCACTGTCTCGAGAAAATAAAACTTACGCTTTCAGTATTTATGTAACTAACTCACAGTAATTTGTTGTACATAAAAAACAACTAGATAAAACTGTTAGCTTCTGAACGTTATATTTTACTCGAAACATGTAGACCTGGTTGCGTAATCAACGACAACGGTTCTGTCATTCTGAAGTTGTTGTTTTTTATCAGCTTTCTATCTGTAGATAGAGAAAAAAATATGTAGGCCTAAACCTTTTAATTGCGACTTACTTATCCATCATTATTATTCCTATTTTGTCCTCAGGTGATTTGGATTATTTGGAATCGTTACGGAATTTGTACCTGAGAACAGTTGCATTGTGCAACAGGATTTACATAAATTAAAAAATAATCGAATAGGAATTAATCCATTTTAATATTGAACTTGTTACTACATTCCGCATTTCATAAGCTATTATATTAGTGATAATATGCTATAGAAAATACAGCGAAAAGAAGGAACACAATCAGGTTTTGTCTCCTATTTTTCTTTCTCGTATTCCTGTATTTGTACTAAACATGCTCGTACTAATTTATACTTTAAAAGTTGCAATTATTCTTCCATCTTTTGCTAAATATAACTGAATCTCATTAAAGTTTCAAAATAGCAAATGTAAAAAAAAACTAACAGTAAAATAAATAGCTTTTATATTAACATTTAGACACAAAATAAATTAGTTCTCCAATAAATGTAATAATGCTATAGTTACTGACTGTGTAATATTATAGTTAAACTTTAACGCTCAAATCGTAGCCATTATGAATTGAAATACACACACCCATATTTAATTCTGTGTATGCAGTATCTACTATCTGTATTTTCTAGATTGTAAAGTATACATCTGTACACTGTTTTCATACACAATATCTGGTGGTGTACATTGTTTAGCAGCTTACATTCACTCGCAAGTTAATCGATAAGTTAATAACAGAAGAATCATTCAGCCATCTGAGTCTTGGAATACTGGTTTATTGCAAAAATAGATAAATATTAGAAGAGTGTTAGAAAACATAAAATTCAATAGAAATTACTCATAGGTGTACATAAAGCAGCACAGAAATGCTAAAAGCCCGACTTCGCCTCCTGGTGCACTGCTTGAATACCAACCTGTCTTTCTTCGAAACGTGAAATTATAAGTATTAGAAGATACAATTTCTGTTCACAACAGCACAGATAATAACAACACTCCGTGTACATACTGCGTAAGTTTGTCAAGATGATGGATATGGCACCTTCATTTTGTTTAACTAAATATACAGCAGAAATGTACTTGAAGTCCTTTAAATGCCTTATAGGTGAAAAGTTAGAGTTTGAAACTACTATTTAAGCATGTGGGTTCAAATAAATCATTTTATCATTCTCTGGTAGTATTCTGGCAGTAAATACGCTATAATAACAAGCAAGCTTTGAGATAAAACAACTGCTATAGTGTTTGTTAGTGATTGAAAGTTACACCTTTAAGTTAAATATTTAATAACAGTGATATTTGGATTATCTGTTGGATAAAACATAGATTTAAATGCCACATTGGACATCGTTAAAGTATCGACGGTTTGAATATTTTATTCCAGTGTTTTTTTGACATGTTAAGTGGAATCATTACTGACTATAGTAATTACTTTTATTTTTGTTAAAATGTCATATCATCATAGGCTTGATCCTGAGATTTATCTAGTAAACTTTGTACACTTCTTTACTACAGTTGTAGATTACAAACCATTATTTTAATTATAACAAAGTTAACTCGGTGGCGTTGATTTTGCATTGTTAGATGGTTATTGTTTTCTTTGCAGTGCAAAAATAATTCTGAAAGAAAAAGACAGTGAAAGAAATTTCACAAATACATGATGAATACCAGATTCACTTAACATTCCTTCAGTTATTTACATATGAAAAGCAAAAACCAATAATAAACTAAGTGCTTATATACAAGATTAAAGAAAATAGTAGATGCAAAATTACTTATACTTTTTTCATTAAAAAAACAAAATAGTGAAAAACTTACGTAATAAAACAGAAGGCAACGTACTAACAATGGTTTCCTTTTTTTTTTTTAGCTTTATTTACCCATAACGGTCAAGACTGTTTGAGGCTGCGGTTCCATTAAAGTTTCCTTAGTTACTATTGGATGAAATCGTCTCTTTTTTAGTGTCTTGCCAATTGTGTGATAGAACATAAAAGTCTCACATGTTCTCAATATCTCAACTGGAAGCCGAAAATCTGGTTGCAGAAACTTTTATGGAATTACGTTCTTCAGTTTTGTGAAAGTGTAAGAAATATATTGTCTTTTCACTTAATCAGGAGTTGATTTTTTTTTAAAGTTTAACAGATTAAGAAGAAGCTTTAAACTACACGTGAAAATAATTTTCGGCTCAAATAAACCAAAAAATTAATTTTGACGTGAATCGCCAAAAATATTCACTAATGTAGGGACTCTCTCTATGACGTTTAAAATTAACCTGTATGTCAGATGACAGAATACATCCCACAACTGTATATTTATATATTTAAAAACGGCTGGTATGAGTAGAGAAAGCACTAGTAGAGGAGCGAACAACGTTTTGACCTTCTTCGGTCCTTGTTGCCATCACGGATTATTACATCACACAACTGATAGACATCAATACCTCAAGACTTTGAAGAAAAGTTAAAGGGAACATTATATACAGCATATTAAAAATGTCCTGGCATGACCAGGTTGTAGGGCCCTCAACTCGTATCCCCGTCGCACCAAACATGCTCGCCCTTGCAGCCGTGGGGGCGTAATAATGTGGCTCCGTCCCACTGTTCGTTGGTAAAAGAGTAGCCAAAGAGCTGGCGGTGGGTGTTGATGACTAGTTGCCTTCTCTCTCGTCTTACACTACTAAATTAGGGACGGCTAGCGCAGATAGCCTTCGTTTACATGTGCGAAATTCAAAATAAACCAATAAATAAATTAATCCGCCTTTCGTCTATCATAAAAGGTAACTATTAAAATATGTTCCAACTAAGCTTTACAGTTCAAAAGTTGAAGCATTTAAAGTAAATACAAACACAGACAAGCTGACAGACATCATTTGTTTTAAGACTGTAACGTCTGGTACAAATAGATAGTTACTCTGTAACTAAGCATTCATTGAGATTTGTTTTAGATTTTTGCATCTACATATAGCCTTCCCTAATTGTTGTAGACAGTAGAGAAGGTAGATGTCTCTACTGAAAGAGTTGTCACCAGCAACTCTTACGTCACACCCATAACTTCAAAGTGACGAACGCCTTTTTTTTTGTGTGTGACAATGGGCCGTTAACCACGAACTCTCGATTTCATATTCCAAGTACAATGGCCTGGCATGGCTAGATGGTTAAAGTACTCAACTCGTAATTTGAGGGTCACGGGTTCGAATCCCTGTCATACCAAGCATACTTGCCCTTTCAGCCGTGGGGGCATTATAAAATTACGGTCAATCTTACTATTCATTGGTAAAAGAGTAGCCCAAGAGTTGGCGGTGGGTGGTGATGACTAGCTGCCTATAGTCTAATACTTCTAAATTAGGGATGGCTGGTGCAGATAGCCCTTGTGTAGCTTTTGCGAAAAATTCAAAACAAACCAAACCAAGTATGGTTACGACTAGATCACGCTCAACCCTAGTAACGTAAAATAAGTTGTCATGATATAAGAACTTCAAAATCAAATATACAGTTACGGTTACAAAATGTGCAGCGAAGAAAGTTTTATACAATAAGTGTACATTCATATGGTTTATGTTAATTACAACAGTACAGTTGGAAATATAATATATTAGAGGTAAAATGAAGACAAACTGTATAAACGCGATTTAGAAAATTACAACATAACACTAACACGTAAAGTTAAACCAAGCGACTGTAAAAATCAGTTTAAAAAAATCTTCATATTAAAACTGTTTTCGGCCGTTATATGTAGTACCAATTAAATGTGTAAATTATCCTATGAGAAAATAAAGGTTGTAAGTTGCCGCAATATATCATTACTGAACACACACATACAATAAATGAATCGGTTACTTGATCGAACCCGCATGCAGTGTAAGAAGAAATGGAAGAAAAAACAACTAAATAGGCTCTTAACGATACCCACATGAGCGCCCACTGTGAGAATGTCTGGTAATTTGGGGCGTGAACGAATCAATAATAATAGTATGAGCGTCTTACAGGATCTTGTATGATGTGTCATACTTTGTGCAGGAATTTCCGTTTATATAATTATTTTTGTTTTTAGTATTAATCAAACAAGGATTAGTAAATAATTGGTTTAAACCTATCATTATAGTTTGCTGTGTGTGTGTGTGTTATGAAGGACAATGAAAATTGAATGAATAATAAAACTATTTTTGTAACCACGTGTCCACAAGTTTTGTTAAACGTTACACAAAATTATAATTATATAACTTTTCAGGCATACAAACCATTTTATTTCCGTTCCACCTTTTCTTTTTTCTCTCTTGAATTACAAGTAAGGTGTACTCTCTGGAACTGTTAAGCCTTTCTCACGACTTATAAATTGCCAGCAGAAAACACAGTCCTTATAATTTTAATCTTACGACACTTTTTTCCTTCAAGAATTTGAAAGTCCAAGCTATTTTTTCACCAGCAGCTTTTGTAACTTTTGAGATACGCTAAAGTAAAACTTTTTCAGTTAATATTTTATGTTAAAAATAAACTCCACGGAAACTACGCAATTCTCAATCATTCTCGGTTGTTCTTTTACTTATATTTGATATTTTTAGCATGAATGACATTTGCTGTGACAAATGTAATAAACTCTCACATCAGTAACCCCAAAGTTCAGATATAGCCGTCCTTAATTTTAAAACATTCTTGCCATAGAAGGAGCAACCACTTAGCAGTTAACATTAGCAGAGTTACTGTCTCTCTTATAATGCATCTGTATTTGAAACTGTGAAGCATGTTCAGTAGTATACTGAGAGCTTGAGCTTTGAATCTATCGATTTGTCTTCCAGCTTTCCAATTGCCAGCCCGATTTTTTTACCTTTACATAAAACATATTATTTGGTTTGATTGATTGATGTATTAGAATTAAGCACAAAACTACACAATGGGCTATCTGTACTCTGCCCACCACAGGTAACGAAATAACGAAGCCCAGTTTCCAGTATGTTTGCAGACATACACTGCTGTGTTGCTGTGTCACTGGAGGGGGGGGTGATATCCTTTGAACCTAACTCTAAAAAATACTTCTGACTTTGATGAATTTTGTTTTAATTAATTTTAAACATATAAATAAATGTAAGTCTATAAAGATGTACATAGAGTATAACTAGTAAAAAATATTTATATTCAAAAATGCAGAAATCTATTTAGAAACATTATTATAGCCCCTTATAAAAAATTTAGGTATAAATGATTATAAATCAGAAAAATAAAACAATTTTGTAGCAATTTCCCTTTTAAATTTTAACTGAAAGCCGTCACAGGATAAATAAGGTAAGACTGCACGGAAAGACAAACGTAGTGCTAACAATCAAATCTTGAAAAGTTTTTTCCTGCTACCTTCTATCAAACAATTGATACGACCTACGTAGATTCTATATATGAGTTATTATATTAAAAGTGTGCATATTTCTTTTGTGTTCAATAAATATTTTCCTCAAAATGTCTACTAAATGACATGTTTAATGTTTAAAATAGTTTATTACGTGACATCGTCTGCTACTGTGAGGCTTAATATGGCGCATTGCTTTGTAGAAAAATTACATTGTGACTCCATAAAGGAAAAGCACAATGAACAGTAATTAAGATCACGAAGGGTCAACACTAACAGGAACCTTCTCTCTTAATTTATTCCTTGGACACTTGCGTAAATCTTACTAAAAACCACTAAAAGCTGTAACCAGTGAGCCTTAGGCTTAGGTTCGGAATAAGAACACCAGTTCTTGCATAAGAGAATAAGGGAAACTGCTCGTAGGTCCTCTGGACAATGATCGAGTTAAGCCTTAAATAAAGAAGTTTGAAAATGACTCGGGTATAACGTCATTATATTTCTTAACAATAAGAGTTGAAGAGTTGTTCGTTCCACTGGTAAACAAAACAATATGGTGATCAGTCTAAACCTTATGCATATATACATATCACAAGCATTGTTCTGTAGACGATTAAAAATCCCACAAGTGAAGAAACTATTTATCTTTAGTTTATATCTCGGCTGCTTTGTTTTAAACGAGCACAGTTTGTTCTAGCTTAATCTCATACTAAAGTCCATCAATAAAATTCAAACAATTAAGAGACAATTAAACCACCTATTATCGAGGGAAGCGTATGTTGACTTAATTTAGTTTTACACAATAGCTTCTGCGACTTTGTGTATATATGTGTGTTTATTCTGTACTTTCCTTTTGCATAATAATGGATAGAAATAACATAAGAAATTATGCAGTGCCCAGTTCCACACAAATACAACACCCCATAAACCCAAGGAATCAACAGGTCTGTAGTTATTTTAACAGGTGATATCAGCGAAAGAAACGTATTATTTTAAGACATATAAGTAAAAAATTAACATGTATAATTCTGCACACACGTTAAAATACATTTTTTTTATTTATGACCTTTTGACCCTCTTACCGGAACCTTCATCGGGTAGCAACGTACTCAGCAGTACATTGCAACCTGTCCCCCTAATGGGACAGTGGTGAATCTGCAGACCTACACTGTTAAAATCCGAGGTTCCCTGCGGTGGATACAAAAATAGCCTCTTTAAAATAACCAAACTAAACACTGTTGTCCGATAAAGGGTCTAGTAAAAGGGTAAAAAAAACTCACAAATAAAAGAAACGTATTTTAACGTAAATGTGTGTACTTATGTGATTATCTTGTAGCAAAGCCACATCGGGCTATCTGCTGTGTCCACCGATGGGAAATAAACGTCTGATTTTAGCATTGTAAGTCTGTAGATTTATAGTTGTACCAGCGGTGAACATTAACGTAAAAAAATAGCCTGTATATAATTACACTAAAGAAATATATTTTCATATTGATATTACACACAAATATCAAAATTATGATAAGGCATGTAACTGACGATTTAAAACAGTTTAACCTCTATAGGTTTTAGTCATCCAAAAGTTTATATCGTGTATTATATTACTATTGTTCTATTTCAAGCTGTAAAAAAAAAAAAAAAGGCATTTTTGTCTTTTGTTGTTGTTCGTTTTTTTTTTTTATTCTACGTGAGTATTTCACCTACTGTAAAGTAAGTAACGTAATACACGATAAGTGGAAGTTCCATACTTCCAAAAATTATTAGCTTAAGCTTTTACGTACACTCCTTTACAAAGAACACAAGAATGACACTGTGAAACAGCGATAAGTTTATGGACCTACAACACTAGAATCCGAAGTTCGATTCATCACGATGGATACAGAAGATAGCCCAATGCCAATTTGTTATAATAAATTAAATAAACAAATTGATTAATCAGAATTAAACAGTTGCGGAAGTTTAACTATAAACATTGAAGCAACAGCAATAGAACCAAAAGGGGTTGAAGATATTCTGTCTCATCTGAATATCCCTCCTAGTGGGATGATGGCCCTGACTGAGAACAATTAACCCATTTGTTACTAAAAGTTCTGCCAACATCCATATGCTGGTTGCAGAATCTTCTTACAAGCATGCACGAATAAATGGCGCATGACCATCCTCAATTTTGAGCTGACAGACTAGATGGAAGAACGTTAGTCAACATTACCCATTGCAAATTCTTGAGTTACTCATATATAACCGAAGCATAGAATTTACGGTGCACCCACAGCCTCAAAGTGTCGTGCGCGTGTTTATGGTTTATTTGTTTGAAATTAAGCACAAAGCTACACCATGGGCTATCTGTGATCTGCCAGCCACGGATATCGAAACCCAGTTTCCAGCAATGTGAGTCTGCAGACATATCGCTGTGCCACTGGGGGGCTACGGTAACGGACCACGAATGATGAATCCTAAGAGACATATTCCGGGCACGTTAAACATTAGGCCACACACAGTTCTATTCCCCAAGAAAGCTAGCATGATGGTATAATGAAAAATAACACGTGCCTGTGATGAATTTGATTAAACCACATGTGTGCCAGAAAACACAAGTCTGTGTTACAAACTAAAAATGAAGTTAAGAAAATAATCATACCGTGTTAAAAGAGCAGAGTATATTAAAATAAGGAATTAGAAATTAAATGTAAATAAATACAAGAGCTGGATTTAGAGTACAAATAATACACATATACAAACTGGCTAAGGCTATCTTCAGGACAGCGAGAGATCAAGAAATACCTCTTCAAAAACTAGAGTACACACAAAACTATTACGAACTAGTTCTAAAACTGACAAATAAGCAATCGTATGGAACTTCACGTGCTTGTTCAATAGACCCAAGAACTGACACACATACAGGAAGTACAGTTACGGGGTAACAAACATTGTTACTTTTCCACGACAAACAAAACAAACACAGGTACCTCACATTTTATCATTCTAATTATACACTTAACTGTAAGTTATAGAAGACAGGTTTATGATGACAAAATTTTACGGTACAAAATAATTGCACAGATATTATAGTAGGAGTAAACAAAAAACATGAAAAAACAAACACAAAAACATATCTCTAATGGTTTTGATTTACAATTTAATAAAATAATACAAGACAGGGCCCGGCATGGCCAAGCGTGTAAAGGCGTGCGACTCGTAATCTAAGGGTCGCGGGTTCGCATCCCGGTCGCGCCAAATATGCTCGCCCTTTCAGCCGTGGGGGCTTTATAATGTTACGGTCAATCCCGTAAAAGAGTAGCCCAAGAGTTGGCGGTGGGTGGTGATGACTAGCTGCCTTCCCTCTAGTCTTACACTGCTAAATTAGGGACGGCTAGCACAGATAGCCCTCGAGTAGCTTTGTGCGAAATTCCAAAACAAACAAACAATACAATACAGGCAAATTGACAGTGACTTAATTACTTAACGTTGGTCCTTCCTGGTCCTGTAATGTGTATCTGCTATTACATTAAAACGAACAGAACTACATTTACCATTAAAATAGCTAAGTGTCGTGCACAACCAACCTTCCAAGACAATAACACATAAGGCAAGTGTTAACGGATACAAAACTGACAATATCTATTCCAGCGTAAATCATATAATATATATATACTCAATGATGATACAAAGTGCATTAATAGTGGTGAAGATATTTTACATAAACTGGAACTTGTGTTTTCTAAACAATATTTAGGCTAAGAAAAATACGGAGAAAACTTATTTGACGTTTTTACTTTCTGAACATATAAAATAATTAAACCTAAGAGTTTCTGTCATAAGAAAAGCATTATTTGGGAGACAAAATTACTACACAGCTTTTAAACTATGAAATTATAGTAATTATTTAAAGGGAATTATGTAAGCCTATAAGATATCTAATATTAAGCAATAAATGATGAATTCAGAAAAATTACACATCATGTTAAAATATATTTAAGTAGATAAATGAGTCTAATTAATCCATAAAATACGTGTGTCATTTTAATAAAAATTGCATTTATACTCAAAACAGGACAAATTAATTAATTACATTTGTTTGTTTCCTGTTTTTATTGTCTTTTGGCTAGTATAGGTGTAATCGATTGTCTTTACTCAAGAAATAATTCCACTCAAATTTCTTAAATGAACTTTAGTAAAGAGGGTTCATCATAACTTATAAAAATTATGTTATGTATGTTACTGTAGTAACATGTCGCTGTAGCTCTACGATAGAGTTGGCATCTATATTCACAGCGAATTCTCGAGCGTCTTACGCGCGATGCTGTTGTGGATAAATTTATGGCTGGTGGAATATATCACATCCTTTGAATGAAGGATGTTCTTAGAGCTTGAATATTTAACCACATAAAGCCAACCGAACAACATTTAAAAAAACAAACCGGGCCTTTAGTATGTTCGCACACAAGAACGATTGGTGTAGCAGCCATGCCAATACAAAGCAATGTCCTCAACAGAAAATTAAGACTGTGGCTGTGAAAGCAAACTATCTTAAACACCAACAAAAAAATCTTTGCAGTGAAGCTGCACAAATACCTCCCGGTGCAATTAACAAAATAACAAACACGAATTTACTGTTCACAATATTTCAGTTCCACCTCAAAATAAGATGTTGCTTTATGAGAAAAATGGCCGAAGAACGTGGAATCACGGCGATCCCTTTCGAGTCCCAATGAACTAATGAAGATATGTAAGCCAGGTTCCAAGAACTGGCATGTGTAAAGTTTGTCAAGGTGTGTATCTCAGGTTGATCTTACCATCGTTTATTAAAGTTTGTCGTAATGGAAATTTCAGTTTCCAGTAATAGTGCATAATCGTGGTCAAGTAATAGTAGATATTCATGATACCATCAAATTATTTACGATTCATGAAAGACACAACAGTTTCTATATCAGCACAAGACTCAGCATGTACTTCTCCTAAAGGGCGATCGACTCTCAGTAATCATAATTGATAACAAGCGTTTAAAATATTCACTGCTTTCTCTCAATGTCTTTGATTCACGACAAAATGTTTGCTAACCAGTGAACTCGCAAAGTCGCTATGAATAAGTTTATGGGGAGGAAAGTATTATTCATTTAGTTGTTTCGACTTCAAACACAAAGGGACATCTACTTAATGTATTTATGAAAGGATACTATAAATGTTTCAATGAGAATTATAAGTTTAATATCACGTTTTATCGTAATCTGTTTAGGTTTTATTCATTCAAAACGAAGCCCGGCATGGCCAAGTGCGTTAAGGCGTGCGACTTGTAATCTGAGGGTCGCGGGTTCGCATCCGCGTCGCGCCAAACATGCTCGCCCTCCCAGCCGTGGGGGCGTTATAATGTAACGGTCAGTGCCACTATTCGTTGGTAAGAGAGTAGCCTAAGAGTTGGCGGTGGGTGGTGATGACTAGCTGCCTTCCCTCTAGTCTTACACTGCTAAATTAGGGACGGCTAGCACAGATAGCCCTCGAGTAGCTTTGTGCGAAATTCCAAAACGAACAAACAATACAATACAGGCAAATTGACAGTGACTTAATTACTTAACGTTGGTCCTTCCTGGTCCTGTAATGTGTATCTGCTATTACATTAAAACGAACAGAACTACATTTACCATTAAAATAGCTAAGTGTCGTGCACAACCAACCTTCCAAGACAATAACACATAAGACAAGTGTTAACAGATACAAAACTGACAATATCTATTCCAGCGTAAATCATATAATATATATATACTCAATGATGATACAAAGTGCATTAATAGTGGTGAAGATATTTTACATAAACTGGAACTTGTGTTTTCTAAACAATATTTAGGCTAAGAAAAATACGGAGAAAACTTATTTGACGTTTTTACTTTCTGAACATATAAAATAATTAAACCTAAGAGTTTCTGTCATAAGAAAAGCATTATTTGGGAGACAAAATTACTACACAGCTTTTAAACTATGAAATTATAGTAATTATTTAAAGGGAATTATGTAAGCCTATAAGATATCTAATATTAAGCAATAAATGATGAATTCAGAAAAATTACACATCATGTTAAAATATATTTAAGTAGATAAATGAGTCTAATTAATCCATAAAATACGTGTGTCATTTTAATAAAAATTGCATTTATACTCAAAACAGGACAAATTAATTAATTACATTTGTTTGTTTCCTGTTTTTATTGTCTTTTGGCTAGTATAGGTGTAATCGATTGTCTTTACTCAAGAAATAATTCCACTCAAATTTCTTAAATGAACTTTAGTAAAGAGGGTTCATCATAACTTATAAAAATTATGTTATGTATGTTACTGTAGTAACATGTCGCTGTAGCTCTACGATAGAGTTGGCATCTATATTCACAGCGAATTCTCGAGCGTCTTACGCGCGATGCTGTTGTGGATAAATTTATGGCTGGTGGAATATATCACATCCTTTGAATGAAGGATGTTCTTAGAGCTTGAATATTTAACCACATAAAGCCAACCGAACAACATTTAAAAAAACAAACCGGGCCTTTAGTATGTTCGCACACAAGAACGATTGGTGTAGCAGCCATGCCAATACAAAGCAATGTCCTCAACAGAAAATTAAGACTGTGGCTGTGAAAGCAAACTATCTTAAACACCAACAAAAAAATCTTTGCAGTGAAGCTGCACAAATACCTCCCGGTGCAATTAACAAAATAACAAACACGAATTTACTGTTCACAATATTTCAGTTCCACCTCAAAATAAGATGTTGCTTTATGAGAAAAATGGCCGAAGAACGTGGAATCACGGCGATCCCTTTCGAGTCCCAATGAACTAATGAAGATATGTAAGCCAGGTTCCAAGAACTGGCATGTGTAAAGTTTGTCAAGGTGTGTATCTCAGGTTGATCTTACCATCGTTTATTAAAGTTTGTCGTAATGGAAATTTCAGTTTCCAGTAATAGTGCATAATCGTGGTCAAGTAATAGTAGATATTCATGATACCATCAAATTATTTACGATTCATGAAAGACACAACAGTTTCTATATCAGCACAAGACTCAGCATGTACTTCTCCTAAAGGGCGATCGACTCTCAGTAATCATAATTGATAACAAGCGTTTAAAATATTCACTGCTTTCTCTCAATGTCTTTGATTCACGACAAAATGTTTGCTAACCAGTGAACTCGCAAAGTCGCTATGAATAAGTTTATGGGGAGGAAAGTATTATTCATTTAGTTGTTTCGACTTCAAACACAAAGGGACATCTACTTAATGTATTTATGAAAGGATACTATAAATGTTTCAATGAGAATTATAAGTTTAATATCACGTTTTATCGTAATCTGTTTAGGTTTTATTCATTCAAAACGAAGCCCGGCATGGCCAAGTGCGTTAAGGCGTGCGACTTGTAATCTGAGGGTCGCGGGTTCGCATCCGCGTCGCGCCAAACATGCTCGCCCTCCCAGCCGTGGGGGCGTTATAATGTAACGGTCAGTGCCACTATTCGTTGGTAACAGAGTAGCCTAAGAGTTGGCGGTGGATGGTGATGACTAGCTGCCTTCCCTCTAGTCTTACACTGCTAAATTAGGGACGGCTAGCACACATAGCCCTCGAATAGCTTTGTGCGAAATTCCAAAACAAACAATCATTCAAAACGAGGTGAGTTTCAGTTTCAAGCACAATTCTAAATCTTCAGTAAGCGCACAAATGTTTTAAATTATACACGTATTAACACAAAAATCTCCTATATTGTTTTAATGGTATCGAAAATCTACACAAAGTCACAACAAACTAAATTTTGCTCTTCACAATTTTAAAGATATGCTGAAAGAATAATCAAATCAAGTATTTACTATGCTTTTAAGCTTATAAATGCATATTGTAACATTGCGTTTACACATAAACTCCCAGATTGAGTTAGTTATACTAATTACTTCATTTAGCCTTGTTATATCTGTGTTTGTGTGTATATATATAGACGAAATACGTGTGTTTATTTGTCGCTTAACTCCTCCTGGCTTACTGGGGCAAATTTCAACCAACATTTCTATGTAAACATTATAAACTATAATGAACTTAACTAGAACTGAACTTAACCCTATTTCTATTTTATAAATCCTGTTGGTAAGTTACTCTCAGACTATTGAGTCAATTTCGAACAATCTTGACAGGTTAATTCTTTAGACAGTATTGAATATTCTAAGACGATTGAGGTATGAAAGTTACTGGAATGTTTCTCAAACAGCCAAGCTTTTCTTACGGTCAGTGAGATGTTAAGTGTTCAATGATGGAATAATCTCAAAACTTTTTATTTGTTGGTAGTTGGAAATCAAATTACAAATGTTGTTCATGGAGATGCTTTGTTATAATTTTAAAATTTTGAGATAAAGTTCATGTTTAAGCTATGGCTTTGAAATATATGATTGCTGTTAAACTTACATTGTTTTTAATTAAGTTTAAAAATTATCCGTCAGTTAACATGTATTTCAGCTTGTAGAATATAAAACCTCTTTTGTTTTTAATCTGTTTCTATACTTTTAAGATCAATGGAAATAATATAGTGTGTTAATTTAATCCAATTGAAATTTTCAGTATACAAAGAGAAATATCCTGAAATTACAAAACACCCTCTGTGATATTATTGTTTCTCAATTTTGTAGCAATAAACGAATTTTAAGTAAAATCCAATAACCTGCTTCAAATACAAACCAAGAACTTGGAGATATAAGTGTTATATCGTTTTGTTCTACATTTAACATCATTTCATACAAGTTTCTTAGACATATAATAATTGTATTAATTGCCATCATCTATACCTCTCAATTAACCTCTCAAATTTTTTTCCGAAAAATAAATCGTGAAAACAAAATGAAAGTTCCTGTTATCGACCAAGTAAATGATGTTAAAAATGAAAAACGTGTAAAGAGCTCTTTGAAACAACCTTTCAAAGCGCATCTGGCATTTCTTGCTGTATTTTCGTTCTACCTTAATAATACACCATTCATACACTGAAATAAAAGTATGAACTGAATGAAGTTGGTGATTTGTTTCTTCACAAAAATTAGATAAAATATGATATTAGTTTAATTGGAGTTTCTGAGATACGACGGCAAAGTGTATGTACTTGTGTGTGTGAACATGAATGTATATTATACGTACCTAAAACAATATATACTACTTCTATAAAACACCACAAAATAATTTAATGATTGTATATTTTTTAAACACAGGCACATATAAATGGATTTTAATATATTTATTCAAATAACTTTTTACGAAAGTAACTTGACGCTTTAGATTTGTACATGATAAACCACCATTTGCTTTTCATTTTATTTCTATAGATCCAACGTATTATCGAGAGACTGAAAGAATAACACCTTACACAGCCCCTTAAAATCAATGATGTATATCTTTTTTTCTATACTGATTTTGAATATCTAAATATTGGCTAATTAGTTGATCAACAGTGAAAACTTAAATTTACCTTCTTAAAACATTTAGTAAGAAAATACAGATGTAAAATAACCTTATAAATTGAATGTTAACATTTACCAAAAACACTTCATATGTTGGTCGTTAAAATCTACCAAAGGCAAAGAAGATAAAATAACCTTACATGTTGGTTGTTAAAATATACCAAAAACATAAAAAATAAAATATCGTCATGTCTTGGTTGTTAGAATCCACTATCATAGAAAACATTGGCCTTGTTAATCTAAAGAATTATGTTTCACACAGACACAAACATGCACAACTGACTGAATTGTTCATTTCATATTGAAGGATATGAACTTCGACCTTTTAGTTGCTTTTTATTGTTTTCTAATGTGAGGTAAGTAATTGGACGCACAATCTTCATACACACAGGAAAATAAATCTGGACACTGCGGTTTCGTAGTGAATGTTAATAAAGTAAACAATTATTTTTCATTTGGGTTTCTTCCAACCTCTCTGTTAAGTCATGTAGTATTCAAAGATTTACCTTCTACAAGGTTTCAACACAATAGAAGTAGGTAGTAACGAACATACATTTACAGCTTCATAACGTGAAGCCACGCGAATGATCATATTGACTTTTATACATTTTTCGGTAAACACTATCCTAGTATGAATACAACATGATGTGAATGAAAGTGGGGCATGATATAAAATTAATTAATCAAGGACTGTGCTTCTTTCAGTAATCTTTGTTTAATATGTATAGTGGAGTTTAATATGCGCATGCTTGGACTGACAACTCTTTCGTCTTCGTCGTGTAGTAAAAACATTTTGGGCTTCTCAAATATCATGAAAATGATTGAATAAAAACATTTTAATATCATGGAAACTCCAAGAGACCGAATCTAATCGAGGTTCAACAAATTTGTCCTCCTGGTTCTTTTCTCTCTTGAAAATAACGTAAATTAACCACCATATACATTTAACATACGACATCACTGGCTCATTATTTCTTTCTTATAAGACAAAACTACACTGGGCTATCTACTTCACCCACTGCGGCCAATCGAACCCCAGATTTTAGCAGTGTAAGCTCGTTGACTTATCGCTATTTTATTTAAGAACGCTTCGGAATAAAAAAAATAAGATAAAACATAATCACTATTGTATAAAAACAATAAGATAAAACAAAATTATTATTTTACAAAGCAAATATTTTCTTTTACCTCTTTATTGCAGACAGTGTTCTATCTGGTAGATGAAGGGTTAAGAAAAGAACAATGGAGTTTACTCCAGGTTAAATTCCTATCAAACAGTTTTAGTCTTGTGTGTTACGACGCAACATCAATTATTTATAAATAAAATAATACTGAATAGAAAGTCAAAAATTCAGACAAAAGAAAGAAAATGAGAGTTCTGTAAACTCAAAACTGTTGTCTCTATATTTTGACACAGAACTATTCTTGTGACCTTTTTAATCGTGAAGACCTAAGGAGGGGTGGGATAAGAAAATCCAGGTATCTCATACGTGTATTGTACACAAAGCATTATACAACAGGTTTTAAGGATCACATCATACCTATCTAAACTTCAAAGAAAGCAATTTATTTAATGTTTTTCACTCTTATCTCCATGATTATATTCAAAGATCAATTGCTTTAAACTGCATATAATTGTGTGTGAATAAAAACAACGGATATGTTGAATTTAGCATTTACGAAAATGTAATACAACCACTTTTTCTAACCCCTGTTGATCTGTTGATTTCAAGATTCGTAGTTTTAAAACAAATAATGTTGCACTATAGCTGTGCGACTATGTGTGTGTGTATATATATTTATTTATTTAGGCCTAAAGACTCAAACTAATATATTAAAAAAATCTATATGGTATGAACGGTAACATGTAGCCTAGTAATATCCTCAAGCAAACATAGTGATGTACCTTTTGTTATATTTAACTCAACCTCGTACTTAACCTCTAATGCAAAATTAGGCACTTACATTCGAGGCGTGTAAAATAAGATAAACCTGATGAAGGTGTATCCTCACAATTGATCCTAGTTCTATAGATGTCTCACTTATTGAGACAAATGGCCTTATCATCATCATTCTGTTCTATAGATGTTTTACTCGTTAAGATAAACGTTCCTATCATCATCATTCAATAGTTTGTTCAAACATTTTATCAGGCTGCTATATATAAAATACATTACTTGTTTTCATTAAATGCATGAATTGCTGTATTGCATTCTTTTTCTCTGGAACATGAAAGGTCAAAAAAGTATTTTGCTTTAGCTATATATATATAATATATATAGTATTAAATGTAGCAGTCAAAGAACCGGTTTATTTAACAGCTTTCCAACTTCCTTCGTCATTCGTTTCGTTCTAAATCGTTGGTGCTTGATTTAAAATAAGTATGAAACCACTATTTGAGTAAATACTAAAAAACGATACAATATTTTATAAAATGTTGACGTTTAACTCAAACACTATACTGGCATTTTGATTTCTTTTACACCATACTCTTTTTCATTCCAGCAAAATATGTATGCAACTAAATAAATTATTTTAAAGATATGCATTTTATTCATTAGAATTTTTAAAAAATATCAGAAAATAATTTAATTTTATGAAACGATATTGAAGACTTCACGAAAATTTATTTTAATGTTTGCAGCTAAGAACTTGGAAGAATTTACTGAAGATCCAGTTGTAGTTACTTTTCTTATAATATTTAACTATAGAAAATATCAAATGAAGATAAATCCTGTACAGAACAAACGAAAACAAAAACGTAAAATTAAGCTGTACGAATAATCGAACGAAAAGGTATTACTGCCATCTAGCGACTGTTAAACGCGTTAATAAATAGTGGTCAATCTACGAAACCGTACTGCCATTTTCATGTTTTTCTTGCCCGGCATGGCCAAGCGTGTTAAGACGTTCGACTCGTAATCCGAGGGTCGCGAGTTCGAATCTCGGTTGCACCAAACATGCTCGCCCTTTCAACCATGAGAGCGTTATAATATGGCGGTCAATCCCACTATTCGTTGGTAAAAGAGTAGCCCAAGAGTTGGCGGTGGGTGGTGATGACTAGTTGCCTTTCCTCTAATCTTACACTGCTAAATTAGAAACGGCTAGTGCAGATAGCCCTCGAGTAGCTTTGCGCGAAATTAAAAAAAATGTTTTTCTGATGTTTTCATTCTTACTAGAAAAAAAAAGGTAAAATAATTAATATTTATTATATGTGAATTATAGGTAATACAGTGAAAAAGATTTGGTTATGTAGAATTAAAACATATCTTACCGAAAGTTATTGCTAATGCTTGAAGGGTTTGTTTGTAACTGAATACAAAACTACACAATGAGCTATCTGTGATCTGCCCACCATGAGTATCGAAACCCGGATTTTAGCACTCTAAGTCTGCAGACGTACCGCTTGCCACAGGAAGGCTGCCTGAAGGAAACGGTAGTTTGACGTCAATATCTGATAACTTGACTACGTGTTTGTTGCCGTTGACGAAGTATTATCTATCAACGTTATGTGTAATTGAATTAAATATAATTGAAATAACTATTTTCAACTACGATTTAAATGCCTCATGTAGACGAATCTTTGCACAAAATGGGGCTGAAAATGGCCTAGTGGTTTGCGCACCAGACAACTACAGGTCCAGTGTCTGCATCCAATTATCACACAAAAGGTAAAAACTAACGCCGCCCTTAGTGCGTTATAAGCGTAACTGTCAAATTGCACGATTCGATGAGACAAACGTAGCCCAAGTGTTTAGAATAGCAGATGTTCACTAACTGCCTTCTGTTTAGTGTATCAGTTCAAAATTTAAAATGGCTAGCTCAAATAGTTGTTGAATAGCTTTATGTAAATATCTGAAAACAGGCTTGAAATAAAATATGTGACCAAAATGCTGTTCCAAGTACTATACCAAACTAGTATATTCTATCCGGAATAAACTGTATAGAGTTTAACTAAAATTTTGTAAGACTCAGCATAATCAAGTGGTTAGACTCATGACCTGAGGATCGCGGGTTCGAATCCCCGTCACACTAAACATGCTCATCCTTTCAGTTGTGAAGGCGTTATAACGGTACGATCAATACCACTATTCGATGATGATGGGTGGTGATGACTAACTGTCTTCCCTTTAGTCTTATACTGCTAAATTAGGGGCGGCTAGCGCAGATAGTCCTCGTGTAGCTTTGCGCAAAATTCAAAACAAACGAACCATACATTTAACACTTAGGTCTAAGAATCATAATAGCAATGAATTATATGTTGGTTATTAATAAACACTCGTGCAGAATAATGATTTTCTCCAAATACGCTTTTTCTCAAACTCTCAGTGGAGGTTCAAAGTTATGAAAACACGAACAACTTAGGAAAAAATTAACATATCTGACACTGAAGTAAAGAAGGGCTTACAATCTGAGATGTGAAAGTGAAACCCTGTTAGAAATTAACGTATGTTATTTAAGAAACGAAAGGCCACACCGGGGAACATTATAAACAAGTGAACTTACAAGTCGTTTAGAAACAAAATACTCAGTAAAAAAGGCTTTACACACTGTAAACGAACATTACAGTCTTCTCTAGAAGGTTATGTCACGTGAGAAGCTTTACAGTTATTAGTGAGACAGAAAATATCTGAATAGAAAAGTTGATCCTGGCCGTAAAAAGACATTGCACGTTGTAGTGTAATAATATATCTTCTACTAGAGATTTTGTAAATTGTCATGGAAGTCGAGAGAGAAGTTTTAATACTGAAGAAAAAAGTCCACACTATTCATAAGGAGACAATCCAAACTGTAAAGTATTTCAATAATCCCACAAAAAATACTTTTATTTGAGAGAAACTTAGCAAATTGACAGTGAAGCTATTGTCTTCGTTAACCTTACACAAAGTTATGGTAGAATTGCACTGAAGATTACGTTGTCTTTTATAAAATCTTTCTCTTGGTCAAGTCTCCCAGGCAGATCTTTGTAGTGAATAACATGTAATGTGTGAAAAGTTTATTTTGGTAGAAAAAAAAATTAATAATGTTAAACTGAAGTGTTTGTTTGCTTTAGAAATAAGCATAAACCTACACAATGGGTTATCTGTACCACGGGTATCAAAACCGGTTTCTAGCGGTAGAAAAAAATATTAACCTGCTATATATCACCAGGTAATAACATTTCGCATGAATAAAGTTGTTACTACTGTAGATTTCTTCCGTAATGACGATTGCTTTATCTTAAATATACACTATTTATTAGTAGTCTCCAAACATGTAATACAATGTAATTGTAAATATAATCCGTTTCATCATTCAAAACCAAAAGTAACGATCTCGGAGTAGCTTTGAAACCTTAGTGACTGATAAATTCATTGAGACATTTTACTGGTTGAAATCGCCAATATGATCCCTTACCCACGCACACGTATCACTGATGAGTAAGCTCCAGAATATACCAAACTTGTTGTAATCATCAAGATGATTCTCTCTTCATCCAACCATGTTGTTCAGTAAGTGTTGCCACATATACAACTGGCTGTAATCAATTTGGTGGTTCCCTCTTCATCCAACCATGTTGTTCAGTAAGTGTTGCCACATATACAACTGGCTGTAATCGTCAATTTGGTGGTTCCCTCTTCATCCAACCATGTTGTTCAGTAAATGTTGCCACATATACAACTGGCTGTAATCGTCAATTTGGTGGTTCCCTCTTCATCCAACCGTGTCAATTAATCAACCCTGAACCATAATCAACTACTGAAGTTTCGCTTTATTGAGAGAAGTGCTTATGTTAGAAAGCGCAGTTTGTGTCTTTTACTAATTACATTAGCACGTGAGTTTTGTTTGTTTTTGAATTTCGCACAAAGCTACACGAGAGATATATATGCACGTCCCTAATTTAGCAGTGTAAGACATGAGGGAAAAAGGCAGCTAGTCATTACCACCCACCTCCAACTCTTGGGCTACGTTTTACCAACAAATAGTGGGATTCACTGTCACATAATAACGCTCCCTTTAATGAAAGGGTGATCATGTTTGGTGCGACGTGGATTCAAACTCGTGACCCTCAGATTACGAGTCCAGTGCCCAATCCACCTGGCTATACCGGGCCTTACCAGATGAGAAATAAAAATAAAACTGTTGTAATTACTCATACAGCCTCTAATAAGTCATTTAGGACTAGGATATTGGTATTTTTTTACAGCAAAAAACAAAATTCAGTAATAGAGTCGGTTAATTATAGTATTCTAATAACGATATCTGAATGTTACTTGGATTTTTAAAAAGTCGATGTTTAACAAGGTGATAGTGTCCTTAGTAACGTCCAACGTCTTTTATGGCATTTGATGTAAGGTTGTGGAACACCAGTTCTAACACTTCCTCATTGTACAATTTCGTTAAAAAAATTGCAGCTGAAAAAAATGTCAAACATCAGATGATATTTTTTTTTCCAATACTGTATACATACAGGATTCTTTGGGATGCCCGATATAGCATATTTTATGTATACCGTTCTAAGGCTCGCAAAATCTGCAGGAATTCGAAATTACTGTATGTGTGTGTGTGTGTGTGTTTTCTTACAGCAAAGTCACATCGGACTATCTGCTGAATCCACGAGAGGGAATCGAACCACTGATAACGTTGTAAGTCCGTAGACTTACCACTCTACTAGCGGGAGACAAAATTGTGAAAATTAACAAATAAATTGGTTTTCACTAGATAGTATTCACCTGTCAAATAAAAACTCATTGTTTAAATCCAATTTGCCTCCACATCACAGATTATATCTTCAATTTTACATTCATGAAAATAAATATGTAAAACGAATATCATCAACGAAAACAGGTAAAAATAATTAATATTAGATTATATACAATTATCATTTAAACACTCATTTATAGACAAAACAAGAGTTTGAGTTATCAACATGGAATGTATCTCATGTGAAATATTATACTGAGATCTGTTGTATAAAAAAATTCTTAAAACACTAATTAAGTTAAACTCAGTTATTTAAAAAATTATTGTTCTAATATTAGAAAATTTTAAATGTATTTTATATTTGTTTTTAAGATTTTTCTTTCTTCCATACGTTTCACTACATTTTGTTGCAGTTTTTTCCATGTACCTCCAAATACGTCGATGGCAACTTTATCCCAATGGAAGATAAGTAACTCTATCATATCTTGCTATTATTCGATTCACATTTGAATTGCACACAAAGCTACACGAGAGCTAGCTGCACCAGCCGTTCCTAATTTAGTAGAGGAAAGGCAGCTAGTCGACATCACCCACCGCCAAGTTTTGAGCTACTCTTTTACCAATGAATAATGGAGTCAGTCACATGTTATCAAGCTCCCTACCCCACGGCTGAAAGGGCGTGCATGTTCTGTGTGACGGGGTTCGAACCCACGATCCTCAGATAGCGCATCAAATGACCTCACCATTAGGTCATGCCATACTTTTCGAATTTGTTATGAATTTAACGTGCCAATATTTTTTAACCACAACTGAAAAACAAATATTAATATGACGAGTAAATATGAAAATACTGACCCCTACTTCGAGGTAGAAAATACTAACTCCTAAATTATTTATGCATTATGCAATACAGGATGTCCGAAAACGAATATACCATAAATAAAGTTTAATAACGTTATTGGTATTTGAGATAACAACAATAATTGAATATAAATACAAGTAGTAGCTTTGAAAGTTTTGTTTTGTTCTTGTTTCTTTGATTAATTAACTGTTACCGAAAATTCGTATCCACACATGCTACAAGAGTTAATTATTCTACAACATAGAGAAACTCCTAGCTTGTTACAAAGTGCTCTCTTCCTACAGGATGAGGCACCGTCCCACTTTGTGCGAATTGTTAAAGAGCTTTTAAACCAAACTTTTCCAGAACGTTGAATTCGTATATGAGGGAGCCTATCAAGTTGCTAGTTCGTTCGTCCGATTTAACCTCTTTAGATTTTCATCCTCTGGGGCCTTTTGAAATCAAAAGTATTTCATAACAAACCAAAAGACCTTGAAGAACTGAAACATCGAACTCGTGATGCTGTCTTATCCATCCATACTGTGTGTGTTTCTTATAGCAAAGCCACATTGGGCTATCTGCTGAGTCCACCGAGGAAAATCGAACCTCTAATGTTAGTGTTGTAAATCCGTAGATTTACCGCGGTACTAGCGACGGACCCATCCATACTGATGTGTTGGAAAATGTTTTCTCAGAATTTAAACGTAGAATTAAATTTATTATAGAGAATGATGGAAAATGTGTAGAAGTCCATTAATTGATAAGATCAAAACTTACAAGCCTACTACTTTTCCTTATATTCAAGTTTTATTGTCATCTCAACTAATAATAATGTTACTCAACTCTACTTTTGGTATATTCATTTTCGGACACCCTGTATAAAGCATTTCAAAATTGCAACTTGGACATGGAGAAAGTTGCTATCAAAGATATGAAGTGGAAGAATATTTCTGTAAAATAAGTACATTTTGTTGTTATTTAATGGATTTTAGGATATCTAGCACAAAACAAAACAGTGAGATATCGGTGCTGTGTCCACCAAGAGGATCGTACCTTGAATTTATCATGATAAGTCTCATGCTTGTCGAATGTGAAGTTTATTTATTAAATTTTCAGCAATAAAAGTACAAACTTAACTCCGTTATAAGTTAGCAAAATGAAACAAAATACTGAGAGAATTAAACCTCTATTAGTTGTCTCGATTTTACTCACTTTTCCTCCCAACTAAATATTTTAACTGAAAGTCTGTTCTATCTTTCTTAATCCACAATATATCACACATATATATATCAAATAATGTTTGAATAAATAAATATTCCAGGTGATTGTAATGTTATAAGCTTCGTTTTATGTATAATTTAAGTGTTTGTAATAATGTTGAACAGGAGGATTTTGGAATTAATGCAATGAAGGCGTAGTTTAATATATGGAATGTTTTAGAAAGTCTAGTAGAAATGTGAGCAAATAAAGAACGCCAGTTACGCGTTACAGTTTTACAATACATTAATTACCGAGTTAACAAGTTACAGTTAGTTAGTTTGTTACTTCAGTTTTGTGAATACTGAGTTTGAATTTCTGTTTTAGCGTCAAATTTTTGGGTCTGTCAAAGAGCATTAGTTAAGCTAACTTCAAAAACTTGTAGTCGAAGAAATTAAGCGCATTGCTTTATTAATTTCACCAAAAATACAAAAGAACCCAAGACAAAGAAACGTTCAAATAGAATGTTTTATAGATAGTTAGAGAAAACCTAAAAACTTATCAACCAAAAAACACAATATCATGAAGCATGATAGCGATTCATAATAGGGTTCGTCCAGGAATTTCACAAACATTCTAGTAAAACATGAGAGCAAAAACTTGTTCTTGAATTATCTCAATAACTAAGGTTGTTAAAGTATTGATAATAGAAAAAAAGTGTATTTCTCCGATTGTGAGACAAAAATCAAATTTCATCCATTTGTCTTTCATATTATTAGTGTTTCACAAGCTTACAGTAAAAAATGGCTATGAATATTTTATTAAAAAAATAAACTAACTCCTGCACAAGTTATAGTGCTATTTTTATGCTGATTCTTGAAAGAGAAGCCCCCAGTGGCTCAGCGGTATGTCTGTGGAATTACAACGCTAAAAACCGGGCTTCGATACCCATGGTGGGCAGAGTACAGACAGCCCATTGAGTAGCTTTGTATTTAATTCAAAACGACAACTAAACAACATCTTGAAAGAGAAGGAGAGATTTTATCAGTTTTTTTGTATCAAGTTTCAAAAAATTAATTGGTTGTTGTTGTTTTGAATTAAGCAAAAAGCTACATAATGGGCTATCTGTGCTCTGCCCACCATGGTTATCGAAACCCGGTTTTTAGCGTTGTAAGTCCGCAAACATATCGCTGAGCCACTGGTGGGCGAAACAGATTTGTATGTGTTTTCTTATAGCAAAGCCACATCGGGCTATCTGCTGAGCCCACTAAGGGGAATCGAACCCCTGATCTTAGCGTCATAAATCCGGAGGCATACCACTGTACTAGCGGGGGGCTAATTAATTGGAAACTGCTACGTTAAGGATTCATCATTTTTCGACTTCGCTGTTGTACTTTGTCTCTTGGTGGTTTTATGAGACTATTTCAATGAGTTTTTTTCAGTACTTACCAATTTTAGCGTAGTCAAAACAGGTATTTGTAGCTCAACATAATAATGTAGACAATAATTCCAGCCTAATTTGTTTACTTTTTTAAAGAGCCCTTAGTTGTAGGCTTCAAATTATTATCTTTGATGATCGCTATTCCACTTTTTAAATCTTGTTAATTATCTTGTGATACAACTACATCTTCATATCTTCTTTGAATTCGAAGTTCGATCAAATAATTAGGCTAAAATATAGCAGGACAGAAAAATTAAATTAATAGATACACACTACAGAATTGTGTAAGGTCGTGTATATCTCAGCGGGAAAGGTATCTGCCCGATTACATCCTCACAGAAGTGGAGGTACACCTTTTGTCATATTTTGCTTCAATATCCAATTTTCAAAGTGCGAAATGTCAGTGATCCATCCCACATCGTTCACATCTAAAATACTATTTACCAGTTTGAGTCTGCAGTTGTTTTATAGAGTATGAATAGAAATAAATTAAGATTATCTGTTAAACTGAATAGAAATATAAACATCATAAAACAGGTTATAAAAGACAGGCCGCTGTATATATTAAAAGTGTTCAACTAAAGAAAAAGATATTAAGCAACAAGTTACCTTGAACATAAAGCTTTTTTTTTAAATAGCAAACAGTAAATGTTGTAGTTGAATCACCTTACAAAACATTGCCATTACAGACAGCTAGGCTTAATTAACCTTCACTTGTTTTGCAAGTTGGAAATCTTTTATAACGTCATTAATGTCACATACATCAAGGTTATCATCCCTATAAACAGAAGTAATTAAATATGGTCACCTAACTAAGTTAAGAATTCAAATGAAGAACAAAATCGTACCACCGTAGTTGTTAAGCTATGTATATTGCTATAAAAGTTATATTTCACGAATTTAACAATGTTCAAGGCATGACATTTCAGAGTGATTCGTCACCTGCTCAGAATGATAAAAACCAGATCTGTCTATGATGTTTCATATAAAACACAATTTTGTTGCATGAAATGATTTGAAACTTCACTGTTTCAACGTTTACAAAGATACAAAAACGAATAGCACGTAAGTTGTACTTCACATTTATAGCAGAGGGTGGCTCCTTTAAACAAAAAGTTCCATATGCGACACTTAGTTGTCGTGTTCTTATCAAGTATTCGATTTTAAATTACGTGGTGGTGTCTCCTACCTCGCCCTAAACTGAAATTAATGAACGTTAGGCCCCCAACGTCTATGCAACGGGTCAGTAACCGTTCAAGGTTAAGGCTAGCACTGAAGAAAGCTATGAGCTCAAGAAATTCAAAGGAAAATATTAGATTAAAAAGTAGTGTGTTGACTCATTGATAAACTGTTCACGTTGTTTATCAGAGACATATTTTGAATTATTAAATGGAAATCCATGCCCGCACGTGTTGATTCGGGGTCACCTGTGGTCGAAGGAAGAAATAGATTAATACCTGCTGATGGCTGGTGGCGGCAAGGTTTAATTAGTGAATACTAATTTTTATTCTACATTATTTTTTTTTGCTATTTTCCTTGTTGTTAAAGTTCAAACAGCCATCAATAAAAGAAAATGAGTGTAGTTAAGAATTACAAATAATAAGTATTCTGTACTTTTTTCTTCAATAACGATTCCTTAAGACCACTAAAAATCGACATAAATGATAACATGTATAGTGAAATATTGAAATTAAGACAGCATATATTATTTTAAACCGTTACTAGTACATATGTTGTTTCAAACACAATGAGGAATTCGTGTTGTTCTCTGAGCACTCGTATCACCAAATCAGCAAGTAATCAGTTACATAGTATGCGTTATCGATTACTTATTACTAGTTGCTTTTTTGTTTGCAAATATTTTTTTCTCGAAATATTTACTTATATAACTGAAATAGTCTTTAAAAGCAGCTGATCATTTAACACGTTGGCTCCCACACGACCTACCGATGGGTCGTGATAGTCTTCCAGTAAGGCCACTTATTGTCTGGGACACAAGGGCTACATATACACTCTTCCAACAAAAAATAATTGTTAAATGACCAGTGGGACCCTGGAAAGTATCGGCAAAACAGGCTAGGAAGCCAACATGTTAAACAACTAAAAAATACGTTATCTACAGTTGTCTGAATTAAAACTAATAATAAAAATTCTCGCTTACGCTAGTTAATAAGATGTGTTACAATAACTATCAATAATAGATTACCAGCAGAGTTAACAAACTAACTCGTAGACTTACAAACAAATACTTTGTAAAATAAATAAACATATATGTTTAAATACTTGCTCGATTTTTATAAATAATGAATAATACTGCTTTAAAAAGTCACGTGCATATAACTAGCTGTTCCTAAAACTCAATTGGCTGGAACCGTGTGGAACTGTGAAATCGTATTCAAATAGGCTGAAACATCTTTCCGTAGTATATACTAATGTATTCGATTTCATGTATCATAGTTTGTCATTAGCCATCAGGCGTATTTGTGACTTGCCAACGAGTGATTACTCATTGCCAAAGAAATAAAGTACAACCATAATTTTACGGTGATTTATCTCCAGAAGTGTATTACACACACACATACACACACACACACATATATATATATATATATATACAGAGAGAGAGAGAGAATTAGGTGCCACATGACGTTTGAAGGCTTTGATTTTGTTCTTGAAAACAGATAAAACCAAATTATAATATATATATCAGACAATTCTATTTTTCTCTCATTTAGTATTCTTCAACTGATTTCGCGATTTCAAAAGTCGCTCTACTAAGAACCTATAATAAATACACAGAAACGTCGTGTAATGGACTCCACGTACAAATTAAGTACATTAGAAATACTCAAAAAGAAATAAAATTAGTCAATGCACTTTCCCTTTTGAATGGAAATTTTATCCTAATTATACCTTCTCTTGTTACCATAGAAATGCAATTTGTTTATCCTATAATTTTATACTCTTACTATCTTTTGTTTTTTCCGTCTTTTCTGTAACATTTAGTGAGTTTGCACGGATCACAATTCCTATTGATTTACACAACCACGAAGTCACGAAATCGGTAAAAGAAAACGATGAAGGAGATACAAAATAGTCTGATATTTCGGTCTTTACTTATTCCTACCCACATATGTATCTTCATGATGTTTTATTGTTATTTGACGAATAATATGAGCTTATCTTTTGAAACTTGAATATTTTGCATTTATAACAAATTACATATTACAGTAAAAATAATAATTTTAATCGAATCTTAGCGTATAGTTTATAATCGACAGAATTTAAAATTCATAGTATGTAACACGTTTTTTATTTACTGCGAAATGTGCTTTCTTGCAAATTTTAATAACACCAAAAACTTTTGATAAATGTAAGTTACTACATTTAAATTTACCTTTAAAGAAACAATGATCTAACAGCGTATAATTTAAAAGGGGTGTATTTCGGTTTTCATCTTAACGAACTTGTTCTCAATTATTATTTTCCAAGTTTCAGTGTTCGTATATGAAGTTATTAAATCCAGGGTAATGTTATTAGAAAAACACCCATTATTTGACCAATTGAAATAACGATGTTTGTTCGTTCTTGCGCACAATGCTATCTGTGTTCTGCCCACCACGGATATCGAAACTCGCTTTCTAGCGTTATAAGTCCGTAGACTGTCCTACTTGGGGACATGAGGTCAGACTATTGAACAATGTCTAAAGTACTAAACAAGTGTTTAGCATGACTGTACTGTCATATTAATTACCGTACAGTTAAGATTTAAATGTTTATTCAATCTTTAAGTGAACGTGACTTCACGTTTTTACATTAAAACGAACAATCTGTTTGTTTGTTGCTAAGCCCAAAGGTGTTTTTGTGTTTTTTGTCATAACAAAGCCACATCTGGGTATCTGCTAAGCCCACCGAGGAGAATTTTAGCGTTGTAAATCCTCAGACTTACCACTTTAATAGCAGGGGGCGCCCAAAAGGTACACAATAGGTTATTTGCGCTATGTCCATCACGAGTACCAGAACCACGTTTTTACCGGTGTGAGCGCTCGTATCTACTGTTGAGTCACTGAGGATATAAAAAGAACATCACTGTGCCTTCAACTAAATATATCACTCTCAATATCATGTTAAAATATCATTATATCTAAACACGCCAGTAACGGTTCAAATATTGAATTTATGAAAAGTAGTTCAACGCGTCCTTTACTTTATGACAAATGACACCACCCCTTTAAACAAAACAAAACCACTCATAACAATCTCTTAAAATGAATATTTAATCATGGAACTGCAATAAAATATAGCCAGGTTAAATTAAGTTGGAAATGTCAAAAAGTTCTTCTCAAAACAGGAAACATTTAATGATCAAGTCTAAATTTACAGTTTTCTGTTAAGATTTTTAAGAGAGTGCTTGAGAAAATTTTGAAGAATCGTATCAAAAGTCACGTCCTGATGCTCCTAAAATTACATAAAAAAAACCTTGAGTAATTCATATTACATAACAATGCAATATTTTGTTTCCTACGGCCGCTATTCTACATTCGATACTTTACAGTTTAACACTAGCATAGATTGTTAGAGAAAGGAACTGCTTAGGAAAAGGGCTTAAAATTCAAGCTTCGTAGTTACCCATATTTGGCTAATAGAAAAGCAGTAATAAAAGTTTGAATGATGAAGGGTCCAGAAACAACCCAGCACATGTCTACTAGTTCAGGGTCTTCCTCCCCCCCACGTTCAAATTCCAACCATTCCTTTCTCACATCTGCCCTTGACAACATAACACTTTAAAACGGCAGCCAATAGGTCGTGTAATTATTAAGCAATAAGTAAATGATTAACGGTTATCCATCAATTTAATTTTGCATCAGTTGGTTACTAAGAGTCTTTGTCGCCACGTAGAGGAAAACCGATATTAAATATTTAGAAGAGACTCAAGCAGAGAATGAGTGCATACGGTTTTTCTGAATAGGACCTATTAAATTTGTTATCGAAATACTCTTAAATTTAACAATGTTTGACAATCCAAAGGTTAATTAAAAATGGCAAATAACTATTAGTTTCACATTTTAAGGCTGTGAATGTATTTAGCGTTGTATTCAGTGAATATTTGGAGCTAAGACAAAGAGATGTCTGAATTTTTCTAACATGTTTGACCATCATAATTTAAACATAGACATATATATGTATATTATATGCAGACCTAACAAACCGGTGAACTAAGTACCTTCGTAAAACACCGAATTAAACAAAATATACATTAAATAGTTTCATAAACCAAAACATTTTATATTAAATTGTATGGCGCGTAGTTAATTATACATTAAACAACAATTCAAAATATAACTCCTATAAATGTGCAGTCACTTACAGCGCTGAGTGATTATTATACTTGCAAGAACATTTAACGTATTTTTTCTGCAATACGTACGTTTCATTAAGTTAATTGTGAAAGTGCAATCTACATCTTTCAGAAATGAACACAAAAATTCACGAAGCGCATTCATAAGGAATTTCTAGTGAATACGTTTAAGTACGAGGGTTAAAGTCACTTTTTTGAGTGTGTGTTTTCTTATAGCAAAGCCGCATCAAACTATCTGCTGAGTCCACCGAGAGGTATCGAGCACCTGATTATAGCGTTGTAAGTCCGTAGTCTTACCGCTGTACCAGCGGGAGACCAATCTCTTGAATGAACAAGTGATAATCTCTTTATCAACGAACTTCACACAATGTATCATAAGGATATTCAATGGAAACTAAATGCAATACGAAATAAAGTTATTAAATCATTTTTTGACATTTTGTTTTAACTGATGGAGGGGAGGACAGAAATCATTAAACCAAAACCATTACACTCAAGAACTTCCAAAGGTGATGCAATCATTACAGTTTAAATCAAGTCTCAATGGTATTCTGGGAATATTTACATGTGAAACATAGTCTACGAATAAGTAAATGTTCATACAATCTAGAAGAAATAATGTTTTGGTAAAGAAACGAACATGGAACAACGGGTAGAAAATTGCCACTAGCATCCAGTAAATCCGCCTTTTGCAATGTGTAAGATAGAAATACGGTTAAAAATTGAATTTATAAGATATGAAATGTGTCCTTTTGGTATTGCACACCGCTTTTGGCTGGTGAAATTTGTTTGCTTGGAATGATCAAGGATGGATCACATATATTAGTCTCAGCGACTGACTTGGACATGGGAGGATGGTAATATCTTAATATTCAAACCATGGTTTTCAGACACAGACTGAATGAGCAGGAACTCAATCTTGCATGTATATATTATCTTGTGTGGTAAGATAGAGAGAAATTCTTGCTCAAGAATTGTTTAGTTTCGGGATGTCTCTGTGTGCCACAAGCTGTAACTGTTCGCCTCCTCAAATGACGCCCTACACCATACAAAAATACTGCCATTCAGGTGGTGCAGGTTGAAGAACTATGCCATTTCAAAGTCAAAAGGGTGTGATACGATTTATAATGCCCAGTATTATCTACGTCCGAAACTGTTTAAAATATAGTTTCTTAACATTTTTTGGGGGGCCAAATATCCCTTTTAGAATCTAATTCGAAAGCTATGGAGCCTCTCTCCAGAAAAATGCTCATAAATACATCTACACATAAAATAATGGAGGAAGAAAAATCAATTTTTTGTCCCCGGTTCACGGTCCCCATGAAGCCCTTGGTCTAGACTGAAGAGTGCCTTCCATTTGACTACTCTCTTATTGTAGCCCATTCTGATAATAATGGGGTATACTAGGGTTGGTCCTGCAATAGCATCGGCCATTTGATGTGGGTCATTTACCACATTTCTTTTCACAGCTTTTGCTATCCGTTGTGTTGGATTTGGACGCTCGAACTGTGTGTTAATTGTTTCTCAACGTCACCCTATTAATCGTTAACATGAATTCCAAATTACCTAGCGATTTCTAGCTGATGTCTCTCCTCTTTCAATATACAATGTCATGAAAATGTTGCTAATTCCCTAGCTTCTTTCAGTTGTCGCATTGGTGGTTATATTTTCGTCATTATCGAAATACAAGCGCTTTTGCACATACATTATTTGCGTATGATGTCATTCTCAGAAATGTCTTCTTACTTATTGGCAAGTTGTGTTTAAGAAATTTTCAAAGTTTGAGTTTATTACAATTTTTCGGCATCACTGTAATAAGTTTAAGTGATTGAAATGTAAAATCGATATATAATTTTCTACAGAAAACTCGCCTAACCTAAATTACAAATAGTTGCGTCATAGGATATTTATCCGGCAGGATATATTTTGTTCAAAAGTTTGAAAATAAATAGAATGTGGTAATTACCGATAGTTTAGCTAAGATTATATGTAGACCTGGAAAGAGAAAAACGCATAAGAATATTGAAAAAAACAACATGGCAGTTGACTGCTGTCATTGAATAACACGATTGATTCTACGAATCTTATTAAAGAAGATGTGGTTGGAATGATTAATGATATATGGATATTTTTATATCGCTCCCAGCTAGTACAGCGGTGAGTCTACGGATTTACAACGCTAAAATCAGGGGTTCGCTCCCCCTCGGTGGGCCCAGCAGATAGCCCGATGTGGCTTTGCTATAAGAAAACACACATACACTTATTTATAACGGCACTTGTAAATAATGTTAAAATAATTTCTGACGCATCGAAACACTTAATCATTATTTTGAAATGATTTTAATTGTGCACTGATTTTAACATTGTATATTTATTATTTTAGAATGATCACTGTTCTCTACATGAATTTATGTGTGATCAGAGTTTTAGTCCTCCTATTGGCTCAGCGGTAAACTTGAGACTTTATACGCTGAAAATTGAGATTTTATACCTTTGGTTAGCAAAGTGCAGACAGCCTGAAGTGTTGTCTTTTTGCTTTAAAATAGTTTTGTACCAATATCTTTGATAAAACTGCGTTATTTGATTTATAAAGAATGAACAAAACGTTTAACTCTTTTGACTGTTTGTTATTAAGAACAAAGCTAAACAATGGGCTGTTTGTGCTTGTGCCCACTGCGAGTATCAAACTCACACTTATAATGTTATATATAAGCCATAAGAGTTAATGAAAATTATCGGAGGGTGTCAACTATAAATTGTTAATTTTCAAACATTACCAAAAAAATTAGATTAACAAATATAAGCTTAAAAGACATATCAAGAAAATTTTCGACTCCATTCTATAACTAAAAATTCTTCTTGTGTGAAAAAACTAATATTTGCAGTCACTTTTTTCAAAATATTTAGGTGCCTCTTACAATTTATTCCTTCCTATACTGTTCTCATTGTAATGTATCGTACCTATTTATGTGAGCAAATCGTTTGATTAGGTATTATAATCGACCAACACTGAATAATTCACTTCACTATTTACCAAGAATCAGATTTTTGTTCAGAGCTTGCTATGAAATTTAACGGTTAGTACTAAGTCTTGTTCAGCTGTACCACAAAAGAGGTAGAACACAGAAAGCATCTTAGTGAAAGAGCTATCCACTTCTAGGAGTTTCCGGTGAGCTTGCTATCTAATGACCGTGGGTCTAAAGTACTGAACATTTATAAAGCCTTTTCCTTTTCTTTTTTTTTTTTTGAATCAAATGTTCTTGCTTAACTGAATCTTAAAAAAAAAGACATAAAACACTTGAAAGATTTTTGTTTTCCCTCTTATTCTTGTTTAGTGGCCATAGTTTTTAACTTGAATCTGTTGGCCTCAAATAATGTCGCAGATTCGTTAATATTGTTAATGTGTTAATTGTTGTAATGTATGTCCAGTAAACTTTTTTTTTTTATATTTCGTCTGTCTGATTAGCAAATTTCTCGTTTTTCTATAAAAGGTTTATAACATTTTGAATGAACCAATAAAAAATTACAATATCAGTTTTTCGATTCGCACAATAACTTTATTTGCATAATGTTAAAAAAACACGCTCTAAATGTTTTGTGGACAGCATGGTCCACCATGTTTATGAGACGAAAAAGAACACACAAGGTTCTTTTACGGCATTATGCACTGGAGAAATTATACGTGTATAATTAGCATGTTGTACAGTGGTACAATCTGAAAAAATGGAATTCCACAAATCCACTTCCGTGGGTGGCACCTGGGCCTAAATCTTTTCAGAATCATCATTTTACATTTAATGACTTCTAACGATTCTTATATTTAATTCGTTTTTATTTCTTTTAATTCACATTCTTTAACTGATTTTACATTATCTCAATCAATGATATGTAGAGTTTGCCACGTGTTCAGTCAAGAAGGAATCGCTAATTTCTCAACTGCATTTTTATATTTTCTTATTCACGTGTCTTTTTTTTGTATGTTTTCCAGTCGCCGAGCGGTAAGTCCGAAGGCATGTTATATAACGCTAAAATCCGAGTTTCAATATTCTGTATCTTTGTGCCTAACAACAAAGAAACTTTGTCTTCTAAAAATGATGGATCATGCTGTTAACTAAAATGTATAGAGTATTTGTCTTTTAACATCACACAAATAAAGCTAATGTGCACATGGAAAGGATAGCATCGTGATTTTGATTTTAAAAATTATGCACAAGTCAGTTTAATATTATTAGTGGTACTCTAGTTGAATGATTTATAAAGGCTAAGGCAGTGGCGCCACCGAGTGTATGTTTAGCATCCATATATTTCATTACAGGCAAATTCCCATTTATTCTACAGTTCAAAGGCAAAATGGTTAACTTATGACTTTAAAAATACGTCACAGCCTTACTAACTGGTAACCGATTTAGAGCCAAATAACAGAGCATTTATAAACTTTCACAGCAGTTTGTAGGACAGAGAAGAATTACAAAATTACACCCACACCAATCTAGTGAAATGCTATGATTACGAAAGTGGTCCTTCCGATCCAAAAAAGCTATAACTGGTAATATTTACAATATCAAAAAGAAAGCTTTGAAATTGGCGACAACTCATAAAACCATATAAGCTTCAAACCAAAACTCAAAAATCTAGGTTTATTTTTCTTTCTAGGAGGGGGGAGGGGAGGGTCATGTCAATCTCTTCGATGCGACTCCAATGGTCTTTTATTAACCTAAACGTCGTCACAAAGCCAACAGCAAGGCATATGGTCAAGAATGACATCGGAAACTTATTAGAATTTTTCCAAAAATGGAGGGAATGATTCTCAGAAGAGCACAGGACCTGGAATTTGTTCTTAACAAATGTGATTAGCCTATGTGTATGTCTTCTCACTATTCTTTTCTCCATGTAACGTAGTTAGCCATAATTAGACTTGGCAATTTCATCAACATTTCGATGTAATTTAAAACTAGATGTGTAACAATGAATAAAATAGTCTGGATCTACCAATACATTTCCTTTGACTGGCACTGAAATAGACTAACTTCCTGTATGGTCGGCTTCTTTCTTTCAAGCTCTCAGTATAATTCTTTTAAGTTGTTAAAGATAGTGCCCAAAATTTCTATCAAGCTATACTTTCTAAAACGCCAGGTACGACCGAATATCATTGAAGAATCTTTATGCATATGTCGATTTTGCAGTTGCTTGATAGTGACATGGAAAGATATTTTTGTATTTTGAAGCAATCGGTTGTTTCATCGTATTTAAGTTCTTTAATCACGTGTTTGACTTATATAGTCCTGAGAGATATTAGCTAAAAGGATAACTCACGATTTTACACCCTTCATAGTTTCTTTCCAACACATCCGCTGACTTCGGTAGTGACACGAGAATTAGTTGCTCATATTTGACTGAACTGATAATGCCCACGTGTGAAAAGAAACTATTCATACGACAGTGTATATAGATATCAGAAAACACGCGTTTGACCCGGAGACAGCTTGCAAAGGTGTAGACAAAATAATGTTACTATCATCATAAGAGACATCCGATACGTCGCGCAACGTTATATTCTGTGTCCTTTCATAAGGAGACATCACGGTGTAAGTCGAGATAGCACGAAACAGGAAGCTGTCAACGTCTTGAGGGCCTCTTCCACTTTCAAATGTCACCGGATAAATAAAATAACGTTCTTTAAAGTTTTGCTAACTAAACAACCCATATCAAGTTTCTTTTTTATTTCAATATTAACTGTCGGTTACTAAAGTGTTTTATTTGGCTATATATGATAAGAGTGGGAAAAAAAACATCCACGTTATAACCTTATCATTAAAGAACTTCCAAATTTAGCAGAAATATGTAGTGTTGAGCGTGTTTTATTATTTTAAAGATCATGTTATAGTGCACAGAGAAATGTTGATATTGTGGTGTTTTGTTTTTTATTCTATTGCGACAAGAAAACTAAAATCAGTCAATATGATGCCGTATGTGTGATTCACCAATAGTGACTGCTATGTAAAAAACCTGAGTAATATGAGAGTTGAACTAGCGACATTAGTTTCTCACAGAGTTTCCGCAAATAATGGGGTCGTATGTATAATATTATGGTTATGGTTAAATCCCACTATTCGGTCAGATAAGAGTAGCCCAATGGCTGTCTGTAAGAGTTGTTAATTAGCTGCCCTCTATCTTGTTAGAAATTATGGATGGCTTTGTGCAGATAGTCCTTTCACGAGCCTTGTGAAAATATTCTGAAGGAAACAAACATTTCTCTTTAAAGCCAATGCCGACCTTCTACCACTGTGTATTATATATAATTTACATTAATTACTGGTGGTTTTTGTGGAAGTGGACTATGAACTGTATTAAAAAACACCAACTGGTTTATGCTCTATATTACTCGTGTAACACAATAGTTACTGGTTAAAGTTATTAATATTAGAATGAAACATTTTTAAAAACGTAAACCTTTGAACCAACTTAATGTATCACAGTATCCCGAAATATGGAACCATTTCCTGAAAACGAATTAAGCTATGGAAGTTTGCAGGAATGCCTTATTGCTCTCACTTGAGTTAATTAGCTCAAATTGATTTTCTTTTCTTTTTTTGCTTATCTCTGTAGTAAGTCTGTAGCTTCTAATGCTGAACTCCGCGGCCTCATCCCTAATGAAAATATTACAAACAACCCATGGTGTAGCTTTGTGTTAAAGAAATAAATACTTTTAATTGTAGCTTTGTTAGTCTGGGAAAATTCTTTACAATAAAACATGTAGTCGTTTGATAAAATTATTGTTACTAATAATCCCCTTCCCCCAGTGGCTCAGCCGTAAGTTTGAGGACTTATAACGCTAAAAACAAATCTTCGTTTAGGCGAAACATAGCTACCCAACTGTGCAGCTTTGAACTTTATAAAAAAAGAAAATAATGAAAAACTTCCTAAAAAACTCGTGGGGTTTTGGGATTTAAAATTAACTAGACGGATTCAAATCCTTGCGGCACCACAAAGTACTACATGCATTTTAAGCAGTGATGAGTTATAATAGTGACGGTCAGTCCTTTGACGTGGTTGGTAGGTTACTATTAACTGAGTGCCATTTCTCTGACAAATAGAGCATGCTTATTCAAACTTGGCAGACTAAATGGTATTAGCTAATATGTGTGTTTGTGTGTGTGGTTTACACTAGAGAAATGTTATTAATTATTGTTCATTGAAGTTGAACGTTTTAAAAACTAGCTCTCAATTTAAAAGGAAAATGCAAGACGACATCACCTGAGCGCACCCTTTGGTCAAGTATGGTGTATTTATACACATGACCCACAATTTGAAAGAGTAGAATTGATCAACCATTATTTATTAACTATGATTTTCTTCACAACTCTTATTTGCATTAAATTCAAATGATATAACGAGTGATGAAATTCATTATTAAAGTTACATTTTAATAATTCTTAATATCTTCAGTGTAATTTTCCCAAATGACTAATACATCCAGAATATTGTCCAAATGTAAGCATGAAACACTCGTAACGTAGAAAAGACATCTAAAAAAAAAAGCAGATCGTGTTTGTGTCAAATTGTCGAAGATATTTTCTAAAATCCGATGTTATACATAACCCATCGTGGAAAACTGTCAACTATGAAACTACTAAGAAGCCTTCAAGTGGTGGCTCTGTGCTAATTTAAACTTCTAACATATGTCACTTTCAGACAACATTCGATTTACCATGTGTTTGTCAGAGTATAATGTGAACAAATTATATTTTAATATCCACATCGAGTTTTTATTATTTAAATAAGAAGTTTTTTTTTCCTTTTAGTTCAAATTTTAAGTAAAAATCGACATCCGATTATAATGCGTAATGCTGTACAAAATATTATCAAATGTGCAAGTTGATACAACACGACAAGTCCTGTCAAATACAGCTGTTATATTTTCAAATCTTCCATCGTTCAAAATGTGAATGAGTATAATTTGTCTGATAAAACAAGTCAAACAAAAGCCGATACTGTCGTTTTATATATTCTAAGGAATGAATACATAAATAGTATTTTAACTAAAATCGTTAGCGAACGGAAACAAATTTTTTTTTTCTTGTCAAACTGTTATTAGTCTTTCTTTTTTCTTACTTTTGTTAAAACACTATAGAAATGCTCCTGCATAGTGATCAAATTTAAGCAAGTTAGTCCTAAGACCCGACATGCAGGATTTTTAACAGCCATCGTCAAAAGAATTAGAAAGTCTCACCCTCGAGGTACAGATGAAATATTTAATGTTTTCTAAAGTACAAATGAAATATTAAAGGATGACACCTAGTAATCAAATTAGAGAAGATAAATCCCAGAGTCTTCACATTATGCCACCAAGTCATCGTAAGAAGAGCAGAAAGTAAAATGTTACACAGAACCAGTCTTCACAATATGCCACCAAGTCATCATACGAAGAGCAGAAAGTAAAATGTTACACAGAACCAGTCTTCACATTATGCCACCAAGTCATCGTAAGAAGAGCAGAAAGTAAAATGTTACACAGAACCAGTCTTCACATTATGCCACCAAGTCATCATACGAAGAGCAGAAAGTAAAATGTTACACAGAACCAGTCTTCACATTATGTCACCAAGTCATCATACGAAGAGCAGAAAGTAAAATGTTACACAGAACCAGTCTTCACATTATGCCACCAAGTCATCATACGAAGAGCAGAAAGTAAAATGTTACACAGAACCAGTCTTCACATTATGCCACCAAGTCATCATACGAAGAGCAGAAAGTAAAATGTTACACAGAACCAGTCTTCACATTAGGCCACCAAGTCATCATACGAAGAGCAGAAAGTAAAATGTTACACAGAACCAGTCTTCACATTATGTCACCAAGTCATCATAAGAAGAACAGAAAGTAAAATGTAACACAGCCGAGATTAATATTTAATTGCTTTCTAAATATTTATTCATTATATTCGTTGTTTTAAATGCCTGAAAATGTATGTATTTGTAATTCCTTAAATAATACATTAATTTTATTCATTATTAACTACATAAGGTTGTTGTTCTTTGTGAATAAGCATAAAGCCACACAGAAGACTCTCTTTGCCCGCCACAGGTATTGAAACCTGGTTTCTAGCAGAAGTACACAGATCACTATGCTACTACATTAGCTTATTGGCTAATAATGAATATCATTCTTTTATAAGATGCATTCTACGACAAATGGTGCAAATGGTTACGTCACTTGTATGCATTTGGAACCTTGAATGATAAAATATGCTGCTATACCACAAGCTTCACTGACATAGTCCTCATTTAACTGAAATGTCATTGCTATCAACATAAACTGAGCATGGCTTATAATGGTTAGCGTTATGAGCTACGAATAGAAGATCCAAAGTTCGAGTCGCGATATGCCATTAAACACGCTTCGCAGTTTCAGCCTTTACACTAGATCTTCGACTAATTACAATATAATATCACTCATGCATTAATACCATCTACTGGTGTAAATCAGTAACAGTTGGATCTGAAGGAAAATCTTAATGTGATTAGTTGGTTAACAGTAGGTGATAGTAGCTGGTTTCTCTAACGCTAATCTACAGTTCTAAATTACGGATGGCGAAACATGAATCTTAAGGATTTCTAACTCGGTCATTTGATTCCTGTGTTGCATAAGGTGACGTTCAGTTTTAAAATATTAAACTCTACACTAAAGCGGCCGATTCTTTAGTTCAATGCTTCCCAAACTGTGTGCCAACTCTAACAATTGTGAAATTTAGTTTCATTTAGTTATATAAGTTAGCTGACAATTAACTATTTTTCAAATTCAATTAATTCTTCTCGATACACATAATAATAATCATTTCTGTCTGTCTTAATCAGGGGAGGGTCCCGCTAGGCCAGCCATACGGACTTACTTACATGCGTTGCACAAAGTTTGGAACATTAAAAGTGTGTCGCAAGCTGAAAAAGTTGAGAAAGCACTGGTTTAGTTAGCGTGCCAAATAATGGATCTGCGAATTTCATGGTTTGCGTCCTGTTACCATTAAAAATAAGATTGCATTCCGCACTCTGAGGTCACTGATGCGTTATAAGTGTGTCGGTCAAATCAACCAGACAAGAGAAGCCAGCACTTGACGATAAGTGCAATTGACCAGTCCATCAGTTCAAAATTTGGGAACACCAGCGCACGTGGCCTCTGAATAGCTTTCGCGAATATCCGTAAACAGTTCAAACAAGCCATTCTGAAACTATCAATACATTGCTGATAATATATTTGTATTTGAACGTAACATAAAGCTGTTGGTATGAGTTGTGTGAACGAAATCGATAAGAGTTAAAATTTATATCCTAAATAAATATAAAAGTGATTAAGTTACACAAGCCATATGTCTAAATGTTACCCCGCGTTTCTTTTAAACCTATTTTGTCCTCATTATAAGAAAAGTTTCGTAAGTCACTAGAAAGGCCAGAGAAATATTCTTACAATAATCAACAATAATTTTCCTACAAAGCATAAAATTTAGATCTTGTAATTAATTTTTCCAAATCATTTCCCAAACGATTAATTAATCAAACTCCTGGTAAAAAAAAAAAAAAAAAGTTTCATGGTTACTCATAAGGAAATACCCATCATGACACCAATTCATAAATTTTCAGTTTTTCGACTTCACCGATTCAAGTTGAATTTTGGTTTAAAATAATGTCTCACGGAAAACAGATAAAGATTTTAAAACTAAATTTACTTTCGCAGATCTCCGAAAATCTTCTGTTTCAAGAATAAATAAAACCAAAAATAATACAACAAACATTTTAATTTCTTGCTTCTAAAGTTCAAATGTCATACTTTTTGTAGCCTACAGAACGCATAATACTTCTGGTGATTCATGGCAAGCGCACGTTTTGCTCACGTTACTATATAATACTCATTGTAACATCAAGTGTCCCTTATGTTACATCATTTTAGTGTCCACTACTGACTGATTGAAAGACAATACATTATTGTATAGTAGTGCTAACAATGGTTAAAACAGGTGATTCGTTCAGATGACCTTAGGCCCCTTTCGGTATTTTTAATTTGATATTTGTAAATAAAGAGCAAACTACGAAGGAAATATGGATATTAAAGTAAAATGAACGTCGATCATTAAGTTGCATGTTTTTGTACCATTTACACTGGCGTTTTCTCCCTGATTTCTAACATATCATGGCCTACATTACCACAAAATAGACTGGAATTACTTCTACAATCATAAGAAAAATAATAGGGAGAATGCATTTAAACCCGTCCTCCTTATTCGGTTTACACATATGTATGTCTGAAGTGTTTATGCACATGGTGTTTTATGCATGTCGTATCTATTAAAAGCATGTCTCGCATTAATAAGCGTTTAATCTTTTGATGCGTTTGCCAATATTTTGGGTAAATATTGACATAACATTGTTCAATTAAGTTTCACTCTTTACCTATCTTTGACATAAATTTATCACAGCTAGAGATGCAGTGGTGGTGTTAGCCGAACAACCAGCTGAGATGGACAAAAGGTGAAAACTTTATGTTTTTCAGTAAAGAAGTTTTCAGTTCACACTTTCCATAACTTGCATATTCGGTTGTGTACCTGCAATTCAGGAATTATTCTACTTAGACCACCACTACAACTGTCTTACCATATAAAACTTAGTGTGATTGACGTGGAACAAAATTATGTAGAGACCTTGCAGGAAGAATGTAAAAAACAGGTTTGTTTGTCACGTAAAAGACTGGTTGTGCATAGCCTTCCTTAATTGCGAACTGATAAACTATAGTCAAAGAAATTAGTCAACAGTACCCTCTGCCAACCCAAAGGCTTCTTTTGTCTTACCGAATAGTGGGGTTTTACTGTTATTATTAAGAATGCACCCACTGCAGAATGTGAATCATTAATTCTCAAATTGATAGTCCAGATGCGATATTTGCCCCAGTGGCATAGCAGTATGTCTAAGGGACTCACAACGCTAGAAACCGGGTTTCGATATCCGTGGTGGGCAGAGCATAGATAGCCCATAATGTAGCTTTGAACTTAATTCTGAACAATCAATCAATCAACGATGATATTTATTAACAGAAAACGTAACTTGTCCGTACGGTAAAAGCAATAAACAGGATTTGAACGTTTATTTCTATTTCATTATAAATGTTTTCGACTGAGAAAGATGCAAAATGTTGATATCACAAAGTCTTGTGACGTAAACATTTTTACACTGACACTATAAACAACGTTCTATAGTATAAACAACATTATATAGCACAAACAACGTTCTCACGTTTCTTTTTTTATTGTTTTCTGACCTAGGTTCCCTTATAACTTTTCAAAATTACAGAATGCAAAATTCTGATATTATGAATCGATTTACCTTAAATAGTAAAAGCATCCATTAGTAAAATATTGATCAAATAGAAAATAAACAAACCCCAAACTATATCTCATAAAAGTTAAATAAACACCGTGTTCGTACTTTGACGAAACCTGACTAGCAATAATAAAAAAGGAAAGTTTTATATATTACAAATTATTCTAAAAAAGGAAATTATGGAAATTCATTGATAGCATACAAGGTAAATTTCATACGCACACGTTTTTTTTTAAGTTTTGTTGTTGTTTTTTTATTTTGAAACCCTATAGAAGGCGCTTACTTATTTTGAAAATGTAATGAAAAAATTCACTCCATTTCGGATATATGATGAAAAAAATTCACTCTGTTTCTTTTTCATTGCAATTTGTTTAAGTATATGCTTTTTACATAGGATTATAAACCTGCCTTCTTTCAGTACACAAAAAGGGATGTTACACTTTTGGTTTAACTTCTCCGTTATATTATAACTGTAATATTAATTTCATAAAACTGTATAGAATATTAATACTGTTTTAACTTATAATCTAAGAAAGGAAAAATTTGAAGCCTCAGAATTAGTATTATTCTTAAGTTATTGTCACTTGAAAGATGCCGAAGAATATGACGAAATGTTTCTCATCGAAACACATTCCTTCAGAGTCCTAATCACTACTTCTATACAAAACTAATCTCACGCATGAAATTACGTGATGCGAAAGAGTCCGTTATTACTGTTACGTACTATACATCCAATGCTGTAACTTATCTTACATAGAATGGATTACAGCGAAATAAAATACCGCGTATATACAGGGCCGTGATAGCTGCCAAAAAATTACGTTACTAAACAGCGAAAATATCGATAACTAGTCTCAGGTGTTTGTCCGTGATATCTTAGCAGCAAGTTTGAGGGCTCAGGACGCTGGAATTCGGAGCTCGGTTCTCGAGGTGGATACGACACAGATGATATAACAAAGATCACAAAAAAACAAATGTAAAATACTGAGTTTTTAATGGTTGCAGTAATATATTTGAATAGGGCGCTGTGACACGTATTTTCTCCGACTGATCAGCAAGCGTGAGGTCAACGTCTTTACCAGTGTCCATTTGTTAAACGGAACCACCTTAGTCCCCACCATCCAATATGTCCTCAATAATACATTTCTCTCCACGACATAAAACTGGACAAATGTGACATAAACACGGCGATAACTAAGTTTAACCTGGCGAGAGAAAGTATTATGACCATTCCACGTGTATATATAAGGTTGCAGTATCATAGGAATAATAGTGTGAAACACGAGCAGTTCACTAATAACAACCACAATGAGATTGATCGAGATTATGTCAATGTATCCAATTCGAAATATCCAATTACATAGTGAAGACCGGTAGTCTTACCCATAAACGCCCTTATAATTTGCTGTTATAATTCAAAATCGAGGTACTTAACGTTACGTTAATATATATGATCGTCCCTAGTTTCTTATCCTATTCGTTTTTATACTTCTTACATGTGACTTGTATCAAAATTATTTGGAGGTGTATTAACAATTTAAATTTTTTAAAACTATAATCAAAGTGACAGCTGTATATGTAAGCATACATTATGGATAAAAACTTTTAAGTTCGCGTTTAAACGACTTAAACAGCGGTCAAATATTTTAACAACAACAAAGGAAAATAAATGGACGAAAATTAAAAAAAACATGAAAATATAACAAAAATACTAAAATCTATTGCAGAGGCAAAGAGATAATAGACTATATATCACAAGCTAAAGATAAATATTGGCTTCTAAAGTACAGCCAGACACTTTAAATATTACATATAATACTTTAATAATATCCAACTCACTATAATATTATTAAATACTATTGTTGTTGATCTGCTGACCATTATTTGCAAACAACATAAAAAATAACCTCTTCTCTCTAATAAAGGTTTACGGAATACGGCGTGAAGTGTTACAGTAGTCAAATGCTAAATATTAAAGACAAAATTATTTTTGGGTAACATACCTGTGGCTCAACGACCAATTAGTGGGCTTATAACGTTAATAACTAGTTTCGATACTTGCGTAGGCACAGACAGCTCACTACGTTGGCTTAAGCTCAACAAAAAACTAAAACACCCTTTGGTTATAAATATTTGTTTTGCCAGGTTCCAATTTATATAAGGATTGGCGACTGTTGCTGTTGACAGATCCATCCCTTCTGGTCTTACACTGCAAAACCAAGTAGCTTTACACGAAAATTTTCAATAACAGATATTTTTTCCTGAGCTTGGAGCAATCTGCATAAGTACATGCCATTCTGATAATTCTTCAAAGTATAAATTGACAAAAAAAATAACCTGCTGAAATCAATTAATTTTAATTACTTAATATCTGTAAAATATTATTTGAAATCAAAGTGACTGTCTTTACTAAACCATCATACTGCCAAATACAAATACTAAAATGGAGTTTAAAAATCGCTTTGTACTCGATCTAGTTAGAAAAAAGATCTTTAGTTGAAACACGTTTAATAATAAAAAAAAAATGTTTTTACTTTGAGTACAAAGTGTTAATAATTTTTTAAGAACAAATCTCACCAGTTTTAATAAAGATACATTAAAAACGCTCAGAGTTTTAGCAGGTAGTGACATTGTTGTCACTACCTCTGATATTTTACAAGGGGCCCGTTTTAAAATGGCTGCTAAACCATGAGGCTATCAAATACAAAATATCAAGTTAAATTTATCAATATCTCGTACGTTTTCTATTGTACAATAGCAAAGATCGTATAAATGATGAATTTCTGTGTCTTTGTGAAAAGTGTTTCTATAGAGTAACTCATAATGTAAGTTTGAAATATGTATTAATATTTCATGTGATTTTAATATGTTTGCTGTTTTTATCTAACAAAACGTATTAAACATACATTGAAACTAAAAACAAATCTTGACATTTTTCATAAGCATCTTTAAATATCAAATTACAAACACACATAAAGTCTATGCGAGATCTTAGGGACAAAAGAATGATTAGAATAGTTAGTTGAAAAATTACATTTGGCCCAGTATGAATAGGTGGTTAGAGCGTTTGACTCGCAATTTGAGGGACACGAGTTCTAATCCTCGTCCCACCAAATATGTTCTTCCTTTAACCGTGAGAGAGGGGATTGTTATAATGTTGCTTTAGTAAAAGAGTAACCCAAGAGTTGGCGATAGATGGTGATGACTACCTGCCCTCCATCTTGCCTTTCGCTGCTAAATTAGGGCCGACTGTCGCAGATAACCTTCGTGTAGCTCTGCGAGAAATTTAAAAACAAACAAGGTTATATTTTGGTTTATTTTTGTTTGGAATTAAGCACAAAGCTGCACAATAAGCTATCTGTGCTTTGCCCACAAAGAGTATCAAAACCCAGTTTCTAGCAGCGTAAGTCCGCTGTGCCACTTGGGGCTACAGTTTGGTTTAATATCATTCATAAGCATCATATGAACCCTTCCCAATGTGTTTGTAAAACTTGTTTGAATAAAGTTTGAAGATAGGTACAAGTTTCGTACAGTAAAATATATACAAGATTTTGTCTCCATTAATAAAATCCAAAAGGACAGTAGTATTGTAAAGACTGACTCCACAACTAAGGATTCGAGCACCCTCATTATCAGGCCGCGCCATGCCTGTACTCATACAGACTTATCTGTGATAGTATGGACATATAAACTATCCACATAGGTTGCATTAGATTATTTCCCAATCCTTAATAAAAATGTTTCCTATGAGAAACCTCAATGTTTGAATAATATGGCATTGTACTGTAACTTTGTATTCGTTTTCTACAGTAGATGTGCTCAGAAATACACTAATTATGATGGTAAAAACTTGGAGATTCTAAGTTATATAATTTAATTCACCTTGTCAGTTTATTATGCTATAGTTCAGCAAGATTAAACGAAAACGCACACATGCAAACAGAGGAATAGGAAAGAGACAGCGAGAGAAAAGAAAAACTACATCGTGTTCTGTAATTATATACGTTTAAACTACATCAGAAAAGGCTGCGGTTCTTTGATATCTTCGGTTTCGTACATTCTGACGACTGTCTACAGATACATCTACTTCGCTATTGTTATTTTGTCAGGGGTTTTGTAATGAATGATTACCAGGCTATTTTCTATCTCGTTTTTATCCTCACGTTATCCTCGATACATGAATTCATTTTTGTGTGTGTATGATTATTATTTTGGGCGAGTTCCACCAAATCAGCATTCTCATGCACATTGGTCGTTTGTCATCCAATGGTCACCACAAGTTTATTCAAACTCCACTCATTACCATATATGGTAGCATAACAGCATTTTAAACTCTACAACATTTTCCCTTATTCTCCTGATTTTTATATTCAGTATAATAAAATGTACTAGGTTGTATTTCTTTGACAGTATATATGCCTGCATAGGTCTTAAGTATAATCTAAATATAACATTAAAAAAATACTACATAAATTTTAGTGTCCTTCCAGTGTTACCTTAGGCTACAATATTTGTCTAAAATTAGCTGCTCCTAAATTACTATTTCATAAATAAATAATATTTGAACTGCAAAATGCAATAATAAGAACAATAAAAGATAATACAATAGGTTAGTAGAATCACACAGAAATGAACAATACGCTACGTGGAACGTTAAAGCCCATGGCGCAAGGATGAAAAAAGGTGTTTTTCTCGTTTTTCTTATAATGAGGAATTACGATCCCTTTAAACGATCCCTTGAAGATTAAAGTATTTGAGATTTAGTGCCAGTTACATAAGGAAATAAAGTATTTAAGGCTAAATAATAGATATATCATATTGACTGTTTAAGAAATATTTTTAATGTAATAATAACAACAACAAAAGGCACTACAATAATTCCAGAACAAGTTAATGTACAGTGTGGGGAGAGAAGAGTTTTAACACATGTATGAAGCATAATATTTTCAACAAAATATCTAGCAAGATATAAAATCTAATTGAATAAAACTGTTTTAGGATATTGTTGACTCTAAAGGCCGCAAAGTATAATCGTGGTGCAAAAAGTTATACCGCTAAGGAACATTATTTCGTAGTTATTAGGATTGACATCTCGAAGAACTTGGAGGGTCAGATACCAACGATATATCTTCTCCCTCCTGGTAGTTTGGGCACTCAACTCGTAATCTGAGGATCGCGGGTTCGAATCCCCGTCGCGCCAAAACATGCTCGCTCTTTCAGCCATGGGGGTGTTATAATGTGACGTTCAATCCCACTATTTGTTGGTAAAAAGAGTAGCCCAAAAGTTGGTGGAGGGTGATGGTGACTAGTTGCCTTCTCTCTAGTTTTGAACTACTAAATTAGGAACGGCTAGCGCAGATAGCTCTCGTGTAGACTTGCGCGAAATTTAAACAAACAATCCTCCCTCCTGAACTGTTGTTGTTTGCTGTAAACTATTTTGTGGTTGTTGTTTTTTTTTTGGCAAGTTGGTTTGAATTTCTATATGTTACTGTTGCTGCTTTTCTTTTCAGAGCCATGTTAGAATATGTTGTCCGATTATGTGTTTGTTTCTGTGGTGTTTGTATTCGGGGATTTCGGCGTTATCTTAAAAATTGATTGAAAATGTTCTTAGCCGCTTCTGTTATTTTACTTGTGGTTTCATTTCCTTGTGTTACAACGTTTTTGTGTTACGTGTTCTTTTCTCGTTTGGGTGTGTCCTAAGTTTGAGTGTGCTGCCTGTGCACACATGTGTATTGCTGATTTATGTTGATAGTCTCTTTAGGCTTGGGTGTTAACAATAAATATGTTCTTTTTTTTTAGAAGTAAAACGATTTTGTTTCTGTTTTGAGTTTCGCCCAAAGCTGATTGTAAGCCAACTGGGCTAGCTGCCCCTTGGGCTACTTTTTTGCCTATAACACATACGAATGACATTGTAATGCCTCACAGCTGAAAGTGCAAACATGTTTGGTGACAGGATTCGAGCCCACAGATGACGAGTTGAGCGTCCTAACCACTAGGCAATGCCAGAGCCAATTACAATTAAAAACGGTAAGGTTTTAATATTCTGAGAACAAGTAACAGAAAACTTAAACTAAAAGAAATGAGTTTCGGAATGTGGGTATATAGTCATAGGTAAGGACTTTAAGGTTGATTTCTCATAATATTATCCTTTTTGTATTTGTTTCCCACACATTTTTTGCAAAAGCAGCTTCAACGGATAGAACTTACAATCAGTGGCTTAAATTTTAACTGTTCAAAGAATGCATATAACTATCGAAGTGAGAAACAAAAAGTAAGGACCCCGGCGGCACAGCTGTAAGTCTTCGGACTTATAACGCCAAAATCAGAGGTTCGATTTTTCTAGGTGGAAACAGAAGATAACTCGACGTGGCTTTGCTTTAAGATAACTTACGCATAGAGTTAATTAGTATTAACAAGTTAAATATCTCTCATTTTATTTATCTCCTATATTTTACAGAGGTATCCATTCGTTCTTCTTTCTGCTCTGTTTCGGTGTTTAAAACTTTATAATTCAGAAAATAATTTCAAAATTCTCCCGGTGTGTCAGCGGTAAGTTTCAAGACTTGCAATGATAAAATCCGGGATTCGATTCCATGTGATAGACTGAGTCTATATAGCTCATTATGTAACTTTGCTTTAAAAAACAAAAAAAAAAACAATCAAGTTCCATAAGCCTGTTTCACATTTACATGGCAAATGAATCCGTCATGCTTTAAACCTATCTGATAGTTAAAGTCCAGTTTTGTTCTTGTCTTCCAAAAGCACACTGCCTTATAGGAATTTGGTTTACTGTTCTCTTTCAGATATAATAAGCATTTATCCTCAAAAGTAGCCAAATGGGCGTAAAATCGATCACATAAACTTTAGTACATTAAATACCAACACAAACAGGACAAATATTTTCCGTTGAAACAGCTACAAAATGAGTTTGAGATATGATTGTTTTGGAATCCACTTTTTTCTTTTCTTTTTTTTTATCAGAACGTATCTCCATCTTGCAATATATAATTGTTTTCAAATGCTCAGAATCAGACAGAAGTGTTAAAATCAAGAAGGATCATTGTGTACAGAGCAACATTAAAGTCGTGAAAACGAACCAACCAAGAAGCTGAACGAAAATAAATGATAATTTAAAGCGGCTGGTGCTTTGAATATATTTATTTAAATTATATATATATATATATATATATATATGTGTGTGTGTGTGTGTACATACATAACCGAAGGTTTTTGATTCAAGTATCATAGCAAATAAGTTGGAGTTTATTGCAGCTTATATATAGCTAAAGACAAACTATGTTTCAAGAAAAATAATCTTAAATAAGACACATTCTTGCTTTCTAAACCAATAGTTTTGATCTCGTTATCGATCTACAAATTAAATTTTCAAATTAGATATAACACCAAGAGGTAAAATAATATTAAACATGATTACAGCTAGGAATACAGTTGTCATTAAACAACAAATTATTTCTGCCTTCAACTCATTTGAACTAATTAAAATGGGAACATAAACTGAGCTCACGTCACATAGTCATAGGGTTGTGATTGGTCATTTAGTAGCATATTTAGTTGTGATTTAACATTGTTTGTTTGTTTTTTGGAATTTCGCACAAAGCTACTCGAGGGCTATCTGTGCTAGCCGTCCCTAATTTAGCAGTGTAAGACTAGAGGGAAGGCAGCTAGTCATCACCACCCACCGCCAACTCTTGGGCTACTCTTTTACCAACGAATAGTGGGATTGACCGTCACATTATACACCCCCACGGCTGGGAGGGCGAGCATGTTTAGCGCGACGCGGGCGCGAACCCGCGACCCTCGGATTACGAGTCGCACGCCTTACGCGCTCGGCCATGCCGGGCCAATTTAACATTCAATACCATATTTTTATAATACGTAATACGTTTACACACGTTTAATGTATTTTAGCTATGAAACACCATAATATAATTTTATTAAAGCAATGAAGTATAAAGTTAAGTACCTTTGACAGAAGTACCTTTCATCATTTTATGAAAAGTACCTACAGAGCGATAAACGACGGTATGGAGCATTAAACTGAAGCTCTAACTGTGCTACATCAAGTAATACCTGTAGCAGTAATCATAACTCTCTATTACTTGATACCGCAGTTTTCATTGTATCAAACACCTGCTCGGCATGGCCAGGTGGGTTAAGGCGTTCGATTCGTAATCTGAGGGTCGCGGGTTCGAATCCCCATCGCACAAAACATGCTCGCCCTTTCAGCCGTGGGGGCGTTGTAATTGTTCGGTCAATTCCACTATTCGTTGGTAAAAGAGTAGACCAAGAGTTGGCGATAGGTGGTGATAACTAGCAGCCTTCCCTATAGTCTTACACTACTAAGTTAGGGACGGCTAGCGCAGACAGCCCTTGAGTAGCTTTGTGCGAAATTCAAAAAACAAACAAACACCTGCGAAGAACAGAAATGAATTTGATAAACTTTTCAAAGATCTCCCAAGAAAGTGTTTAAACTGATTAAAGGCACAAAACAGCATGACAGGGCAATGTGGTTGATTTGTTTCAAAATTTTCTTCTAAAGTTCTATCAGTGCATACCCATGCTACACTTCGACTCATAGACTAATGGGAAGGTGACTAGACAACAATAGTTGACGCCAATCTTGGTCTATTCTTGTTTAACTGAATAATAAAATTTGATTGTAATTCTTTTAGCGCACCCACAGCCCTAAAGTGTGAAACGTTTTTATATATGTTTGTGGAAAAGGATCGGTAATCACAAGCCTTTGGATTTACAATCCGGACACACTACCGAAGAGGCCACGCCTGGATCCATGAGAGAAACAGACGTGAAAACCGCCCTTAATTTCGAGGTGTGACTAGAAACTTGAGAGCTTTTGGCTCGTAAGCTTTCATCAACTTTAAAATATTTTTGTCAGATTTTTGATTGCACCAGGAGATATGCCAAGCTTCATCGTTATATATGATTGGTCTAAGGCGTGGTTTCCTAGCAAATGGCTGTCCTAAACGACCTGCTGTGCTAGTTCTTTTCCACTTCAATGGAGAATATCGAAGACTCTTCGAATGTTTTACTAACTGGCTCTTCACCATCAATTAATCTCTATATAAATACGTCACTTTGAAATGAGCTGCAACATATACTCTTTTTTGACCATAAGCCTACATTGTCTTATGGTCAAAAATTCTCCGCGAATCGTTCACAAGTATTCAGTATGTAACTTGTTGCGTTACGTCTCGCAGTTGCAGAAGTAATTCACTGTAAACTGTTCTTACAAAATCCGATTAATTCTCTTTCTATATATATATATCAAAGTTTTTATTCAATTAATACTGAACGGATTGAAATAAAAGTTCGGTTGGTTTTAACCAAACAAAATCCTTTGAAAGTTTGATAGCAGCTCAGTACAAACTCTCGCTACTACATAAAATTGTTTAAATATCCAATGATAATCAAGTTTAGAAGTGTTTATATTGCGTCGACAAAGTCGTTTAATGCTGGTAATAGGTAACTAATTTAACAATTACCCAACAACTCATTTGTATTATCTTGTGATGATGACAAGAATTCATTGTTTGGGTTTTAAGAGATTTTCGAAGGATGATTATGAATTATTCTGGTAATGATTAACTTAATATTTATGAATGTGAAATTTACTAGTCTTAATCAAACAAAATTTTAATCAAAGTTACGTTTGTTTCATGTCACAGAAAGCTTTGACGCATAGCAAAGTAATTTGTATTTGTTTATTTAAATATCTAATTATGTTCGATGTATTGACAAAGACATTTCACAAAAATATGTAGTTCGTGAACACTTTCATGATCTGGCGAGTTTGTGTCACGCATGGTTAATAAACGCTAACAAAAGTGCCTTTCGGCATTAAATGTTATACCCACATCTGTGACGTGTCGAATTCCCTTTTGAGTTTGTTTTCTGTCAAGTACGATATCAACTAAAAATAAGAATACCTCTGGAGAAATAAACACGATTTTCCAAAGCCCGCCTGAGAGTGGGGTAGGAAAGACAAGACCAGCATAAACTGAAAAAAATCGGAGTGTTATGTAAGAAGTAAACGATATAACATAAACTCACGTTTTCTAAAAAAGGAATCTGAACACTTATAATAACAAATATAGTGCTCTCTGGGATTCACGAAGAATGCAGTAATAATATTTCATGGAATCTGTCAAAAATAATTTATAGACCAGAGACTCATCGAGAAAAGAAAAAAAAAACAGCTCAGTAATCAATATAAAAGTGAGTCACAATGGTATTAAAGTAATATTTCTTAAAACATTCATTAAAGTCACTAAAATTCCCGCTTCAAAGCAATTACGCATAGCATAGCTCGAATTAAACAGCATTGTACATCTTTTTCTTGTTTCTATACGTCTTGATAACCATTAGATTAAGTCACAGTATAGTCTTCAGTTGTTTTCCCTTTAATTACAGCCCCCCAGTGGTTCGCTCAGCGACAAATCTGAGAGTTCACACCGCTAAAAACCTGGCTTAGATACTCGTAGTGGACACAGCACAAATAACCTATTACGTGGTTTTGCGCTTAACAACAAACAAACCCTTTAACTATCTGAAGTTTCGCACAGGTGCCCTCCAGTTAAAGTTTCTTTCGGCTAAACAACAACAACAGAAAGGAATTATAATGCTAAAACATAACTGAACTCAAACGTCACTTAATACGTCAGCTATACCCAATCTTTTGTCATCGAGACCCACATTTTGTATGGTTTCTTGCGCATCCCACTCTTTCTTTAATCAAGTGAATTAAGTGATGGGATATAATACACAGATACACATTAAAATGATATATGTAGTGTAGTGATTACTTTTTATCTTCATTAATAAAAATATATTAAAACGCTCAGTTTTGCAGTATTGCGATACCGAATTTACCCTAATCGGCCGCGACCCTAACAGAATATTTGCGCTTCCCTGAAGGGACGCATTTCGTCCAGTATGCCGACAACTTGCTTCTTGCCTCTTCTTTGCCTTCACTTTATCAGCTGCCACGCCTACTAGACTCGCATTAACCAGATTCATGTTAAACTTATCAAACCTTTTAGCTCCAAATTATCAATAGTCAAGTAGTTGAAATTCTTAACTTTTACCAAGTGCGTGGTTGAAGGAGGACTGATTAGTCTTCGAACGTCCCTGAAGGTTAATATTTCCTCAAAATATTAACCTTATTTCAAAACAACTGCCAGAATAAAGAGAGACGCACCTCCATACTTTGAAAACGCCGAATACGCAAAACCTTCTTGCTGATACTTTATCTTCTACAATTCATTATTCTTGAGTCAATATTATCGTGACAGTTAATAAATTAAATAGTTTAATTATGAGCATAATCTACATAGTTTTTACTTTACAGTTAAATATATTTTTATTTTCTGTATCTTCAACATAAAAGTTAAGGTTTCTCTTACAGTCTTGGCCAAAATGGTTGCATAATTTGTAACAAATAATATGCCATAATTAAGATGGAGTACAAATACACTTAACACTGTCAAAATAAAAAAAAATCTGTGTTATATTAAACATCTACATACGTCATTTGTATTGTGAAACAGATTCTATGGATATTGTGAACGATTTATTAGAAAAACAAAATTTTATCATACACCTGTAAAAAGATGTGTAAATCAGCATTTTATCTATCTCAACAAAACCTCACCAACACATATATAATGATAAAATATAACATCAAACTACTATAACCAGTGTCTGTAGCCTAATATCAGTTCATATTAAACATTCAATACTTGGTTCGTCCTCCTCGTACCTCCCAAGGCAAAGTGTTATGTTGTAGATAAGGTTATTGATATAATCAGAATTCTAATCCCAACTTGCTACTAGTATATACTACAACTTAGCTGCAGTAGCTACTTTACTGGCATGATTAGCAGTTTCCGGCCCAATTGTTCCCAACGGGATTAGAAACTGGAGTCTTTGCTGGCTATGGCAATCTTGTAAAGTCTTACTGGCCGAGATAATCCTGTACAATATGCATACTTTGGGGTGTAGCACTGTAATCATGGAATATAATATTATTGTTAAACTATGTTCTACCACATGGCAGAAATAACATCTCCATGTGATGCATGTAAGAAATGCCATTGTCGTTTCTCTGAAGGACACGAAAAGCAGTTTTTCCACCATGATGAACAGCAACCTAAACATGTACTGCATCACCTTCTGTGTGTTCCCTGTGAAAAAGACAGTCTTTCTTCACCTGTTCTTCAAGCAAACGATGAACATAAATCCTACTATCAACTTAAGCAAAAATCTACTGAATGACGACCAAACAACACACTACTACATGTATAGTATACATGGGAGTAGATAAAAGAGATAATCCCCTTCAGATAGCTTTCGACCTCCCTTTTGGAGAAATTATTTATTTTATACAACGCAAAACAATAAAACGATACATACTCGGATTTCTTAATGAATAATAAATTGTGTACAAAATCACTTAAGTTTCCTTTGTGAAATGTTAATTTTAAATTTTACCAATCACGATCTATGTCATATCAAAACAAAACTAGAAATATTCCTTATCATTTAACAAAGCGAGATAAATAAAGTAAACAATTTTTACCAAAATTATGTACTTCAGAATAAGGCGAGCGACACCATTCCTACCATACATAAGTTTATTCTACAGATACCAAGAAACGTACAGAAAACATGAATCTTCGTATCAAATTGCCTTTCTTCAAATATCAAATGAGCTGTGAATAATACATATTCCTTTGTGTCCTTGCGACACACAAGAATAACAAAAAAGACATTTACGCTATAGTAAGTGAAAACTTTAAAATTAAAACAAAGTATTCCATTTTCCTGAGATTCGGTTCCAGGTTAACAGATTTATATGCTCGAAAGTTCTAGCAACTGAAGGGAAGTCCAAAATCGCTTCAATATTTTTATGTTTTGTACTCAATAACTTCGACTTTCTAAATGCATGTGCATAAATGTTTTACTAATATCGTTACACGACTAGTGGACTGTTGGCTCGTTCTCCCATCACCACTATTGGAATGTCACTTGTCAGCACCGTGCTGACACAAAAATCAGATTAGAACAATAAAAAAAATTAGGATAACCAAGATGATAAATTGAAGAAAGAAAATTTTTGACGTTATATATCAATATAATTTCTAAGTCAGTTCTTTTGTGTATGACAAAAATCCTACAAAATTTCAAAAATGTATGATTCATTGTTTTAAATTTTTATATGCAGTCAGGGTTGGTCATTTCTTCTGTTGAATAAAGTTTCCATAGCAAAATACTATAAATTTTTATCAGCTGTTTTATCCTTCGATCCATAAAGTTTTTAAAACTTTATTTCATAAGTTGTGACACAAACATTTTTCAAAGAAACTCGTAACAGGAACTAATAAATTATTATTGTGCTGTCAAAGAATGAATTATTTTATTTGTTGTTTTTTTACACCCTTTTTATTTGAGCAAATAATACTGCTGTGAACAGAACCCTTGGTCTATTTATTCAATCACTATAACAAACGAAACAGGAAAAATATATTACTATCATCTATGTATCACTGAAGTATTTCAATGTCCAAAGCTCGTGACGTTAAAAATCGGGTTTGGATACCAGTGATGGATAACGTACAAGATACCTCATCGTGTAGTTTTGTGCGTAATAATTAAAATGTAAGTTCACAAGAGGAAGGCTGAGCACTGTATTCATAAGACGGCTGGTAATTCCCATACCAATTACCTGAAGGTAACCTAAGAAGGTCGAAACGTTGTTTTGTACTTTATTTTAACTAAGGTTATAATACCCATACCAGCCGTCATGAACACATTTTTACTTCAAATGGAGTTTTCATCATCAAGAAGGTTGAATATTGTTACAAATATCTAGATAATCTCAATGTTTTTAAAGTAGTGAACTCAGAATAGAAGTCGATTATTTCTTCCAACATTTACTTGATACACTTAGGGAGACAGATACTTAATTAGACACATTCTCCTTCCAAAAAGAAACCTTATAGCAAATTATAGAGTAAGTATTTTTAAAGTAATCTATTGAATTATATCAGTTATGGAAGAACAAAACGTGAAAGGTACTACGTTTATGGCCCCCCGCTAGTACAGCGGTATGTCTCCGGATTTACAACGCTAAAATCAGGGGTTCGATTCCCCTCGGTGGGCTGAGCAGATAGCCCTATGTGGCTTTGCTATAAGAAAAACACACACACACACTTCGTTTTTGTACGGATAAGATTTGTAGCAACTAAATTACTTCACAAAATAAACATTTGCATTTATTGTTAAAAAATAATATATTACTTGTGACAGATTTGATTTTAATTTCGAAATGACAGATTAGGTGAAAGGCAGTTAGCCAATAGTATACTTACTACCAACACTAGGACTACTATAAACGAATAGTAGGACTCGACTGTTACTCTTACAACCTACCTACGGTTCAAAAGTGAGGAACGCGATTTGAGCCATGGATCCAGCACTCTAACCCTTATTAGACTGCACTATGTCCAGACTGGAAAGACAGATTAACGACATATTTCATCTTATCAGATGTTGTCAGGTAAGGTTAAAGACAGGTGTCTTTCAAATATAAAGTACATTGTGCAAAATAGTAAATGAAACATGTTTAGCTGAACTTAAGCATATTTTTCTCTTTTGTAATGTTAAAAGTGTTTATGTAATAAGTTAACGTTAATTTGCATAATGTTTAATTAACATTACGTCATGCTAAACTGGGAAACGTTTAGAAACGCAAATTCTGGGACGAGGTTGGAATATGACCTAAATGTTTTTCTTTAATATAGCCATCAGTCTGTTTGTTCGTTTTGAAATTCGCGCAAAACTACACGAGAGCTATTTGCGCTAGCCGTTCCTAATTTATCAGTGTAAGACCTAGTCATCACTATCTACCGCCAACCCTTGGGCTATTATTTTACCAACAAATAGAGAGATTGACCGTCACATTATAACGCGCACATGGCTGAAAGCCCATGTTTGATGTGACGGGCATTCGGACTCCCGACCCTCAGATAACGAGTCGAGCGCCTTAATCACCTGACCATGCTTGGCCACAATATCTATTTGTAGCTTTTATTTACCATGAGTTATTGAAGCATCTACTGCCTAACACTGATGCGAGATATTAGTATCATATTCACCTTTTTACGGAATGCAAGCAAAATATGCGTAGTGTTCTTGCATTCTTCAATATCCACACCAATCCTTTACATTCACTATATCTTTAAGCAGATGACAGAGAAGAGAGAATGTATAGTACCAAAGTAACAACCTGTATAAGTAATACGTTTGGGTTTGTCTGTCCGAAACGTTCCTCGCAAAATGTCTCAATCAAACGACACAAATCTCATATAGGAAGAAAGGCCTTTTTCCCGAGGATCCCGAACAGCATGTTGGCTTTTCAATTCAAAACAATTATACCTGTTTTTTGCTTCGTCAGACTTTTGATTGCAATGAGTATGGCACACGATGGCACAATGCTGTTGTTCTGAATTGATGACCGATTTCAATTTCAACTTTAGTTTCTTTTTTTATTTGCAAATTATTTCGTACCAACACTTAATCTGCGCGTATTTTACTTAAAAATATACATCATACTAAATGGAATTTCCACTGGCTTTCACGACTTATTTAGGTCTAAAATATGCAAAAGTACTTTGTTACAAACCATACACTTTTCATTTTGTGAATGCATACTTAGACGTTTCTGTATATTCAGCAAAATATTCCTTTATAACAACTTAGCATTTATTTTATTTTGTAATAATTTAGCTTCGATTAATTTTACAAACTACGATGATTTCCTTTTAACTACTTGTTTTCTTTACTACTGGTTTTATTATTCGTTTCTGTTAATGTTTTTTGTTTCAACTCCTGTAACCGTGTCATATACTGAAAGCTCATAACTGTTTCATATTCTGTATAGTATTATAAACCCTATTATTTTATTTTATTGTTTACTTTACGTGTAGTTTTATGAAAAACTGTAGTTCCTTTATATGACTGTCTGTTCGACCGCGTAAAAATTTTTCAAATAGTCCAAAACTTATCGATCTAACACATAATGCCTGTAAGAAAGGACAGTTTAAATGGCGTGCGTGAAAACTCGCCAAGCGAAGGGCATGAAAACTGTCGCAACTGTCTTGCAAGTCGCGGATAGTGTATTATTAATATACAGGGTGTTCGGAAAGTCACTGTGCACTTATATATTTATTAACAGACATGTTTCAATATAGAATACAGGAGGTAAATATGAATGACAATTATAAACAATGTTGAAAGTGACCCCCGTTGGCATCAATACAGGCCTGGATCCTTCTTATTTTGTTTCTAAACACCGCTATCAGTTGCTGGCTTGAAATAGACTGAATAAAATATGATTACAAAACTGCACGGTGACTTTCCGAACACCCTGTAGAACGGCATATTTATGAAATTACAACGCTAAAAGACTACCGTGTAGCTATGCGCTAAAACAAATAAAAAAACAACAACCTGAAGAAGACATCTCAAACTATTAATAAAAATAACAATCTACCAAACTTTTATTATTATTATTATTTGCAACAATAACCAAAGCAAAAAACAAAAGAAAATTATGTGTAATTTATATTTAAATAGACGATAACGTGATATATCAATTCTTTATTAAAACTGATATGACGAAATGTTGGAAATTAAAAGGTTTCTATCACGTAGCTACCAGTTTATGCTAATTTAATATCAGGTTATGACTCTTTTCTTGAAATATTACTGTGTCAAAGTTTAATAACAAGTATTTAATAAACAATGTGTGAATATTATTTTTAATAATCCTTGAAGAATCTAATTTTGTTGCAGAATGATGCATATCTCTAACTTATGAGAATGCTTAGTTCTAATTCTGGTGCAGAATGGTATATATCTCTAACTTATGAGAATGCTAAGTTCTAATTCTGGTGCAGAATGGTATATATCTTAGATTATGACAACGCTTAGTTCTAATTCTGGTGCAGAATGATATATATCTTAGATTATGGCAATGCTTAGTTCTAATTCTGGTGCAGAATGATATATATCTTAGATTATGGCAATGCTTAGATCTTCTTTTTCTTCTTTATATCGCAAACACAATGATAAGCTATTTATTTATGGCCAGGTGGGTTAAGGCGTTCGACTCGTAATCCGAGGGTCGCGGATTCGATTCCCTGTCGCACCAAACATGCTCTCCCTCTCAGCCGTTATAATGTGACGGTCAATCCCATTATTCGTTGGTAAAATAGTAGCCCAAGAGTTGGCGGTGGGTGGTGATGACTAGTTGCCCTCCCTAGCACTAGAAAAGACAGGCAACGAATTAACTATGTCTACTTAACTGAGACAGTTACCTACTTCTTTATATACTTATTATTGAGAGCATCAGTGAAAACTGAAAGGCCATCGATTAATAAAATATAAAAGTCCCATCCTTCTCTTTAACCCAGAGTTTATCTCGCATAGTTCGTTCTTCAACCATAGAGTCATCTGGTGTTAATGCTGTTTCCGGTTCCTTCTTACACATTGTCGTTCTTAAAAGCAACACACCATCCGATCTCGTGTAACTTATTTTAAAATGTATGTAATATTAGCGATATCGTGATATGCATGTTACTTCCCTGTATGATATGCTTCCCTTTAAATGTCTAGTTAGACAATAATGATTACAATGTGTCTTGAATTAATGTAACAACAAAACATGAAATCCATTCCAGAACACTTCAGCGAAAACAAAAGCCTGTTCTCAAGCAAAGAGGTAATATTTCACAACGACAGTAAAATAAAAGATCTTGCTTGCATAATTTTATTCCTGTGATATAAAACTAAATTTACATCCAGCTTTGTTCCGAATTCACTATCACATTTTGTTCACAGTAACTCAGTAGTGATTCTTAAGTGGATTAGGAGTAGAATAGCTTTCAAAATATAGGTTCACACGCCATCAAATTTTATTCATTGTATCTCTGTAATGACTCTTGGGTGAATTAGGAATAAAATTAGTTTAACAGTTTGGTTTGGTTTGTTTTGAATTTCGAGCAAAGAACAAAGATAGCATATATCATGTTCAAAAGTTTAAAATAAATTACTGCAAACTAATTGAGCACTAAATATAAAATAGTTTATAAGACGTTTGATCGTTTAGGACAAGACAGAAGCTATAAATTCATATGCTCAAAATTAATGGCAACGTGGTAGGTAATCCTGTAAGTGTTCCAACATGGTAGACATGATTCATACGTGAACATATAGTTTTCGTTTGGTTTGTTTTGAATTTCGCGCAAAGATACACGACGGCTATCTGTGCTAGCCGTCCCTAATTTACCAGTGTAAAACTAGGGGGAAGGCAGCTCCTCATCACAATCACCGCCAACTCTTAGGTTACTTTTTTCCAACGAATATATATTATAATGGGATTGACCGTAACATTACAACACCATCACGGCTGAAAGGGCGAGAATGTTTGGTGTGGCAGAGATTCGAACTCGCTAACTTCTGATTACGAGTCGAGTGCCTTAACCACCTGGCCATGCTAGGCCCAGTTTAACAGCTGATGAATAAAATGGTGCAATGTGAAAACTTCCAAAATACTTTATTTTGCTGTGTTTGTAAGGTAATTCACCGTTCAAAACAAAGTAAAATTTTGACTTCTTTCGGTAAAGTTCTTTTGGGTGGCAACAAACGTATTTTGGCATTTCAATCTCACCACGTCAAGCAGAGACACGTGAAGAGTTTTCTTTACCATTTCACAGCACAGTTTGTGAAATTTTAAATCGAGATATTCATAAATTAACAAAGGTGGTATTAAAGATTAAACCAAGAATAGTTAATAATAATAATTGTGGTATATCTTCCAAATCAAGTAATTTATTTTTTAATTACAGTGGCCAACATTCGCGCACGAATCCAAACATCGCATGTCTCCGTTACGCAGTCTCAACATGGCGATTGATGACAACAGAAAAAATCGTGAAGTACACAATCGAAAACGGTATACATATTATTACTTGAGACGTACAAGAAGATATCTTGCTACCAAAGCCCATATAAGTTGGTTAGCATAAATATGAATAGTTCACAAAACCCCCAACAGAGCTTTCTTTGTTGAAATTTTGAGCAAAAGATAAAATTCCAAAGTTATCTATATCTCTCTTTGGAGACTGTAAAAAGTATTTTTGTTACAGTTCTCATGTAAACTGGCCGAAATACGGTAGAGACATTTAACCTTCTTTGTGTTACCAATATGAGCAAATCCACCATTTTTGTTTGACAATGTGTGGGACTGTAAAAAAGTATCTTTGTACTCATGTAAACTAGTCATAATAGGGCCTAGAAACAGCCCAAAACCACCAAAGTAGGCTTTTTGGAGATCTTTAACCCCTACGAAGAATCAAAATTGGAAAGGTCAACCTTTATAAATGTGTTGGGCACATAAAAAATTGTATTTGCGTTATTTTAATTCTGTTATTTTAATACTGCTATAAATAAGACTACACAGGAGCCAAAATATACATTTGTGGGTTGTTTTGCCTTTGAACCCATAAAAACTGTTAAGAAAAGACTAGATAGCAAAATATTAGAAAGGTTACTGGACGTAATACAGGCATAACTCTACTAAAGTTTAAGTCAGTCTGCCGAAAGATAAAGGAATGGCAGTGAAATGAAAAGTGTTTGGAAGAGAAAACAACAGAAAAAAAAAAGTATATATCTGTGTGTGGGTGGGTGGGTCTCCATCAAGAGACATAAATATTGTTTTGTTAAGTTAGAAATATCATAAATGTCCTTTATTTTGATCAACTCTTTCCTTAGTTTATCATTCGATTACAGTTTGCGGGTATGTGTAGCTGTTTTTTTGTGAGGCCCAGCATGGCCAGGTGGGTTAAGGCGTGCAACTCGTAATCTGAGGGTCGCGAGTTCGCATCTCCGTCGAGCCAAACATGCTCGCCCTTTCAGCCGTGGGGGCGTTATAATGTTACGATCAATCCCACTATTCGTTGGTAAAAGAGTAGCCCAAGAGTTGGCGATGAGTGGTGATGACTAGCTGCCTTCCCTCTAGTCTTGCCCTGCTAAATTAGGGACGGCTAGCGCAGATAGCCCTCGAGTAGCTTTGCGCGAAATTTAAATTTAAAAACAAAATGTTTTTTGTTGTTGTTGTTTTACCTCTTCAATAAATGGTTAGCTAGTGAGGTCAAAATACAAAATTAAACTAGATATCAATCAAAGCAGTCAGCAGAATATAAAAATATAAGTAAAATTAAAAAGGTATTTTACAGATCTCACTTCTACATCTCGAAATTATGTTACAAACTTTCAAGGGGTTTGGATCAACCACATAAAACCAGTTTGAAGCTCAGAGAAACGAACTATTCAGAGCTATCTGTAACAACCATATTCACATACATGTAAGAGAGAAGAGCAAGATAAGCTTATCGATTTCATTATCTGAAACGGAAGACAAGCTTTAGGTCGGTTGTTATGTCAGTCGGTAATAGTATCATTTCGTTGTGATAGGATCTAGGTCATAAATAATGGGCAGAAACTCTGTTTAATATGTCAGACCAGTTTTATTGATGTAGATGAAAGTGACTTGATATTTTCTTTCCTCTATAACAGGTGCCTTGGTATTCAATTATAAAATAAAAAGCAGTAAATTAATACAATGGTAATTCTTACGATCAACTAAGATTATGGGATTTGCGAATTCTAGATGCAAGATCAAATTTTGCAAACAATAAATATAGTTGTTGTTTTTCTGCAAATAGACTGTTTTGGAATAATAAATACATTTTAATGTTACGATAACTTTGTTTAGTGGAATATTTTTTTTCTCTTGTCATTAATGGAATTATGTGTAATCCGTATAAAACAGCTTAAAAATTCTGTACGTAGGACATTTCTGAATTCAACTGACGTTATTGGCATAACATTACGTTAACAAAAATAGTAACAAAACAAAGACATTTGATGTTGTTTTTATCAGTTAGGCTTAAGTGCTTTTCTTTAGAATATTCGTTGTTTGTTTAATAATTAAAGCCAAAGAAAAATAATCATTTTACTTTGATTTATTTTATATGTAAATACATTTAATTTATTCAAAATTAACTACCACTTCATAACATGAAATGTACTGTAACGACAACGGAATTACCGGTCTTACCCGTGTTATCGGTAAGATGTTTTGATTCGAATCCGACGGAAAAGAAATTGTAATTGACACTGACCTGAGATATAGAACAGCTTTCGAGCGTGTTTAAAAGGTTGGAAATGGAATACTTACCTGTAAATAGAAAACATTTTAATTAGCAAGAACTATTGTCAATTGCACGGACAACATAATTATATTTTTCCTGTTTATAACTTAAGAGACTTTTCTGTGAAAACAAACAAACAAAAAACATTCGAGTGTATCTATATCTCACGCTATTCAGGTATGAGGTTAAATTAAAACGACATTTGACAGAAGAAGCAAAATCTTAGAGCTTTAATGTCCCGTAAAAGTTGGAAACTATATCCTTAAATAAGACAAGGGTTTGTTTTTGAAAACTACTTGTCAGATGATCTGGTTGTCAACGAAACCCGTTGGAAAGTCTTATCTCAGATTATTTTTCTTTAGACTTAGACTGAAGTGAGAATGATAAACGTATATGTCATGAACTTCCCAATCAGCCAAACGCACACAGAACTCACATTTCTCTCCTGTATGTTAGCATTTTTTTTTATATAACCATTTTGTATGAGGAAATAAAATAGCATTTTTTTTATCTACGTGAATAAAGACAGATTTATGTACACAGTCCTAACGTGGTGCTAGCAGTCTTGTAGCATCAATTAACGTTGCTCATCATACAAACAACTAAGAAAATAGCTTTGTCCCTATATTTATTTTTGTGCCCCCTTTCAGTGGCATAGCGATTTGTCTGAGGACTTACAACGCCGGAAATCGAGTTTTGATACCCGTGATGGGCAGTGCACAGATAGCCCACTGTGTAATTTTGTGATTAACTACAAATAAACCATTTACTTTAAGGCATCTGGTAAGTTTAATGTAAATGGCATCTAAGTGGCACGTGATCTACACAACCAAATAAGGAACCACAAGGTTCAGGCTCGGTTGTTTTTTATTTATTTATAATAGTTAACGAAAGGGAATACAGTCATTTAACAGCAACAGTCGCCTGTATATATACTATTAACTTCATATTAGAATTGATTGCCACTTTTATAACATACCTATAGCTATGCCCCCCCAACGGCACAGCGGTATGTTAGCGGACTCATACTGCTAAAAACCGTGTTTCGATACCCGTGGTAGGCAGAACGCAGATAGCCAATTGTGAATCTTTGTGCTTAATTCTAAAGAAACAAAACCTACAGCTAAAATTGAAAACCCCTCATTTTTGAGCTTAAAGTGCTTATTTAATAAAGACTAAATTATATCACCTACAAGCCTACATTATGTTTGCAAAGCTCTTGATTGACACGATTTTCCAAATGTAAAAAGTGAAAGTTTTTAAGCAGACGCGTGGTTTCTGCACCACTAGACATAAACAGCTTCATATCTTAAAGCAAAATTAAGTACATTTCAGTTACTGGGCAAAAACGGAATTCCAGTGAAAAAACAAAAAACAAAAAAAGAGTGGCAGTATTATATCAACTACATTTTGTCTGTTATGCGCAGCAGCCGGAGAGACCTATCGATGAATATCAAAATTTATTCAGGCCTAATACGTTACAAAACACAACGATAAACTGAAGCACTTTGAATTCAGCCGTTTTAGAGAGACTGAGTGAAGCTCAATGGTTTGCGTGCTGGGCTGTGGCTCCAAGGTTCCGTCTTTCACGTCTCGTTACCGCCGAAAATAACAAAATCGTGCTCTGCACTTTCAGCTCTTAAATGCTTCATAAAAATGGTGGTAAAATTTCATTATTTGTCCAAAGTAGCCCAGAAGCTATTAATTTTGTCTGTTTTCTTATAATCTATCCTTTATTCAAATTTGTCAAATGGCTAAAGCAAGTGGCCCCCTAGCAGCTTTGTGCGAAATTCAACAAAATAAATAAACAAACCATTTATGAGGCATCAAACGAATAACGTCAAAACATGAACTCTCATCTATATCATAATTTAAGTTGATCATTGTTCGGTTTTCAACAGGACTGTACTGATTTTCATTGTGTGACTAAGGCAGTTCGAGACAATATCAAGGAAGTTTAATATTGCATTTTTTTAAATTTCATACACGGCCTGCAAATTGTCCGTATTTTTCACTTCGAAAGATAAAAAAACTTAATTTACATGTTAATATCAGTCTCAGCTTTAAAATAATACTGATTTTCTACCGTCGTCTTTACTGACTTTACACATTTACAGAACTTATCAAAACAGCTGCTCCACTGTCATTTTCTCGAATGTGGATGCGTCGGATCTGAAGTGATAGGTTCCTAGAATGAAAAATGTGTTGTTTTTTTCCCTTCACATGAGTTATCACTTTCAATACAATAGATGATAGAAATTTCGACTGCAATCTTCATGACCGATCCAATATGTTTTGTTTTTCCCGATAAGAAGAGTGTAATAACACATAAACTACATTTTACCTATTCATGTGAAAAACCGGATGACTACAACATTAAGCCTAACTTATCGTTAACAGCAGCATACAACATATCTAACGAAGTTGAAATATCTTACTGTGATTTAATATTAAGCGTATTCTTAGATCATACAATTCTTGTAAGTTGTTGAATTAAACGCATAATATACAGGATTGTTTATTTAAGCTCCTCAGTAATAGCATGAATAATAAAACCGTTTTCATTCTTTTCACTTATTCTGTCGTTAATACGTTTAAACCTTCAGTTATTTAAAAACATGTTTACAATAAATATTGATAACAAGAAAGCTAATAGCTTGAGCTAGTTTACCTAATGAATTTGGACAAGATGCATAGTTTCAGATACATTTCGCACTTTCGGTTGCGAGTATATTATAAAAGTGACAGTGTGTCCTATTATTCGGTTTATAGAACAAAACAAAGCGATTGTAGAAGCAAATCCTACTGATCAGCGGGTTCACAATGTTGGATATCCAACCTATTCGTTTCGCCCAAGTGCGAATAAACTGCTGTTCCCTTTCTTGATTACATTTTGTGGAGAACACAATAAAGCATTCTTGAACTTAAATTTTACCCATGTGATCTGAACAGAGCCAACAAATTAAAGAGGTGCCTTAGAAAATGTTTACACCATGCGTTTGTTTTCGAAATACGTAGTACAAAAAAAAATTCAGAAAAGTCCAGCTGGTAGCTCGAGCAATCATATGTCAATGTTCACTTTGCAGTTTATTACATACACGCTATTTTGACCTAACACATGCGGCATTATATAAAGGCACCAATACATGACACAGACAGGCCAAATGTTAAAGCTGCCACCATCAATCATGAACAAAAAAATAATAATCGCGATTGCCAAGATCTTAATTAGAAATAAAAGAAAAACAGTAAACTAAAGAAAAAGAAATATCTGGACTTACTAACAAAACAATTTCCCAAGTTTCAACTCACACATTTATGTACTACCGAAAACGAAATTTGTAAGGCTATGTCAGGTATTTCTCCATCTTTTATTCAATTTAAAGTTTTGATTACGTAGAAAAAATTAATTACCAGTCTTATTACAGCGTATATTACCCACCAGTGTCTTTTATCCTTGTTTTCCCTCTGTGATCGTGTTTACAGAGAAAAAAGACAAAGTCTGCCACATTTAGAAACGTTTCAAACGACAACAGAGATGAAGAATGCCAAAA